>NC_136069.1:405040085-405674271 GCF_964261635.1 Lissotriton helveticus | reverse complement strand
AGCGCCTCGAGCGGTTGGGGGCATCCTAATGTGGGGACACTGTTGTGGTGTGACCGCGCTCGCATTAACAGGGAGGCACAATTGCAGCACCTATGAAAGGCGTTGAGAGAGCTGCCATCTCACCCACTCGTCCCTTTCACCACGCCCTTCCGACAGACAGCACACATATTCACATATTCAACTTCAGACATTTCTCTTTTGCTGGGCTGCCTTATCTCTTTCTCCCCCTTAGGTCACCCTCTCGCCAATCTCAGCCTCCGACTCTTCTCCCCCCACATCTCTCTACCCTTTTTGATGTTTTATTTCTCCATTCACTCTGTAAATATGTAATATTTAATCGTCCAAGCCTAATCGCTGGTAAAATGTAATCATGAGTAAATTTACTATTTGTATATATAGTTATGTATAACTCTAACCACTAGTATATGTAGTAGACCTTTGTACTTACTACCATTCCTATGAGTTTAGAGTTTATCCTTTTGTATCTCTTCCTTGAGTGACTTTACAACTTGAACATTTGCCAAACATTTTCTGTGTGTATCTCTTCGTTGTGTGACTTTACAACTTGTACATTTGCACATTTTTCCTGTTAGTATCTATTATGTAAAGCAACTGGTTCTTTTGTAAAGCGCTCTGACACCTTCGGGTAATATTTGCGCTATATAAAATCCCGTTAAATAAATAAATAAATGAAACATATTCAATAGAGTAACTTTAATAGCATTATACATGGTGAATGTGTGACAGAATGATTGAGGATTTACATATTTTTTTCCTTCAGAATGCACTCCATACTTTCCTTGCTTGGGAGCTACACCCCTTGCCTGCACAGTATACCTTTCTAGCGCTCTATACCTTGATTGCTCTATAAATCGCCGTGGCTCACGCTCTACAAACTTAGCAGTCTCTATAAACTTATAGGCTCTACAAATCTTGCTGAACCTTACCGGCACTGTGAATCTTACTGCGCTATAAATATGGCGCTGTAGATCTTATCGCCTGTAAAACTTTGTATATGATTTGCCAATTTGCTGCAGGTCATGTCTTCCAAGACATTACGGTTTTGGTTTTATATTGAGCATGGGCAAGCAGAATACATCTATGTTGGACCTGGGATCGCCAAGTCACATAGCGTAGCTTGGCACTAAATGGGAAGGCTTAATTCCAAGGCACATGCGTAAAATTTGCGTCACACCCTACAGTAACTCAGCGTTTATCCACTCAAAGACAACACTACACCAATTTTAGGAAAATATGGGTTGCTTTATAAAATCATCTTTAGCAATTTCTTTTTACGCTTAGCACAATCTCTCTGCAATACAGTACATGTCTCTGTTGTCACTTTCTGGGCTAAACCCAATTTCACAAAGCAGCATTAATACATTGATCACTTTTTCAATGCCAAAAAGCTCTGGGGTAATTCTTGCAACTAGAGCACTGAATATAAATTCTACAGCTTCAATTAAGGTACACAGAATAAGTTTACTCCTCAGTGTGACAAATTTGTACTTTACTCACGATGCTCCAGGGCTACTATAAGCAGAGGATTACAGGTTCCCAGGGACAGTTCACTAACAGGCCCCTAGTATCAAGGTTCAAGCAGCTGGCTATCTGGATAAAGACAGGCAATAGAAGTTACGTTTATCATATAACCATTTACGTTATTCTCTAATCACAAGGGAACATTCGTCTCTCACAAAATCATTCTTAGGCTCTAGGTGCTTTGTTTTAAGAGGAGACACCCTTCTCATCTGTTTCCCTCTCAATTCCAATACAGCCCTCTAACCTTGGCTTTCAGGTCCAGTACATTACTTCAGACAGTTAACCCTCCGTTTTCTAGGCGCGTTGTCTTGAGCAGTGATAGTTTTATTCTTCCTTGGGCCACGCGCTTCAGAAACGCTGTCCCTGGCGCCGTTAGCTGGAAGTATCCTCCCACCCAGTCACTCGGTTCTAGGGAAAACCCCAGGTGAGGCAGACTCCCCCGCCACCACTTCTAGACCGTAGCAGGCCCCTTTCACTCCTGGAGCCCCGCTCCTCTCTTGCGATCTTACTGGGTCTCCGCTTGGGCACCCACTGCTCTGGGGAAGTTCCGATCCCAGTGCTGCCGGCTTCCACGCAGCTGACTGGGCCGGAGTTGTGGCGTCTTCTCGGCGAGCCTCGCGTCTTCGTGACACGCCCCGCGCCTTATCCGTCAGAGGGGGGAGGAGGCTACACGGGCTGGTCTTGGACGGCTTCCCGCCCCCTTCTTCCGCGTTTCTGCACTGCCGCTCTTTCGCGAGCCTCGGCGAGGTTGGACTCCCGATCCGCCACTCGGCTGGCCCACACCAGGCTCTCCCTGCCAACTCTCCTCACCAGCGTCCCGCAACTTGAGGCAGCCGTCCGGCAACAGGCGGTCCCTTCTCCGGTCCCTACGAGGTAGGGTTACTACACTCTACTGTCGCCTGACAGCGGGGACCCTCAAAGTACGTGACAATGGGCTAGAACCTGCACTTTCCAGCCGCAGTTCAGGTTGGTTCCCCGAGGTGGGGGAAAGGCAGACAGTTAGGCTATCCACTTTACTTCTGAGTGCCCTTCTTGGTATAATCCCAGGGGGGGGTGTTCTGCCGCTCCTCAGCTGGTGAATTAGCAAGTTTAGAAAGCTGGTGGTGAAAACGCGCCGATAGGGCTTGGTCAGTAGGCGGGGGGTACGTCAACGAGGTAGGGTAGCTGACCTATGGGACAAGCTGATCCCTCCCTCAGTCCGCCTTCCTCCCCACGCTAACGCTTTGCTCCTATCCAGTCTCCACCCAAGCTCTTCCTGGACACTCTACCTCCACATCTAAAATGGCCGCCCTGGTTCTGGCCTTATATAGGCTGGTTCTGGCTACCAGAACCCTCCAGAAGGTTCTAGTACCTTCTTAGTGTAATCCTATGGTCCCTTCCCTTGAAGTGTCAGTTATGGCAGTTGCCGTCCACCATTTTGTGTGACCCTATCTTTCTAGTCAGGAAAGGCACCTACCTCAGGAAAAAGGACTATGAGGGCCAAAGAGCATCTAACCCCTAGTCAACACCACAAAAATCCAGTGGACACAAAAAGATTAAAAGGTTATGAGGGGCAAAAAGGGGACAAAATAAATAATTAATAGGAGGGACTACCAAAAGGCTGACAGGTCTAACACGTGTCCCCCCCAGCTGAAAGTGGGGAGAGCTACCCAACCCCTTGGGAGTCCTCATCACTAAGGCGGAAATACCTAGAGAGACCGTCTGCATTGGCGTGGTCCACTCCAGGCCGATGTTCCACCCGGAAGTCCATTCCCTGTAGGGAGATGGACCATCTTAACAACTTGGGATTTTCCCCCTTCATTTGCATCAGCCAATGAAGGGGTCGGTGGTCGGTCTGAACCAGGAAGTGCGAGCCAAACAGGTATGGCCGCAGCTTCTTCAGAGCCCATACCACCGCAAAAGCTTCCTGCTCAATTGCACTCCACTTCTGTTCCCGAGGAAGCAGTCTCCTGGACAGGAAGACTACAGGTTGATCCAGACCCTCTTCATTGAGTTGCGATAACACTGCCCCAATGCCATGTTCTGATGCGTCTGTCTGGACAATGAACTCCTTGGAGAAGTCTGGGGCCCTCAGGACCGGTGCTGCACACATTGCCTGTTTCAATTTCTCAAAGGCTTGCTGACAAGCCTCTGTCCAGACTACCCGTTGAGGTTGTTTCTTGGATGTGAGCTCTGTGAGGGGCGCTACAATAGTGCCATACCCCTTCACAAAGCGATGGTAGTAACCTGTGAGGCCCAGGAAAGCTCGGACCTCAGTCTGGGTCTTGGGGGGTTCCCAGGCCATGATTGCCTCAATCTTTGCCTGGAGGGGCTGCACTGTTCCCCTACCCACCAAGTGGCCTAGGTACACAACCGACCCCTGCCCAATCTGACATTTGCTGGCCTTGATTGTCAAGCCAGCCTGTTTCAGGGCCTGGAGAACAGCTTGCAAGTGACGCAAATGGTCCTCCCAACTGCTGCTGAAGACGGCAATGTCATTCAGGTAAGCAGCGGAGAAAGCTTCCATTCCGGAGAGGACCTGGTTCACCAGCCGCTGAAAAGTGGCAGGGGCGTTCTTGAGCCCAAAGGGCATCACACAGAACTGGAAGTGTCCCTCAGGCGTGGAGAAAGCTGACCTTTCTTTTGCTCCATCTGTAAGGGAAATCTGCCAGTACCCTGAAGTAAGGTCAAAGGTACTCAGGTATTGGGCAGCTCCCAGCCGGTCAATCAATTCATCCACCCTAGGGATCGGATGAGCATCAGTCTTGGTTACTGAGTTCAGTCCCCGGTAATCCACACAGAACCTCAGTTCTGGAGTGGTGCCTGGTGGGGCAGCTTTTGGTACTAACACCACCGGGCTGGACCAGGGGCTACTGGAAGGTTCAATGACTCCTAGCTCCAGCATCTTGGTAACCTCACCATGGATACTGGCCTTCACCTTGTCTGACAGCCGGTAGGTCTTTGACTTCACTGGTGGGCTGTCTCCTGTGTCCACATCATGGGTACACAGGTGGGTTCTTCCCGGGACAAGGGAGAACAATGAGGAGTACTGCTCCAATACCTGGCGGCAGTCCTCTCGCTGCTCAGGAGTTAGGGATGGGGAGAGAATCACTCCCTCCACCGACCCATCCTTTTCTTGAGACGAGAAGAGATCAGGGAGAGGCTCGCTTTCTGCTTCCTCGGCACCATCAGTCACCATCATCAAGATGACCTCACGTCTCTCATGGTGGGGTTTGAGGGGATTGGCATGCAGCACCCGTAGGGGCTGTCGAGGGGTCTTAAGATCCACCAGGTAGGTGGCCTTACCCTTCTTTTCCAACACCTCAAAGGGGCCTGCCCAACGATCTTGAAGGGCACTTAGCTCTCCAGGTTCCATCACCCAAACTTTCTGGCCAGGCTCCAACTCCACCGGGTGAGCGTTGTGGTCGTACCATTCTTTCATTACTGCCTGACTGGCTTCCAAGTTGTCAGAAGCTTGCTTCCACAACTTTGCCATTTGGCTCCGGAAGGCCAGCATGTAGCTCACCACATCCCGAGGAGGCTTTCTGGGAGATTTTTCCCATCCATCCTTCACCAGGCTGAGAGGTCCACACACAGGGTGCCCGTACAGCAGCTCAAAGGGGCTGAAGCCCACTCCCTTCTGCGGCACTTCTCTGTAGGAGAATAGCAAACAGGGCAGGAGGACGTCCCATTTCCTCCGCAGGCTCTCAGGCAGACTTCTTATCATGCCTTTCAAGGTTTTGTTGAACCTTTCTACCAGTCCATTGGACTGGGGGTGGTACGGAGTGGTGAACCGGTAGGCACTCCACACTCCTTCCACATTGCCCGCATATATGCTGACATAAAGTTGGTCCCCCTGTCGGACACAACTTCCTTGGGGAAACCCACTCGGGTAAAGATCCCCATCAGGGCCCTAGCCACAACAGGTGCAGTGACAGTCCTCAGAGGAATTGCCTCTGGGTACCGCGCGGTGCGATCTACCAGAACCAGGATAAACCTGTGACCCGCTGTAGTTGGTGGATCCAATGGCCCCACAATGTCGATGCCCACCCTTTCAAAGGGGGTGCTAACGACTGGTAGTGGTTCCAGGGGAGCTTTCAGCTTCACCCCTGTTTTCCCACTGGCTTGACAGGATACACATGTCCGACAGTAAGTGTCAGATGCCACTTTCATCTGAGGCCAGTAAAAGTGGGGGACAAGCCGGGCAAAGGTCTTGTCCTGACCTAAGTGTCCTGCTAGGGAATCTCATGAGCCAATTCTAGAAGAAAGGCTCGGTATCGTTGAGGGACTACCAAGGCCTGTGATGAACCGGGCAAAGGTACCTTGGGTTCACTGTAGAGGAGTCCGTCCTCCCAGTATATGTGGTATTGCCCTGCAACGTTCCCTGCTGCCTGGGCTTCGGCCTGTCGCCTCAGTCCCTCAAGGGTAGGGCACTCCTTCTGGCCCTTACAAAACTCCTCCCTGGTAGGCCCTCCTTCCACATGCCACTCAGCAGGGATGGGTAGGTCCTCCAGGGAGACTACTTCCCCCCCCACGGACTCCTGGCCCACCACCGCAGGTGGCCGATCTGTCTCATGGGGCGTGGAAGCCGAAGCAGGCTTCTCCTGTCTTCGGGTCTTTCCCTTTTTGGCAGCGGGCTGGGCCATTGTTCCAGGCTCCAGCCCAGGCGAACTCCCTCTCCGGGTAGTCGCAGACCTTGTGCTCGCACAGGCCCAGTCAGGTGTACTCAGCATCTCTGAATGAGTCCGGTATTCCACCTCCTTCCAGACATTGTGCTCCATGTCATTTCCCAGCAAACAATCGACTGGCACGGCAGGGCTTACGGCAACTCGAAGTGAACCTGCAACCCCTTCCCACTCAAAGGGAACCTCGGCCACAGGGTAGTAGCCCAATCTGCCGTCAGCCATCGCGGCGGGGTGGAGTACATGGGGAATCACCTGCTCTGGAGACACCAGTTGACTCCTTACCATAGTCATGCTGGCTCCTGTGTCTCTCAGAGCCTCCCCTCTTTGGCCATTGATGGTGACCCATTGCCCATACTTTACAGTATTTGAGGGCACCTGGATCTTAGGAACCATCTCCCGATCTCCCAGGGACACTAAGGTGACACCCGCCCACTCACCCCCCTTATTTAAGGGCAACTCCTCCCCGAGCGCTACACTAGTTACTCCTGGGGCTTTTCCTCCAGTGGGAGGGGTGGTCTCTTTGGGCACTTGACATCTCCCTCATAATGTCCAACACCACCACACTCAAAGCAGTGGACAACCCTTGGCTGCTGACTTTGGCCAGGATGAGGGTTTCTGGGCGGGTTAGCCTTAGGGGTGAATCCTGTTCCCTTACTCTGGAAACTATTTTGGGGACCTTTAGAGAACTCCCGCTTTTTATCTCCCCCCTCCTTCTTCTGGGGGGCGCCCTGTCCGGCCCTTTGGGAATCCCCTCCAGTCCCCTTTGAGGACACCCGGGTACTTGCCCAGATGTCCGCCTCCTCTGCAAGCTTCCGGGGGTTGGTCAGCTTGCTGTCCACCAGGTGTTGACGCAGCTCGGGAAAACATTTCTCGAGTAGATGCTCTTTGAGAAAAAGGTTGTATAACTCCTCATAGTCCCTCACCTCGCTGCCTGTATCCAACCCTCTAGTGCCTTCCTTGCATAGTCCAGGAAATCCACCCAATTTTGTGTGCCTAATTTGTGACTTCCCCTGAACTTTTGCCTGTACTTCTCTGGGGTCAGTCCAAACTTTTTGATCAGCGCCACTTTCATGGTGGGGTAGTGGGTCTGCTCATCCTGCTCTAGGGCCAATAGTGTATCCCGTCGGAGGCATGTATTTGTATAAACCACCCCCCAGTGTTTTTCCTGGATCCCATGGGCTCTTAAGGAGACCTCATAGGCAGCCAGCCACTTGGCGATGTCATCCCCTGCGCTGTAGCTGGCAACTATATCTTTAGGTAGGTAGGGTCTGGATTCCCTGGTCAGTTCTTTTGTTTCGCTGCCACCATTTGGAGAATTAGAGGGTCCTATCTGTAGGGCCTTGAGTTCTAGCTCCCTCAGTTTCAACTCGTGAGCCATCCTCTGTTCCTCTTTCTCCTTTTCCATCTTGGCTAACTCCCACTTCAGCTGTCTCTTTTCCCTCCTGTCCACTAGTTCAGCTTCGGTTAAGCTTCTTCCGGAGACACTGCTGCCCTCCCTTGAAAGGGTCCTAGGTCCTGGTAGTAGGTTCCCCATCTCAAGTGGAAACAATCCTTCTACCTCTATGACTGTGTCCCGGTCCGTCTCCTCTTCCTCCTCCTTTCCCTCTCCATGTGCTGCCACCCACGCTCTCAAACTGGTCTGGAGTTCCCCCTTCTTGGCACCACGCTTAAAAAAAACTCCCATCTTCTGACAAAAGTCTCTAAGCTGGGCTGTAGTATAGGTCTCCAGTTCCTCCAGAGCAAATTCCATTTTGCTTATGAGATATGTAGGGACAACCACTCGGGAAGAATTGGTTCAAAAGGGACAATTCGAAGCTACCTCCACCCACCACCAGGAGTAAATTTAGAAAAAGCAAAAGAAGTAATTGGGAAGTCCGCCAGGAGAAAACTCCAGGTGTAGGCCTGTGGAGTACACTTAGTTACTGCAGAGTAGACGCAAACACAGTTTGAATCCCACCGCTAGACACCAATTATGTTGGACCTGGGATCGCCAAGTCACATAGGGTAGCTTGGCACTAAATGGGAAGTCTTAATTCCAAGGCACATGCGTAAAATATGTGTCACACCCTACAGTAACTCAGCGTTTATCCACTCAAAGACAACACTACACCAATTTTAGGAAAATACGGGTTGCTTTATAAAATCATCTTTAGCAATTTCTTTTTACGTTTAGCACAATCTCTCTGCAATACAGTACATGTCTCTGTTGTCACTTTCTGGGCTAAACCCAATTTCACAAAGCAGCATTAATACATTTATCACTTTTTCAATGCCAAAAGCTCTGGGGTAATTCTTGCAACTAGAGCATTGAATATAAATTCTACAGCTTCAATTAAGGTACACAGAATAAGTTTACTCCTCAGTGTGACAAATTTGTACTTTACTCACGATGCTCCAGGGCTACTATAAGCAGAGGATTACAGGTTCCCAGGGACAGTTCACTAACAGGCCCCTAGTATCAAGGTTCAAGCAGCTGGCTATCTGGATAAAGACAGGCAATAGAAGTTACGTTTATCATATAACCATTTACGTTATTCTCTAATCACAAGGGAACATTCGTCTCTCACAAAATCATTCTTAGGCTCAGGTGCTTTGTTTTAAGAGGAGACACCCTTCTCATCTGTTTCCCTCTTAATTCCAATACAGCCCTCTAACCTTGGCTTTCAGGTCCAGTACATTACTTCAGACAGTCAACCCTCCGTTTTCTAGGCGCGTTGTCTTGAGCAGAGATAGTTTTTTTCTTCCTTGGGCCACGCGCTTCAGAAACGCTGTCCCTGGCGCTGTTAGCTGGAAGTATCCTCCCACCCAGTCACTCGGTGCCAGGGAAAACCCCAGGTGAGGCAGACTCCCCCGCCACCACTTCCAGACCGTAGCAGGCCCCTTTCACTCCTGGAGCCCCGCTCCTCTCTTGCGATCTTACCGGGTCTCCGCTTGGGCACCCACTGCTCTGGGGAAGTTCCGGTCCCAGTGCTGCCGGCTTCCACGCAGCTGACTGGGCCGGAGCTGTGGCGTCTTCTCGGCGAGCCTCGCGTCTTCGTCACACGCCCCGCGCCTTATCCGTCAGAGGGGGGAGGAGGCTACACGGGCTGGTCTTGGATGGCTTCCCGCCCACTTCTTCTTCCGGGTTTCTGCACTGCCGCTCTTTTGCGAGCCTCGGCGAGGTTGGACTCCGGATCCGCCACTCGGCTGGCCCGCACCAGGCTCTCCCTGCCAACTCACCTCACCAGCGTCCCGCAACTTGAGGCAGCCGTCCGGCAACAGGCGGTCCCTTCTCCGGTCCCTACGAGGTAGGGTTACTACACTCTACTGTCGCCTGACAGCGGGGACCCTCAAAGTACCTGACAATGGGCTGGAACCTGCACTTTCCAGTCAGTCAGTCAATATAGCTTTATTCGATTTTGATTAAAAAATCATAAAAGCATACAGTTTAAAACAGTTGTAAGTACAAACATACTTACAATAATACATAAATTCTACATGTTAAAACTTTTTCCCAGCCCGTGGGAGTAAGTATCTTAGTTATAACGTACTATACACAGGTCAAAATTTGATCACCCAACAATTAATAGGTGTTCCAGTACTTAGAACTATAGAGCAATGATTCTTGACAGGTGTGAGTAGGAAAGCTTCTGCCCATTAACATGTTGCACCCTGCTTTTGGACTGGATGTGGGGGACCACGACATTCTGGGGTAAAAATCGTGCAAATCCCAGACGGAGATTGGGCTGTTTCCCACTTGGGGTGCGCAGGTACGCAGGTACGGGACAATATGTCTCTGCCTAAATCTTACAAGCACTAAGTCACCAACGATATCTTTTTGGAGGGAACCCAGCCAGCCCACCCTTCTAACACTCATTATTGTACCCACAAGGTTGGGTGGCAAGGGTCTATTGTTGGTCAGCCAAAACTTGACCTTGTTCAGCAAGTCGTGTTGTGTCTCGGTTTTCCCTGGAGGAAGTACTGGTACTCCCGCGAGGACACACACAAAGGGAGCTGCCTCCGGGGGGAGTTGGATGGAAGTAACTTTATTATAGTGTGCTCTAGGAGCAGGAAGTTGCGAGAGAGTAGGTATAGGGGAGGTTCTGCGAAGTATTGGGACTAGTACATTGGAGGCTATTGGTTGGGTTAAGACCCTTTTGCCTTGCGTGGTTGGCTTTGGGTCTTTCGGGGTAGAAGATGAGTCGGAACATTTGGGTGCTACAGTACTTTTGTTAGCTGGCAAGGTGGACTTGGTGGACTTGATGGTTTCTTCCAATCCCGTCAGCCTGTCTCCTAGTGTGTTTATTTTATCTAACAGTGGTGTTATAATAGAGCTGACCAGTTGTTCGATAAGGGATAATAGATCCACCTGTATAGGAGATGGTAGAACAACTAGTTTCTCAGCAGTCTCAGGGATCATGGAGGGGTTGCTGGCAGGAGATGTAGGGCTTAAGCACAATTTTTGAGGTTTAGGTTGGTTCACCATGTTATTAACCCCATTACATTTCCTTGTAACGGATGAGGAATCAGAAATAGCGAGCCTTTGGGTGTTTTGAATGTTATCTTGATTTGATGATGGGAGGGGTTGCAAAGAGTTGACAGTATCGGGTAATGCACAGAAGCTTTCAACAGGGAGCGGTGAATCCACTAAAACGTGTGTGGTTTTGCATAGGAAGTTTAACTCATCTAACCACGAGGGCGCTTGATCTGCGTCTACTGTTTGTAAAGTCTCAGTGGGCATTATTGTAGTATCCCTCTTGTAAGTCATATTGTGGTTTAGGTCCTAGGACAGAGGCAAAGTCAGTGGGTAATACGCCAAAGAGAAGCAAGTGTTCTTTACCTCATCTGAGCATGTAATCACGAAGCCAAGGGGGATGGCCCCGTCCCGTCCTCCTCGGGTCTCAGAGGGCCTAAGAGGGCCCGCCCTTTGCCCGGGCTTAGCCCCGCGCTTTGACCCGTGCGCGTCCCGCGGGAACGGAAACAAGGCCTGTATAAATAGGTCAAGGAGGCGGGGCCGGCTGGGGAAGAGTACCAGCTGTTGGTAATGTCAGGGAATGCTGGTGCTCGCAGTCCCTGGCCGCCGCACCCGCCGATTCCCCACAACAACCAAAAGGCAGCAAAGAGTCTCCAAGTGGGCAGTATAATCCTCCGGTCCACCCGCAGGACCCAGACACGGCAAACCTCGAATCGCGAGTCGCGCCCGCGAAGCGGGGGCGGCGAGAGGTATTTGCAAAGGACAGCAAGCAGGAGGCGGGCCGGCTGGGGAAGAGTACCAGCTGTTGGTAATGTCAGGGAATGCTGGTACTCGCAGTCCCTGGCCGCCGCAACCGCCGATTCCCCACAACTAACAAAAGGCAGCAAAGAGTCTCCAAGTGGGCAGTATAATCCTCCGGTCCACCCGCAGGACCCAGACACGGCAAACCTCGAGCCGCCAGTCGCAGTTCAGGTTGGTTCCCCGAGGTGGGGGAAAGGCGGACAGTTAGGCTATCCGCTTTACTTCTGAGTGCCCTTCTTGCTGTAATCCCAGGGGGGGGGTGTTCTGCCGCTCCTCAGCTGGTGAATTAGCAAGTTTAGAAAGCTGGTAGTGAAAACGCGCCGATAGGGCTTGGTCAGTAGGCGGGGGGTACGTCAACGAGGTAGGGTAGCTGACCTATGGGACAAGCTGATCCCTTCCTCAGTGCGCCTTCCTCCCCATGCTAACGCTTTGCTCCTATCCAGTCTCCACCCAAGCTCTTCCTGGACACTCTACCTCCACATCTAAAATGGCCGCCCTGGTTCTGGCCTTATATAGGCTGGTTCTGGCTACCAGAACCCTCCAGAAGGTTCTAGTACCTTCTTAGTGTAATCCTATGGTCCCTTCCCTTGAAGTGTCAGTTATGGCAGTTGCCGTCCACCATTTTGTGTGACCCTATCTTTCTAGTCAGGAAAGGCACCTACCTCAGGAAAAAGGACTATGAGGGCCAAAGAGCATCTAACCCCTAGTCAACACCACAAAAATCCAGTGGACACAAAAAGATTAAAAGGTTATGAGGGGCAAAAAGGGGACAAAATAAATAATTAATAGGAGGGACTACCAAAAGGCTGACAGGTCTAACACATCTAGAAGTGCCTTTGTGGCTTCAGCGCTATATACCTTTCCGGGTCTATACACCCTTGACTGCTCTATGAATCTCGGTGGCTCAGTAAACTGCTGGCTCCATAAATCTTGTTAGCTCTAATACTATTTGCGAGGCTATAAATATTACTGTCTGCAAAACTTTCCATGTGACTTATTAGTTTACTGAATCTCATGTCTGCCAAGAAACCATGTTTTACTAATGTGTTTGGGCAAGCAGAGTTTTAAAATCCTTAAGTGTTTTTTTTTTTAGTGTCAACGCATATTAATAAATGCCCCCAAAACTCCTTTACCTTACTCATACCCACTGGTTATTCATGCGTCTGGTCACCAGGGATATAGGAAATGTATTCCAGTTTCTGGAAAGCATAAAGGTGATTTGTAAGATCCAATCTGACTTTCACTGTCACATTTCGTATTTATTATTCCTGTAAATCCATTGGCGAGAAGCTACCTGGAGCCTGTAAACCTGGCCCTGGGGCACACAGTGATTTTACCAAACTGACCCGTTTCACATGGTGTCAGCCTATCGTGGCCAGGCGTCACTCTGAACTGTGTTTAGTACCCTGTAGTCGATCTTTTCGTACATCAGTAATAAAGTCTACCTTTACCTAGTCATAGGATTATTTTACCTACGGAAAAGGCAAAATGACTTTATTAAAAGCATTACTACGCTGTATTCAATAAGTTCTCTGGAAGACTCTATGAACACCGGTTTAAATGCCCCTGAACCCCTGTCACTTTTTTCACCCAGCATCAATGCAAAGCATATTTTCAAATTGAAAGTTGTCCAGCAGTAAGAGGTGCATGAAGAGGACTGATGCTCTTCTTGTGAATGTCCTTATTAGGTTTGTCATTAGCCAAGACCTTTTTGTAAAAAAAATATACTTAATAATTACATAAAGTACATACATGCTGGGGATTTCAGTCACCCCTCCTCATACATTGTTTTACTGTGGTTTCATTCAGATTTGTTTCTGCTCATCCCAACATACAGCATGAAGTACAGGGTCGGTCCACTTCAGCCGTTAGGTTAGATCAATGTAGGTAACGCCATTCTGCTGTGTACAATGTGAGGGCCCGGCAGCTCCACAGACTCAGCTACTGGGCCTTCAATGCCGCTTGCAGTGCACCACATTCTGAATGTGCACTGGTAGCTGCCTTCATCATGGAAAATAGCTTTCGAAACCATTTCAAGATGGCCATCCCTTCACACCATGTGTGGCCGGCCACCTTGGAATGCTTTTTGCAATTATTAAATGTATTACAGAAATCTTTCCAAGATAGCCACCAAGCATGTGCATGTACTCATTCACTCGTGCCAATGACTGTCTTTCAAGGTTTTTGTAATAGAGTTTAAGAAAAACATTACCCCAGGAAAAAAGTTTCAGCCACGTCTGCAGCCAATGCGAGACCTGTTGGGTTTTCCAATGCTTGTTTTTGTTGCTTTTTGTTTAAATACGAGTTCCATCTTTCAGGCAAGCACCTTGCTGTCGGAAGGAAAACAGGAGATATCCCCCTGTATCCATTCCAGTGTCCTACTTTTAGCTGCTTCCAAATTGACATTGTCTTCACCTTTTCCACTTAAGAGCCTCTTGTTCTTCTGATTTCATTGTATGTCTTGACTATAGTAATTTTCATCTGTCTGTTGGTAGACCTGTTGTATCACATACATAACATACACTTAGAGTGAACTTCATGTGAAACCTTTGCTCATAATTTGATGGTGTTCATCTATTCTTGGGTTCCTCTCACCCAGGGTTAATTTAGTCCCACTGTGTCCTAATTGGATGTTATATTATTCAACTGCTGACTTGATGCGACTCATTTTTAGGTATTACATACAGACAGCTTGTAGCTGAGAGAGCTTCTATCTGTCTCTTGTCAAAGAACTATGGTGGCGAATACCTGTACCTGCAGTGGGCTTTAGGTCACCATTGGTTGACATTTGTGTGCTACTTATTGGATGGCTTTTCTTCCTCTTCATGTGTTTTTCCCTCCCACGGAACATAGCTTCTTTGTTATACATGAATTGTATCCTTCCAGAGCTCCACATTTCTTGCTCTCTCCCTCACTGTGCTGCTTCTCGACTGAAATCATTGCCACACACACATTATGTTGCTTCCCTTCCCTGGCTCATGTATTGCCCTCCGAATGCTTCTGCCCATCATCGGCAATTACTTCTTTCCCGCACCTGCTTTCATAATTGCCTTCCTGCCTCACCATTTCGTTCTTTAAAAAAACAAAAAGGCACTTAGGAGGACCGGATCTGCCAGAATTTGCTGCCAGGCAAACCTTTCTTTATAAAAAATGTTCTTTGGTGCAAACAAATATTAAAAGTGCCGATGCTTCATTATTCATGCGCATGCATGACTGGTGACACGTGTGCACTTGCGTGGTGATGTAGGGGCTACCCTAGTAGCATGATGCATAACTGTGTATGAGGGAATGAGCATTAACGCGTATGCATCAGTGCACTTTTTTGCCACTGCTGATCAGCATTGGCAGTATGGCAATAACCGCTGTTTTTACTAAAGTTACACAACATTGTCTAATAGCATGGGCAAAGCTAATAGGTCTGCATGGGCAACGCCAAAAGGTGAGATCTATTAGCTTTACCAGTGCTTCACTATATTGTATTTATCACTCTATGTGAATGCACGTGTTCCCTAGCTCTCTCCCTACTTGTTCCTCTGTCTCTATATCTGACTGCTCTTTTACCACTCCAATTCCGCTTTCCATTCTCAGTATTTGAAAAATATTTTTTAATTTTTTACTAGCATCTGCTAATTGCCATTGGGGCACTCGTTTTCTTTTTCTTCCGCTTACACCCACTTTCGTTTACTTTTTTTTACTTTTAATTTACTGGTCTGGCATGGCCATTCACAATTTTAGATTGTTTAATTTAATTTATTGAACAAATAAGGATTAAAATATTTCTTACACGGGTGTGCAGGTTGATACCCATTTATTGAATAAAAAATGGGCGCCATGCCTCACTACGCATGCGCGCACAGGCATTTTTTCTGAGTATGCTAATGTGTCACAACACATGTTCCTGCATCACAAACCTTCCTAGAATGGGTATTCTTTAATAGAAACCTCACTACTACAATTGAGCATGTGTCATGAGGCAACCGTTCACATGCAGCCACAAAAAAGCAATAGCAAAGCCAAAAGCTCAGCATTTTATTCCTGAGACTCATTGGCTTAGTCACTGCTTGTTTTTTGGTTGAATTTGCGGACATTGTGACTCTAGACATGATAAATTGTTCTCTAATGTTTACTTATTTTCTTCCTATAAAGTTCCTTCACGGCAGGGCGCCCACCAGTGGAGGCCTACATGGATTGGTGGTGGCAGGATGGGGAGGCGGAGGTGAGGTGGAGGGGACAGGGACGAGGGGTAAATAAAAAATACAAATAATCTCACCTCCTCGCCGCATCCCCCTCGTCGCGTCTCTCCTCTGGCCTAAACACGGAATAGGAAGCACCCAGGCTGAGGATTCCCTGAGCCAAACACAGCGCTGCAACTCAGCGTTGTGATAAGTCTGAACGCCGTGGTTCGCTGCTCAGACGGGGACAGGGAGCCTGGGCATGTCTCCTGTCCCAGGCTGTAATGCAGCCAGGGTGGAGAACATGCTAAATGCTCATGTATGTTTAGCTGGCCCAAGAGGGCAGGGCAAACAATCTTGTGCACTTAGGGAGTGAAAACCACTCCTCCCCTCCCCTGCTCTGTCAGCTGAGCAGCCCTGCCCGCCCCACTTGGCCAAGCGCTGTGCCCGCAACAGGAAAAAAAAAACAATAGTTATTATCATTTTATTTTTCCTTACACTGCTGAAAAGCAGTGGGGCCACCACTGGCATCCACTCATTTTAAAATATGTAAAAAAATATACATTCTTTTCCATACCTATAACCACTTTAATACTTTAAATAAAGTTGCACTAGTTAGCGAACTACAATAAAACCTACTACTTACCTATATCTAAGACCATTCCACCCTACTCCACGCAACGCCACTCTACTGTACACTACTCCATTATACGCTAATCTACACTATGCCACTTCACTCTATGCCTCACCACTGTATGAGACTCCACTCTACACCATGCCACGGTACTCTACTACACTGTGTCCAACTCCACCCTACGATGCTCCAGTCAATGCCACTCCACTCTATGCCACTCCACTGGATGCTACTCCACTATATGCTCTTCCACTCTGCGCAATTCCACTATACACCCCTCAACTCTACGCTATTCCACTGTATCGCATTCCACTCTACAACACTCCACCGGATGCTATTCCACTGTCTGCCATTCCACTGTATGCCATTCCACTTTATACCACTCGAATGAATGACACTCCACTCCACGCCACTTCATTCCATGCTATTCCATTGTATACCAATCCACTGTATGCTATTACACTCTACCCCAATCCACAGTATGCCACTCCAGTCTCCAGCTCTCCACTATACACCGCTGCACTGTTTGCGACTGCACTATATGCAATTACACTCTAAGTCCCTCCACTGTACAACACTGCACTCTACAATATTACACTGTATACAACTCAAGTCCGCGCCAGTCCACTCTGCGCTGTTACAATATACTCAACTCCACTCTGCACCACTTCGCTGTGCATCACTCTTTTGTTTGGCACTCCACCATATACTACTCCACTATATGCTATTCCATTCTATGCCATTCCACTCAGTGCCACTCCATTCTTTGCTACTCCACTGTATGCTATTTCACTGTATGCCACTATAAAGTATGCTGCGCCACTCTACGGCACTCCACTGTATGCCCCTCCATTCTTCGCTATTCCATTGGACAACACTCGACTGTAGGCAACTCCTCTGTATGCTATTATACTGTACCACATTATAGTGTGCGCCACTCCAGTCTACACCACTCCAGTCTGCAGCACTGCACTGTAAGCCACTCAATTTGCTATACTCAGCTGTATGGCACTCCACTTTAAAATATACCACTGTGTGCCCTCCACTGTGCACTTCTCCACCCTATGGCACTCCAGTGTATGCCACTCCACTCTATGTAACTCCATTCTATGCTAGTCGATTGGACGCCACTCCACTTTATGGCACTCAACTGTCTGCTATTGTACTCTTCACCACTCTACTGTACACTATTGCACTATATGCTTTGGCACACTATACCACTCCACTGTACTCCACTCTATTATATTCCACTGTACACCACACCAGGCTATTACACCGTGTGCAACTTTATTCTTTGCCACTCTACTGTGTGGTATTCCACTCTACCACATTCCACTGTAGGCCACTCCATTCTACACTGTTCTGTTGTACATCACTCCACTGTATGCTATTACTTTCTATACCACTCGAGTGTACGCCATTCCAGACTACACAACTCCATTGGCTGCCACTCCATTGGCTGCCACTCCACTGTACACTACTACATAATATGACAATACACTTTACGCCACTCCACTGTACAACACTCCACTCTACACCATTCCATTCTATGCCACTCACTCCACTCTATGCTATTCTACTGTATGCCACCTCACTCTACAACACTCAGTATACACTATTCCACTCTATGCCTCTCAACTGCAGGCTATTCTGCTGTATGCCACCTCACTCTGCAACATTCAGTATACACTATTCCACTCTTTGCCACTCAACTGTAGGCTATTCCACTCTACTCCACTGTACTCTCCTCCACTCTATATAACTCAGCTCTACAAAATTCTACTACACTCTATTCCACTGCACTAGACTCTACTCCACTATATCCCTGTACACTCTACTGTCTAAATTTGGAATTCACTCTATGCCTGTACACTCTTTTGTGCAACACTCTTCTCCACTCGATGACTGCTTCCAACACTGTAAAACACAGCAGTCCACTGTATTATATGAGACACCACTCCACTCTACACCATTCCATTCTTTGCCACTCCACTGTATGCTATTCTGCTGTATGCCACCTCACCACTCTGCAACACTCAGTATACACTATTCCTCTCTGTGCCACTCAACTGTAGGCCACTCCACTGTACTCTCCTCCACTCTATATAACTCAGCTCTATACAACTATACTACACTCTATTTCACTGTACTAGACTCTACTCCACTCTATCCATTTACATTCTACTGTCTAAATTTGGACTTGACTGTATGCCTGTACACTCTTTTGGGGAACACTCTACTCCACTCTATGACAGCTTCCAGCATTGTAAGACACAAAAGTCCACTGTATTGTATGAGACGCCACTCCAATCTGTATCAGTGTCTTTGACTCATACTACGCCACTTCAATTTAGACCACTCCCCTTTACGCTAATCCACTATACCCTACTCGAATCCACACAATTGCACTGTATGTCACTCCACTCTATGTTATTCCACTCTTTGCAACTCCACTCTTCGACACTCCGCTGTACAAAATTCCACTGTACAAAATTCCACTGTACAAAATTCCACTGTCCGGTAATCCACTCTAGTCTATGCCACTACAGTGTCTGCCACTCTACTCTACACCACTGCACTGTTTGACACTCTCTTCCTCTATATATAAGTCTACTACACTTTATGGCACTCTACGATACTCTACTCCACTTTATCCCCTTACACTCCATTGTAGAAAGCTATACTCCACTCAATGTCTGAAAACTCCATTGTACTGCAGTTTATTCCACTATACAGCTCTTTTCTATACTCTACTGCACAGAACTACATTCTACTGTACAAGACCCACTCCAATTTATATCATCTTACTACCTACACTACCCCACTCCTCTCCACATCACTACAGTGTGTGTCACTCCACTCTACGCCGCTGAACTGTACAACACTCTCCTCCACTCTATATAATTCCACTCTATAACAGTCTGCTACACTTAATGGCACATTACTCCACTCTACTCCACTCCATCCCCTTACACTCCACTGTACAACCCTATACTCCACTCAATGCCCCAAAACTCTATTGTACAGCAGCTTATTTCACTATACACTTTTCCATACTCTACTATACAACGCAAAATTCTACTGTTTGAGACCCCACTCCAATTTATACCAGCTTACTACCTACGCTACGCCACTCTACTCCACATCACTTACTTCTATAATACACGAATACACTCTATTTTACTTTACTCTACACTACATTATGCCACTCCATTTGACTCTACTCCATTGTACAAGATTTTACGTCACTCTACACTACTGTACCACAATTCATTCTATGCAGCTCCACTGTTTGACACACTCCTGTTCTCTCTGCAACTCCACAGTACAATACTCTTCTACACTGTATACTACATTCTTAGAGTCCTGAAAGTTTCACTACCTATTACCACTTTACTGAAGTGGGAAAAATAATAACCCTAATACTTACCTAAACTGAATGGTGTAATGCCAAACACAGGGATACAAGAACTGAAAACAACATGACTGCCTTTAAATTTTGAAAAGGCTGTTTTTTAACCAATCAGCTAATGACTTTTCATCGCTATGTACCTCTGGAATACCACAGTACTACCGGGGCCATAGATATAGCTAAATTACATGTCTCATTTCCTGAGGGCAGGAGATTTTTCGTTCAGTTGCATTTTCCCATAAAAAAACTCTCACTAGCAGCCAATTTAGGGGGCCGATAAAGGCAGAGCAGTAGAGCAGTGGTAATTCTTCCTATAGAAATTTACTGGGGTTAATGTCTCAAACTCCTAAGTGCCCAGAGCAATTGCAAGAAACTGGAGCGAGACCCGTTGAATGAGGTACAATACATGGTCAATCAGGCAAAGGAGAATAACTGGATAACAGCACAAGAAGCCAACTTCCTGATCTAACGACAGGAAGACCCATTGTCTCAGATATCAGTTTAGTATTGGAACCCCTATATACATTTACAGATCACTTCCTGAAACCTCTGGTGAGGAGGATGTCGTCCTACATGAAGGACACCACTGATGTTCTAAGGATAATACAAGACCTGCCATTTTACTAAGACACAGATCTCGTTATAACACTCGATGAAGGGGCCTTACACAAAGGCATACCTCAAGAAGTCTCACTGGAAGTCTTGGATACCCTGCTAAGTGAAACAGAGTGGAATTCCACAACACCCAAGGACTTTGTAATGGACTGTGCACTCATGGCTCTCATTCAGAACTTTTTCCAATTTGGGGATAACTTTTATTTACAGACACACAGAACATCCCTGGGCAGTAACTCTCCCCCCAGTATTGCCTGCCTTCATGTCCATGATTTCGAGCAACAGAATATCTAAAACAACTCAAATTTGTTCTCCTCAAATATTATATTTTGGAATGATTTATTGATGACACATTTGTCGTCTGCCACTGGGGGAGAATGAAAGGCGATGGAACTCACAGATTGGCTCAGTTCAAGAGATAATTTCCTCAGATTCACTAGCAAAACAAGCACTGAATGCATCATTTTCCTGGACCTTAGAATCTTGCCAGAAAATAACTAGCTTAATCAGAGGTCCACTATAAACCCACTGATGTGAATAACTGGCTACAATACAATAGCTTTCACCCTAAAGCCCTAAGAGACAATCTACCGGTGGGACAGTTCTTAAGAATACACAGATATGAGACAAGAAAAAAACACTTATGATGACCATACAGAATGCCTCTTGAGTAAACTTCAGGCCAGACTCTATCCACCACCTGTAAGAAGGAAAGCAGGGAAACTAGCAAGAAATAACCAGAGAGAATCACTTCTACAAAACTTCAACAAACCCAAAAACGAGCGCCGGCTCTCTGTCACTACTTATGGCACCCACTCAAACTGTAGTAAGAAATTGGTTGTGAAACATTGGAGAATTTTAACGTCAGAGTGTTTAGACTTCATGTTCGCTTTCAAAAGGGGAAGATTCCTGAGAGACCTTCTGGTACGTACCTGACCGAAGAGAAAGGAAACTACAGCGTGGACGATATATATCAACCATGAGGAATCTTCCCAGTGCAGAGGGGCATTACCCCTGTGGAAAGTGTAATATCTGCCCTCTCACCAAGGTTAAAAAGAAACTTCATCTAGGTTTACGTACCCCATGGCGTCTAAAGAAACACACAAATTACAATAATTCTAATGTGGTCTATATCATGATTTTCAGATGTAATCTGAAGTACTTGGGCATGACCACCAGAAAAGTAAGAACTTGCATCAATGAGCACTGCAGTACTTTTCAGTGCTAAGAACCATCACCAAACTGATGCGCCATTTTGAGTCCTCCGGACACACCGATAATGACTTCATTTGGTATGTCATGGAAAATTGCTCTTATTCGCCAATGAACAAACTCTACTGAGATACAGACAGAGATGGGTCTATCGATTAGACACCGTACCCACAGGGCTGAATAAAGACATCCCATGGACACAATTATCATCCACATAAGACCTAAGAACTGAATAGCAATCCAGCTACTGTCATGGCAATGCTATAACATGAACCTGAAAAAGAATTTCCGTAGCATTATAGGCCCATAACTCATCTGTTTTTGTGGACTACTAACCATGATAAATATCCTGCGGCAAGCAGAAGTGCCTGTTTTGGTCAAAGACATCCCTCTTGTCCTGTATCATGAAAAAAGGGGAGCCAATACAGTTATACAAATGACGGAAAACTAACAATGTATTACCACTTCTGTTCCATTAAACATTTTTAACCTGGATTGAACTCTGCAATGGTTTTATGAGTATAGTTACATGATTATATGAAACCACAACTTACTCCATTCTATGGGTGGCCCACCATGATAAATGTTTAGCCATCAAGGGTGCCCTTTTTCCCTATTACTATCCCAAATGAACATATGCAGTTAGTTTATTTAAAAAGAAAGAATAATTAAAAAATTAACACCACATTAATGTTCCCAAAGAATTTTCTTTCACTCCTATAACACTTAAATCAGCCCACTAAAAGTTCTGGTCTTTGAAGATTGATGTAGTAATATACAGGGATGACTCAGGATTATGGGTGCCAGAATTCTCAAGCGCTAGATGTGACTCAACAATGTATGTCACTCCGGTGCAACACAGCCACTGGAAAAAGAGTCGAAACCACTCACACACCTCAGGCATTCGGCGGCAATCTGAGCAGCGGTAACCCATAGGCTTAGGGGCAGTCCCAGTACCTTGACATAGTGAGTTACAGTACGGTGGTACCGGCACAGAAATGTGTGAGTGACTCGTGAGATATAGAATAAGTGATTAGGGCATGAATCGTTTGTCTTAACACATTCGAGGGTTGATCAGAGTACAAGCAGATACACAAATGTGGCAATATGTGTGGATGTAAACTTACCCAGGAATAATCTGGATAACACTGATATGTTATGCAAGCTGAATATTAACCACTGGTCTGAATACAGCATAGTTGGGCAACTTTTTTGGTAGCGGAGGGCATGTGCGATCACGAGGGTCTCCATCATCGGAGACACGGGTGGGCACTCACCTTAAAACAAGGGAGTAGCCCTGAGGCAAGTGTGACTACAGGCGTCCCTTTCCTCTATACGGTCTCATGTTGCAATTAAGAGGCAACCAATCATTTGATACCATTCTATCGAGATATTGACACTAATGAGTGATGTATACATGTATTATAATATTTAACGAAAATAAGAGTGGCACCAGGGAATTCTCTAATATTTGGTCCCGAAGAATAGCCTTGGGGTAGGACTCGAAACATGTCAACCAGCATAACCTAGAAACATTGTCGCCTTCAAATTCGCAATTTCTCCTTATTTTAGCTTTACCGGATAGGGGTAATAGTAAAGATTATTTTCCTACTAGCCAGGTATTTTTAATTCCTTTTTTCCCACCCACTTAGACCTCAACACTTAATCCACACAAAGTACCAACTATAAGTGCTCCCACATCTACATAGGTTGTGGCATGTCCCATTCCACAGGGGGACAGGAAGAGCCCGATGATTAAGCATGCCACCAAGCATGCCACCAAGGGGCAACCCTGTTGTGTGAGGGGTATGTAAGTAAAACAAATCGTTTTCCAGAGAAAACCATCTAAGTGGAAAGAAAAAAAACCTTTGTGTGACAGAGGGGCTCTCTATGATTATTACATGTTGTTTTTGGAGGACGAGCTCTCCTGTTTCCTAAATTGTCCTCTATCTCCCCTCTTTTTTTAAAGTATACATGGCATGAGTAGCCAGTATCTAATACAAACAACACAGACACAGAGGGGCAGACGAATAACATCCTTTCAAAAGGTTTGTCTGGACATATGAACAGCCACAGGTACTACCAGTGGTAATTCCTAACCCATGTGCAGCCCAGACTCAGAGAAGTAGTACACGGTAGACCCTTGATATTTAGGGTTAACCATGTACGATCACAAAGGCTGTCAGTTCACCGCATTCAACAAGATAATTCGATAAAAAGAGACAGTATAAAATTTTAGAACACAAAACCACCCCATAAGTTTAACCCTTATATGACTTGTCAATATATTCATGTGACAAAAGTGTGTTAGAAAACACAGAAAAGAGAACCCTGTTTCTATAATATAAGCATCAAAATGGTCCTTGGGTTATGTCTGGGTGTAAACAGTAAGAAACCATGTTTGACTCAGCACTCTGGAAAAGCAGGTCACCAAAGAGGAGGACCATCATATGAATCTAGAGATTGGCTTGAATTGGCTTTTATCATTTCTCCCCTTGAACTAGAGTTTGACTACAGGATGGCACCAGGTGCCAGATACGCATGATGTGAGAATAACCCAAAATTAGGGAGAGAAGTATGTTTGTGTTTCCTTATTATTAGTTAATGCATGAACAATATTTTCTTTCCCCACTCCCTTTTAAAGCAATACGCACCTTTTTCTTCATCTTCTCTCTGGAAGGTGTGCTTCGAATAGTGGTTAAGGAATATTTTACACATCACCAAACCTATTGATGTAGGTAGTCTATTTAATAACAAAGAATTGCACTTTCAGTAGTAGGATATAACAGACCCATGAGTTTCACAAGGTATCCAAAAGTTCACCTCAACTCTAGGGACACTAGGTAGAGAATGTCTCTGACAATAAGTTTTTTCGGTCCTCTGGTATGATCAACAGACGGATTATAATCTCAGATGAGAGCTATATGCCTCTTACACACACACAGAATCAATGTGTAGCTTTTTCCACACAGGGATTCGATTTTAGCCCTGAGGAAGGCCCCAGATCCGTTTCGACTTGTGAGGGCCGAAACGTTTCTTGGCATTCTTTTAAATCAAGGTTAATTGAGTATTAAATATAAATTGTAACCTTTTCTTTTCATGTTTTTAACCCTAACCCCAAAATCTACTAATAAAAGATTTGTCTTGGGATATACTGTGAGGCATTTTTAATTCACCACCTACCATTATCTTCTGGATCTCTGCACTATACAGTATCATTTTATCTAAGAACTCCCAGAGACTTTCTTCTGGTTGAGTCCACTAGCCTACCAGGGTGTGGCTAGGCGCAGATGATGAAGCATGTCACGATAAGTGAGTGAGGCATCTACTCCAATATTTTTGGATACCACAGGAAGACAATAAAGTTTTGGCCTGGTTTTTTTCTTCATGGTCCAGTTGCCCTTAGGTGAGTGAATAGCTAAATTAAAAACACCTAAAACATATAATAAACTCACCACACTTACCTGCTGTACCCCTAAAAATCATCTGTGTGCCATAATGTGCACTCCTTCCAAATTTCATAAAAATCTGATTGACGGTTTTCGCACTACACGAAAAGTAAAAGTCTATTTAAAATTAATTGTATTTTATGCCCGTTTTGGGGCTCCCCTTTTTTCTTTGTATCCCCTTAATGAAATTTTAAAGTCTCAAAGTATGAAACGGGAGCAGTAGATCTGCAAATGTTCGTGGACATTCATCAAACAAGTGAAAAGTTATTAAGGGACAAAAATCCGAAAACTCCACATATCCGGCCATGTTAACTATAGCTACAGAGTGGCTAATGGCACTCTATTTTTATGTTTTTATGTTTGTGTGTATATATATATATATATATATATATATATATATATATATATATATATATATATATATATATATACACTCTCGCTTCGACTCAGGCGGACGTCAGCGCTCCCAATGTGGCGCGGTGCAAGTACTTCGGTGGAGTCAACCGAAAAACATCAAGACTGGGCTAATCAGAAATTAGCGATTTGTAGATGCACTCACTCGAGACTGATTTAAGTTTCAAGGGTCTTTATTGCAACCAAAAATGCCTGACGCGTTTCACCTCTACCTGAGGCTTGCTCAAGGGTTACATTACTTAGTCCATTGTCTATTTTTATTGACTTCAAAACACCATGTTAATTGTCATTGGTGCATTGTGGTTGATGGAGTTCCTTCACTCCAGTGTGTGTTTTAAGCAAGGCTTTTTTGCTTTGCCGACTGCTTTATTACTGTCCTTAGGTGGTATATGCTTATGACTTTCCGCCCTGTTTTGCGCTTGGCTGCTATTGTACAGACTGTACTCGCCCCTGTGTCCCTTGCCATGTTTTCCGTCCTCAATGTCTGTCTGATGCCTCTGTACTTGTTGTGAAGCGCTCTTAACCCCTCGGGTCCAACTAGCGCTATACAAGACTTTAAATAAATAAATAAATAAATATATCTGTGATTACAGAAATACTAGTTCACTTGACAATACTTTTGACAATATTTTCTTTCCAGTTCTGTCATCATCCTGAAATCATCAGGTGAGGTGTAGTTCATATTTCTCACTTGTGAATTGACTGAATTAGGGCGTCCAAATCAAAACTCTCTAGTGAGTTTAGGAACATAATGTATTCATGTGGATTGATTC
Organism: Lissotriton helveticus; assembly: GCF_964261635.1. NCBI lineage: Eukaryota > Metazoa > Chordata > Amphibia > Caudata > Salamandridae > Lissotriton > Lissotriton helveticus. Next base: position 405,648,130 of record NC_136069.1, on the reverse strand, counting down.
AGCTCTCTGGTGAGATAACATGGACTAATGTCAATTGGATAGTGAGAATTAGAGGTGCACATGTAGTTCCTCACACTGATTAGGACCTCTGGGCTCCATTGTTCTGAACATGATGATGTGATGAGATTCTTTTTGTCGGAGGGACTTTCTATGATTTCCACCTCTTTCTGACAATGGTATTTGGTCTATTGCATAGAAGCGCAAAGTTTCCCAGTTGTTGCTGTGGCATTTGTCCATGTGTTTGGCAATAGCGTTCGAGCGGTCCACATGTGTTGTAGCTCATGTGTGCTCGAGGATTCTCTTATTGGCCTCGAAGATGGTGCTGCCAATATATTTCTTGTTGCATGGGCATTTCACTATATAAACAACAAAGGTACTTTTGCATGTTAAATGCTGTCGTATGGTCCAATTATGCCCAGCTGAGATTTCAACTACTTTTGTTGCCTTGGCTATTTTGCAAACCTTGCACTGAGATGAAAGGAAGTTATCGCCTGCGTATGCCCAGCAGTATTCTACCTGCTGACTAGATCTGATCGGCCCTCGCGCCGCTAATTGATTCAGGCTGAGATTCGCCTGCCTGACTCCAAACTGTCCCCCACCTGTCTTGATAAAGACCCGCCGCGACCTCCTACCGGGGCGCACCAGGGTCGAAACGTCGACGAACATCATGGGCCCAGAAAGACCAGGATCCCGATAAAAACACTAGGAATCCTTGGTTTAGAATTGTCATCTGGCCAATGAAAATATCTGTATATATTTGTATATAAGAAATTTGTATATTTTGTCATTCACTGAGCACTTTGTCACCAGAAAGTCACCTTATTCTTGACAGTCACGACATGCTTTGTAATTTATCCATGTATGAGTAAAATTCGGATATTAAATGATTGAACCTTTTAATACAATAGATTGATCATACAATCCTAAGTCTTTTGAGCATTCATTTCTCAAATGTTGGACTTGTATCAGAGAGCTGTTAATAGCATTTAGTGTTTCTTCTTCCAAAGGAATTGGTCCTACCCAACAGAACCATTTTTTACTTAAACAATTTAATGCCCAGGTTCTGAGGGACACAGGGTTACCCCTTTGCTTTAACCTTGCTACAGGGTAAGCCTGATCATCGTTTGGTACCGCACGGAGGTGTTGGAGGGTTTTCACATGTACTGGGTGGATAGTACTTCCCACGTACCGTTTTCCACAGCTACATACCAACACATACACTGCGTGCTCAGTTTTGCAAGAGTACATGTTCCTGATTGTGAATGGTTTTTGTCTGAATGGTACAGTTACAGTGCTGGTGTTAGTCCCATGTTTGCATGCTTTGCACTTGGTACATTTCGTAAACCCCTTTTGGGTCTGTAGCCAGTTGGTTGGTTTTCTAATGACAGGGGCATTGCACACAAGCTGACTTCGCATGGATTTAGCCTTCCTAAAGGTTATCGAGGGTGTTTTACCACACATTGGTCCTATGGTTGGATCATTCCGTACCAACGGCCAATGTCTAGTTAGGATTTTCCGGAGGTTGGCATGATACCTGTTAAAACCAGTGATCAGTCTATGTGGTTGGCGTACCTCATTGCTCTCAGGGATTGGTTTAGGAGGAAAAAGGAGATCTTTCCTTGTTTTGTTTGTACATTTAGTTTCAGCTGTGCTCAAGGTTTTTTGGCTGTACCCTCTCTTTTTTAATCTAGAGAATAAATTCTCCTTTGTTTCTGTCAGACCTTTATTGGTACTGCAGTTAAGGGTAATTCTTAGGCATTCTGCGTATGGGATCGACTCCTTGAGTGTTTTAGGGTGAAAACTCAGTGCGTGGAGCAATGCATTACCTGCGGCGGGTTTGCGGTATGTCTGAGTTTGTATTTTGTTGTTGTCAATATACAGTTTTAGATCTAGAAATTGTATTGTGGTTGTGCTTGTATTACAAGTGAATTTCAGATTCAATGCATGTTCATTTAATTCCGAAGCAAAATTCTCTGCACTCTCCACAGACCCCTGCCACAGGATAAAGATGTCATCTATAAACCGTTTGTATAGAATTATATTTGAGTTCATGGCTTCTGATTGTGTGACCCATAACACTTGCTCCTCCCACCAGCCCATATGCAAATTTGCATAGCTGGGGGAGAAGCAAGTGCCCATAGCTGAACCCTGCATTTGTTTGTAGTGGAGTCTGTCAAATATGAATGTGTTATTTGTTAAGCACCATTCAGTCATTTCTAGCAACATATTTGTGTGGTTGTACAGTGAAATTGGTCTTTTTCCCAGGTAGTGTTTTAATGCCCCTGAGTCCATCTTAATGACGTATGCTTGTATACAATGATTGTACATCTAGTGTCATAAACACATAATCTTGTTTCCATTGTAAATCATATATTTTACACAGGAAATCTCCAGTGTCCTTTATGAATGCTAGAGGGGTAAAGGTGCCTTCAAGGGATATAGTTTGAATGAATTATAAATTATAATTAGTTAAGGAAGCAGAGGTCAATAAACCTAAAGTGTAGCTAATACATCAAAGTTGAATAAATCAGAACCATGAGGTCACATATAACAAATACACAACATATAAACAACGAAACACGAAGGTGTATATTAAAAAGTGAATTTTATCAAAGGTTTCTTTTTAAAAATGATTCAACAAAGCAGAAAATAGGAAATGCAGGTACACAGGAGTAAAAATCAAATTAATATGTGTCACAGCAAAACCTAGGAGACCATCTATCCCAAATCAAGATGAACTAAACATTGCGGGGATAAGATGATGGTGTCGACGTTTCGGTCTCTTAAAGCACAGTTTCGGAGACCATCCTCAGGACTGATGTCACTTATATACTGCTTAGAACTGCGGTGTAATCTATTAGTGTGTTAGTTGCGCGCTTACTGTTGGTGCTATCGCACTGCTGAGGGCGTGGGCGGGAGACGAACTGAGTGCTAGTCCGGCCACTCTTAGTGTAAACCGCTTTAGTTTAGGAAAAATAAATAGACGTGAGGGTAACACGGTCTCTTCGCATCAAAGGATTATTTACAACGATGTGGTTTAAACCTTTTGCACTGTGGCAAGATCCTAAAATTGTAGATCTATAAGGACTGCTTGGCTCAGTTAATAGGCAGATCCGCTAGTGTCTGTGTACGTCGAAGTCAATCTGACGAACCGCAATTGACCTCTCCTTCCTTAACTAATTATAATTTATAATTCATTCAAACTATATCCCTTGAAGGCACCTTTACCCCTCTATTATATTACCCAAGCCCTCAAGGGTTACTTTGGGTCGCTCACTGTTTGATAATCTTTATGAATGCTGGCAATTCTCTCACTGAGGGCTGCAAAAAATTATCAACAAAAATGCTTGTATTTTCAAATAAACTCCCTATGGCTGATATAATAGGTCTTCCCGGGGGTTCTTTGTCATTTTTGTGAATTTTTGGGATTAAATATAATTGTGGAATCACCGGATAGTCATTTTTTAGGAACTCAAATTCTTGCTTGTTCAACAGTCCCATCCCTTTCCATCGGTATAGTTCATTGTGGTATTTTTGTTGTATTCCTACGATGTGGGTTGGACTAATTCTTGTGTAGCATTCCTGATCTTGGAGTTGTGAGCGTGCCTCTTTATTATACATTTCTAGTGGCCATAGGACAATGTTGCCCACCTTATCCGACCACCTCACCACAATGTCAGATCTTGCTTTGATTTTTTCCAGGAGGTTGTTATATTTTCAATCTCTGGTTTCGATCTTGTGTCACAAAATCCCTAGTGCTCAAAAGTGATAGTTCTTTGAGGTCTTTTATGACATAATCAGAGAAAAGATCGAGGCCATCTTTCGGTAGTACCGGCATAAATACCGATCTTGGTTGGAAATTAGTTCTTATTGTTTGATAAATATCCAGGTCTGAAAGTGCCGCTGCTGCACTTGGCGATATTAGGTCTGCTTCATTCTCCTGTTCCAAGTCAATCAGATCTCGTAGTGTCTCCATGTTCGTTATGGTCAATGTTTGTCCTTGATCAGGTGACATTGTTTTATCAAGGGTTCTGCTGCTGGAGTTCATGAAATATTTCTGAAGCTTTAGTTTGCGTACATATTTAAATAAATCAATTCTTGTCTGAGCGTAGGCAAAGTTTGTACTCGAACAGTATGTCAAACCAAGGGATAAAATTTCTAGTTCTTGTGGGGATAGCTCCATATTGGTTAGGTTGATTACTGTGTTGTCAATGTTCATTGTTTTGTTTACTCCCATTATCGGCGTTTGATCCTTCTGTATTGGGCCTTTGTTTGTTTTTGTACCTGTTTTTCCCCACCGTCTATTTTTTCTCCGTCTGCTTTTTGTTTTTGATTTTGATTTAGTTTGGCTTTCCCCCACTCCTGCCGCGGTAGTCGTGGCCGCAGGGTTGTGAGGCGCTGTAGCCGTAAAAAAGCCAACTCTTGTACAGGGGTAGGTACTGGGCCACTAGCACCGGCGCTGTGGTTACTTTCTGCATCTGTATCATATTCCGAGCTTACTTCATTTTCGCTTGGCTCAGCCATTGCGCCTTGTCCACTTGTTGTTGTTGCAATGGGTTGACGTCTTACTTGATCAAACTTCCTGGCTAAGGTATATATTCTACCGTTCATGTAATCGTTTCTATCCTTTTGGAATTTTATCGCCTTTCTCTCTTTGATTTCATCTTCGTGTTTAGTTAGTCTCACTTTTATGTCATTCATTCCATTTGTAATCTCTTCTTTATTCTCCCTTGTATCCAATTCTTTGATTTTAATTGATTGTAAAGTCCCGCCCTAATGGGCGTCATCACAGGCATGATGGTTCCTGTATAAACGCGTATGGCTTCGTGATTGCGTGTGGCATGCTGTTGGTGTTGCCGCCTGAGGTACAGTGTGCGGATACCCTTTGGTGTGTGACATCCCTTAAGGGCAACCTTGTGGTACGATGTTATGCGGCTGGTCCGACCGCGTGGATGTCCTGACGCTGGTAAGGCGTTCCCTGGCGTTTGTACTTCAAGCGTCGTCGGGGACCGAGGGGGCCTTGGACTTCAGAAAGACTGGGCAGCACTAACAAGGGTGCAGGCATGCCTCTCACCCTGATGGATTGACATTTTAATTGAGGCAGATAGCAGATAGCCACTTGGCGAGAGAACCATAGAAGTCTTTTTGTGGCAATACTGGGACTACAGCAACCATCATGCCTGTGATGAGGCCCATTAGGGCGGGACTTTACAATCAATTAAAATCATGTTCTGCTAAGCCCGCATCCTGCCTCATTTCCTGCCAGTGATCAAGAGCTGCAATAGCTCGAAACGCGTATGGCTTCGTGATTGCGTGTGGCATGCTGTTGGTTTTGCCGCCTGAGGTACAGTGTGCGGATACCCTTTGGTGTGTGACATCCCTTAAGGGCAACCTTGTAATACGATATATATATATATATATATATATATATATATATATATATATATATATATATATATATATAATCAGCAGATTCAATCCAACGATTGTTTTGAAAGAAGGCACTCACTCGAGTTTCCTTGGAAGTTAAGGCTACTTTATTGTCAGCTTGTCCTACCCAACGCGTTTCGCCTTCACATCAGGCTTGTTCATGGGATGTGCAGCACAAAAACCAGATCGCGTTTATGTTTATTAGCACACAGTTACTTCCTGTTTCATGGTAAGGTGGATTGTGGTTAGTGTAGTTGTTCTTGTTCATACTCACAAACATGTACGTTTTAGAAATAAGTGGTCTGTGTATTGTGCAAGCAGTGTTTGAAAAGAATTTTTGTGTAAAACGAGGCAAAATATTACATAGACTCTAGTGTCTGTATCAATTTATGCTAAAAAATTTTAGCCTCTAGTGGGTTGTTGTGTACAATATCGCATTTTTTCTGTGTTTATTTGCTCTCTGCTGAGCAATACCACTTTTGTATTGGGGATTTTTTTTCAGTTCAATCAGTCTTGTTTGTTCCAGTGATTCTTTTCTTTCTCTTTAAAGATGTACATAAAGTTCTTCATTTTGGTTTAACCCTCTGGGGTCCAGGGTTCTGAATCACAAGATGTGTTTTGATTCCTTCTGTCGGAGGGTTTTTGTTCTATCTCCACCTCTTTCTGTTGATGGAATTTGTTCTAAGGCCCAATATTTCAATGTCTCCCAATTACCCTTGTGAGCTTTTTCCATATGTCTCGCAATTGCGTTCATCCAATCTTTGTGGATGGTAGCGCGGACATGCTCCAGAATCCTTTTCTTTACTTCGAAGATCATGCTGCCTATGTATAGTTTTTGACATGGACATTCCACCATGTATATTACGAATGAGCTCTTGCAAGTAAGATGTTGATTTATCTTCCATTTATTTCCATTTCTTATTTCAATTTCTTTTTTATGACTGGCGATTTTGCACACTTTGCAGTTTTTACACGGCCAAAAGCCCTCCCTTTGTAGCCATGTTTTATTTCGAGTGTCTCGGAAACTACTATGTACTATTCTGTCTCCGATGTTTCTTGCCCGTCGATAAGTTATGTTTGGGTGGTCTCCTATCAACTGAGATAGGGAGGGATCCAGTTTTAATATTCCCCAATGTTTTTTCATGATTCTTGTCAGTTCATTGTTTTCGGCACTGAAAGACGTAATTGGCACCTTATCTGGTTCACTATCTTTTTATTAGTATTCAAGATGTCTTTACGTTTTTGAGTAGTGACTCTCTCCAAGCTTTTTTCAATCCCTTTGGTTGGATATTTTCGCTTTTGGAACCTACAGATTGTCTGTTGGCTATGTCTGATGAACTCCTGATCTGCTGAACAGTTGCGCCTTAGTCTGAGAAATTCCCCATAGGGGATACTCCATTTAAGGGACTCACAATGAAAACTCTCTCCATGTAAGGTTGCATTTGTGGAGTTTTTTTCTGGTGTAGTGTTGTTTGTAGAGAGTTTGCTTTAATGTAAACTTCTGTGTCCAAAAATATGACTCTTTCTGAACTTATGTCATATGTGAATTTTAGATGTGTTGGACTATTGTTCAATTTCTCAAAGTAGGTCTCAAAGTCTTCCTCTGTACCGTCCCAAATAATTAAAAGATCATCAATGAATCTGAGCCATAGGATGATTTTACTGCGAAATTCTTAGTTGTCAGTGCACCAAGCCAATGTCTGTTCAAACCACCCCATTGTCAAGTTGGCATAATTGGGTGAAATAGAAAATCCCATTGCGCATCCTCTTATTTGTTTAAAAATGTGCTTGTTAAATAGGAAGATGTTGTTTTCAAGGCACAATGAGATCATTTTGTTCAGCATGATGTTGTGAGCTCTCTATTTGATGTTTCTCTTTCCCAGAAAGTATTTGCAAGCAGTAATACCAATAGGATGTTCAATATTGGTGTATAAGGACACCACGTCCATTGTTATTAATTTGAAAGTGGGTTGCCAGGTTACCTCTTGTAATTTGGGCGTGCTCTCAGGGGCATTCTGGTTGTTAGAGTCCTGTTTTAAAACTCATAGTGAGAGCCTCCCTTATATATATATATATATATATATATATATATATATATATATATATATATATATATAAACACACCATTCCACTCCTGCAAGGAAGAATGCACGTACCCGAGGAAGTTTTGCACATGGCCTTCTTTATTTTCTGGGTCCCACTCGACCTCGAAGTAAAAAAAGACGTGTCTCGGCTTCACTGAAGCCTTTGTCAAATATATATATATATATACATATATATATATATATATGTAACCAAAAACGCCCAGAAACTTGAGGCCGCACAGCACTGCAGGTGAGTAACAACTCTATTTAAACCAAGCAGGCAGCTTAACATCCCTTTGAAGTCCATGGCCTGACGCTTTTCGATGCCGCTGTTTGCATCTCCTCAGAGACCGTGTCAGCGGAGGTGATTAGTGGCTACCGCATCTCCCCTGCGTGTTTCCGTAATAGGGGGCTTTCAGTGCTCCTTCTTTAGTGGCAGTTAATTTTTAAATGCACGCTGGGATTCAAGGTCTCATTTTGCCAATTAACACCCTCCAGTGGTTACGTCCGCTGCAGCTAATTATGGACAATTTTACTCGGCCCTCCATGCCGTTACTCACCTGCAGTGCTGTGCTGCCTCAAGCTTCTCTGCGTTTTTGGTTACATATATATATATATTCACTAAAAAAACCATAGGTTTCGCAATCGTTATAGTTAGGTATTAGCATTTAAAAAACCTTTGAAATTCACTGAAAAAACCATAGGTTTCACACCAGTTATAGTTAGCTGAACATTTTACTCATACAAAACCATTGAAATTCCCACGTTATAGTTAGTTGGACTCACTATAACTCGCGCGCCCGCAATCCACTGCTGATGATGTCACATATTACATCATTCATGACATGGTCAGTGACATCTCTGATGACATCACTGATGACATCTCAAATGACATCACTGATGACATCATCCAGTGTCTGTGTGTTTCTGTAAAGTTTAAATATGTTTTACACATTGAAGAATGAGTGGATGTATAAGTGTCTGGATGAAGGATTTAGTAGGTGTGTGACTGACTGTATGAGTGAGTGATTAAATGTTTCTTACTGAATGCATGGGTTAGTGACTAAACTGTATGATGTGTGCATCATTATGTCTGTTGTTGTGTAAGCTACTGCATGTGTTGATCAGTAGCTATATGAGTGGCTATATGAGTTATTGATTGGTTACCCAGGTATTTGTATGTGAGGCTGCGTGTGTGTGTGGGTGGCTAGGAGGTGTGTGACTCTGTGCATACATGTGTGAGCAGTTGATTGACATGGTGTATGGGTTCAAGAGTGCATGTGAAAACAACTGTATGGGTGGTTGACTGTGTGCATGGGTGTGTGGGTCTCAGTGCTACATGTGCAAGTAAGTACATATGTAAAATACAGTGCGTGTGAGAGTTGGCATATATAAATGACTATACATGAGAGCCTGTGATTGCATAAGTGACTGTATCTATCAATGTGTACTTGTATCAGTGATTGTAAAAGAGAGTAAGTATGTGTTAGTCTATTTTTGAATAAGTAAGGTTTTGTGTGTATAACTGTATAGATGAGAAAATGGGAGTGTGATTGATTATTTGCATGACTGACTAGGTGTGTGAGTATCTCCATGGATGAGTGCCAGTGTGTGAGTGTCTGTACAGGTGTATGAGTGCATATGATAGTGTTGTATTGATGAGTGTTTGTATGTATGAGGGATTGTATGTGTGAATGAGTGAATGTGTGTGTAGACCTAGGAATCAGTGAGTGCGTATGTAGTTACTGGTATTGGTGTGTCAATGGTTTCAGCAATGGTAGTTTGTATTTAACAGTGGGTGTATCAAAGGTTAGATTAGAGTGTGAGGAGGTGCATCGTATTATCACATGGATGATGTAAATGTAAATTGATACTTGTATAGCGCACTACTCACCCTCAAGGGTCTCAAGGCGCTTGTACGAATACCGCTGTGGAACCCATCCTGGCTTTCCCTGTGAGGTGTCCACTCCTGGGCACCCCCAAGGTGGAGGCCAGGCGTCCTTAGCATTGTGGGGGCCGTTGTGGAGATTAAGCAAGCTATTGCCCAGAGTTGCAGAGTGGGACTCCATGATTGGAATAGACACGAGGCGAGAATTATCAGGTCCGTGGAATTTTTGAGCCCAAGACCCGCAGAGGCGGGGAATTGAACCCTGGTCCCGGGCTAGACCTCTGCATCAGGGTCTGCCGCTTTAACCATTGAGCCACACTTCTCCACTTCTCAAATGACATCAGTGATGTCATTTGAGATGTCATCAGTGATTTCATCAGTGATGTCATTTGAGATGTCATCAGTGATGTCATTTGAGATGTCATCAGTGATATTATCAGTGATGTCACTGACCATGTCATGAATGATGTAATATGTGACATCATCAGCAGTGGATTGCGGGCGCGCGAGTTATAGTGAGTCCAACTAACTATAACGTGGGAATTTCAATGGTTTTGTATGAGTAGAATGTTCAGCTAACTATAACTGGTGTGAAACCTATGGTTTTTTCAGTGAATTTCAAAGGTTTTTTAAATGCTAATACCTAACTATAACGATTGTGAAACCTATGGTTTTTCAGTGAATTTCAAAGGTTTTTTAAAGCAAATTCCTTGCTATATCGAGTTTGTAACCTACAATTTTTAAAGTGAATTATTAATTTTTTTAGCAGCTGTTTTTTATAACTATTATTATTTTTTTTTCTAAAATGAATTTTTCAATGTATTTTTCATGCTTTTTTTTTTTTTATCATTTTGTCTCGGAGCGCTCAGGGTGCGCGCACCAGTAAGCTCACCCGAGAGCGCTGCGAGAGCGCTATTCCCGCGTGCGGAAAAAAAAGTATGTATTTAAAGTAAAAAATAATGCAAGACATTCAGTGGCATACTTATAAAAGTAGTATTTTTGATTTTAAATACCCGTATTTTACCTTTAAACGCATTTCCGAAAAGGTAGCAAAACGTCATTCAGGCGCGCCGCGTAAGCGCCCCCGGAAGCGCTTACGTTCATGTCGTGTAAGCGCCCCCGGAAGCGCTCCGGTGCGCGCAGCATAAGCGCGTCAAGTCATGTGACCTTAAAATAACACTTTTCATTGGTTGTTAACAGTTTTTTTTACAACTAATGAAAACCCCACCCATTTCCTTCACTACCTCTTTCTCTTTGGAGAGAGCAACACCTATTCTCTTGTACTCTTCCATTCTTTGCAAAAAATGGCTGCAAGCCCACCCAGCAGCAGTGAGGACTCTGATGAGTTTCTTCAAGAGGAGTCTCCTCAGCCCAAAGTGAAGGAGCACTTCATATGGAAATTTTTTACCATACCAGAACGACATAAAAATGTAAATGCTCCAAAGGTGGGGTGCAAAATTTGCCAAACTGTTCTTTCACGGGGTGATCCTAGCAGAAAATATAGTTTTGGCAACTCCACAATGATTCGGCATGTTCAAAGGAGGCACCCCCAGAACTATGCCTGGGAGAGTGTCAGGGACCTGGCACGTAATCCCCCCAGAGATGGCGCCTCAACTTCCACCGGAGGAGCAACAACATCCGTGAGAGGAAGACCAGTTATGTTATGTTATGTTATGTTAAATGGTTTTTTGTAGAGCGCACGGCTACTCAAAAAGAGTGTCCCGGCGCTTTTAATTGAGGCAGGCTGCAGTGAACTAAATTCCAAACATTCAACCTGTTTTTACGGACATTGCAATTAAGTGTAAGCAGTGTGACGAACTGCTTTGCTACGGAGAGCAGAGTATTCTGCTAATTGTACGAAAAAGGGAAGAACACGTCTGCCCTCCCCAGCCCTAATTTTTCCCCTTTTTTTTGCTCCTGTTGAGCAGTTTGGCATTCCCTATATTTGTTTTTGTTCAGAAAAAAAAACAAAAAAAATTTAAAACGTTCAGAAAAAGTAAAAAAAAATTACAACTAAAAAAGAAGAAAAAAACCAGTTATTTTTAGAACTACCTCCAATTCTCTAAAAAGAGCTGTATTTTTTACAAATTCAAAAGGAGTGAGTGAAGTGGAGTGCAGTGAGAGAGGAAAGGTGTAGCGATCACCTTTGGCAGAGCGACAGGTTGCCGCAGACATCAAGTTTCAGGTCATCTACGGAAAAACTACCAGTCCCAGAAGGCCAAGCGGCGCTGGGATCGGGCACAATGGGAAGAACTTACTTAAGCTCCACCCCTGGAACAAAACGGGGCTTGTCAATCTTGTTCCTGGTTTGTCCTTGGTATGAGCGATCGTTTGGAAGTCCTGCCTTGGAGAGTCCGTGATAAGCCTACTGTGTCAGAATCCAGACACCCGCCTCGACGACGAAGTGCCTGCGGGTGCAGAGATCATACACCCGCCGCGACGACGAAGTGCCTGCGTGTGCAGAGACCATACACCCGCCGCGACGACGAAGTGCCTGCGTGTGCAGAGACCATACACCCGCCGCGACGACGAAGTGCCTGCGTGTGCAGAGACCATACACCCGCCGCGACGACGAAGTGCCTGCGTGGTCAGAGTCCATGCACCCGCGGAGTTCCTGTGAGTAATAACAAACCGAGTGTGGTTTGGATATCGAGGAGAGCGGGCTCGCTCTCTTCCGCTGCATTTCCTTTTTGTTTGATAGAGACACCATTTCATTCTTGTGCAAGTTGCACTATCTTTATTTTGTTGTACTATTTGGAAGCTTATTTCTACAGACCTATTGGAGCCTGTGGATGAACCAAGACTATTTTTACCCAAAAGGAGTATTTTGGGTCTTTATAGAAACCTGTGATCATTGCATACACTAATCGTGGAGTCCGATCCTTACCTGATTTTCCTTGTCGGATCTTGTTCGAAAAGTGAATTAACTTTTCGAGACCTTTGGGCAGACTTACTTCCAGCAATATATGGTTCAAGTGTTATCCACGGAGTCCACAGTCAAGAACCTGGTAAGTCCCAGAACACAAGGGAAGGGGGACTATTCTAGGCTGTACGGAGTTACATTATTCTCTCTGTCTTGTCACCCACCTCCAGGGAGGTCTTACCAGTAATACGCTGAACCTATATTCCGAACCGAAGAGGTCTGAGACACCCACATCCCTCCATTGTTTCACCTTGCGGCCTCCAACTGTGCTCACTCCAATAGAGGCGATTATTCCCTTATTGGGTGTTGCGCATAGGGAGGTGGCGAGGACTGTCATCCCTTCGTCTCTGCTGGGCGTTGGAGCCAAGTTAGTGGCGCTTGCGTGTTCTCGCGCTGCTTTCAATCATTACAGATTGACAAGCCCAAGAACATTACCCAGCCCGGACGATGGATACCAATACCATCCTCACTTCCTTGTTGGAAAGTTTTTCGGAATTACAAACCGAGGTCCAGACATCCCGTGCCGAGACTCAAGCCCTCTACAAGGAGGTGTCGGACTTGCGCAGAGAGATGTCCGATCTCGCACATAAGGAGCCGAGTGCCAAACCTTTGATTCGGCCTGCTACCTTGCCCCCGCCTCCTTTATTCCAACCTGGAGGATCGTTTGCAGCCCCTTCCATGTCAACGGACGCAACTCCCACTGTCCACATACTGCAAACCCATGGCATACCACTAGCTCCTCCCGAAAGGTTTTACGGAGACCCCAGAAAGTTTGAGACATTCCTGAACCAATGTCGCCTGCACTTCCTATGTAAGCCTCAAGTCTTTCAGGATGAATCCTCCAAGACAGCCTTCGTAATGTCCTATATGGGAGGAAACGCATCCAGTTGGACCGTTCCTTTGTTGGAACGGAATGATCCCGTACTACACAATTTTGCCGATTTTTGTCTTGAGTTGCGAAAACTGTTCGATAGAAAGACCCACATGCTATCATTAGACCGGGAGTTGATGACATTGCGCCAAGGATCACAGGATCTGTTATCCTATATTACAACCTTCAATCGTCTCATCGTAGAAACCGACTGGCCGGCTCAGAAACGAATCTCTCTGTTCTATCAAGGCCTTCGGAGTGAATTGAAGGACGTATTAGCACAGGTGGTGCAACTGCCTTCTACATGTGAAGAACTGATTGATTTGACAGTACAACTGGACCACAGGTTGTTGGAACGGAGAGGGGATCGGAGCAGAGGGTACGCTAGGTACTCCCATCCTCTGTTCAGACCCCGACAAACGGGGGAGGAGAAGACCAAGCCCCAAGAAGCGCCAGAACCCATGCAAATTGGAGGGATCCGGGGCCCCCTTACCAAGGAAGAAAGGGACCGGAGACGACGACTCAAATTGTGTATGTATTGTGGTAAAAACGGACATTTTATCAATGAATGTAGAGCTCGGGCTTCTACATCAGGAAAAAACACCTTTCCCAGAGCACAGGCCACCATGAGGACGGAGGAGCCGTCGGAAAACTGAAGGTCTTGGATCAGCACGAGACCTCTGATTCAAGACTCCCGTCCACTCCGGTCTCCCCTTATGTAGCTAACACCCTTCACCCTGCAGTTGCACACATGAACATCAACGTGTCTCTACAGGTGATGAATAAGCAACCCTTCCAGGTTGATGCCCTGTTGGATTCTGGGGCCACAGGGAACTATATTGATCAAACGTATGCATTTAAGATGGGTATCCCCTGCGATAAGAAACCAACGCCCGAGATGGTCAAGGCAGTGGATGGCACAGTCTTGTCGTCAGGACCTGTGGTTCAGCACACCCTTGCATTGTTAATGGAATATGGAACTAATCACTACGAACACATCCAATTCGATCTCATAGATGCCCCTCAATTCCGGCTCATCCTAGGCATGCCCTGGCTTACTTTACACGATCCCTCAGTCTGCTGGTCGACTCGCACGGTACGGATGACATCCAAATACTGCCATGAACATTGTCAGAACAAGGAGAGTCTCCACAGTTCCTCCGAACCTTCGCCTGCCACTTACTTAGCAGGGGCATGCTCAGTCGACAGATTCTGCTGTGCCACGGTCTTGCCTGCTGAGTATCGCGAATACGCTTCTTTATTTGATAAGAAAAAAGCTACTCATCTGCCTCCACATAGGGCATATGATTGCCGTGTGGACCTTGTTCCGGGTGCGGATCTCCCCTGCAGCAGAGTGTATGCCTTGACTGAAAAGGAGACACAGTATCTAAAATCCTATATCGACGACAATTTGGCCACCGGGTTTATCAGACAATCCACTTCCCCTGTGTCCTCACCTATGTTTTTCATCCCCAAGAAGGACTGTGAGGAGTTGCGACCATGTATAGACTACAGAGCCATCAACAGAGTGACGATTAAAAATCGTTATCCTTTGCCCCTGATTCCCGTTTTAATGGACCAACTCAAAGGGGCACAGTACTTCACCAAGCTCGACCTTCGAGGGGCATACCATCTTGTGAGAGTAAAAACCGGGGATGAGTGGAAAACGGCATTCAGAACCAAATTTGGCCTCTATGAATACCGAGTGATGCCGTTTGGCCTATGTAACGCCCCTGCCGCCTTCCAGTTCTTTATGGATGAGGTGTTGCGGGGGTGTTTGGAGTCTTTTTGTATAGTTTACATCGATGACATTCTGGTGTATTCTGCCACTCTTCCAGAACACATTTCACATGTAAGGGAAGTATTGGAAAGGCTTCAACGTAACTCTTTGTATGCCAAACTTGAGAAATGCCTTTTCCACGTCCAACAGGTGGCGTTTCTGGGATATGTGATCGATGCACAAGGATTTAGGATGGATATGAGAAAGGTCGAGGCCATTCTTACTTGGAAAACACCGCAGACTGTCAAATCCGTGCAGAGCTTTCTTGGCTTTGCCAATTATTATCGGCGCTCTGTTCAGGACTTTTCCAAGATAATACATCCCATCACGTCTCTCTTGAGAAAAAATGTTTTATTCAAATGGGGGGCAGAAGCAGAAACGGCATTTCAAACCCTCAAGGAGAGGTTCACTCAAGCCCCTATTCTTCGGCATCCAGACCCACAGCTGCCTTTCATTCTCGAAACGGATGCCTCCCAATATGCTCTTGGTGGGATACTATCACAGCGTCACCCTACAACCGGACAACTCCATCCTGTGGCGTTTTATTCAAAAAAGCTCACTCCTTGTGAAATAAACTATACCATCACGGACAAGGAGCTCCTGGCCATCAAAAGAGCATGTGAAGAGTGGAGACATTACCTCCTCGGGGCCGTGCATACCGTGGAGATTATTACGGATCATCGTAATCTCCTATTTTTGAAAACAGCAAAGGCCTTGACACCTCGTCAGTTGAGGTGGACCCTTTTCTTTTCCAACTTCGACTTTGTTATCAAATATAGACCTGGTACTCGGAATGGTAAAGCAGATGCTCTCTTTCGGTTGGGAGAAGATGACACATTGAGACCTGTTGAAACCCCTTCTATACTTCAGGGCTTTGAGAACTACGAGGCCTCTATTGCATTGATCACCTCGGACGACTTTCTTGAGGACGTCAGAATCGCCCTCACCTCCCTCGATATACCCGCATGGGTCCTTGAAGAGCCAGATCTTCGTTGTGAAAAGGAGCAGTTAGCATATCATAAACATGCTTTATACATTCCTGTAAATGAGTTGCAAAACAAAGTGTTGGAATGGGCCCATGACTCAGTACTGGGAGGACACATGGGTGTATACAAAACAATCGCTAATGTGGAACAGTCCTTTTGGTGGCCCAGCATCCGGAATGATGTGAAGGATTACGTAAAAAACTGTGCGGTCTGTGCGCAAGGCAAATCTTGTCATGCTAAACCAGCGGGATTGTTACATCCTTTACCTATTCCATCTAAACCCTGGCATACCTTGTCTATGGATTTTATTGTGGAAATGCCTCCCTGTGAGAAACAAACAGTCATCTTAGTGGTGGTAGATCATCTTACCAAAATGGGACACTTTATATCTCTACCGGGTTTGCCTACCTCTGGAGAATTAGCGAAAGTATTCTTACAACATATTGTACGTCTGCATGGGTTACCAAGTGTGGTGATAACAGATCGGGGTACACAATTCACCTCTCGATTCTGGAAGGCGCTGTGTACCATCCTACAGATAGACGCTCGCCTATCATCCAGCTACCATCCTCAAACGGATGGTAAGACAGAACGGTTGAACCAAACCCTAGAACAATACCTTCGCTGTTTCACCTTACAAAACGCCACCGACTGGACCACCCTTTTGTGGTTGGCGGAATTTGCATACAATAATGCAGTGCACTCCACCCTGGGATGTTCTCCTTTTTTCTGTCTATACGGATTCCACCCAAACATGCTTCCCTTTGAGTGGCCTGGTGCTTCCCTAGTTCCCGCCATCCATGAACACCACGCTCATCTCCGGGCGATCCTGATAGAGGCTCGGAACAATTTAAAAAAGGCTCAAGACGCCCAGAAAACCTTCGCTGACAAACGAAGGTCCCAGGAACCCGCATATAAGATAGGCGATAAAGTCTGGCTTTCTACTCGCAACTTGCACCTGAAAGGAATGAACAGATTGAAACCTAAATATATTGGTCCGTATGGTATCTGCGAGGTGATAAATTCCGTGGCCATGAAACTCTCTTTGCCCGTGTCTTGGTCAATACATCCGGTCTTTCACGTCTCGCTTCTACGACCTTGCCTACCTGGTGTCCGGTTGTCTGTGCGCCCTGGCCCTGTGGAAGTGGAAGGGCAGGAGGAGTATGAGGTGGGGTCCATCTTGGATTCCCGTACAGTACGGGGTCGGGTCCAGTATTTAGTCGAGTGGACAGGCTACGGCCCTGAAGACCGCACATGGGAACCTGTTGATCACTTGCATTGTCCTGAGTTGGTTGCTCTTTTTCATGAACGCTATCCCGGTAAGCCGGGACGACCGCCGGGACGGCGGTCCTCGAGAGGGGGTTCTGTAGCGATCACCTTTGGCAGAGCGACAGGTTGCCGCAGACATCAAGTTTCAGGTCATCTACGGAAAAACTACCAGTCCCGGAAGGCCAAGCGGCGCTGGGATCGGGCACAATGGGAAGAACTTACTTAAGCTCCACCCCTGGAACAAAACGGGGCTTGTCAATCTTGTTCCTGGTTTGTCCTTGGTATGAGCGATCGTTTGGAAGTCCTGCCTTGGAGAGTCCGTGATAAGCCTACTGTGTCAGAATCCAGACACCCGCCTCGACGACGAAGTGCCTGCGGGTGCAGAGATCATACACCCGCCGCGACGACGAAGCGCCTGCGTGTGCAGAGACCATACACCCGCCGCGACGACGAAGTGCCTGCGTGTGCAGAGACCATACACCCGCCGCGACGACGAAGTGCCTGCGTGTGCAGAGACCATACACCTGCCGCGACGACGAAGTGCCTGCGTGGTCAGAGTCCATGCACCCGCGGAGTTCCTGTGAGTAATAACAAACCGAGTGTGGTTTGGATATCGAGGAGAGCGGGCTCGCTCTCTTCCGCTGCATTTCCTTTTTGTTTGATAGAGACACCATTTCATTCTTGTGCAAGTTGCACTATCTTTATTTTGTTGTACTATTTGGAAGCTTATTTCTACAGACCTATTGGAGCCTGTGGATGAACCAAGACTATTTTTACCCAAAAGGAGTATTTTGGGTCTTTATAGAAACCTGTGATCATTGCATACACTAATCGTGGAGTCCGATCCTTACCTGATTTTCCTTGTCGGATCTTGTTCGAAAAGTGAATTAACTTTTCGAGACCTTTGGGCAGACTTACTTCCAGCAATATATGGTTCAAGTGTTATCCACGGAGTCCACAGTCAAGAACCTGGTAAGTCCCAGAACACAAGGGAAGGGGGACTATTCTAGGCTGTACGGAGTTACATTATTCTCTCTGTCTTGTCACCCACCTCCAGGGAGGTCTTACCAGTAATACGCTGAACTTATATTCCGAACCGAAGAGGTCTGAGACACCCACATCCCTCCATTGTTTCACCTTACGGCCTCCAACTGTGCTCACTCCAATAGAGGCGATTATTCCCTTATTGGGTGTTGCGCATAGGGAGGTGGCGAGGACTGTCATCCCTTCGTCTCTGCTGGGCGTTGGAGTCAGGTTAGTGGCGCTTGCGTGTTCTCGCGCTGCTTTCAATCATTACAAAAGGAAAATGAGTGAGGGAGCAAAAAAAAGGGACGAGAGGGGAAGGGAAATGAAGTAGGGGGATTGAATGGAGGTGAGTTTGGGAGGTAAGTGAGGGGAAGGGGAGTGAACAAGGGGAATGAGGATAAGTGAGGAAAGCGGAGTAAGGGAACGACGGGGGTGAGGAAGGGTAATAGAAGAGCAGTGAGGTTGAGGAAAGAGTGGTGATAGAGAGTGGATAAAGGCAAGTGAGCGTGAGACAAGGGGAGTGAGGGAGTGAGGAGACAGAGGAAGTGAAGGAAAGAGTGAGAGAAGAGGACTGAGTGAGGGAGCAAAGAAAGATAAGTGAGGGAGTGTGACTAAGTTATAGGGAGTGAGCGTAACATAAGAGGAAGGAGAGACTAAGAGGACGGAGAGAATGGGGGTAACAGAGAGAGAGTGAGGGAAGGGGAGTGTAGAAGTTAGAGGACAGAGGGATTGAGAGAAGGAGTTACTGAAGTGGAGTAAGGAGAGTAACAGAAGGGAAAAGAGTGAAGGAGTGAAGGAAGGGAAGAGAGAGGAAGGAAAGTAAAGGAGAAGGTCTAAAAGAAGGTGAGTGTGGCTGAGTTATAGGGAGTGAGTGTGACAGGAGAGGAGTGAGAGACTAAGAGGACGGAGAGAATGAGGCTAACAGAGAGAGAATGAGGGAAGGGGAGTGTAGAAGTAAGAGGACAGAGGGAGTAAGAGAAAGAGTTGGTGCAGTGGAGTAAGGAGAGGAAGGGAAGGGAAAAGAGTGAAGGTGCGAAAGAAGGGAAGAGAGAGGAAGGGAAGTTAAAAAGGAGATCTGAAAGAAAGTGAGTGTGGCTGAGTTATAGGGAGTTAGTGTGACAGAAGAGGAGTGAGAGACTAAGAGGACGGAGAGAATGAGGCTAACAGAGAGAGAATGAGGGAAGGAAAGTGTAGAAGTAAGAGGACAGAGGGAGTAAGAGAAGGAGTTAGTGAAGTGGAGTAAGGAGAATAAGGGAAGGGAAAAGAGTGAAGGAAGGGAAGAGAGAGGAAGGAGAGTAAAGGAGAAGGTCTGAAAGAAGGTGAGTGTGGGAGTATGGCTGAGTTATAGGTAGTGAGCGTGACAGAAGAGGAGTGAGAGACTAAGAGGACGGAGAGAATGAGGCTAACAGAGAGAGAACAAGGGAAGGGGAGTGTCGAAGTAAGAGGACAGAGGGAGTGAGAGAAGGAGTTAGTGAAGTGGAGTAAGGAGAATAAGGGAAGGGAAAAGAGTGAAGGAGCGAAGGAAGGGAAGAGAGAGGAAGGGAAGTAAAACAGGAGAGCTGAAAGAAAGTGAGTGTGGGAGTGTAGCTGAGTTATAGGGAGTGAGAAATGTCCAGCTAACTATAACTCCCCTGAAACCTATGGTTTTTTCTTAATTCAAAACCAAACTGCACATTTTAATTGGTTGTACATTTCAACACTTTGAAACTCACATAATATTCACCCATCCCTCCAGTGCTCATTCAGCCTATTACCATGGTAACTCCCATCTAACTGAGCACACAGGTGAAAAGTTCATGATACTATGTTGCAAATGAATCCAGCAAGGGTGTTTGACTTCTCAATATAGCAGCTTATCCTGTGCAATGTTTCTTTCAATGACTTTTTCTCAACCATTAGAATTACATCTTTCAGAAAACAAAAGCATGCACCCTAATTTTCAGTGGAGAATGTTAAGAAAGCACCAATCATTTCTTGTTTTTCAAGTGCACTGAATCTCAACCACTTTCTTTTCATAACTCCTACTTTCAAACTGCCATTTCATTTCCACAACTCATCTGAATACAAGCACATCTACCTTCAAGATGCCAAACGTCTGGTTTGTGGGTCATAGCTTTGTCTACTGGAGTGAAAAATCTGCAAGTAACAGAGGTATTTACAACCTTGATTTACCAATTGTGGACATTGTGTGGATTGGACAGAGAGGATTGAGAAGTCACCAATTGATACCATTGATAAAATCCTTTATGCATCTACCACAGCCTGACCTTATAATTGTGCACTATGGTGGCAATGAACTGGGCACTTTGACTGGGGTAGGTGTGGAAATGCTTTTAAAGGACATCTTTGGGCAATTGATGTCACTTTTTCCAAAAACTGCCTTGGTATTTTCTAATATATGCCAAAGGCAAAAATGGAACTGGTCCAACCAATTTTGTCCACAGTTTGAGAAAGCAAGGAAACATGTAAATAAATCTGTTTCTGCTTTCCTCAGAGACTATGGTATGGGTTCCATTTACCACAACAACTTGCGTTACAACATGCAAGGCATCTATAGGAGAGATGGTGTACATTTTACAGATGAGGGGAATAGAGTCTTCCTCTTGAATTTGAGACTCTGCATTGGTACCTACTTGTAGGTGCAAAAAACACCCACATAACACAACAGCTCTTTTCAGAGCTACCCTACCTCTAAGCACTCTACATTATTTTTTTACTATATTTTTTACACTGTTTTTCCCCGTGGTGCGCTCAGGGTGCGCATACCAGAGAGCGCACATGGGAACGCACCCAGCGCTTACCCCGTGAAAATAAAAAATAAATAGGTTTTTTGTCCTTCAGGGTCCTTCTAGGCCCCACTCCGAAAACCTAGGGGGTCAGGGGGTGTCTACCCTGCCCCCTTTTAATCATTTCTCCCTTTTTATTTTCACCTCTTGTGTCTCGATTCTACCGAGACACAAGATGGCGGACTCTCCGGACTGTTTAGAATGTTGACAGACACCCGAGAGCCAATTAGCTTTCCGCTCGCACACTCCTGTAGAGCGCCGGGTGCGCTCCACGGTATGCGCACCGGTGAGCGCTCGTAGTGCGCCTATAGATATATATGTGTTTTTGATGCTAATTTAAAAAAAAAACACTGGAGCAATTTTCACCAAATATAGCAAAGGCACTTCTGCGTACCAGTCCCTACAATGTTGCAAAGATTGGCGTAATTCCGTTCAGGGGTTCGAGCTGTAGCCGTGTCGGAACGTCCTATGGAAATTAACATGGGGAAAACATGTTTTGGGACCCCCCTTTTTTCTCGGCCCCCACTTCACGAATCCCCCCGAAACTTAAAGGGAAGGAGCGGAGCGGAGCTGGCCAAAATTTTGGAAAATTACACACAAATTCCTCAACAGGCGCCAAAGTTGTCCCAATAGAATGTTGCGGATTTCCTATGTAGCTAGGTCCTAACTATAACTACCTACTGGTGACCGCCAGTAGGTAATATATATATATATATATATATATATATATATATATATATATATATATATATATATATATATATATATATATATATATATATATATATATTCACTGAAAAAACATAGGTTTCAGGCTTTATATAGATAGGAATTAGGATTTAAAAAACCTTTAAAATTCACTCAAAAAACTATAAGTTCTAGGGGTGTTATAGTTAGCTGGACATTTCACTCATACAAAACCATTGAAATTGCTCCTATATAGTTAGTTGTACTAACTATATTTCGCGCACCCGCAATCCACTGCTGATGATGTCACATATTACATCATTCATGACATGGTCAGTGACATCACTAATGAAATCTCAAATGACATCACTGATGACATCACTGATGACATCATCCAGTGAATGTGGTTTGCTTCGTTATTTCAATATGCATTATATATATAGCAATTTTTATTGAAGAATGAGTGGATATATAAAAATAAATATTTGGATGGAGGATTTAGTAGCAGTGAAATTGACTGTTTACTTGACCAATTTATAGTGTCTCACTAAATATAGTGGATAGTGACTAAACTGTTTGAATATCTGTATCACTTTGTCAGTTGTTGTGTAAACTGGTTCTCCAGTTGGTTACTAGCTATGTGAAAGTCTATATTAGTTATTGATTAGTTAACTGAGTGTTTGTATGGGAGAGTGAATGTGTGTGTGGTTCCGTCGGGGGTGTGTGACTGCCCAAAGATGTCTGAATAGTTGATTCACTAGATATATGAAGTTAAAACTACATGTTCTAACAGTTGTTTGGGTGAGTGAATATCTTTATGGGTGTGGTGATGAGCAAATATATTTTTCAATGGTACATGTCCAACAAACTAGAAAAATAAAAGGCAATGTATGTGTCAGTTGTTGTATATAAATAAGTATACATAAGACGCAATGATTGTGTGAGTGACTGTATGGATAACTTTATACTTGTAATAATGATTTTATAATACACTAAGTATGACTTACTATCTAAATGAATAGATGAAGTTGTGTTTTTATAAGTGTGTAGCTAAGTAAATATGTAAGTATGGTCTATTGTTTGCATAAGTGAGTAGGATGACTTCATATGTGAATCGGATGTGTGCTGGTGTGTAATGTCGATTTAGGTGTATAAGTATTTTTGATAGTGTTCTATTGTTCATTTACAGCATGTATGAGTGAATGTACAGGTAAGTGATTAGATGTGTGTATTCATCTATGAATCACTGAGTGGGTTTTTAGATACTTGTATTGCTGTAACAATGGATTCAAATATGATACTCTGTATTTTACAAAGAGTGATGAAAGATTTTACTAGTGTATGAAAAGGTGTATGTGATTGTCACGTGGATGATGTCATCAGTGATGTCATCAGTGATGTCATTTGAGATGTCATCAGTGATGTCACTGACCATGTCATGAATGATGTAATATGTGACATCATCAGCAGTGGATTGTGGGTGCGCAAAATATAGTTAGTACAACTAACTATATAGGAGCAATTTCAATGGTTTTGTATGAGTGAAATGTCCAGCTAACTATAACACCCCTAAAACGTATAGTTGTTTGAGTGAATTTTAAAGGTTTTTTAAATGCTAATTCCTAACTATATAAGGCCTGAAACCTATGTGTTTTTTCCAGTGAATTTCAAAGGTTTTTTAAATGCTAATTCCTAACTATATAAGGCCTGAAACCTATGTTTTTTTCAGTGAATTTGCAAGGTTTTTAAATGCTAATTCCTAACTATATAAGGCCCGAAACCTATGTTTTTTTCAGTGAATTTCAAAGTTTTTTTTAATGCTAATTCCTAACTATATAAGACCTGAAAGCCCACCATAAATCTCCAGTATGCGCCAGGGGACTGCATTGCAGAGAGGTGTAATGAAGCCACGCCCCTTTTTACACCTCTCTGCAACGCAGCCCCCGTGCATGTTTGAAGAGGGGTAACTAATTCCCCTTGCATACTGGGGGCCCCTGGGGGCCAACTAGCCCACCTGGAACCTCCAGTATGCGCCAGGGGGCTGCATTGCAGAGGTGTAATGAGGCTATGCCCCTTGTTACACCTCTCTGCAACGCAGCCCCCTGGCGCACTTGCAGAGGGGGAACTAAACCCCCTTGCATACTGGGGGTCCCTGGGGGCCACCTAGCCCACCAGGAGCCTCCAGTATGCACCATGGGGCTGCATTGCAGAGAGGTGTAATGAGGCCACACCCTTTTTTACACCTCCCTGCAACGCAGCCCCCGTGCATGCTTGAAGAGGGGGAACTAATTCCCCTTGCATATTGGGGGTCCCTGGGGGCCAAGTAGCCCACCTGGAACCTCCAGTATGCGCCAGGGGGCTGCATTGCACAGAGGTGTAATGAGGCTATGCCCCTTTTTACACCTCTCTGCAACGCAGGCCAGTGGCGCATTTGCAGAGGGGAGACTAATTCCCCTTGCATACTGGGGGTCCCTGGGTCATATCTGCCCAGACGCCGATATTCCGAACGATTGAAAATGACTTTTCTTGAGAAACATTTGGATTTGGATTATCATGTCCTATACTTTGGAATTTTTGAAAGACTGACTTTGAGGATGCTATAAATTACTCAAGTCTGCCCGAATTGTGTGGGTAAAATTGATACCTAGTCACTTTGAATAAGAATGTACTTACGTCTCGTCTAACATTTGGAAGAAATAAACATTTAAATGACAACAGGATACCGACATAACTTGAAGGAAATAAGAACACCCTGAAAAAGTTCTGTTGTACAGAACGAAACGCGTCGGCTGGCTGTGGTACATAAAATTAAGGAAAATAAAGTATTTGAATATACACCAAGATTCAGCGCTTCAATAAGGACTCTAAGTGATATGATTTGATTGGACTTATTGTGCAAGTGGTGCTGTGCCAAACTTTGGAATATTCTCCACTACTCTCTACTACTTACTCTCTACTACTCCACTACTCTCTAATACTCACTCTCTACTACTCACTCTCTACTACTCTACTACTCTCTACTACTCTCTCTCTACTATTCACTCCCTACTACTCACTATCTACTACTCTCTACTACTCATTCTCTACTACTCTCTACTCTCTACTACTCACTCTTTACTACTTTCTCTCTACTACTCACTCTTTAATACTCACACTCTACTATTCTCTACTACTCACTCTCTACTTCTCACTCTATACTACTCTCTACTACTCACTCTCTACTACTCTCTCTCTACTACTCTCTCTCTACTACTCACTCTACTACTCACTCTCTACTACTCTCTACTACTCACTCTCTACTACTCTCTCTCTACTACTCTCTACTACTCACTCTACTACTCACTCTCTACTACTCTCTACTATTCTCTATCTCTGCTACTCACTCTACTACTCTCTACTACTCACTCTCTACTACTCACTCTCTACTACTCTCTACTACTCACTCTTTACTACTCTCTACTGCTCTCTACTACTCACTCTACTACTTACTCTCTACTACTCTCTACTACTCACTCTCTACTACTCACTCTCTACTACTCTCTACTACTCACTCTACTATTCACTCTACTACTCTCTACTACTCACTCTCTGCTACTCTCTCTACTGCTCTCTACTACTCACTCTCTACTCTCTATTACTCACTCTCTACTCTCTACCTCTCTCTACTTCTCTCTCTACTAGTCTTTACCTCTCTACCTCTACCTCTCTACCTCTACCTCTCTACCTCTCTACCTCTCTACCTCTCTCTACACGCACACATATACACATATATATATGCATATATATGCATATGCATTTATATATATGTATGTGTATATATATATATATATATACATACATATCTAAACATCTATAATCTGCATATCTATATAAATACAAATATAAATGCATACATACATATACATATATGCATACATATGCATGTTATTTACATAAAAGTTTTAAAAAAACTAATAAAAGCAAATCTAAAAAGCCACCTCATTACAAACAGAATGGCTTTAAGTTAAACGAGGGCGAGATCCATTGCATTTTCAATGCTTGTTTACTTTGGTTCCATCAAGAAGACATTTAGATGTGTCACACATTTGCCATTAATTCTGAATGTTAGCACTCTAGTTGCTCATTAGATCACTGTAGTAAAGCTACTGCTCACCAGGGAAGTCTGCTGCTGGTGTTCAAAGTGCATGTTTCAGTCTGCATGTCAGCATTTTTTTTTAATGAAATAGAAGAGGATTTGAGAAGACACTCAAAATGTGCCCTAATTTTTCTTTCTGAAGCACTAATCATACTTTCTATGGCAAAATGAGCCCCCTCATTTTGTTCCTTTTTAAATTAAATGTTTTCAGACTTACCACTCCATTCCAATCAAGATGGCTTCTGGTGTGCCATACTTTTGTCATAAGTAAGACTGTTAGCGCTCTAGTTGTTCTTTAGAACACTCTGGGACATTCTGTCATTGGGCTATACTTGGGCTACATCTGGGTGATATTTGGGCTACATTTGGGCTCTTTTGTCTCTGGTGGCCATCTTGGGAGACTGCATGTCAGAATTTTTTAATGAAATAGAAGAGGATTTGAGAAGTCACTCAAAATGTGCCCTAATTTAGTTTTCTGCAGCACTAATCATACTTTCTATGGCAAAATATACCCCCTCATTTTGTTCCTTTTTAAATTAAATGTTTTAAGAGTTACCACTTTATTCCAATCAAGATGGCTTCAGGTGTGCCGTACCTTTGTAATAAGTAGGACTGTTAGCGCTCTAGTTGTTCTTTAGAACACTCTGGGACATTCTGTGATTGGGCTATACTTGGGCTACATCTGGGTGCTATTTGGGCTACATTTGGGCTCCTTTGTCTCTGGTGGCCATCTTGGGAGACTGCATGTCAGAATTTTTTAATGAAATAGAAGAGGATTTGAGAAGTCACTCAAAATGTGCCCTAATTTTTCTTTCTTCTTTCTGCAGCACTAATCATACTTTCTATGGCAAAATATACCCCCTCATTTTGTTCCTTTTTAAATTAAATGTTTTAAGAGTTACCACTTTATTCCAATCAAGATGGCTTCAGTTGTGCCATACCTTTGTAAGAAGTAGGACTGTTAGCGCTCTAGTTGTTCTTTAGAACACTCTAGGAGGCTGCAGTAGAACACAAAGAAATCAACTGACAGTCTCTGTCCTTGTTGTATGTACATGTGTTACTGAGAATGTCAGACTTCATTCTCACATGACTGAGAAAGATAATGTGAATATACAGAAAATATGCTTTCAGTTTAGCTTATAGATCCCCTTCCAAACCACAGTGGGAAAAGCATGAGATAATAGTTTTCTTTCAAACATGATTCATGATATCACAGCAGAAGGCTTTTTCACATGGTAAAATCACCTTAGAACACACCACAATTCCTAAAATGAGTATGGTACCATCAACAAATGATTTATAATGTAACTATTAACTACAATGCTTTTTAATGAGGTGCTATCATGTATATTGGTCCCAAGATGGCTGCCAACACTTCTTGGATGAAGTGCTGACAAGCCATTCAGATATCACGATGAGATGTGTGGTTAGGCTCCGCCCAGATATATATGTGTTTTTGAAGTTAATTTTCATAAAATCCACTGGAGCAATTTTCACCAAATATAGAAAAGGCACTTCTGCGTACCAGTCCCTACAATTTTGCAAAGTTTGGTGTAATTCCATTCAGTGGTTCGGGCTGTAGCCTTGTCTATTCGTCCTATGGAAATTAACATGGGGAAAACACGTTTTGGGACCCCCTTTTTTCTCGGCCCCCGCATGACGAATCCCCCCGAAACTTCCAGGGAAGAAGCGGAGCGGAGCTGGCCTAAATTTTGGAAAATTACACGCAAATTCCTCAACCGGCGCCAAAGTTATTCCCAATAGAATGTTGCGGATTTCCTATGGTAGCTAGGTCCTAACTATATATACCTACTGGCTAGCGCCAGTAGGTAATCTATATATATATATATAGATACATATATATGTATACTAGCTGCCCGTCCCAACGTTGTCCGGGTATAAAAAAGATTTACCTGAAGGACGGCAAACTTTACTGAACGCTACCCCACCGCTTTCCAATGCAGCAGGCGTCTTAGAATGCACACGCCCACATACAACAACGCTGAAGGGCACGCACACCTCATGACGTGCACGAACGCTAATCTCATCACAGTGAGATTAGCGTTTGTGCATGTCGTAAAGTGTGCCTGCTGTTCAGCGTTGTTGTGTGTGGGTGTGTACATTCTGAGACGTGTGGGCCTGTGCATTCTGTGACGCCTGCGTTTATCCCTGGTTGAGATCGGTAACGCTTATGCCCACAAAGGTTGCTTCGCAACATGCTATTAACACCGCCTGAATGGCAATGTGCGTGAATGCGGCGCACCTTGTGTCTTCTATACGGACATGTGAGAAGTGATTATAACTTGTGAAAGGAAAGGCGCGCTACTGAATGACGCAGCCATTTTTTTGTTATCAAATTTGTGGCACGCCCCTCTGAGAACGCTGTTGTGGTACGCCCCTCTCGCAAAGTATAATGTGTGTACTTTGACACGGCTATGACCACACCCCCGATACGCCCATGACCCTCTGAGTGTGTAGTTTGACACGCCCACGCCCCTCTGACAACGGTTACGGCCACAAAGTAAAATGTGTGTAGTTTGATACGCCCACGAACATGCCCCAGACACGCACACGCCAACGCCCACACCCACAAGGGACTACTTTACCCCTAAGGTTCTTTGACGTTCTATATGGTGGCCACCTGTATAGCCTATGTCCATCTGCTGCAACTCCCCTTTCCAATGCTGTATTGGGTGTTGTGATTGGTACTGTACTTCTTGAGTTTACCCTCCTCAAAGGTTTCAGCTCTCTCTTTATAATAGTAGTATGGATATATATATATATATATATATATATATTACCTGGGCGTCCCATTATTTCGGCCCAAAATGGACTTCTGGAACCTTTATCCAAATATGTGGATTATTTTCTTCATGATTTTACGGAGGCTCTTCCCACTTACTCACGAGATACTGGTGACTTTTTGACCAAATTGAAAGATATTGTTTGGAAACCAAATTATATGTTTTTGGTTATGGATATTACCTCTCTCTATACATCGATTAATCATAGTGATGGTTTGACAGCTATTGAATATTTTTTGTCTAAAAGGGACATTAAGTATTTAGAACACAGTAAAATGTTGATTACTATGATTGATTTATGTTTGAAAAACAATTTCTTTTTGTTTAACAATGAAGTATACCAGCAGTTGCGGGGTGTCGCGATGGGGGCATGCTTCTCCCCCAGCTACGCGTGTTCACACGTGGGCTGGTGGGAGAGGCATGTTCTTGGCGGACTCCGTGATTTTATGGGGGACTGTGAGACAGGCATTGTTAAAATGTGGCGCTATATAGACGACGTATTCATAATCTGGCAAGGTTGCAGATCTTCTTCTGAAGAATTTGTGAGAAATATTAACATCAACTCATTGAATCTGGAATTCACAGCTAATGTGAACAATGTGAGTGTAGACTTCTTAGATGTAGAGGTTTATATCAAGGACAATAAGATCATGACTAGGATGCATAGGAAATCCACGGCTGGTAACTCTATTTTACATGCCCAAAGTAATCATCCTCGCCATCTTATTAAGAGTATTCCTCATGGGGAATTTTTAAGGATTAAGCGTATTTGCAATAATGAGATTGATCTTGCAATATGTCTTGATGGTTCCTTTCAAAGGTTTTTACGTAGGGGATATGACAAAGATGCACTGACCAGTTCCCTTAAAAAGGTAATGTCAATTCAGACGGATCCTAGTCTTGCTTTTGTGATTACCACCACTGAGACAGTTGAGTCGGTACCCATTAAAACTGATAAATCTACTATTCGGTTAATCACCACTTTTAACAACCAAGTAAGGAAGATCAGACAAATACTAAAATCCAATTGGCCCATTTTAAAAACGGACATAACATTAGGCCCCCCTTTTGGAAGACATGCCTTGTATTACTTTTCGTGGGGCACCCTCTATGAGGGATGCTCTGGTAAAAACTAGTCCTGAGATCAGTACTAAACCTAATTGGCTTTCGAATAGAACAGGGTTCCGTAAATGTAGCACATGCAGGGCATGTAAATTTGGAGTTAACACTACTGAATACTCTGAAGGACTCACTAATACTGTTATTAAGATCCACAGTCTTTACACCTGCAAAACTGATTATGCAGTTTATGTTTTAAAGTGCACTTGCGAGCTGCTATATGTTGGTAGCACTAAATTGCAAGTGTATAACCGCATTCTACAGCATCTTCGGGCCATAGTCAACTCTGACCCTAACTACCCAGTGGCGCGTCATTTTAAATTAGTTCATAACAATAACTTGAATGATTTACAATATTTCGTAATTGACGCTGTCCCCCTGTCCAAGAGAGGTGGTGATAGGGAAAAGAAACTGAGACAATTGGAAAGCCATTACATAGTCTTCCTCAACACTAAGATTCCTAATGGTTTAAATATGGGAGAAGATCTCCATAATTTCCTGTAAATATTTGAGCTTGATTCATTATTTTGCGCAGTATCTTAATGGTTTTACCTATATTTATGGTTTTACTTATTTTTATATTGTGCTGAGGATGATTCATTGCTAATTTATTGGGCTCGCCTATGGATTTTTCTAGTGTGACACATATACATTTATATGTATACATATTAAATTGATGAAATTGTCTTTGATATTGTGGATGTGATATTTTTGATGCAGTATTATCCTTTCTATATTAACATATTGGATGTATTCTAAATTTCTTTTTCTAATCTTTTTTGATATCAATGCATATTTGCACATGTTCTTAGTCTACTTTCTGCCAAATTTGATAGATCAGCCGGTTTATGCACTTTATCGCACTTTGCACTTTTCACTTTATAAATTTGGTATGGCTGTTGATAATCTGTAATGTTTGTAAATTATCATGCTCTGGCCCATTGTAGCGGCTCTATTTCTTGCACTAGTTTTTGCACTCTTTCATTATCCATGTGGTTTGTAAATTGTTTTTCTGGACTTTGTCCTTTTGACCTCTTGTGACTAAAATCAGCATTTACTGATATTTTGCTGGCTATGATTTTGGGCACTTGCCCTTTATTTCTTCTGTTCATTATTTCTCATCATTGTATTTATGGAGGCTGTTTAGGAATTATTATGGTTTTTAACCTTTTTCCTTTACTGTGAAATTTTCTCTGTAAACAATGATGATATGAACATACATTTATGGGGTTTTTCTAAAAGTTATGAAATACTTTTTAGCCATTCAATTACATTGCAAACAGTATTTTTTCTATGTTTCTGCTTTTGTGGGAGGAGTCAAATGAAGGGACTGCCAGTATTTAACCACATGTCTCTCTGGGACTGTCATGTGATGAAGTCCGGGTTCCCCGGACGAAACGCGTCATGTTGCTGTTCCCATCGATGGAATAAAGCACTTTATTTTTGACTACGAAAGCCCTCGTTGTGGTCTGTACCTGTTGTTTGTGTTGGCGCATTCGCTTGATTGCCTGCACTACAGGATTGTGGAATCCATATATATATATATATATATATATATATATCAACAAACCGTCCCTCTGAAAGAAGAACGCAGAGGCCAAGGGGATTTCAGGGCAACAGCTGGTTTTATTCCTCACTTCTGCAATGGCGGCGAATGCATTTCGGCATTTATTGCCTTCTTCAGCGCCCAACATAGCAGCATGTCCTGTCACACAATGCTCCTTCCTGCTTAAATCATTGTTCCAGCACCAAACGCTCCTCCCCCTAATGCAGTCGGCACATCCTGCTGGAGTTCGTTACAATGCCGGACTCCAACTCCCAGAAGGCACTGTACCGGCACAATTGGGTCGATGGCGTGGGGGAGTGAGGCAGACAGTAGGTCCCGGCTGGCTATCAGGTAGGTGGTGATAGGTTCAATGCCCTGAAGTGAGAAAAGGTCACCAGCCGCAGTCCTTGGTCCCCTTTGTACCGCTGCAGCCAGAACAACCCAGGCAAGTTGATGGGTCGGGGCAGCCAATGCGGGCTATATCGCTCCTCCAAAGTAGAATACCTTGCTTTTCCCATCAGTGGCCTGTGTCATCTGGCGGTCATCGGAGATTATCGATTCCTCGATGCAGTTATGAAGCTGCAAGCAGCTTGGGCGCCAGTTTGCACTCCGAGACTCCTTAGCGCAGCGGGGCCATCCGTACTGTGTCTCTGGCGGACACAGAAAATATCAACAAACCGTCCCTCTGAAAGAAGAACGCAGAGGCCAAGGGGATTTCAGGGCAACAGCTGGTTTTATTCCTCACTTCTGCAATGGCGGCGAATGCATTTCGGCATTTATTGCCTTCTTCAGCGCCCAACATAGCAGCATGTCCTGTCACACAATGCTCCTTCCTGCTTAAATCATTGTTCCAGCACCAAACGCTCCTCCCCCTAATGCAGTCGGCACATCCTGCTGGAGTTCGTTACAATGCCGGACTCCAACTCCCAGAAGGCACTGTACCGGCACAATTGGGTCGATGGCGTGGGGGAGTGAGGCAGACAGTAGGTCCCGGCTGGCTATCAGGTAGGTGGTGATAGGTTCAATGCCCTGAAGTGAGAAAAGGTCACCAGCCGCAGTCCTTGGTCCCCTTTGTACCGCTGCAGCCAGAACAACCCAGGCAAGTTGATGGGTCGGGGCAGCCAATGCGGGCTATATCGCTCCTCCAAAGTAGAATACCTTGCTTTTCCCATCAGTGGCCTGTGTCATCTGGCGGTCATCGGAGATTATCGATTCCTCGATGCAGTTATGAAGCTGCAAGCAGCTTGGGCGCCAGTTTGCACTCCGAGACTCCTTAGCGCAGCGGGGCCATCCGTACTGTGTCTCTGGCGGACACAGAAAATATCAACAAACCGTCCCTCTGAAAGAAGAACGCAGAGGCCAAGGGGATTTCAGGGCAACAGCTGGTTTTATTCCTCACTTCTGCAATGGCGGCGAATGCATTTCGGCATTTATTGCCTTCTTCAGCGCCCAACATAGCAGCATGTCCTGTCACACAATGCTCCTTCCTGCTTAAATCATTGTTCCAGCACCAAACGCTCCTCCCCCTAATGCAGTCGGCACATCCTGCTGGAGTTCGTTACAATGCCGGACTCCAACTCCCAGAAGGCACTGTACCGGCACAATTGGGTCGATGGCGTGGGGGAGTGAGGCAGACAGTAGGTCCCGGCTGGCTATCAGGTAGGTGGTGATAGGTTCAATGCCCTGAAGTGAGAAAAGGTCACCAGCCGCAGTCCTTGGTCCCCTTTGTACCGCTGCAGCCAGAACAACCCAGGCAAGTTGATGGGTCGGGGCAGCCAATGCGGGCTATATCGCTCCTCCAAAGTAGAATACCTTGCTTTTCCCATCAGTGGCCTGTGTCATCTGGCGGTCATCGGAGATTATCGATTCCTCGATGCAGTTATGAAGCTGCAAGCAGCTTGGGCGCCAGTTTGCACTCCGAGACTCCTTAGCGCAGCGGGGCCATCCGTACTGTGTCTCTGGCGGACACAGAAAATATCAACAAACCGTCCCTCTGAAAGAAGAACGCAGAGGCCAAGGGGATTTCAGGGCAACAGCTGGTTTTATTCCTCACTTCTGCAATGGCGGCGAATGCATTTCGGCATTTATTGCCTTCTTCAGCGCCCAACATAGCAGCATGTCCTGTCACACAATGCTCCTTCCTGCTTAAATCATTGTTCCAGCACCAAACGCTCCTCCCCCTAATGCAGTCGGCACATCCTGCTGGAGTTCGTTACAATGCCGGACTCCAACTCCCAGAAGGCACTGTACCGGCACAATTGGGTCGATGGCGTGGGGGAGTGAGGCAGACAGTAGGTCCCGGCTGGCTATCAGGTAGGTGGTGATAGGTTCAATGCCCTGAAGTGAGAAAAGGTCACCAGCCGCAGTCCTTGGTCCCCTTTGTACCGCTGCAGCCAGAACAACCCAGGCAAGTTGATGGGTCGGGGCAGCCAATGCGGGCTATATCGCTCCTCCAAAGTAGAATACCTTGCTTTTCCCATCAGTGGCCTGTGTCATCTGGCGGTCATCGGAGATTATCGATTCCTCGATGCAGTTATGAAGCTGCAAGCAGCTTGGGCGCCAGTTTGCACTCCGAGACTCCTTAGCGCAGCGGGGCCATCCGTACTGTGTCTCTGGCGGACACAGAAAATATCAACAAACCGTCCCTCTGAAAGAAGAACGCAGAGGCCAAGGGGATTTCAGGGCAACAGCTGGTTTTATTCCTCACTTCTGCAATGGCGGCGAATGCATTTCGGCATTTATTGCCTTCTTCAGCGCCCAACATAGCAGCATGTCCTGTCACACAATGCTCCTTCCTGCTTAAATCATTGTTCCAGCACCAAACGCTCCTCCCCCTAATGCAGTCGGCACATCCTGCTGGAGTTCGTTACAATGCCGGACTCCAACTCCCAGAAGGCACTGTACCGGCACAATTGGGTCGATGGCGTGGGGGAGTGAGGCAGACAGTAGGTCCCGGCTGGCTATCAGGTAGGTGGTGATAGGTTCAATGCCCTGAAGTGAGAAAAGGTCACCAGCCGCAGTCCTTGGTCCCCTTTGTACCGCTGCAGCCAGAACAACCCAGGCAAGTTGATGGGTCGGGGCAGCCAATGCGGGCTATATCGCTCCTCCAAAGTAGAATACCTTGCTTTTCCCATCAGTGGCCTGTGTCATCTAGCGGTCATCGGAGATTATCGATTCCTCGATGCAGTTATGAAGCTGCAAGCAGCTTGGGCGCCAGTTTGCACTCCGAGACTCCTTAGCGCAGCGGGGCCATCCGTACTGTGTCTCTGGCGGACACAGAAAATATCAACAAACCGTCCCTCTGAAAGAAGAACGCAGAGGCCAAGGGGATTTCAGGGCAACAGCTGGTTTTATTCCTCACTTCTGCAATGGCGGCGAATGCATTTCGGCATTTATTGCCTTCTTCAGCGCCCAACATAGCAGCATGTCCTGTCACACAATGCTCCTTCCTGCTTAAATCATTGTTCCAGCACCAAACGCTCCTCCCCCTAATGCAGTCGGCACATCCTGCTGGAGTTCGTTACAATGCCGGACTCCAACTCCCAGAAGGCACTGTACCGGCACAATTGGGTCGATGGCGTGGGGGAGTGAGGCAGACAGTAGGTCCCGGCTGGCTATCAGGTAGGTGGTGATAGGTTCAATGCCCTGAAGTGAGAAAAGGTCACCAGCCGCAGTCCTTGGTCCCCTTTGTACCGCTGCAGCCAGAACAACCCAGGCAAGTTGATGGGTCGGGGCAGCCAATGCGGGCTATATCGCTCCTCCAAAGTAGAATACCTTGCTTTTCCCATCAGTGGCCTGTGTCATCTGGCGGTCATCGGAGATTATCGATTCCTCGATGCAGTTATGAAGCTGCAAGCAGCTTGGGCGCCAGTTTGCACTCCGAGACTCCTTAGCGCAGCGGGGCCATCCGTACTGTGTCTCTGGCGGACACAGAAAATATCAACAAACCGTCCCTCTGAAAGAAGAACGCAGAGGCCAAGGGGATTTCAGGGCAACAGCTGGTTTTATTCCTCACTTCTGCAATGGCGGCGAATGCATTTCGGCATTTATTGCCTTCTTCAGCGCCCAACATAGCAGCATGTCCTGTCACACAATGCTCCTTCCTGCTTAAATCATTGTTCCAGCACCAAACGCTCCTCCCCCTAATGCAGTCGGCACATCCTGCTGGAGTTCGTTACAATGCCGGACTCCAACTCCCAGAAGGCACTGTACCGGCACAATTGGGTCGATGGCGTGGGGGAGTGAGGCAGACAGTAGGTCCCGGCTGGCTATCAGGTAGGTGGTGATAGGTTCAATGCCCTGAAGTGAGAAAAGGTCACCAGCCGCAGTCCTTGGTCCCCTTTGTACCGCTGCAGCCAGAACAACCCAGGCAAGTTGATGGGTCGGGGCAGCCAATGCGGGCTATATCGCTCCTCCAAAGTAGAATACCTTGCTTTTCCCATCAGTGGCCTGTGTCATCTGGCGGTCATCGGAGATTATCGATTCCTCGATGCAGTTATGAAGCTGCAAGCAGCTTGGGCGCCAGTTTGCACTCCGAGACTCCTTAGCGCAGCGGGGTCATCCGTACTGTGTCTCTGGCGGACACAGAAAATATCAACAAACCGTCCCTCTGAAAGAAGAACGCAGAGGCCAAGGGGATTTCAGGGCAACAGCTGGTTTTATTCCTCACTTCTGCAATGGCGGCGAATGCATTTCGGCATTTATTGCCTTCTTCAGCGCCCAACATAGCAGCATGTCCTGTCACACAATGCTCCTTCCTGCTTAAATCATTGTTCCAGCACCAAACGCTCCTCCCCCTAATGCAGTCGGCACATCCTGCTGGAGTTCGTTACAATGCCGGACTCCAACTCCCAGAAGGCACTGTACCGGCACAATTGGGACGATGGCGTGGGGGAGTGAGGCAGACAGTAGGTCCCGGCTGGCTATCAGGTAGGTGGTGATAGGTTCAATGCCCTGAAGTGAGAAAAGGTCACCAGCCGCAGTCCTTGGTCCCCTTTGTACCGCTGCAGCCAGAACAACCCAGGCAAGTTGATGGGTCGGGGCAGCCAATGCGGGCTATATCGCTCCTCCAAAGTAGAATACCTTGCTTTTCCCATCAGTGGCCTGTGTCATCTAGCGGTCATCGGAGATTATCGATTCCTCGATGCAGTTATGAAGCTGCAAGCAGCTTGGGCGCCAGTTTGCACTCCGAGACTCCTTAGCGCAGCGGGGCCATCCGTACTGTGTCTCTGGCGGACACAGAAAATATCAACAAACCGTCCCTCTGAAAGAAGAACGCAGAGGCCAAGGGATTTCAGGGCAACAGCTGGTTTTATTCCTCACTTCTGCAATGGCGGCGAATGCATTTCGGCATTTATTGCCTTCTTCAGCGCCCAACATAGCAGCATGTCCTGTCACACAATGCTCCTTCCTGCTTAAATCATTGTTCCAGCACCAAACGCTCCTCCCCCTAATGCAGTCGGCACATCCTGCTGGAGTTCGTTACAATGCCGGACTCCAACTCCCAGAAGGCACTGTACCGGCACAATTGGGTCGATGGCGTGGGGGAGTGAGGCAGACAGTAGGTCCCGGCTGGCTATCAGGTAGGTGGTGATAGGTTCAATGCCCTGAAGTGAGAAAAGGTCACCAGCCGCAGTCCTTGGTCCCCTTTGTACCGCTGCAGCCAGAACAACCCAGGCAAGTTGATGGGTCGGGGCAGCCAATGCGGGCTATATCGCTCCTCCAAAGTAGAATACCTTGCTTTTCCCATCAGTGGCCTGTGTCATCTGGCGGTCATCGGAGATTATCGATTCCTCGATGCAGTTATGAAGCTGCAAGCAGCTTGGGCGCCAGTTTGCACTCCGAGACTCCTTAGCGCAGCGGGGCCATCCGTACTGTGTCTCTGGCGGACACAGAAAATATCAACAAACCGTCCCTCTGAAAGAAGAACGCAGAGGCCAAGGGGATTTCAGGGCAACAGCTGGTTTTATTCCTCACTTCTGCAATGGCGGCGAATGCATTTCGGCATTTATTGCCTTCTTCAGCGCCCAACATAGCAGCATGTCCTGTCACACAATGCTCCTTCCTGCTTAAATCATTGTTCCAGCACCAAACGCTCCTCCCCCTAATGCAGTCGGCACATCCTGCTGGAGTTCGTTACAATGCCGGACTCCAACTCCCAGAAGGCACTGTACCGGCACAATTGGGTCGATGGCGTGGGGGAGTGAGGCAGACAGTAGGTCCCGGCTGGCTATCAGGTAGGTGGTGATAGGTTCAATGCCCTGAAGTGAGAAAAGGTCACCAGCCGCAGTCCTTGGTCCCCTTTGTACCGCTGCAGCCAGAACAACCCAGGCAAGTTGATGGGTCGGGGCAGCCAATGCGGGCTATATCGCTCCTCCAAAGTAGAATACCTTGCTTTTCCCATCAGTGGCCTGTGTCATCTGGCGGTCATCGGAGATTATCGATTCCTCGATGCAGTTATGAAGCTGCAAGCAGCTTGGGCGCCAGTTTGCACTCCGAGACTCCTTAGCGCAGCGGGGTCATCCGTACTGTGTCTCTGGCGGACACAGAAAATATCAACAAACCGTCCCTCTGAAAGAAGAACGCAGAGGCCAAGGGGATTTCAGGGCAACAGCTGGTTTTATTCCTCACTTCTGCAATGGCGGCGAATGCATTTCGGCATTTATTGCCTTCTTCAGCGCCCAACATAGCAGCATGTCCTGTCACACAATGCTCCTTCCTGCTTAAATCATTGTTCCAGCACCAAACGCTCCTCCCCCTAATGCAGTCGGCACATCCTGCTGGAGTTCGTTACAATGCCGGACTCCAACTCCCAGAAGGCACTGTACCGGCACAATTGGGACGATGGCGTGGGGGAGTGAGGCAGACAGTAGGTCCCGGCTGGCTATCAGGTAGGTGGTGATAGGTTCAATGCCCTGAAGTGAGAAAAGGTCACCAGCCGCAGTCCTTGGTCCCCTTTGTACCGCTGCAGCCAGAACAACCCAGGCAAGTTGATGGGTCGGGGCAGCCAATGCGGGCTATATCGCTCCTCCAAAGTAGAATACCTTGCTTTTCCCATCAGTGGCCTGTGTCATCTGGCGGTCATCGGAGATTATCGATTCCTCGATGCAGTTATGAAGCTGCAAGCAGCTTGGGCGCCAGTTTGCACTCCGAGACTCCTTAGCGCAGCGGGGCCATCCGTACTGTGTCTCTGGCGGACACAGAAAATATCAACAAACCGTCCCTCTGAAAGAAGAACGCAGAGGCCAAGGGGATTTCAGGGCAACAGCTGGTTTTATTCCTCACTTCTGCAATGGCGGCGAATGCATTTCGGCATTTATTGCCTTCTTCAGCGCCCAACATAGCAGCATGTCCTGTCACACAATGCTCCTTCCTGCTTAAATCATTGTTCCAGCACCAAACGCTCCTCCCCCTAATGCAGTCGGCACATCCTGCTGGAGTTCGTTACAGAGATGTTATAGTTAGGCTCAGATTTTAGTTGTACAAAACCAGTGAAATTCTGCAGTTATAGTTACCTGAGCTAACTATAAAAAGAATATATCTAATTTGAGTTTGTGTGTGTGACTATATGTATTAGTATGTGAGAGGATGTCTAAGTGGATGTATGGGTGTGTGAGTGGGTGTCTCATTTGCTGTATGGATGTGCTAGTGGTTATGAGTAGCTGTATGGGTGAGTGAGTGGCTGCCTGAGTGGCTGCATAGGTGTCTGAGTGAATGGATGTGAGAGCGGCTGTACGGGTGAGGGAATGGTTGAATGAGTGGTTATATGGGTAAGTGAGTAGCTGTTTTATTGTTTGTAAGTGAGTATGTGTCAGTGGCTATATAGGAGTCTGTGTGAGTGGTTGTAAGGGCATGTGAGTATATGAGTGGTTGTATGGATGTGTGAATGTGTATTAATCTGGTTCTGTGGTTATGTGAATGGTTCTATAGTTGAGTGTGAGGTTGTGCCAGTGGCTGTATGGGTACATGTGTGGGTTTGTGTCTAGCCATATTAGTGAGTGAGTGGCAGTGTGAGTGCCTGTGTGGGTGTGTGAGTACCTGTATCGGTGAGTCTGTGGATGTATGAGTTTCTGTATGGGTGATGAAGTGGGTGTGTGAGTGGTAGTATGAGTGAGTGGATGTGTGAGTGGCTCTATGGACGACTGGTTGTTCAAGTACTGGTATGGATATTTGAGGGGTTGTGTGGGAGTGGAAGTGTGTGAATGAGAGGTTCTATGGAAGTGTGAGTGGGTGTGTTAGTGGTTCTGTGGGTGATGTAATCTGTGATGCCATCAGTGACGTCACTGACTATGCCATGAGTGATGTAATATGTGTGGTCATAAGTAGTGCATTGTGGGGCATAAGTTATAGTTATCTCAGGTAGCATATAACCCTTGAATCTCACTGGTTTTGTACGACTTAAATCTGAGCCCAACTATAAAGTTCCTATAACCTTTGTTTTTTTTAATTTTATTTCATAACTATATTGTCCCTTTCACTTCAGTTTTTTTTATTAGTGAATTTCTAAGGCTTTTTAAATTCTATTCCTTAACTAGTGGAGAAAGAGGGCGGGGCCTCCCACAAGGTCCCACCAATACCGCTGTGTGGGACTTACTGGAGGTAATAGGAGGGGTTGTTGGCCCTCAAGGACCCCAAGAATCCAAGGGACTTTATCCCCCAACCAGTAGTGCACCAGGAGGTGCGTTTGCAGAGTGGTGGAGAAAGGAGTCAGGCCTCGGACGAGTTCTCAGCAGTCCCACTCTGTGGGACTTACTGGAGGTAACAGAAGGGGTTATTGCCCCCCAAGTGCACTCAGCATCAAAGGGACCTTCATTCCCCACCCAGTAGTGCACCAGGAGGCTCATTTTCAGGGTGGTGGGGAAAGGGGTGGGGCCTCTCGCGAGCTCAAACTTACTGGAGGTAACAGTAGATGTTCTTGACCCCCAAGTACCATCAGCATGCACGGGGACTTCAACCCCGGGGCCCGTCCTTTTAGATAATACATTTTAAATAGGGGAGGGGGCTGCGTGGCCCCCCTCCTCTGGCTGATTTCTTCCCCGGGAACCCATCCCCCTGGGCCAGCCTTTTTTTAAATGTATTTTTATTAGGCAGGGGGAAGCCTATCCCCGGCACTAAGCCTTTAACCCCTTCTATGCTAATGACAAGGTCAGCTCGTGATGCAGTACCACTGGAGCTGTGCTTATGACGAGCTGACCTTGTCAAATGGGAAATCTGATATTCAGCACCGGAGAAAAATACCCTGTAGCATTGAAGGTGTTAAGCTATGGGGAGGAGAGCCACGTGCACCCCCTGCCCGGGCTGATTTTGGCCTCAGGGACCCCATCCCTCAGGGCCCAGCCTCTTTATTCTGGGTGCCCTCTCTGTTGGAGACTGCGAGAGAGCACCAATGCCCCAGTGGTCCCTGCTGGTTTTTCGCCTCCTGCAGGAGCCGGCATTGCTCTGACACACAGGAGGCTGCCAAAAGGTGGCACACTTTCTGTCAGAGCAATGTGTACATATGTTTCCCTGTATGCATATTTGCATGCAGGGAAACAGATGAAAGCTCCGCTTTCTGGAAGCCGGTGCTGTTTGACAGTTCTGGCTTGCAGAAAGTGGAGTTATGTTTTTTTTTACTTGGTGGGAGCTGTCAGGGGCCCCCTCAATGTTAACTAATTTCCCTGGGTTGGTTGTGGTCCCTGGGGCTGTGGGGTTGTCCTGTGGCCCATTTTAATTTGATGTTTAACCCCGGGAAGGTGATGGTACCGGGCCGTGGACAGGGCCAGCAGGCCCACCAGCATACGTATTGTACAGTGCCCCGGCCAGCTGGCGGTCCCTGGCGCTGCACGGGGACCGCGAGGCTCCCCGCATTAGTTAAGAAACTTTTGTCCCGGGCAAGTAGCAATCCCTGGGACACAGTGGTGCTGCATTAGCACTCCCCACATACATAAAAAGACAATGCCCCGGGAAGATGGTGATTCCCGGGGGCTTTCATAAGCCCTAGGAGTGGGGCATGGAGGGGCAATCAGAGCTCTGCATTTCCCTGCACGAGGTAATAATTTTTCGCAATAAATCTCGGAGTAACTGCAGTCACAGATATCACTAACTATATTTCCTTAAACTTCTCAACAACTACTGAAAGGATTTATACCAAATAACAAAAAGCACATTCGGGGAACTAAATAACAGCTTTTGTCAAATTTGGTGTAATTCCATCCAGTATTTTGAGCTGTAGTCACGTTCAAAGGTCGTATGGTAATTAACAGGGGAATAGGCACTTTTATTAACACCCTTTGTCTTGGCCCCCACTTGACAGGTCACCCCGAAACATCCCATGCATAACAAGACTCACTATGCCCATTTGTTTGGAAAGTTTTGGGAAGATTTATCAACCGGCACCAAAGTTATAGATGAGCCAAAAAATGCTTTTCCTATGGAAACATGGTCCTAACTATAACTATCTACTGGCAATTATATATATATTTTCACTGAATAAAACAAAGGTTACAGGGACCTACTGGAGGGGTAGTTGGCCCCTAAGGACATCCTTGCTGGCAAACTAAGCCTCCTTTCTCTTCCACCCTGCAAACATGCCTTCTGGCGCACTACTAGTTGGGGGATGAAGATCACTTAACTCCTGAGGGACCTTGGACACCAAGAAGCCCTGGTACTGATGGAGCGAGATTCAGAAATATTTTTCATTTCAACTCGCGAAGTCACACTTCCATAACAAGAAATAATAATGCTAACAAATGTGCTGTATGTGTATTAATTCAATCTAGTTTTAAGTTACATACACGTGAAATACATGAGGGATACTAACATGTGTGCTTATAAACGTGCATTATGTTGCATTTCCTTGTATGTGAAAAATAATAAATTAAACTTGTCCATTGTTGTGTCATAATTAATTGCAGCTGTTTAGAATAAATGGCATGTGCTTATTTTGCTTTCCTGTTTATGTGGTGTCACTCTATTCTTATAGGTGCATTAAGAATCCTACTGGATTAAAAGAAGAATGGTAGATATAAATGCTGCTTTATTTGTACGCTTCAACTAGGTAATTTAGACTAATGGGTTAATCATTAGAAATGGAGGGTGGCAACAGAACGAACTGTATTACTCGCATTAATTATTCTTTTGTGTTTGTTTATATGATAGTTTTTTGAAAGAGGCTTTGGGCCTAGTGAATATTCGCGTTTACTAAAAATCTGCTTGGAGCCAGAAAGAGCCCATGTTGGCAAAGAGTTCCTCCTGCCTGAAACAATTTGTCGTGATGAGCTGACTATCCTCTAATCGAGCAAGGCCAAGGCCAGGAACCGGCAAGGAGGCCTGTGACAACTACGTATCCGAAGAAGCCAAAACTTTCTTGTACTATATGTTGCAAACTGGAGGAAGCTGCGTTGTTCGAAAACTAGAGACAATGGTCTCTAAGAATGTGACGGAACTGAGATTCTAAAAATGTGGTGACACGTCGCCTGTCACTTTTGGACCAATTGGACTCCGATTTCAGCAGAGAAATATACATTTTCTTAGATTAGCTTAGCGTAGAAAGGTATAAAAACTCTTGCCCCGTGGAAGAGTCACGCTCCTTCTTGCTGACCTTTGATGAGGGTTTCGTGCAGACGGACATTCCTTGGCGCACGTAAGAAAAACCTAAAAGACTTTTTACTTTTATTCTTAGCAAGTATAGTTAGGGACTTAGGATTTAATAATGCTAAACTGTCTATTTCTATTTTGAACAGTAATTTTGATTGCATTAAACCATCAATACTATTTGCAATGATTTTAATAAAAAATGCTTAAATAAAGATTTCTAAATGCATTTTCTAAACAAATAGCTAATAAAAATCTTACTTTTGAAAACAAGGTGGTCTTGTTATTTCATGAGTTTAGGTTACCATTAGCAAGATCTTATCGCCACAGTGGCTTAATTAATTTGTAGAGTTTGTAAAGTATGATGAATTCATTTACCGCGGATGTATATAAGTGTATATAATTTGTGAATAGGTTAATTAGGTCACATGATTCAGTTGGTCAAAATATGTCATGTTAGATTTATGGGCCTTGTGATTAATTATTGATTGATGGTGTATATTGTGGAGTTGGGTAGCGTAGCTTATGACATATTTCCTATAGCCCGCTGGATCAATGTCTACTTTGTGGATGGCTCCTGTCTGAGATCAGAAGGAGGTGTTTTGAGAGCAGCATACTCAGTCTGCACAGTAGCAGATGTTGAAGAAGCATCATGTCTTGAAGGAATCCGTTCAGCACAGGTAGCTGAGTTAATTGCTTTAATTCGTGCATGTGAATTGGCAAAAGATTTGAGAGTCACCATAATTACGGATAGCCAGTATGGGTACGGAGTTGTGCATGATTATGGACAGCTCTGGTCTCAGCGAGGCTATATGACATCAGCAGGTTCCCCAATCAGAAATGCAGAATTTATCAAAAGACTAATTGATGGCATACAGCTGCCAAAAGAGATTGCTGTAGTAAAATGTGCAGCACACAGAAAAGGTGAAGATTTTATCACCAGAGGCAATGCTTATGCGGATGGAATCGCAAAGTATTGTGCAAGGAATAATTATGCAATTAATCGGGAGAAAAACAAAGAATTTGGTTCAAGTTCACTGATGCTAACATCTGTTGTTGAGACATGGCAGGAAATCAGGGATTTGCAAAATGAAGCTGATGATGAGGAGAAAAACACATGGTTGAAGGCAGAATGTAGACAGCGAGATGAGGATGGAGTTTGGACTTACAAAGATGGCAGGGTAGTTTTACCAAATTGTATGATTGCTGACATGGCCAGAATGTATCATGGCCCTGGTCATATTGGAAGAGATTCTATGATTAGGCTTTTCAAAGAGACATGGTTTAATACCAAGTTTAGAACAATTGCAGAGTCTCTCTGCCAAAGGTGTTTGACTTGTCAGCAAATGAACCCAAACAGGAAATCAGTTGTGGGAACGGGAACCATAGGTCGGGAGGGTGGTCCTTTCACCAGATTACAAATGGATTTCATTGAGATGCCTAGACACAACTGTTTGAAATATGTTTTAGTGGTTGTGTGTTTGTTTTCAAGGTGGGTAGAAGCATTTCCCACACGTCACAGTGATTCAATTACAGTGGCAAAGTTGCTTTTACGTGAAATTATCCCAAGGTACGGTTTCCCTGTGACTATTGAGAGTGATGGAGGGGGACATTTTGATAACAAACTGTTGAAGTTGATCTGTGAAGCATTACACATTGAGCAGAAGTGCATTGTGCATACAGACCAGAGGTATCTGGAGTA
This sequence comes from Lissotriton helveticus, assembly GCF_964261635.1. NCBI lineage: Eukaryota > Metazoa > Chordata > Amphibia > Caudata > Salamandridae > Lissotriton > Lissotriton helveticus. The sequence goes on along the minus strand of NC_136069.1, from coordinate 405,603,523 downwards.
CTTGAGCAGATTAATGGAACAATAAAAAATAGAATTGGAAAAATGTGTCTTGATACAGGCATAAAGTGGACAGATGCTCTTCCACTTGTTCTAATGACTCTAAGAAGTACACCAGATAAAAAGACAGGTCTGAGTCCTTATGAGATTCTTATGGGCAGAGTCATGAGACAAGCTTTTGTACCAGTAGGAAAACTGTTAAGCAATAATGACAGTGCGATTTTGGAATATTGCAAAAAGCTGTCTGACGTAGTGACTTCTGTGTCTAATCAGGTGGGAACTGAAGTACAATCAAAAGACACAGTGCAGACACATGATCTGAGACCTGGAGATTGGGTCAGAACAAAAGTTCATCAAAGAAGAAACTGCTTGGTCCCGAGGTGGCAGAAACCAAGGCAGGTGATTCTTGTGACAACAAATGCAGTGAAGTGTAGAGGAATAAAAAGGTGGATCCATCCCAGTCACACTATTCCGATACCTACGCCTGAAAACTCTGACGAAGAAAGTGAGACAACAGATGATTCAGACTCTGAAGAAGAAGCTGAAGGAAATCCAGATTCTGAAGATCGACAGAGAGGTCGACATCTGGAAAAACCATCTGTGAATGGAGATTTGATTGGAAAAGACTTGAAAAATATTGAAATAGATTCTGAAGATGAAGATAATCTGCTAGATAAAGAATCAGCAGAAGAATCAGACAAGGAAACAGGAGAAGTAAAAGGACCTGATCAAGATAAAGGAAAAGAGACAGAAACGACAGAAGAATCTGATCAAGTTCAGAAGCAAGACCAGGAGAATATCCAAAGGCAGAAGACGAGCTCTGAAAGTAGGAACAAGAAGTCCGGAACTGGGAAGTTAAAGGTGATTGAAGAAGTGGAGGAAGACGAATTGCCGAATACCAGTGATGGGAGAAAGAGTGCTGTTCCTAACGGAGTGAAACTGCCGATTAGAGAAGATCCTGAAATAAGAATTGAAATTTCTGACAGTGATTCTGGAGAGAGTGATGAAGAATGTCAGAGGGAAAGAGTGAAGAAAAGATCGTGGAAAACAGAATCTAATGTAACTGAGCCAAAAAGAAAAATTTTGAGAAAAGGAGAGACCTGGCAAACTGAAAACGGAGGGTTGAGAGTCAGGTTAATAAAGAGATCGAAAGAGCAGGTGAATGAAATCACTAGTCAGGAGGATCCTGAAAAGAAAGCAGAAAAAGGAAAGAAAATAGAAGTAGTGACTAGAAAAACAAAGGGAGTTTTGAGGCCGAATCAAAAATATAAATCTCCTGAATGGGCATATCTGATTATACCACCCGTAATTGAGATAAACAGTAGCAGTCAGGAAGAAATTGAGGACAATAGTGATAATGATTGAAGTACTAATCTGTTAGAATTTAGGATTAAGTTTAGGTTTCTGTTTTTGGCATAAGGCTGAAGAAATTGTGTTAGGTGACACAAGGTCGAAGAAATTGTATTTAGTTGGAGAATAACTTGTGACGCAAGGTCGAAGAAAAGTTGTTAGAGAGTTTAAAAAAAATATATATATTTTAAAAGGGGGGTGTTAGGTTTTCATTAGAAATTAGAAATTTTTGAAAATTTTGAAAATTTTTGTTTTCTCTTTTTTTTGTAAATAAGGCTAAAAAAAAATGCCTTTTGTTTTGACGCGTGGTACTTCAAAATGTTCCATCTTTAAGAGATGCTGTAAGATGACTCTGATATGTATGCTCATATTAATTCTGCTCTGGTTAGTTTTAGCTGTCATCTTTCCTTTCGGGATCGATAAGGAGAGGTGCAAGGTCAATATGACAAGCAAAGCTTCAGTTAGTCAAGATAAACATAGTGCAACACACAAAGCTAACAAGGTTATTGATCACAGACCAGATGTTCATCAAGATAGGTCTGTTGGTGATTTTTCAAGCAATACATTTTCGAGGCTTTTGGGAGAGTATGTTAAGGTCATGAGTGTCAAAGATTGCTATATCTGTGTAAAGTTGCCTGCTTCTGTCTCTGAGGGAGTGACATACAATATGCTTCCTCTTACTTATGGCATAACCTGCAGTGTGATAGCTAGTCTGTTTTATCAGACTGGTCGCTTAGAGTACTACTATTCAAACTATGATGAGATCTTTGCTAACCTGAAAATTGAGGGTGCTTTAAATAAACATAAACAAGCCAAACAGATGAGGGAATTCTTTTTAGTTACTAATGAACTCACTTATGAGTATGCCTACAGAAATAATCTAACTTGCAAATTGAGAGCTGAGGAAAAGACTTTCCTGAACCTTGTTGAGGAGAGAAGGGCGATTTATAAAAGAAATGAGATGGTCAAACAGACCAAATCAAAGTTCTGGCAAAAGGAGGATGAAAAGCTTAATGGCAAGTCTTTTGATAATGTTGCAATTCACATAGACAAACCAATTAGTGGCAAGCTTTGCATTAGGAGAGATAATGCCCTTTTTGATAATTACTTTGTAGGAGCAAGCAATTGTGAAGACACTTACCAAATCATGGGGGGTTGGGGATTCAAAGGTGGCAGAGATCCAATTTTTCCTGGGATTTATTTTATCTGTGGAGATAAAGCTTATTATAATCTCCCGGACCATTGGTACGGGACATGTTTTGTTGGTCTTGTTTTTCCCAAAATTTTCCATGTTGACAGAAATGCAGAGGGTTCATTTGAAATCAGTAACCATGCAAACAGGTACAGAAGAGAAAGTTTCTCAGAAATTTTGGGAGACCTTTTTGAGGCAGTGATACCTTTAGTAGGTATAACCCTGAATGCAGGAAGAATCAGAAAATTGTCCACAATTGTTGACAGATTGTCCACTGACACCGCAGGTGGTTTTCAGTTAGTGGATGTTGAAGTCATTGCGGTTAGGTCGATGGTGATGCAAAATCGCCTTGCTTTAGACATACTCCTAGCAAAAGAGGGAGGAGTCTGTGGCATTTTACATGTGCAGCACTGCTGTACTTACATCCCAGATGAGAGTAAGAATATTGAAATGTATATTAGAAACATCACAGAGATGCACTCGGAAATAGTTCCTTTAGAAGAAGATGATTTTTCAGAACGTCTTTCAAAAAGATTCCAAGCTATCAAAACCTGGTTTCAAGAAATTGGTGGTTCAGTTCTTGGCATGATTCTAACACCTTTGTTTGTGATAATTTTTGTGATAGTTTTGACAAAGATCAGCTGAATGTTACACAAGAGAAAGAAGCACATGAGGGAAAAGAAGAGAATTTACAAAATCAAAAAGGAGCAAGAGAGGGAGGTAGAGCTTGAGGAGTTACGCAGAGCTCAATATGACAGTTGTAAGGATTTTGCTGAAACAAGTCTTTAGAAATACTAACACAGTGAAATTGAACCATTTTCGTTTAAGATAAAATTTGCTAAATTTTGGGTGTGGTGTGGTGATTTGGGAATCACCAGATGAGGGAGTTGATGGAGCGAGATTCAGAAATGTTTTTCATTTCAACTCGCGAAGTCACACTTCCATAACAAGAAATAATAATGCTAACAAATGTGCTGTATGTGTATTAATTCAATCTAGTTTTAAGTTACATACACGTGAAATACATGAGGGCTACTAACATGTGTGCTTATAAACGTGCATTATGTTGCATTTCCTTGTATGTGAAAAATAATAAATTAAACTTGTCCATTGTTGTGTCATAATTAATTGCAGCTGTTTAGAATAAATGGCATGTGCTTATTTTGCTTTCCTGTTTATGTGGTGTCACTCTATTCTTATAGGTGCATTAAGAATCCTACTGGATTAAAAGAAGAATGGTAGATTTAAATGCTGCTTTAGTTGTACGCTTCAACTAGGCAATTTAGACTAATGGGTTAATCATTAGAAATGGAGGGTGGCAACAGAACGAACTGTATTACTCGCATTAATTATTCTTTTGTGTTTGTTTATATGATAGTTTTTTTAAAGAGGCTTTGGGCCTAGTGAATATTCACGTTTACTAAAAATCTGCTTGGAGCCAGAAAGAGTCCATGTTGGCAAAGAGTTCCTCCTGCCTGAAACAATTTGTCGTGATGAGCTGACTATCCTCTAGTCGAGCAAGGCCAAGGCCAGGAACCGGCAAGGAGGCCTGTGACAACTACGTATCCAAGGAAGCCAAAACTTTCTTGTACTATATGTTGCAAACTGGAGGAAGCTGCGTTGTTCGAAAACTAGAGACAATGGTCTCTAAGAATGTGACGGAACTGAGATTCTAAAAATGTGGTGACACGTCGCCTGTCACTTTTGGACTAATTGGAATCCGATTTCAGCAGAGAAATATACATTTTCTTAGATTAGCTTAGCGTAGAAAGGTATAAAAACTCTTGCCCCGTGGAAGAGTCACGCTTCTTCTTGCTGACCTTTGATGAGGGTTTCGTGCAGACGGACATTCCTTGGAGCATGTAAGAAAAACCTAAAAGACTTTTTACTTTTATTCTTAGCAAGTATAGTTAGGGACTTAGGATTTAATAATGCTAAACTGTCTATTTGTATTTTGAACAGTAATTTTGATTGCATTAAACCTTATATACTATTTGCAATGATTTTAATAAAAAATACTTAAATAAAGATTTCTAAATGCATTTTCTAAACAAATAGCTAATAAAAATCTTACTTTTGAAAACAAGCTGGTCTTGTTATTTCACGAGTTTAGGTTACCATTAGCAAGATCTTATCACCACAGTGGCTTAATTAATTTGTAGAGTTTGTAAAGTATGATGAATTCATTTACCGCGGATGTATATAAGTGTACATAATTTGTGAATAGGTTAATTAGGTCACATGATTCAGTTGGTAAAAATATGTCATGTTAGATTTATGGGCCTTGTGATTAATTATTGATTGATGGTGTATATTGTGGAGTTAGGTAGCGTAGCTTATGACATATTTCCTATAGCCCGCTGGATCAGTACCTCCTGTAAGTCCTACACAGTGAAATTCCTGAGAGCTGGTTGGAGGCCCAGCCCCCTTTTGTCATGACTTTCCAGCCCCTGTCTCTGGCTTCTGCCCACTCCTTCATCTCAGGCTTCTGCTGACTCCTTTAGTACCACTTAAGACGTGAACCTGATGAATTGAGACTGAAACTGCAGATCATAGATCTCAATCTCAACTGTGAACCTTACAGTGCAGATCATAGACTGCACTCTAAACTGGAGCCTACTGACCATAGTAAATCACCAGGACCTATGTGGTAACTAAAGCACAGAGCACATAGACTATAGACATTTGTATGGCATGTGATAAGTATTCATTGGGTTAATGCAGGCACTGTACGAGATGACAAAAGACTCTCAACAAAAAGGTCAGGTGAGTGCTGCATAGTTGCGTATAGCTATATAGCAATTGATTGATTGTGCTGACTCTTCCTCTTTATTTTGGCAGGTATCCAGTTGCGCTTGCAGCTGTCAATGTCCACGTGACTTACGGAACGTTCCGATCCTGGCTGCCATGTTGGTTGGAGTTACATCCACACATGGAACCGGAGCATTGCACGCCAGACTCACGCTGGCTACCCAGAAAGGTTACATTTCCGGATCCACGACCGGCATCGGTATCCTAGACTGACAGTGCCTTATGGACATCTGTCGCTTTTCACCACAGCTTACCCATTAATTGGCAACCCCCAGAAGCTCACAGATTTGTCCACTCTTGGTTCCTCCACCTGGGGTCTCTACCCGTTCACGAGCGATTAACCTCGCCATTTAAATTAACCCATTACTATATTCAACCTATGACATTGTTACCCCTCCTTTGATTGACACACCAAGATCGCAACCCATGCCAACCAAAGTACTCATCTAAAGGAATTGTATCCAAGTCCTGATGATGACCTAAAGTTGTTAAGGGTCAATCAGTGCATTGTTTGGTACCTTGATGGTTGCTTAAAAAGAGTGTGTTAATTTTTCAGCATGTGGTACAAATATTGTTCTGTAAACACCTTTCTGTGATATGCTGCATTTATTTAGCTGTTTCTTCACCCATCTTCATGTGTCACTAGCGCTGATCACTCTTTTCACAAGCACGTATGTGCACATCCTTCGTTTGGGTTAAACCTACATGTATTGTTAATAGTGCTGACATAACTAATGATGTATATGAATTTTACTAATATAGACTGTTAAAAAAATCCCAAATTGCCGTGGTTGTCTCCCTTCTTCGCTGCTTTTCCAATTTACCTTTTTTTTAATAAAAATGCCTATATGAAATGAAACCTGTTAAGACATTGCCGATTGTTCTAATGTTGGTTGCGGCAGTACATAAATATGGACCGCACCCGTCAGAGAATGCTCAAGATCAACACTTCTCTAGACAGCAGCATCGACCACAGAATCACAGTAGGACGAGCGTTCTTTCAGGCGCTTTCCACATGGGCTTAGCCTTCACTCTTGATTATTGTGAGTGAACTCATGTCAAACAGTCATGACTGTTATTCTTGAATGCTGAGCAGTGTGTACGCGAAGAGTGCTGGTATACTCAGCATATTCCTGGACACTATCACAACCACGCACTTTGACATTTTGGCATCCATTAGTGACATTACTATACCAAGTGCTGCATCAAACTGTGAATACTGAAATATTCTTCCTGTAGGAATGCATAGCATATTTGAATGAGTGAGAAATATTGTCTGTGAGAGTACACTACATCTTTGTTTCCATCAAAGATAAGGGTGGTCATAATATCTATATAATACATATAGGCTGTCCGGTTTTAGGTTTAAACCTATAATAACTGATAAAACCCCACTTGAAGGGAAATAGCCCTCACCAGTGTAGTGATATAAACAGTGGAAAAAGTCCTGCACAAACACAAACTAAATGCCATTCAAAGAAAGGACAAGGAGAGAAAAAGAGTCATTTTTATTTCTTCCTGAAGAAGCCAATACAATGTAACTTTGTTATATTAGGTAGCAGTAAGAAAGAGTGGGCTAGCATTATTCTGTTTGAGTTTTGTTGTTTAGGGATGTCACTAAAATATTGTTTCTTCTTCCTTTTGTCAGTTTTGTGATCTTTGGTCTAAAGATACAGGGGTTAGAAGCATGCTTTAGGTGCTGTTTATTTATTTTATAAACTGTAGAGAATCAGGAAATATCAAAATCATATTTGATTTTTTGGCTACATTTGAGTCTTTCACTGATAGGAAAAAATTAGGTTTCATGAGAATCTTTACCAATATGTACCATAACATTTACCCACAGAGAAAGGGTAAAACCCTTGATACATGAGCCCCCTTTTCTAGTGAGTCAGTATTGATAGTAGGTGAGTTGCCAAACACCCCGGGCTTTAAAAATTAAATGCAAGGTATAGTGACAGGTATATGTGAAAAGAGCGCAATCAAAGCATCAGTGATACTAGTGAAAATATGGCACCAAACTTTTAGAAAACATGGAACGCAGTGTCACTTGGAATGTTGCTGCAAACAGTTCTAACAAATTTCAACAAAGATTGTAGAGATTTTGGTGTTATTTGCAGTGATTCGGCTACACACATGAAAAAGTTGTGTGATAAACTGTCACAATCGACACCTGAGCTTAAGTGCTTCCCTGTAAGAGATCCTTGCCACTTGTTAGATGGTATGCTGAAAACATCTTTACAATCTTCACAGTTAATGAAGAATGCTATTGAGTTTTTAGTCCATTCTGGTGCACTGTTTTGTTATGCACAGAAACTAAAATGCTAATATTTCACATGTTGTGCTTTGTCTGGAATCAAAGAAAGAGTCATCCCAACTGTGTCACTTAGCTGGTGGTTCTCATTCCTAGAGGCCATGAATGCTACATTATTCATGTGGCAACTGTTTACAGAACATTTTGCTGAGTAATGATGCCAAAGGCAAGAAATGTGAGGATCTTCGATCACATATGGATAGTGATTTGAAACAAAGTACACTCTACTGCATTCTTAGATTTTCACAGGAAAGCATGACTGCTGTAGTGGACATAATACAAAAACTAGAGTCTGAAAACACCCTTGTCTACCAAGTGTTCAGCATAATTGGTGAAGATGTGAAACATCTCCTTGAGAGTAGGCTAGGCGACATTTTATTGGCTTTGGCACTGCAACATATTCCATGTTAGAGTGCTTGCCACTTGGCAAGCAAAGAAATGTTGAGGAGCAATTCAGAAACTTTTATTTTACAATGTATGAAAAATAGCCCTTCACCAACCATGGCATTTGAAGTCATTGAAGCCTCACTGTAGAACTCTGCACAAGTTATAGAACCGTTCTGTAAAGGGAAATTTTCTCCGGAGTTTTCAAAAGTGCTGCCTCATTTTTTACCTCTTCAATAACTCTGAGTGCATATGCGCACAGTTCAATTGATATGTCGCAGAACCTGTCGCAGAGAATCACAATCTTCAGGTGCACCAATATTGGCATGGAAAGCTATGTCAGTGGCCAGCGTTAGCAAATTGTATACTTGCTCATTTGGCGCTGCCTGTCTCAAAGGCCTTTTCACAGATAAAAGTATACATGGGAAGGAAAGAGTGAGTGTGCAAGACCAAAGACTCACTGAAGTATTGTATGGTATACTATGATAAGTTTGATTTGTAAAAATGTATTTGGACCTCATTTACACTGTACATACACTGTCTATATACCATGCACTATCAGTGCAGAAAGAAAGCAATAGTAAAAGCAAAAAGTTCCATAAACACCGGAAAAACACTGTATCTGTAGTTTTTAATGGCGCGAAAATATGTAAACAGTGACAACCACTGTTTTTTTAAGGTATTGAAATCACTTGAAAACACTGAAAAAACCCCACCAGAATTTACCAAAAATAGAAACTGAAAACAGGAAAGCCTAAATACATAGTACACCACATCCTAGTACTCGCCGTAACACTGGTCATCATTTCTTGTGATTCCAGGTCTCCCTCCCCACAGTACTCTCCCCAAAACCCTTCCCCCTTCCGGCCACTCTGATTCTCTGGTGTATATCATATTCAGTGAGTTGATGCTGACAGAAGGTGGGCATTGGAAGGTACTGCTCATGAGTAACTGGTACGTGACACCTTTCTCAACCACTCTCCAACCGTGACTACTACTTAAAAAAATATAGAAATTAACTGAAAAAAACAAAGGTTACAGGGACATTATATTTAGGAATTAACATTTAAAAAATCTTAAAGAATCACTTAAAAACCAATGGTTAGAAGGACATTATAGTTAGGAATTAGCATTTAAAAAAACATTAGAAATTCACATAAAAAAAACAAAGGTTAGAGGGACGTTTCACGCGTACAAAACCAGTGAAATTTAGCGGTTTAAAGTTAGTGAGCTAACTATAACTTGCGCCCCCACAATGCACAATTTATGACCTCACATATTACATCCCGCAGAGCCAGGCCTTTTTTCAATGAGTGAATGGGAACACGCAGCCATGATTTGAAAAAGACGTAATTGAAAAGTCGTAAACCAATATATATATACTCAAGTCTTAAGAACTGCCCAGTATGTAATGCCACTTGACTGTTTTTGGTGAGGAATGTGAAATAGTAAATTTTACTACAAATGATTGCTTAGTCACTTTACTGAATTCATAATTTGTATTTTGGATATATTTATTTCTAAATATTTAAATGATTTCAAAAACAGGTTGCTTGTTCGAGAAGATGTTTTTTCAATTAAGTCTTTTTCAAATCATGGATTTTAGCCTTTAAGAAATGTAAATGTGCAAACTGGTTTACCCCAGTATTTTACCATGTTCATTAATTGTAAAGAAACTTACCTTATTTTTAAAGGAAGTAGGCACATTCCACTGTGAGAGGCTTTGATGAAGACCGCAAGTTCGAAACGGGTCAGCCGTCGATACACTATCGGTCTTTGAATCCCTGGAGTGCTGGCTCGTTTCTTCGAACTTGATTAACAATGTTAATTATTTTTGACAGATGTAAGCGGGTCCTGCTCCCGTTGTCGAGCACCAGCCCTGTCAGGTGTATGAAGTCAGAGACCAGCAGGAGCTTTTCCTTCGCGCAAGAATTCACTGTCCACAACTTCTTAGTAAGCAAGAAAGGCCACTTTATTAAGACAGGTGTGAAACCAAAACATCTTTCAACATATCTCATTTATTTATTTATTTATTAAACCCAAATCTTTCAGCTCACTGAGCAACCTTAATAAGAAGTAAACCCCCACCAAGTAAAACCTCACAAACCAAAGGCAACTAACTCCTGTACTACCCCTTCCTGTCCTTTACCTGCCCTTTGAGGATGGACCAACCCGCTCCAGGCTGCCCACCCGCCACTAAAAACCCGCCTACAAAAAGGAAAAAATTACAACCTGTCTTAGCGTGGCAAACCTACAAAAACAAAATCAGGACCTACAGCACTGATAAGGAACAAAGGCCTAAAGTGAAAAAGAGGAAAGGGTGGGTGGGGCAAAACAAACGCCGCCGGCCGCCTACCTCCGGTAAACGCCCTTCCGAATCCCTGCGCTAGCCCTATATGTAGCCTCTGTCCCTCACTAATCATTCACCACCTGTGGCCACCTCGTCTGCGCGAACCTGCCCAGGGAGAGACCGGCTCGCGCACGGTTCTCCCTGGGTCCCCCCTTTGGATTCCGTGATCCGACTCCCACCGCCTTTTCTAAATTCAAGCGAAAGGATTTGCCGTGAATGCAATGAAGGTGAGAGGCGATTGAGCGCCGTTCGACGTGTCCTTTCAGGATGCAGAGACGGCTGTCTCTTGCTAGGAGCCTCTCCATCCGGGAATACTTTAAACTGTTTGTAGGGCAGGGGCTCCGTAAAACTAGTGGTTTTCCTGCTGAAATAAAGCTTTCTGGATTACAGTGTCTTAGAAGAAAACATTGCACTTTGACTCTCGTCTCCGTGTTGCAACCTGGGAGAGGCAATAAGAAAGAGTCTTGATGAGGCACGTAGTCTGTTCAACGAGGACGACATGGGAGCATTGGCAGGGAAGACAGGATTACAGTAGAAATTGGTACAATATGAGCGTCCCAGCAGGAAATAAATAAATCGGAGTTGGGAGGTAATTCCACTGGATAACTATATAGAGGTTGGAAGAGTGTCACGTGGATTTCAAATTTTGATCACTCCAATTTATCAGAATCCCCAACCCAAACAATTGGTGGAATGGTCCAATTTGATGGAAGGCACCTGCAAGAATATGATGGGGCTTTTGTCGAAATATTCAGCAATGGCGATAGAACTGGTGGGAGAGGACCTAAAAAAACTTAAGGATGTACTAGAAAAACATGCTTCCCAGGATGAAATTAAAACCTTTGTCAAGGATAGGAAGTTGAGGTTAATTAAATATGAGGAAGAGATCAAAGCCAAGAAAACCGGAAATTTCTCTGGGACAAGATCGATTAGGCCATAGATTACGACTTTTGATCGCTCCACCATATCAAAATCTCCACCCCAAACTATCGGAGGAACGGTCCAAATCTAATAGCAGGCATCTGCAAGAATATGTTTGGGCATTTGTCGAAATATGCATCAATGGAGATAGAACAGGTGGGAGAGGACTTAAAGAAACTTAAGGATGTACTAGAAAAACATGTTTCCTAGGATGAAATTAAAACCTTTGTTTAGGGTATGGATTTAAGGTTAACTAAATATGAGGAAGCGATCAAAGCCAAGAAAAAATGGAAATTCCTCAGGACAAGATTGATTATTCCATGGGCAGGGTCCTTACATTTGGGGGAAAATTCAATGCAGCGAGAAAAGAGCTTAGACACACGAATGCCTTGAAGCTACAAGAGCTGGCAACTTTGGAATCCAGTTGGGAGAATTTTTTGGACTTAGAAGAGATCTCATATAATCAGAACACCTTACCCTTTTCCGCACTAGAGGAATACAGTTTTTTACAACAAAACCAGGGACTAAGGAAAAAAAACACCAAATGGAAGAGGAGAAGACAACGTAAAAGGAAAACCAGAAGAGGATGAGTCAATAAGGAAAAATAACGTGTCAAATTGGAGAAATACACAACAGACAAAGAAGAAGAAATGATGGGTGAGAAACATCTAACTGTCATTAATTTATCTACCCATGAATTATCAGATGATGAACGTTCCCCATAAGAGTTAGGTCCGGCTTTCTGCCCAATTGCAAATTTCAATTATGCAGATACATAAATCGATCTCTTTCTCTTTGTTAGGAAACTTAAGTTACTTAATGCCTTCACACAGTGGGAAAGTAAACAGCCAATAAAATCAATACTTTTGGGAGGTGGCACAAGGGATCCCACATCAAATATTCTGTGTATTGGAGATATTCCAGGTCTGGCCACTCTATGTAAATTCGAGGAGGGCAGCAGGGACTGGGACATGGAGAGGGACCTACTGTGTAATTCTGGTCTAGAAATGGATAGGACTAGTCGGAATGATTTCAGAACAATATCCAGGCATAATCCAATTACACCCCATGACAATATTGATTCCTTCTATTAAATGATAACACAAAATCTTTTAAATATTTGAGAAAAGAGCAATTATGACTGTGCCAAAAACCTTATACCTGGTCAAAACTCAGCCCTCAAATCATTAAAGAGTGAAACGTAATTTCTTATCAAACCATCAGATAAGGGTGGGAATGTTGTCCTTTGGGACATTAACAAATACATTCAGAAAACTAGGAGGCAATTAATGATGTCAAGATGCTATGAAAAATTATCAATTGGATTGTATAAAGAAACTGTAACCATGTGCCACAATCTTCTTGCGGGTTGGCATGGGAATGGACTGTTAAGCCCGAATGGGTATCAATTCTTAAAAGTGAAATTTCCTACTGTGCCATATTTCTATCTACTACCAAAAGTACACAAATATGAAACAGATCCCCCAGGCGACCAAACAGATTGGCAAATATTAGCTTGTTGGAAAACACTCCCAATATTATAGTAGTGCGTCAGGAGGTGCGTTTGCAGAGTTGTGGAGAAAGTGGCTTTAGCCTGCTATCAGTTCTCAGCTATTTTGTTGTATGGGAATTACAGGAGGTAATAGGAGGGGAAGTTGGACCCCAAGGACATCCTTGGGGGCCAACTACCCCTCTTGTTACCTCGAGTAAGTTCCACACAGCAGTATTGCTGAGAAGTTGTCAGAGGCCACACCCCCCTTTCTCTGCAAACATGCCTCCTGGCACACTGCTGCTTGTGGGAAGAAGTCCACTTTAGTCCTGAGGCATTCAGGGAGCAAGGTGATGTAATCCCCCCACCAGCAGTGCCCAGAGAGGTGCGTTTGCAGAGGGGTGGAGAAAGGGGGCATGCCCTCTGACCACCTCTCTGCAATCCCACTGCGTGGGGCTTACTGGAAGTAACAGGTGGGCTTGTTGGCCCCTAAGGACCCTCAACAGTGGAGGGGACTTTATCCCCCAACCAAGAGCGCGCCATCAGGTGTGTTTGCAGAGTAGTGGGGAAAGGGGGCGGGCCTCCGGCGAGTTGCTGGCTTTGGATTTTTTTTTACATTTTAGGAAGTGGACATTTTAATAGTGTATACACTGAAAATAGGAGATGTGTTAAACATGAGGGGCCTCATTTATGAGAAATGGCGCATCGCTGCGTGAAAGCAGCAATGCGTCACTTCTCAGTGCGCCCTCCTTGCGGCACCAATGATGCGTCATATTTACAATATGATGCATCATGTCACAAGGAAGGACAGATACGTCAGTATAACTGACGTATCTGTCAGCTCAAAATGTGGCGCATTGCTGGAGTTGTGTCAGAAACCTGACACAACTCCAGCAATTTTCCTTTCACATGGGGCAAGCCCCATGTGAAAGGGCCTGCGTCACCCTTACTTCTGCCATGAGGCAGGCGTGAGGTTTTGACACATTGGCGTCCAAGAAGTGGCGCAGCAAAGTCTCATAGATTTCGCTGCGCCACTCTTACGACCCTTTCATGCGGGGGTACGCCCACCCTCCATGCATTATACTTGGCGCAGGTATAATGTAGCGCAGGGGTTTACGAAGTGACGCATCTACCTAGAAGCGTCACTTCATGAATATGACGCAATATTGCACATTTTTCATGCCACTGGTGCGTCACGAAAAGTGACGCCCCGGTGGCGCAAATGTGACGCAGGGGCCCATAAATAAGCCCCGAAGAATGTAGTGATCGATTCTTTTGCCCCATCACATTAACCATTGACATACTGTATGGTGTATTAAGAGTTAATTGCCCACCACTGACATCTACTGTTATGAGCAGGTCAAAAATTGGAGTGCTGGCATTGCCTATTGAGTCTTGGACCGTTCTATGACCAAAAAAAGGAATACCATACCTTGAAATCTTGTAATAGTAATGTGTTATATACAGTATTAGAAATATGAAACCTGTAGCATGATGTCTATATATAAAAAAAAATCTAACTATGTTATCAAGATTTTCGACACTAGCTGTGTAGAGCACACTGATGCCTTTTAAATCTCGGATCACGCTTCACACAGCCCTATATAAATAACTTGTTAAATCTAACAGCTAGCACCACATTATTCAAATCACTGTCTTGAATGATCAACATTTATCATAAAACAAATAACTTTGTGACACTCCACCTAAGGGTTTATGATAACTTTAAAAATGTGAATTGTGATACACGTTTTTTATCATAAGTTAGACATTTACAACCTGATGCTTTTGCAAGTATGACGTTTTTATGAAGAGAACGGCCATAAAGTGGAAATCGGCTTTTACTGTCTAGGTAAAAAGCTTCATGTGCTCTACTTTACACTAGTATGTACACTAATTTAGATTTAATGCTTGACACAATTCGATTAACCATAACCTTCTTTCAAATGTAATGTATTTTATACTGCAAGGAAGAGTGTAATCCCCTAATAAAGTTTTGCTTCAGTGTTATTGTTACGAGTACGTTCTTAGGATAGTATACTAACTTGTAACTTACCGCTGACAGCACGTAAGGTAACACAGCAGCTTAGTGGGGGCTATGAATGAGACAGGAAGAGGGTCAGACTATGAAAGCATTTGCCCCTGACAGCCCCGGGTAGATGGACCTCCGACTTCCCTGACTGTAGGAACTATTAAAAGACACCACATATGAGGGTGGTCTTTGAGAGGTCACCTCGAGCTCAGAGAAACAATTGAGTCATATGGAAATGGCGGTTGTCGGTAGGCCTCTATGGGGCCTTACATGCCTCGCTAAGGGGAACAGAGCAAAAGTGTGATTGCTAAAAACCTGATCAGGCTTTTGTTAGAAGCACGGGTGAGGACTCGGTTAAACTGACCATTGTCCCTTCCTGGTACATGCTGATCCAATACAGTGTGCATCTCACACCACTTTGAGCTGTGGGGCCCCTCGTTAACTGGACACCTGAGTGGTGCATGCCTTTCTAGGAAATGTTTAAAGCACTGAAGGTGAAATTATTTACTACTTCCAAAAATGACCTTGGCTTAGGTGAAAATGATGGGATGGTTTCTTACAGATAAAACTCTAGATCATGTCACGGGAAAGCAAACGTGCATGTTTCTAGGAAATTAACACAACTACAGAACTTGATAAAATATGGGGTACACCCAAGGCTGACGTAACCAGAACTTGCATCGTTGACTACTTGTTACTTGATAGGTCCAACCAGATACAATGACTATCCTACTTGAAAGATACCTTCAAGAAATGAGGCTTTATGGATTTCTATGAAAACTCCTCTATGATAGGGCGTGAACATAAGCTGTGTGTTAAACAATGTTATATGCACTACTATATAAACACATGCCTGGTAAATGCCGACACTAAGGACTCCATTGATAGGTATGCCCAAGTATGAACAGCAAGTGGCATTCACCCTTATCTAGTATGGATTATGAATCCTACACATTGCTATTGGCTAACTACCCTCAGGTTGGGTAATTTGCATTTTAAATGTGCCTTTCCCATAGCAGGGTTCTGGAAAAAGGATTTACCGCCTTGTGGGTGTGATGGTATCTCAATACAAGGCACCAGTTGTTTTATTCTATTTTTCACTTCATATTCGGGGTCGGGACACTCTTTCTTGGTCCCCACACTACAAACTAAACCTGAGATATCACAAGGAAGGGCTAATATTCTAGCAATCCCTAGGATCCCCGGATTGTGTTACACATTATTACGTTTGATAAAATATGCCTTTTATATCCGGAAAAGAAATTAATCCCAATGTAATACATTTTAATTGATGATCTTAACCTTTTTATGTGTATTGGGCCTGTGAATGCTATTTTTAATGCTGTATTTCCCAAAATGTATTGTCTGTTTTTATTTCTGTGTTGTGCTTTTAGGGCCTTTCTGCCGATTAAAGATGTATTTGATTCGATTTGCATAAGAAGAAAAGTTCCTTAAGTATATTTTCTAGAACCTCTTTTCCAATACCTCCCAGAAACTTCCCTGTTTACAATGTTTCCTCCATGGTCCAACTTTCTGTACAATACGCCTTCTCCACTTCTGCCACTCATCATCATCCTACATAGACCAACACAGTGACACAGGACCCATGTTCCAAAATTTGCCATCATCAGAGCATTGTGGATAAGCGTGATGCTATGCAAATGTCCAATAAACTTGGACAAATTCTGAGTACCAAGAGGTTCCTTTAAGTTTACCTAATCTCTCAAATATACTCATCCAGATCTTTTGTAGCCTTCATTATGTCATAATACACTTTCCTCTACCTTTGCAAATCAAACTCCTCTTTCCTTAGCTCATGATTGATTGACACCTCAACCCAACCCTTTATTCCATTTCATCCATACAGAAAAAAGTTTAGTATTTGGTTTCTTTCACCCAACTACCACAAAAGGCCTCTTACCATTGAATTGATAGGAAGTCATTGTGTATCACACTATTCTATTTTATATCTCCTTCTTCAAATTAATAGTCTCATTAAAAGTCCTGTTAACCCTCGCTACAATGCTGTTGCTCTCCAGATGGTATAAAGCACATTTCATATAATTGATCTAATTCTCTCTCAAGAAAAATTCTACCTCTTTCAAACAAAAGGTTAATATCGATCTTGAAGGACTTGTCTGAAGAACACTCCTTTCAATAATTGTATGACACTTCTGTAACCTATGTGTTGTATCGTAATGCATCCTCCTCAGCGTTCCAAGTCCCTGCTGCTCAGCCAGTGTGTGTGGTCATGTAGAATGTTGAGACTGTGTGGGAAAGTGTGTCAGTTGAAGATATGCGCTGAGCAGCAAGGAGGCTGCTTCTGGTGGGGCTTCACAATCTACTTACCTACTTGTAACTATGATCGATAAATCTTCATACAACCTACACCACGGCTATTAGACATCATTTACAGCACTGGCGATGATCAAGGCGCGAAACTACGTGTGAAGATCAAAGTGAATAGTTGTGTGAACTTCTGAAGAAACTAAGGGGGATATTCACAAGGACTCAACTCCGAATTATCCCAACCGTAATGCAACAATTGTGGAGTTAGATATAACACCCCATTCACAAGATGATGCAAACTGCAGACATCGCCAGTATTCCGGCGAAAACTGCCCCAAAATTTATCTCCACGGTGGACACCACCAACTAACCCTAATGAGATGCAGAGTAGGCATACCCGTGCAAAAAACACGAGAAAACCACACCACCACTTTCACAACCGGCTGCCAGATCCGCGATGCTAAACAAAAACAGGTGATAAGCTGCGGTAGCAGTAAGGAATTAACACCTGCTCATTGCTGTGGTAAGCAGGACGACTACCTGCAGCATGAAAGGGAGCCCAGCCAAGAGCCACACTGGAAGGCCCACAGATGCCATGGAGACAATGATCATGCAACGCGGATACCCATGAGGGCCACAACACCCACCACAACCACCCCAGGCCCACCACCACCCCCAGGACCCATTCCCCCCCCCGGAACAAAACAGAGGCAACGCACACAAAGACAGCGGGCCCACCTGAAACGCACCTGTCGCCCACAGTCATGCAACTCACAACATTGCCAACGGGCACGCAGCACAACTGCATCCAGCATGACACACACCATGCCAACCGACCAGACACGTAAACACGATTCCATTGAGAATCCGGCCTTGCCATGCCTACAACCCAGCCACGTCATGGCACCATAGACACACAAAAGCAGGATGTGAGGAGGGGTATGGAGCAGTGGAGCAGGCATGTGTGAGAGCGGCAAGTGACTAAGGAATGTGAACCTACCCAATGCCAGGTGTGGCATGGAAGTGCAGGACAGACCACAGAGTGCAAACCATGGAAATGGCCATGTGGAGATCAACTGCTGGAGCATGGAGCGTAGTGGCCAGTGGATGCTACTGTTAACGCGGGATTACTGGTTACTAGTTACCTTACCAAATCCCAAACTAAGTCGACTGAATCGTTGGTACAATAAGTCAATCAATTTAAGAACTTACACCACTCTGAATGACCACTGACCAAAATTTAAGTTTCAAAGATTTAATATAAAGTCAAAGATAACTGAAGATACAAACTTCTCAAAATGAGATTCAGAAGATAAATTGGTATCACTATGAACATGAACTTTTTGAATAGTCTGAGTCTGAAAAACAGAATAATGAGTACAACTTCCAACAACATAAGCGTTGCCAAAATGGATACAAGTTGCAATCTCAAAGTCATTACAGAAAAGAAAATTAAGGTTAGTCTGTCCCTACACTATACTATGTGTCATCCCTACTTAACAAGATCTTTACCCCTCTAGGTGTCAGCCGTGGTGACTTCCTAAGAAGATCACGCACTTCTCTTTGTCTCTTCTCTGATAATGGGTCTCTCCTGATCAGCCTATCTGCCTACCCATCCGCTTCCTTAGGCTCCCAAAATCATCTGCTCTGCTCTCCTCCCGGGTCGCTTTCCCTAATACCAAATCACATTTCCAATAGAAACGCCCCTTGGGACGCCCCTCACGTGGTACATCTTTGCGCGGTAAACTCCATGATGGTACTCTTCAAGACCCTCGTTATAGTTGACCTTGGTTCCCAGGCTTCTTCTCCAGTGCGCTGATACCCCCTAAAATTCCTGGAAACTCCTACAGGCCTGCGCCAAGCGCCACTGAACAAAGTCCCTTTCATTCGAGCTGATTAAGACCCTCGCACCTGCATACAGTTCGTCCTGCAGTGGGCCTCAAATTCCAGACTCCACCATATCTTTAGGTCGTAAAACACACTCAAAGCTCGGTGCTGGACACCTCTCGACTTCTTCCCTAACGAGCACATGGCAGTTCAAACGATATGACATTATCAGTTCAGGCCTACTTGATTTACATGAAGCAGGTCCCTGCACTCTTAAAACATTAACTTGATTTAAACAGCAACATTCTTAACTAGCATACGTTTCTAAAATAACACATCTATAAAGCATATATTTTAAACTTAATTCGATAATACATTTGTAGAAGAACCAGGTTAACTCCATCTCACATTATTTTAGCAGCACGTTTAGATTTGCAGTGAATTGCCCTAAGGCCTACACAATATACTGGATTTTTAGAGTTCTATTCAACTCTAACATGATTCCTTTAACATGAGAACATGAGGTTTTCATATTCATTCCAACATTTCTACATTAATCTCACACAGTTATGATTATTGTTACTCTACTTAAACATTCTATACATTTCACTACTGAATATAAGACACTCTGTGTATTTCACTTCTAAATATAAAACACTCGTGTGCAAAAGCATGTTTAAACTAACTACGTGCTTGTAAATATGGTGCACTTATACATTTTTTCAGACTTGTGCTCTCTCAATCCCCCCTTTGATGACCTTCAGTGGTCATCACCATCAAGACACCATTACAAAATGTGGAACCCTTCAAAGTGAAGTCGTAGCAGTGCCACCTCTTTTCATTGTCTCTAATGCCTTTAGACTCCTGTATTGGGTGTCCTGCATCGCTGTCAACTTTTCCTCCTGTTACCTCATAGTTCTCTGTAACCTATTTGCTCTATACCACTGATACAAACGCACCAATCCCCACAAAGTGATTACACAAATCACAATTATGATGATGGGTTTCAGTATGTACCAAACGATACCCTTTCCTAAGTTTGCAAACCAACCTCCAACTTTACCCATTCCATGACCTACTTTTTCCCACACATTTATCTTTGTCAGATCCTCAATTTCGTAGTGTATGGCAGTGATGTTTCGTATATACTTCTCTAGAGGTTTTGAATTGTCTGGAATGTAAGTGCAACACTCCTGGACCTTCAAAGCTTTACAGACTCCTCCCTCTTTAGCTAACAGAACGTCTAAAGCAAGTCGGTTCTGAAGAACCATTGCCCTAATCGATTGCATCTCACCTTCTATCAGCATCAATGATCTAGCAGTACTGGCAGATAGCCTATCTACGACTGTAGCTAACCTCCTGATCTTAATGTCATTCAATATCAGTCCTAAGAAAGGGAATGCAGCACCGAGTACATCTCCAACTACTTCTGCTGCACCCAGCCCTCTCTTCCACCTAGTTGGTATTTCTTTCTTTGTAGTTTCTAAATTCTCAACATGATATATCTTAGGGAAGACAACAGCCAGATAGCATGACCCATACCAATTATCGGGTAGCTTCACATAGGCATTTCTTCCACATACAAAATATACATTTGGAATTGCTTGCATCCCTTTCAAAAAATCCTTAGAGTAATACTCCAGTTGAAAGGCATGTTCACAATTGACTTGACCTACATAAAAATTCTCATAATAGGAGTAACTCCTGTGGATGCACAGTTTCCCCCGTTTCTCCTTATCTAAAGCAATTGGACCAATACTACCCTTTCTTTGATGTGCCCTTTCCTCCTTGGTCCAATCTGTTTCCCATTGTCCTGAGGCCTTCAAAATCTTCTGTCTCCTGTATCTAGTATCTACCTGCCCTATAAACTTTTTCTCAATTTCTGACACTTGACAAGTCAGATTGTTTCTTCGAGCATGTGAAGTATCTAATGTTTTCCATGGAATAAACCATTTGTGCAATCTGTCTTCGCTTTTGTAGTAGTCCCACTTGTTCAAATGCTTGAAATTCGGGACCTCTGGCAATGTCGAGTCGAAATTCGAGAAATAATACTCAAATCCTTCTCGTCCATAAAATATGCTCAACAACAAACTGCATGTGATTCCATATGTCAATGGAAGATGATGGTATCTGATACCCTCCTCCACAGAAGCTGGTAATTGCATACAAACGTAGCAATTCTTCACCTCCATGGCATCAACGTATTCATAAAGCAATTTAGCATAAGCATTTGACCTGTAATTTCCCTGTGACTCATCTGTGTGTAACCTTTTTATTTCTGCATCTAACAACGCTTTGTCTTTATCGTTGATGTTTCCCTTATCATTAACAATAGTGGTTCTCGGTGTTGACACTCCCTTGACCTCCTTGACTGCAGTTGCATCTCTCTCGTGTCCCACTATGTATGAGACAGTAACCACTAAAACTATCAGGGAAATCACCACTCCCAACAATGTGCCAACTATACATTTTGCCCTGCGGTTCGGGTTGCCAGCCTCCATGTTCTCAAACAGTGTAGTTCTTGACTTTCTTCCAGCATTCGCTTCTTCTTCTCTCTGTACAAAGTCTTTCTTTTACATATTGTCCCTCTTTGGAACACTTGGAAGCCGACAATTTACTCCGCAAAACATTTTAAAGTCCTGTAGAAAACAGACAACCCTAGCCCTTCTCCATCCGCTAAAAGGAAACCCCTACCAATTTTCTTCTTCCACTCGGCGCTAGGTTATCTTGCAGTAATTTTTCAAAGTCCTTTCAAAAAGTCTTTTTACAACAAAGTGTTAGTCCAAAACAATGAGCATTCCAAGAGCTTCCACTACTCGCTCAAGCATTTCTAACCGAAGGAGCGTTCCCTCCAACACTGGATATCGTGAACAGCAAACTGGAAATTCAACTGTTTCTAAAATCAATTTTCTTATTCCGCTTAGGAGAGGAGGATAGACGATGTTGAGTGTCAGCAACCTTTCAGTCTCCGCCCCCGGTAGCAGGAACAGAATTTGTACAGTGATGATTGGGTCAGTTCTGATCAGGTTCACTTCCCTGACCCTCCCGGTTCTGTGCCCCACCGACATCTGCAACGAGGTAGGTGCAATCAGGAGTAGAGTATCTTCTACTAGGCACTCGCACCCTCCTTGATCTTCTAGGGCCCTCCTCGGTTCCCTCTTGGGTATCTTCCTCCTGATCCGAGTCTTCGGATATAGGAACAAGTGTTTCTTCCTGGGCCGATCTCAAACTTAGCCTCCTGTCTCTTCCCGGCCAAGTGGCAGCCTCACACCTTGTTCTCCTATATCTCGTCCTCACACTCGGTTCTTGATCACTTTGGTACTGATCTGTGTCTGTTTCGTATTCACTGCTGCTCTCTCCTTCAGTTGCGTCTTCAGTCTCACTGCCATCCTGCCTTCGCTCTTCTTCTGAATCCGATGCGTTCCCAACTTCTTCCGACACCCCCTCAGCTGCTTCGATCCCTTCTTGCGACTCTTCTTCCACTTCTGGGCTTTCGTCTGGGATAGGAGCTGTTTCTTCTAGAGGTGCTGGAACTCTTCGAGTATGGGATGCATGGATCCAATTTGGTAGCCCCCCGCACTTCACCGCGGTGTTCGTTATCAGGATTACCTGAAAGGGCCCACGCCAGCGAACATCTAGGCAGTTCTTCCGGACGTGTTTTTTAACCAACACCCAGTCCCCTGGGTTCAGGTCATGACACAGGTTCCTCGATGCTGGAACTTCAGCCGCATGCACCTGAAGGGACACAGAATGGATGGCGTCAGACAGTCCTTTACAATAATCCAAGATCAGATCATCTGTAATATTCAATAGGGCAGCAGTTGGAACTGTGGGAAGTCTCATGGCCCTCCCCATCAGAATCTCGTGTGGAGAGAGACCTGTCCTCCTGTCAGGGGTGCTGCGCATGCTCATAAGCACTAAAGGAAGAGCATCTGGCCAACTCAAAGATGTGGATGCCACTACTTTAGCCAATCTATTCTTCAAAGTGCCGTTCACTTGTTCCACAATTCCTGAAGCTTCTGGTCGATAACTACAATGCAGCTTTTGATCGATATTCAGTGTGGAGCACAACATCTTCACTATTTCGCTGTTAAAATGTTTTCCTCTGTCCGATTCCAGAGAGGCAGTCACCCCGAAGCGCGGTATCAACTCCCTGAGCAACAATTTGCCACTGTGAGTGTATCGCACCTACGTGTAGGGTACGCTTCAACCCATCTGGAAAATACGCATACTATCACCAACACATACCGAAGGCGATTAACTCTTGGCATTTCAATGAAATCTAGTTGCATTCTATTGAAAGGCCCCCCCGACCTCCCAATGTGACTCAGTGTGACTGGTGTTCGTTTGCCTACGTTCAGTTGTTGGCAGGTAACACATCGCTTACATACTGATTCTGCTGCTATTCTAAATTTAGGGCAATACCAAGTTTGCCTAAACACTCTCATCATAGCATCCCTTCCTAGATGTACTGGACCATGTATTTCTCTCGCCATGGGATTAGCTAATTCTTCAGGTAACACAGCCCTCCCATCTGCTGAAACCCAAAAATCCATTTCGCTTCGCACGCAACCTGCTATTTCCCATGCCTTTTTCTCTGTTTCAGGTGTGTTCTCCTTCATCATTCTTAAATCCTCCCAAGTGTCTACAGTTTCTAACATCATACTTAATTCTGTCTTTTCTTCAGCACCATCTATTTCCACTTTTGAAAACGAATAATCTTGTTCCGCACAATAACGTGCGACTTCATCAGCGTATCTGTTGCCTTGTGACACAAAATCTGTATTCTTAGTATGAGCTACACACTTTACGATTGCAATGTCAACTGGACCTTGTAATGCTTCTAACAACAGTCTCACAAATTCTCCATTTCGAATGGGCGAACCAGAGGAGGTCATGTAACCCCTCTGAGACCACAACTGCCCGAAATCATGAACCACACCGAAACCATATTGGCTGTCAGTGTATATGGTGACTCTCTTTCCGTTTCCTGCTATGCAGGCACGAGTTAGGGCAATGATTTCTGCTACCTGTGCGGAATGTACTCCTTCCAGGCAAGCGGCTTCCACAACTCCAGTAATGGTACAAACAGCATAAGCTGCTCTCAACCGACCAGTATCGTCTCTTAAACATGAGCCATCAACAAAATAAATTTCATCGGGGTCAGACAACGGCTCATCCACAATATCTGGTCTAGGTTTCGTGCATAGTTCAGTCACATCAAGGCAATCGTGGTCTTCACATCCTTCGCCTTCTATTACAGTAGGTAATGGCATTAAAGTAGCAGGATTCAAGACAGAGCATCTCCTGAGGGTCACGTTCTCCGCGGCAAGAATAACTTGCTCGTAGCGCGTGAGCCTACTATTGGTCAGATGCTGCGTCTTCGTCCTGGTCATTAGCAATTCAACTGAATGTGGTACATACACCACCACTGGATGTCCCATCACAATACTCTCGCTCCTTTCAATGCTGACACCCGTTGCAGCAACGGATTTGAGACATCCGGGCAACGCTGCGGCTACTGGATCTAATGTAGCCGAAAAATATGCAACTGGTCTACGGGCATTTCCGTGGGTCTGTGCCAAGACTGACAAAGCACATCCCTCTCTCTCACAGCAATAGAGTGAAAATGACTTCTCGTAATCGGGCATTCCCAGAGCCGGAGCACGACACAAATCGTCTCTCAGCTGCAAGAACGCCACCAAGCATTCTTCGTCCCATGGTACCGGATCACTCACCTCCTTGTGCGTCAATTTCTGTAAGGGCTTCGCTTTCAGTGAAAAGTTGACTATCCACTGTCGGCAGTAACCCACCATTCCTAGGAACATTCTAACTTCTCTCTGTGTTGTAGGCGCATTCATCTTCATTATCGCCTCAATCCTCTCTGGTGACACCTTACGTTTTCCTTTCTCTAACCGGTGCCCTAAATACTGTACTTCTGTCAGACAGTACTGCAACTTGCTCGGAGATACCTTATGTCCATTTTCGGCTAAATGGTTCAGTAAGGCAATTGAGTCTGCTTTACAGGCTTCCTCTGTCTCTGACGCAACAAGTAGGTCATCTATGTACTGGACCAGAACCGAGTTCTGGGGCAGTACTAGATTTTCGAGATTCTTTTTCAACAACTGATTAAAGATGGATGGACTGTCTGTGAATCCTTGTGGGATTCGACACCATGTTAAAACGCGATCTTCCATTTTAAAAGCAAAAAGATACCTGCTCTCTTCATCCAATGGGATTGAAAAGAAAGCCTGGCAAAGATCTATCACTGTGAACCATTCTGCCTGACATGGTATTTGAAACAGTATCACTGAAGGATTCGGTACCACGGGACAACATGAAACGACTATGTTGTTAATCTTTCGTAAATCCTGCACTATCCTGAATTTTCCGCTAGGTTTCTGTAAACCCATAATCGGGGAGTTACAAGGACTACCCACGATTTCTTTCAGTATTCCCTGTTGTATCATTGACTCGATCACAGGTTTTATCCCCGCAATCGTTTCCTGGGACAATTTGTATTGAGGCGTTCTTGGAAACTCGGCATTTGGTTTTACCAGTATTTTTACCGGTTCTACCCCTTTAATCAATCCTATTTCTTCTCCTGTGAAATCCCATACCTCTGATGCCACTGCATCTCGTAAGTCTTGGGGAAGATCTTCTACTGTCAGAGTAGGATATAGTTCTACACAGGATTTTGAATTGGCCACCTTAAAGGTAGCATCATCGTCGGTAGTCTGTACCTCCACTCCTTGCGGGGTGCAGTATATGGTGCAGTTCAATTTGCACAACAAATCCCTTCCTAACAGACATACCGGACTCGAGTCACAAACCACAAACTGATGCTCGTTCATATGGTTTCCTATCTTCACAGACACTGGTTCTGTCAAGGGACTAGTCAGCCTTTTGTTCGCGACTCCTACCACTTGAATTGTTTCCTCTGACATCGGCAAGTCTGGAACCACCGCCGATCTCAGAGTTGATCGGGTAGCCCCAGTATCCACCAAGAACGTAGTGGGACACCCTGCCACCTCTGCCTCAACAAATGGCCCTCTTTGATCCACCTCTAGGACTGCCCCGAGGGTACAGTCCTCTTCACTGCTCACACGTTGTCCTGTCAATGGATCAATGTAATAACACTTTTCTTCCTCGATGAATAGAGGCATTTGTTTAAAGACCTTTCCCCCTGTCGCTACCTTCGGTGGCTGTGGGAACTGGGCCCGTGGAGCCGAAGTCCCCCCTTTGGCCACCTTGCTGCCTGGAACTGTCACCTTTGGAGTTGGGACTTCTTGAACCTGCTCTTCTACTTCTAGCTCTCCATTTTCAGGGTTAAAGGGACACTCGCGTCGCCAATGCCCCACCTGGTGACACTGATGGCACTTCGTCGTTTTCTTTAAAGTGGCAAAGTCTATCCTAGGTCTCTGCCCTTCTTCATTATCTTTGTTCTGACCGTTTGGTTTTCGTCCCATCCCCTGCTTCTGCTGGCCCCCCTTCCCAGCGGACTGCATTTGCACCACCATTAATTTCTCCTTTAAATCCTTAGCTTTAGAATCTATTTCGTCACTACAGTATCTCGCATAACGTAGAATCTCGTCTAGTGGTTTGTTCTGCCAACAGATTAAATGTTGCTGTATCATCAAACAAATATCAGGTCTCAACCCCAAGACAAACTTTGACACAAACTGCCCTATATCTTTGGGATCCATTACATCTAGTCCACTGTATTGCTTGAATGTTTTCAATAATCTTTCATAAAACTCGTGAACTGTCTCCTTGGGTTCCTGCCTCGTTCGGTCTATTTTCACCCAATCTATATCCTGTGGTGGTACCTTATCTTTCAACCAAGCTATTACCCTTTCATACTTTCGCATGACAATCTCGGACGGTCCATTAGTCCGAGCATCCCTCACTGGTTCAATATTTGGCCATTCAACACTAGTCTTGCACGGGGTCCACAAATCAGATGGGACCACGATGTCAAACAACGTGTTCAAATCAATCCACAATACTTTCGAGATCTTGACAAACCTTTCTACCTGCTTATACCACTCTACTGGATTGTCCCTTAACTTCGGAAATGAGTTGGTAAATGCAGCTAAGTCTCCTCTACTCCAGGGCACATGTACATAATTTCCGTTTGATATTTCTCGCAAAGGGAATGCCTCCATGTGCATTACCCTTCCCTCGGGGGTCATCACATTTGCACTTCGTCTAACTGTGCCCTTTTTCGACCACCTTTCTTCCCATTTGTCCAATTCTCTCCACACTCTTATCCCTGATACCAGCTCTCTTATGTGTGTTTTTAATCCAGTAGTTCTCTTCTCATCTAGATCCTGGTCTGCGTACTGTAATCTGTGGTTACTCTGCAATGCCCTTGTCCTAGATAAATCCACGGCATACCTGTCTGCCAAATCAGTCAGTTTCTCATGAAACGCTCTAGCCTTCCTAGTAATATCCTTTGCCATGAACAATAACTCATCCTGTTCATACAATTCTATCCTTTCCAAAGGCAATGTTCCATCTATTATCTCATCAACATCTGATTTTAAACTAGTAACATCGAGCCTCTTTGCCTTAATTTCAGCTTTCAAGACACTCAATTTAGCTCCTCCATCCACATCTCTCCCATCCCAGCTCCGAGATCTACGTTTAGGTACTGGTGAGTTATAGGGAGTCCTCCCCTGTTCCCATCTCTCTAGGTCCCATGCCTTTCCATCTTCTCGGGGTGGGTGGTGAAACACTCCTTCACGCCTCATAGCCCCTCTCTCCCCATCCTGGCTAGTTTCACGGGATGCAGGGTAAGATGTTCCATTACTCCCTCTTTCTTCCCTACTTCCCTGTGATTCCTGATTATTCGAGGCGTGGCGGGACCTATCGCTGTTCTCCTTTCTCCAATGTTGAACATCTTCTCCGAGTACATGATGAAGGCACCTAAATCTATTCTGAAAAGCTCGTACCATTTCATCTCCTCCTTTCTCCCAGAGACGGGACATCTCCTCACACTCTACACTCCTACTATTTTGCTCCTGCTGTTCCCTCTCCTCCGTAGGACGTGTAACTCCTCTATTCTCCTGACTTTGGCCTTCCCGCCCCTGACTACTTTCGCTGGCCCCACAATGAGATACAGTCCCGTTACCTCTACTTTCCCATTCTGGTTCTGTTCTTGACCTATTACTCGGGGTTACTGCGGACCCATCCCATTCCCTCAAATCAGCTCTTAATTCTGTATAGGACTTTGGCCGCGGTCCCCGTAGGTCCATCGGTCCTCTCAGACCTCCCTGTCCTGTGTTGGGACCCACAGATGTATCTAATGGGGTATTCCACGTTACCGAACCTGGCAATTGCTTCCATGCATTTGTCACGTTATTCCTCTTTTCCATCTCGATCCTTTCTCTATCCAATTGCCTCTGTTCTTCCTCTCTATCTCTCTCTGGGTTATAGATCGATACTATAGGACCTATGGTAACAGGCACTTGAAGAGCATCTGGCAATCCAAAGGACTCAACCCTTTCGGTGGCTGGCGTTTTCTGCACCACAAACCTTCCCACTACACTCTGTACTGTGCTGGGTTGAGGTGTCTCCCCACCTTTGGTAGGTGTCCATTCCGATATAGGGAGTGGTGTATACCCCTCAATGGCATTCCCATCTTCCCTTGCGAGCCCTCTATCTTCTATCACCCCCACTCTCGGAGGTGGTCTATCCATTAACAATCTGTTTATCAGATTGTCTTCCGACTCGCTTTCCTCGTCTTCTTCCATGAGGTTTCCTCCTCCTCCTGCCACCTCCCTCATCGGATACATTTTTTCCACCTCAATAACCTGTACCCTCCACCGCTTTGCTTCCTCATCCCATTTAGAATCTCGCACTGCTCTTACCGATCGCGTCAGTCTTTGTTGACGCCTGTTCAAATTTCTGTCGTGTGCAGCCCTAATCCATGCATTAAGGGCCTCAAACTGTATTGGTCTGGGCGAGGGTTTCAATGAGGACATGGTTGCTTTTAGCCGATGAAACACCTCTAACTTAAACGTCCCGTACCTCGGGAACTGCATTTCCTCGTTCCCTTCCGTAAGCTTATTCCAAGCCCCAATCCATAATATGGTATGCAGCCCAACATTCGTTGCCATATAATGAGCTGGCGTACCCTCCGGCGGAGCCTCTTCCCCATAATAATGTTCACTTCGTTTACGTTTAAAAATCCCTTTCAAACACTTAAAACACTTCATGATTTCGCTCTTTCTCCGCGTTTGTTTACTTCCTGATGATATTCCACCAAACTCAGCCCCGTTCTCACTAACTGGCCTATCCGTACGCGACTTTCCTCCGACGTCACTCTAGCCGCCCAACCAGAGCGCGGCTCTAGCTAACGTCACACCAACCGCTCAATCACAGCGCGGCTCTAGCCGACGTCACCCGTCCCCCTTCGCAGCAGTTCCCCTCCTTTCTCAGCTCGTCTCCTCGGTCATGCACGCGTCCCATTCATACTCTGAAAAATGATTACTTCCGTCCAAGCGATCACCTTTCTTGACTGTACGCCCACAGTCTTTCTGTAGTTGTCACCTTAACTTTGGCGAAATGTCTTTCCGTTTACTTCCAGACAATCGCCTTCTCCGATAGGTTACTCACACACACAGTAACTTTCGACCAGCGTCCGTTACTCATACACTCACTCTTACACTCCCCCTATCTTGGATCCACGGCGGTCAATGGTACCTCGTGACCTCCGTACTATGGTCGACAACTACCCTGGATGTTCGATACACCCAAAACCACTTAAGCTCTGGCCTGAACTTAAGATTTCACCAGTTCACCCGTTTACCAGGTAACCAGCTTACCAGGTTGCGCGTGCTCACAACCTTCTCTCATTCACACTACAGGCATTCAACTCCGCAAGACATTACAATACAAATACAACACAAAACACCGCAATCTGTTCACGCATGACCCTTTTTATACTCACTCTCCTCCGATACTGCTGCTTTTCTCGCACCGTCTGCACCTTTCGGCACGCGATTCTTCCGCTGTTCGTTTCTCGACGTCTCGGGGCCTTGGGGTAAACTAACCTCTCTAGATTACCTTCCTCAAGAAGATAACCATCCTCACTCTGCTACCAACTGTTAACGCGGGATTACTGGTTACTAGTTACCTTACCAAATCCCAAACTAAGTCGACTGAATCGTTGGTACCTGTCATTGAGTAAAAGGTAATCTAACAATAAGTCAATCAATTTAAGAACTTACACCACTCTAAATGACCACTGACCAAAATTTAAGTTTCAAAGATTTAATATAAAGTCAAAGATAACTGAAGATACAAACTTCTCAAAATGAGATTCAGAAGATAAATTGGTATCACTATGAACATGAACTTTTTGAATAGTCTGAGTCTGAAAAACAGAATAATGAGTACAACTTCCAACAACATAAGCGTTGCCAAAATGGATACAAGTTGCAACCTCAAAGTCATTACAGAAAAGAAAATTAAGGTTAGTCTGTCCCTACACTATACTATGTGTCATCCCTACTTAACAAGATCTTTACCCCTCTAGGTGTCAGCCGTGGTGACTTCCTAAGAAGATCACGCACTTCTCTTTGTCTCTTCTCTGATAATGGGTCTCTCCTGATCAGCCTATCTGCCTACCCATCCGCTTCCTTAGGCTCCCAAAATCATCTGCTCTGCTCTCCTCCCGGGTCGCTTTCCCTAATACCAAATCACATTTCCAATAGAAACGCCCCTTGGGACGCCCCTCACGTGGTACATCTTTGCGCGGTAAACTCCATGATGGTACTCTTCAAGACCCTCGTTATAGTTGACCTTGGTTCCCAGGCTTCTTCTCCAGTGCGCTGATACCCCCTAAAATTCCTGGAAACTCCTACAGGCCTGCGCCAAGCGCCACTGAACAAAGTCCCTTTCATTCGAGCTGATTAAGACCCTCGCACCTGCATACAGTTCGTCCTGCAGTGGGCCTCAAATTCCAGACTACACCATATCTTTAGGTCGTAAAACACACTCAAAGCTCGGTGCTGGACACCTCTCGACTTCTTCCCTAACGAGCACATGGCAGTTCAAACGATATGACATTATCAGTTCAGGCCTACTTGATTTACATGAAGCAGGTCCCTGCACTCTTAAAACATTAACTTGATTTAAACAGCAACATTCTTAACTAGCATACGTTTCTAAAATAACACATCTATAAAGCATATATTTTAAACTTAATTCGATAATACATTTGTAGAAGAACCAGGTTAACTCCATCTCACATTATTTTAGCAGCACGTTTAGATTTGCTGTGAATTGCCCTAAGGCCTACACAATATACTGGATTTTTAGAGTTCTATTCAACTCTAACATGATTCCTTTAACATGAGAACATGAGGTTTTCATATTCATTCCAACATTTCTACATTAATCTCACACAGTTATGATTATTGTTACTCTACTTAAACATTCTATACATTTCACTACTGAATATAAGACATTCTGTGTATTTCACTTCTAAATATAAAACACTCGTGTGCAAAAGCATGTTTAAACTAACTACGTGCTTGTAAATATGGTGCACTTATACATTTTTTCAGACTTGTGCTCTCTCACTACCATGTCCCCACTGGCTGTGGGGCAGAATGCGGAAATGTTGCACGTTACATCTCCCCTGCATGCTCGTGCTTAGTGGGTTGGACCTACGTACGCCAGGCCTGCCTAGGGGTGTGAACAAAAAGCCCTCGCACTGGACATGGTTCTCATTCGGAATGGACCACGCGTCACCCAGGGCGGCGCCTCTCAGCCTGCCACGAGCCATGCGCCCAGGGCGGGGTGGCCTGCATCCCTGAGCGCCTGCAGCACCCCAGACCGCCGGTCCCCAGACCCGCCATGCCTGCCCCAGTGCACCAACGAGGCTCCGCTCAACTGCCTGCACCGGCGTGTGGCAAACAGGGCTCACCACGTGCCGGTGCAAGCTTCAAGCACCAGTCCTTCGACCAATGCTGCGGCCCAGTAGGTCCCACATGTGGAACTGTGTCCTGATCTGTCAGATTCATACTGCGTCGTCCCTTACCTTGAACTGCTCTGGAATCTTGAGGATGACGTAGTAGATTTCGCAGAGACGCAAGGGACCAACTTCCCAATAATCTAACTATAAACTTGGCTGACTTAAATTAACAGCTAAGAATAAAACTAGAAATTTGGGAGGAGGGCCGGTACTGGACGTTGTTGTGTAGAATGGTTCTTGCTGTCGACCTGCGAAACAACAAGTAGGATGGGTTTACTAAAAACCTATTCCTTAAGTCCTATATTCTTAAATCCTAGTTCGCTTTCTCTTCTCAAGTATTGTGCAGGTTAACACTAAGGTGACTCCTACCTGCGATCAGAGTTGTCAAGTCCTTCATCCAGTATTTCTTTGTCTTGTCTTGTGATGTTGTGAAGTCTCTGATGTTCTTGTCAGGTGTTCTTGATCTTATATTAGGAAATGGGTCTTTGCGTAATAATCTGGAATCAAGGAAACAATCCTTTATCAAATATTCTTTCTAAAAATTAGTTTTGGTTCCCCCTCAGCACCTTAACTTACTTGCAAATGTTTTTCAAAAGATGTTATAATGTGGTATTCTGTAAGGTCTCTTGTGCCCAAAACCTTTTGTAACACAAAGAGAGGAAAAACAAATCCTATACATACACCTAACCTGAAATCATTTGACTTAAATATTAAAACCTAAAATCTAAACTCCTACATTACAATGACTTCTTGCAATGCATCTATCTATGGATCTAAACTTGCACAAAGTCCTCTTAATACGATTCTTCTGTCTTTTTTTTACAAAGTACAAAGGTTCCTTTAACCAAAGGCAACTCTGGTTCCTGACGTTTTCCCCTTCTTGAAGAAAATCGGTAATGTTCCAAAAATTATTTCAAGGCTTTCTTGCCTAGGGCGCCTGTCTTTTAAAAGATCAAATTGTACTTATCTCAGTTCTTCTTTGTCTTTTCAGGGTTCCGAATCGAAGATTGTGCCCAGGAGGAGTTTCCTGGAGCTGAAGATCTTCAATCAGGTAAGCGGCAAAGAAAGCCTTCCGACGCGATCCTTCTTGTAGCATTAGCAGAAGGCAAAGCGTTTTCTAGAAGCCTGGGTGCAGTTTAAATAGCCGACCGCACCCAGGAGATAACGTGCGCACGTCACGTTAAAGCCGCTGCGAGTTGAAACACTCAAAGCGGTTTTAATGTGAAAGGTCCCAGAACTGTCAGAGGGCTCCCCGAGTTCAGAACCAGCCCGGACCTTCCGCATTTAAAGTACAAAGCAAATGTCACATTTGAAACCTAAACAATAATGAACAAATGTACCACAATTCCTGAGTTCGGACTTGGGAAAAAAAATACAAACACATTACCTAGCCTGGATTATGCATCGTAAAAGTCACTGACATGAACCCTTCATTACATAAAAACACATTACTCACAGGTGGTGCAGGTGCACGGGAAAGGGGTGGGATGTCCTATTTCCCAGATCTTAGGTCACTAAATAATTAGCCTCAGGTTGAAGGTTCATGACAGTACTCACTCCTTAAGATCCCCCCTAAAACCGGTGAGATAGGTTTTGGTTTGTCCGGATGTCGCTCATGAAAGATTCTTACTAG
Source organism: Lissotriton helveticus (assembly GCF_964261635.1). NCBI lineage: Eukaryota > Metazoa > Chordata > Amphibia > Caudata > Salamandridae > Lissotriton > Lissotriton helveticus. The sequence continues at coordinate 405,569,946 of NC_136069.1, read as the reverse complement.
TCTAGGAGCATGCTTTAAATGTTCCAAAGGTTCCCAAGACCTTTCTTTGGGACCATAACCCTTCCATTCCACTAGATAGAAAAGTCGTCCTCGAACTCTTTTTGAATCCAAGATTGTTTTCACTTCATATTCCGGACTTCCTTCTACGATAATAGATGAAGGAGGTTGGATGAAACGAGTTTGAGGGTGAAAGGGTTTAACTAATGACACATGGAACACAGGATGAATTTGGTATTTTGGAGGTAGAATCAACTTGACGCAGACAGGATTTATAATCTTTTCAATAGGAAAAGGACCGATAAATTTTGGGTTGAATTTGCGATGGCCTTTAATTCTTAAATGTTTTGTACTCAGCCAGACCTTCTCCCCTGGTGAATAGGTAGGTTGCTGAGATCTATGTTTGTCTGCAGATTTTTTCAGATTTTCTTTAGCTTGTGCCAAATTGTAAGTAGCTTGTTCCTGAAGGGAGGATAATTTGGAAACATAATCTGTGATTGTAGGTACAGAATTGACTTCCTTAATTTCTCTAGGAAAACTTTTAGGATGAAAACCAAAGTTACAAAAGAATGGAGACATTCCTAAGGATGTATGGTCCACATTGTTATAAGCAAATTCCAATTGACTTAATAGGTCTGACCAGTCCCCCTCTGCGTTCGTTAACATACAACGGATAAACTGTTCAATTGTCTGGTTGGTGCGTTCAGTTAAACCATCCGTTTGAGGGTGATGACTTGACGATAATCGAACCTCCATATTTAACAGAGAAATCCTATTTTGCCAAACACGAGAAATAAATTGGGAACCTCTATCAGAAATAACTACCGAAGGAATTCAGTGCAAACATATGATATTGATCATTAAAAGATTTGCTAATTCCATAGCAGTTGGTAATTTTTTTAGAGGAATTAAATGAGCCACACGAGAGAACTGGTCCACAATAGTTAGTATGATAGAATAGCCTTTTTTGGTGACAGGAAGTTCGACAATAAAATCTAAGGAGATTGTGTGCCAAGGATGAGGTGGAATAGGAAGTGGAGTTAGTAAACCACTTGGGGCCTGATGAGATGGTTTGTTTTGAATACAAACACTACAGGTTTCTACCAAATGCTGTACGTCCTTATACATGGATGGCCACCAAACATTCTCTTGATTAATTCATAGGTTTTCACTATGCTAGGATGAGCCGATAAAGAAGTGTCATGATGGAAATGAAGAATACTCTTTCTAATAGAATCAGTAGGTACAAAGATTAAATCATGCATAAAAATCAGATTTTCTCTTTCTTGCAAATAAGGGAGATCTTTTTTCCATTCGTGCAAACCTTTCTTTTCTAATTGTACTTTAATCTCGGCTATTACATCACAAGTAGATAGACTGGCTTGAAATCGAGACGTTGGTATTACAGGAAAAACTTCTAAAGATGGCTCTAAATCATTGTCACCAATTCTAGATAAAGCATCAGCTTTTAAATTTTCTTTTCCTGGACGATATGTGATTACAAAATTGTAGTCATTAAAAAACATTGACCATCTCAATTGTCTGGCAGATAATGCCTTCACTGATCTCAAAGCTTGAAGTTTTCTATGATCAGTATAAATTGTTACAGGGTGACGAGCACCAAGCAAGTAGTGACGCCATTCTTCAAAAACTGCTTTTATGGCCAAAAGCTCTTTGTCTGCAAATTGCATAATTCAATTCTGCTTCAGACAATGTCCTGGAATAAAAAGCAATAGGATGCAATTGACCTGTGTCTATATTCTTTTGAGATAGGATGCCTCCTAGAGCAAACTGTGAAGCATCGGCTTCCACGATAAAGGGCTGACTGGGATCAGGATGACTTAAAATCGGAGCAGAAGTAAATTTTTTCTTTATCTCTTGGAAAGCTGTTTCTGCTTCATCCGACCAGACAAATTTTACCCCTTTTCGCAGTAATTTAGTAATCGGAGTGATAATCTGAGAAAACTTTAGAATAAAGCGGCGATAAAAATTCGCAAAGCCTAAAAAGCTTTGTACCTGCTTTACAGTAGTGGGACTGGGCCAGGAATCAACTGCCTCTACCTTCTTTGGATCCATCTCAATTCCCTTAGGACTGATGACATATCCTAGGAACTCGACTCTAGAGACATGAAATAAACTCTTTTCTAATTTTACAAAAAGAGAATTTGACAGAAGTTTTTTAAGAATGGCACGAACTTGCTGTACATGTTCTTCTTCTGAGTTGGAAAAAATCAAAATGTCATATATATAGACAACACAGCATACATCAATGAATTCGTGCAAAACCTCATTTATAAAAAATTGGAAGGTAGCTGGAGCATTGCATAGTCCGAAAGGCATAACTTGATATTCGAATAGGCCGAATTTTGGGCGGAATGCTGTCTTCCATTCATTCGCCTTTTCGGACTCTTACAAGATGGTACGCTCCTCGGAGATCCAATTTAGTATAAATGGTTGCCTTTTTGACCTGATTTAATAATGTTGGGATCAAAGGCAATGGGTACCTGTTCTTAATGGTTACATTATTCAAAGCTCTATAATCAATACACGTGCGCAATTCACCTCCCTTCTTTGGAATAAAAAAAGAGAAGACACAGGTGATTTTGAATGTCTAATGAAACCATTTGCAAGATATTCATCAAGGTATTCTCTGAGATGTGCGTTTGCGTTTTCTGTTAGGGCGTATATTCTGCTACAGGGTAGAGTAGCTCCAGGGACCAGATCTATTCGACAGTCAAAATCCCTGTGTGGGGGAAAAGTATTTGCTTTTTTCTTATCAAAGACGTCAAAAAGATCAGAGAATAAGGAAGGAACTCCCTCTAAAGCCAAAACACTGGTAGAGTCAGCACTAAAGTCAAAACCCTGGATTACCTCTCTTGTCTTTTCCAAAAGGAAACATTGATTCAAACAATGAATGGAATTAAACGTAACAGTCCTAGATACCCAATCAATAATTGGATTGTGTCGAATTAACCAAGGAATTCCCAAAATTAGTTTGAACTGAGGGGCTTCTATTATATCAAAACAAATCTTTTCTCTGTGAATGGGTGAACAGTCCATTTCTAATAACTCTGATTGTCTGTTGATAGGTCCTGAAGTCAGTTCTTTACCATCTACTGCCCTTACTATTTCAGGATGCTCTTTTAGAATAGATTTGAATCCTAACTGAGAAAAAAAGTGTGTGTCAATAAAATTACCCGTAGCTCCAGAATCTATTACTGCTTCTACTTTCTTAGATTGTGAAGAAGGAAATAAACTCCTTAATTCCACAATGATACATAAATGTTTACATCCAATAGGTGGAACAGAAGAGGCCAAACTGGAAATAGCACTCGATGAACTGACCTCATCCTTCATCGAGTATTCTAGTTTTCCGAATGCTCTTGGATTAAAGCAACGTCAGAGGATTTAGGCTTACTTTTATTGGGTCGCGCAGGACAGTCCCTCACAAAATGACCTGTATTTCCACAATAAAGACATTGATTCATCTTTCGTCTTTTGTCCTTTTCATCTTTAGATAAAGGGCCTCGAATAGAACCAATTTGCATTGGTTCTACCGGATTTAGCTTGGGAGTATTTTCTCGGAGAGAAGCACTTCTATCCTTTACAAAAAGAAATTTGTGATCACTCTTTCCTCTTTCTCCTTTCCTTTCACCTAAGCGATGGTTTAGTTTTACTACTAAGTCTATAAAGTCATTGATGTCTTCTGGAGGTTCCAGGATTTGTGTCACCATATCTTTTAAATCGTCCTTTAGACCTCTATAAAAAATGGAGACTCTTTTATCGTATGGCCACTTAGCTTCTAAAACCAAGCGATTAAATTGAGAAATGTAATGAAGCAAATCAGAAGATCCCTGTTTTAAACTTAGCAGCTCATTATCTGCGGATTGTACGAACACATGTTTAGCAAAGATCTTTTTAAGGCACTTCAAAGTTCTTGAAATTGTATAAAATAGGATCATCCTTTTCTACCAAAGGAACTGACCAAAGAGCTGCGTCTCCTCCAAAATATGATAACATAAAAGCCACTTTGGAAGAGTTATCTGGGAAGGCAGATTTTTTGGCTAAGAAGTGTAAATGGCACTGTTGTATAAATATGGAAAATTTGTTACAGTCTCCATAAAATCTTTCTGGCTGAGCTAAAGGAGTGGGTATCTGAGTAATTACTTGAATTTGGGATTGTGCTTCTGACTCAGAAGGTGAACCTTGAAAGGTTGCAGGTTTCAGAATTGGTTTATGTTGAAAAGCAGATTGTAAAGCTGACATGTCTCTGCGTATTGACGCATTTTCATCTTTTAACTCTTTCAAAACTATTGCTATATCCTGTAAGGTAACTTGATCCATTGCGTCTGGGCGAAATAATAATCGTGGGCTTTGCCTTCTGTCAGATTCACACTCCGTCGTCCTTACCTTGAACTGCTCTGGAATCATAGGAGATTTCGCAGAGACGCAAGGGACCAACTTCCCAATAATCTAACTATAAACTTGGCTGACTTAAATAACAGCTAAGAATAAAACTAGAAATTTGGGAGGAGGGCCGATACTGGACGTTGTGGTGTAGGATGGTTCTTGCTGTCAACCTGCGAAACAACAAGTAGGATGGGTTTACTAAAAACCTATTTCTTAAGTCCTATATTCTTAAATGTTAGTTTGCTTTCTCTTCTCAAGTATTGTGCAGGTTAACACTAAGGTGACTCCTACCTGCGATCAGAGTTGTCAAGTCCTTCGTCCAGTATTTCTTTGTCTTGTCTTGTGATGTCGTGAAGTCGTCTGATGTTCTTGTCAGGTGTTCTTGATCTTGGATTAGGAAATGGGTCTTTGCGTAATAATCTGGAATCAAGAAAACAATCCTTTATCAAATATTCTTTCTAAAAATTAGTTTTGGTTCCCCCTCAGCACCTTAACTTACTTGCAAATGTTTTTCAAAAGATGTTATAATGTGGGATTGTGTAAGGTCTCTTGTCCCCAAAACCTGTTGTAATACAAAGAGAGGAAAAACAAACCCTATACATACACCTAACCTGAAATCATTCGACTTAAATATTAAAACCTAAAATCTAAACTCATACATTACAATGACTTCTTGCAATGCATCTATCTATGAATCTAAACTTGCACAAAGTCCTCTTAATATAATTCTTCTGTCTTTTTTTACAAAGTACAAAGGTTCCTTTAACCAAAGGCAACTCTGGTTCCTGACGTTTTCCCCTTCTTGAAGAAAATCGGTAATGCTCCAAAAATTATTTCAAGGCTTTCTTGCGTAGGGCGCCTGTCTTTTAAAAGATCAAATTGTACTTATCTCAGTTCTTCTTTGTCTTTTCAGGGTTCCGAATCGAAGATTGTGCCCAGGAGGAGTTTCCAGGAGCTGAAGATCTTCAATCAGGTAAGCGGCAAAGAAAGCCTTCCGACGCGATCCTTCTTGTAGCATTATCAGAAGGCAAAGCGTTTTCTAGAAGCCTGGGTGTCGTTTAAATAGCCGACCGCACCCAGGAGATAACGTGCGCACGTCACGTTAAAGCCGCTGCGAGTTGAAACACTCAAAGCGGTTTTAATGTGAAAGGTCCCAGAACTGTCAGAGGGCTCCCCGAGTTCAGAACCAGCCTGGACCATCCGCATTTAAAGTACAAAGCAAATGTCACATTTGAAACCTAAACAATAATGAACAAATGTACCACAATTCCTGAGTTCGGACTTGGGAAAAAAATACAAACACATTTTAGCAAACCTAGCCTGGATTATGCCTCGTAAAAGTCACTGACATGAACCCTTCATTACATAAAAACACATTACTCACAGGTGGTGCAGGTGCACGGGAAAGGGGTGGGATTTCCTAATTCCCAGATCTTAGATCACTAAATAATTAGCCTCAGGTTGAAGGTTCATGACAGTCCTGAGTCCTGAATGGCAGTGACCCCAAGTCAGTGGCAGCAGCCACAGCACCAGACCCCTTTCGGTTAGTGAGGCATAATTCCATATGGCAGGCCAGCCAAACGAGGTGCCACTAACCCTGTTCAACACCAGCCGGCCACACGATGTGCCACTAACCCTGTTCAATGCCAGCCAGCCACATGAGGTGTTACTAACCCTGTTCAATGCCAGCCGGCCACACGAGGTGCCACTAACCCTGTTCAACACCAGCCGGCCGCACGAGGTGCCACTAACCCTGTTCAATGCCAGCCGACCACACGAGGTGCCACTAACCCTGTTCAATGTCAGCCGGCCAAACGTGGTTGAGGGCCCAGGCCTCCCATGCCGACCAGTTGGTTCCACATCCAGCACTAGTCACGACTCATGAATGGCAAAGTCCCCACCAGTGAATGCAAGGATAGGAGTAAGAGGAAGATGCATCTCAGTCCGGACGAAAGCCAGATCAGAGTCACAGAGGTGTTTTAACACTTACAACGATTGACCTGGTGCCATCAGCCCTATTCACCGCAAGTCACCGTCCCGTGGTGGTGTGCCTGTTCGGGTCGCAGTGCATCTGGGGCCCCTGACTCTGTGCTGGTGACGCCTGGGATCCCTCTTCTGATATATTGGATGACCTCTGTGACGGTGGTCTTGGGCTCATCAACGCCATGTGTCTGTGGCCTTGTGCTGACCGCTGCCTCAGGCCTACACTGCGGTCCAGTAGGTCACACATGTGGAACTGTGTCTTGGGTAAGATGTGGAGGAGTCCACACCATTAGACACGCCTCTTCGCAGGCGGCATCCCCATCAGCACTGGTTCCACTAACTCTGTGCGCAATGAGTTATGGGCACTTACTGGTTGTACCTTGTTGGCATCTTCTTTTTTTTGCAGAGTTTTATATAGCGCGAACTAGACCCGAACCGAATCAGGTATCAGAGCGCTTTACATATTTTTCCAGTTACGTTACATTTTACGTTTCCAGTTACTTTCATTTTAGGCACGGGGAGATTAAGTGATTTGCCCTGAATCACAGGAGGTTTCGGCGTCGTTACCGAGACTCGAACCCAGATCCCCAGGTCCGAGGTTGAGCGCCCTAGCCGTTAGGCCAACTCCTCTCCCCTTATGTTGAGCATCTGAGTCCATGGCCTGGTGGTTTCCTGCATCTTCCACATGCTGGACCGGACTTGGTGTCCGATATGTGTCTGTTCAATACATCTCCACCATAGTGATTGTTTCAGCGTGGTCCTGCACTCAGCATCATGCCCTGGGGGTACTCCTTCCACTGTCAACCAAGACACTCCGTGACAAGCTCCTTTTACATCTACGAGAACCTGCTCTGCTTTCGTGACCCTGCCCCAGTGCCCCGCAAGTCAGCGTCCCATGGCGGTAGGCCTGTGCAGGCCGCTGTGCATCCTGGGCCACTAACTCTGTGCAGCAGAAGTCATGGGGCCTTTATGGTTGAATGGTTGTGTCCTTTACGATGTACACTGTTGTTGATTTCTGACTGCACCAGGCAGCCCTTGCCTGCTGGTGTACGCTCACCCCACACACATCCAACACAGGTGTCACCCAGTATGTGTGCCTGCTAATAAATGTGGCTGTGCGCACATGCACGTAGCCATCCACACCATCTGGGCAAGTGTGTTTGTGTGGTCATTGTGTCGGCATGATGGGCACGGGCCCTGCAACATCACAGTGGGCTGTCTTCAGTGGATGTTACCACGTCACCTCAGCGTTGGCAGTGACCCTGGACATGTAGCTTTGCAAGCACCCCCCTGTATGCACAAGCAGCATGTGCTGGTCCGGCGTATGTCAGGTCAGCGCAGGGGTGTGCAGAATCAGCAGGGGGAACAGGGCGTGGCTCGGACCTGGCCTTGTGCAGGAAGTACGGTAAGTGTGTCTCTATGTTAGGGTGTAGTCACCACCAAGGCCACAGTAGTCAATGTTGCAATGTAGAATGCACCAGGAGGGCGGGTCCGTACCTACGGGGACATGTAGAAGCTCAACATCGCATGGGGTCTTGGCACATGCATGCCAAGTGTCTTGCATATCAGCCCTGCAGATAAATGAGTCATTTGCCTGGGCTCAGTTCCAGCGCAATCCCGGCCAGCCATTGGCTGTACACCTGTGTCGGTCCTGTCCGGTCCATTGGCCTACGCTCACCTGGCCCCACACCTTCAAAGGCCATTGTCACGGTGTTCCCAGGGTCGTAGACATCCCACCACACCCGCGCCAGGCCATGTGCAACTCCTGTATGCATGGAGATGGTGAAGTAACTGTACGGATGAAAGGTCCTTTCTGTGAACTATCAGGCGCTAGCACATTTGCAGCTCCGAGCAGGAACTGGCATGTGGCCAGCACCCCCTGAGGGAATACAATGGCATTTGCTTGCGACTCGCACACTACGCTCTGCCCGAAGTGAGACCAACGTGTACACACCCCACACGAAGTAGTCCTTGGTCATAGTTGGCGTGCGTGAAATGGCCTTCACACGTACTCCCACCCCACCCCAGGCCTGCACCCGTTGCACACAGACACTGCTCATTGCACCGGGCTGTGCCATTTCATCCACAGGACTGGCGCTGGGCAAGCAAGTGCCGCTTCTAGCAGAGCCACTGACGCCATGGCAGACCATCCAAAAAACATGCCCGGATATAGTCTTGTGGACCTATACCATGCACGTCTGCTGCATGTACTGAGGGCACTACCGTTGGCTGTCTTGGGATCAGTTACTGGCTGAGCTTCCTCCTAGCGGACGTCACCTGGGTTCAGCCTGTGTTGCATTGTTGCTCATGCATTTTTGAGTGGTCCATGGATGTCTGCCTCTCCAACGTAATGGTAGCTGACCTGGATTACGGCGTGTGTGTGCGACCCTGTTGGTCCACGACCAGGAGTGTCACCATGATGCCTGTTTGTGGCATGCATGGATGTTTGGCATGCAGGCTGGTCCTCGTTCCATGGATGCTTGGCATGCATGAGTCCTCGTGGGCAGTGAGCACATTGTGCCACTACCCAATTGTGCTTTGGTGCACATTGGGGCCAGTTTTTGGACTCAGCACATCTGTCCGGGTCAGCTGATGGATTACGTCAATGACATGTCAGATGTAGTGGACGGCGAATGCTCATTGGAGATGTTGGCTTATGCAGCTGCAGTCGCGTTCATGGACGAGTGACAAAGTACCCACAGCCACAACTGGATGTGACCCATTGCATGTGTCCTGACACCTGGTTGCATGTTGGGAATTTGGTAACATGTCCCAAGATGACAGTGGACATGGCTGCTTTGCCTGGACTCATGATCCATGCGTGGACAACCGACACGGGTTGGCACGAACTTGTGTTGGTGATGGACTCCCCCGAGGTGGACATGGGCGCTGTCCTACGTTTCTCATTCAGACATGCTGCTGCTTTGGTCGGCATGCTGTGGCACTTCTCTTGGCCGTACTGACACGCATTTGTTGATAAAGTTTCCGCTCTTTCACTTGTCTCCAACTATGTTGTGTCTTGATTTGTATGCCAATGTGTGTGTCACAGACTCTTTGGCTCCCTGCCATATGTGCATTGCTACCCCATCAGGACTGTGGGTTTGTACTTGTGCATTGTCATGTCCGTGTGTCATGCTTAGCCAGATGCATGTGGCCGTTTACTGGCACCAGGCGGGTGCATTTGTGTCCTGTGTTCGTTTGTGCAAATGTTGGTGTTTGTGCCACATTGGGTTCTAGGTTGTGGTGCTCTGGTTCCTGTGTGTGTGTGCTGCCTTGTGTGTGAGATGTCCCTTCATCTCTGATTTGGCTCACCCTTCTCCCCTTCAGGCAGTGTGGTTTTCACTTCTGTGCTTGTTCTGTGGTGTGATATTGCCGGGTTGTGTGACCTGTGCTCTGGTTGGTGTTGTTCCTCTTGGGCATGGTTTGTCTGCAGTGGTTTTGAGCTTAATTGTACATGTGTGCCATTGGGCCCATCTTCCCCAGGTCCCTGCTGGTTTGTCTCCCTGTTGCTGTTGTGTCTGTTTTGGTCAGTTTATGGTTCCCTAGTCCTGCCACCATCTCCAGACTCATGTGGTCGACACCATGTCATCCAGCTCCTGGTGCGGCGCTGGACTCCCACTTCCGGTGTGCATTGCTGCTTTCTTGTTGTCTGCGTGTTTCTGATTGTTTGTGCGTTTTGTATCATTCCGGATGTTCTGGTTTTCTTCCATTGTCCACCTCTGCTCTCAGGTTGCATTCACCTTGTCCGAGATGGCCTGCCATGTACAATGTTTCGTTGCCAATGGGGCTTGTATGTTGGCTCGGGTTGCCTCCATTGTGCTTTGCTGTTGTTTTCTGTTTGGATTGTCTCTTTTTTTCAGGCTTTTGTTGTGCTTATTCCCGCCTGCCGTGTGTGTTGCGGGCCTGGCGGTGCTGATCTCTGCTTTCCTTATTGCGAATGGGCTCTTCGCATTTTTTTTGTCTTTTTATTTCTGTCGAGGTGGTTGTATCATGGACATTGGCCACGGTTTAGGCAGACTATCGTATGCTACTACCTTGTTGTGAATTCCACATTGCCACCAGGTTATTTTCCCGCGATAGGCTGCGATGTGTAAAGGTGCGTTAGCATTTTTTGGTGATGTTTAGCACACGTTCTTGTGAATATACCCCTAAGTGTTCATTTAAATTAAGGAAATGAAGCCTGAAAGAGACACAGGATACCCCACCAGTTTCCTCTCCATCGGACAGCCCACAGCCTAGGCGTTTGATCTGTTGTGAACTTCCTACATTGAATTTAAGTGAAGCTGCTACGTGTGTGTGCAAGCAACCACCAGCATTTATTGTAAAGGGACTGGCAGTGTTTACTTTAACCCCTTCGCTGCGGCGGCAATTCCGCCGCAGCGCTAGGGGGGCGGGGGGCCGAGCGGCGCTCGCATGCTCGTGACGGAGCCGCTCCGTCACGAGCCGCGGTTGAGCTGTGCTCATGACGGAGCGGTTCCGTCATGGCCCCGCCCGCTCAATGGAACGTCCAGCGCAGGCGCGGAATTCGCGCCGCGCAGGCGTGCCGAGCGGGTCATGACGGAACCGCTCCGTCATGAGCACAGCTCAACCGATGCTCATGACGGAGCGGCTCCGTCATGAGCATGGAAGGAGTTAATAGGAACTGGCAACACTCAAGTGAACTAGCAGCATGGAATTTTATATGAACTTGTAGCATGTATGGGAATCGGCAGTGTTTATTTTGAACCAGCAGAACTGAGTAATGCTGACATTCAGGCACAAAAATAGTAAGTCGCTGCACTATGTAACCTCATGAAATCCTATGTTTTACAATTGCTGCATTTGAATTAGTAAAGTAATGGATGTGGCTATGTCCAGGCTTACCTGCAATGTGAGCTTCTGAATTTCAAAAGTTGCGTCTACTAGTAGTCACCCACACAGAAAGGGACGTCACAAGAACAGGTCATATGCAATGAAAAGGGGGGGCCCTCGGCCCCCCCGCACGCATGGCGGCGCGGCGACCGTCGCCCCCCCCTTTCCCCATTGTTGTCTCTCGGTGGTGGGGGCGGGCCCTGGGGGGCGCGACCCACCACCGATTGGCCGGCGGCCTCCCTGACCCGGATACAAGGTAGAAGGTCCGGGTCAGGGGGGGCGGGCTACAGGAGGGGCGGGCCGGGGGGGGCGTGCCCCCCCCCGCCTGGCCCCTCGGGAATAAAGAGGTAGGGAGCGCCCAGGAGACCCCCTTGTCCCTGGACGCTCCCCCACAATACGGTGCCCCGCGCTCGGGGCTTCTTTTTTTTTTATTTTTATTTTTTGCTTTGTTTTACAGGGATTCCGGAATACAGGCCGGAGAGAGCGGTTTTTCTGCGACCCTGGTTTGCGGATCGGGGCTTCTTGGTTTTCTATTTATTTCCCCTTCCAGGTTCCAAGCAGTCGGGATCGGTCCAGTGGGAAAGGGAGGATGTCCCTGGTCGGCCGTGGACCCGGAATCGGCGGAGAATGGCGAATGGCGGTGCTCCACGTGGGCAGGATGACCGGGGGCCAATTCTTTCCGAGCGGGACGATGGCGCGTCGAGAAGTGTGCCTTTACACAAGTTAAGTGGGGGGGAAGCAGGGGTGTTATGGGGGGGGGGGGCGGCAGGCGATCTACTGTGGAAAAGTAAATTTTGCCATGTTCTGTGTCCCTACGTGTCATCCATCATATGTTATGTGTGCATGATTAAATATGCATATGCATTCCCTATGTTCGATTAATGACGCAATTACAGTTGTGTCCACCTCTAGTATGCCAGTTTCCAGTTCTCGTGAATACTACGAATATCAGGCCTATGTAAAGCTACGTTGCCACGTTTCTCAGTGTGCACGTTATTCCATTATAAAGTCCCCGTTTCTAGGCCTCAATAGGGCCTGGACTCCAGATTCAGCTCCTGTCTCCTGAAGCCTCGCTGAGGAGCGATACAGCCCCCACCTGTATCCTCGACCCTTCACTTACTTCCTGCCTCGCAGTGCCCGGCTCACCCTGGCTCTGCCTCTGAGTCTGCCAAGAATATGTTATGATTCCAGTTATCAGTTCAGTCCTCCTTCTCTGCATTCCTAAAGCTACTGAATCGCATCAATAGTTTCCGTCATTGTCTAGCCTTCACGTCTCCACGTTAGAGAAATACTGCATTTAATGGTCATTTAATATTCTTCATCACACACTACATGTAGAATAATGCATGGTCCAGTCTTAGAATCAAGTTAGCCTTTCCCCTCCTGACTTCTAGTTTATATCAACATGTTCTCTAAACATCAGATACTAGATACTGTTTAGGTACATGTCGCCCTGACTCCCCAGACTTCAGTCTCTGCTCCTAACACAGAGTTCATAGCCCCCAGCTTCTCCTAGTAACACGTCATTGCTAGTTTGCGCGCACCATCAGGTTAGAGGTCCCGGCTCCTCAGGTAGCCCCCTCCATGGTTTCCGCCCCATTCATGACATATTCTGTTACGTTTGCATCACATGTCTATGTATACGCCCTGTTACACCTCTTTTTACCCTTATCTTTCGCGACTGCTCCGCATCACGCCTATTGCTCCACCCACTGCTACGCCTATTGCAATGTAATGCTATGTGTTTGCGTTATGTATATATGCTCATGCACTGTTATTAAAAGGTTTACTTCCCTTGTCCCGATCCTGACACCAGCAGCGCTGCTGGGCCTTGCCATCCTATTCCCTGTATTTGCTGTATTAAACCTGCGAAACTCCTACTACCTCGAATCTTGACTCTTATTTATTGAGCTATCTGTTATTCATTTATTCATTCAAAAATAGGGTATTATTTATTTATTTACCACATAATGGCGCCCGAATAGGGACCTGCCCTTTCCCCACGCGTCGGTGAAGCCACGCCGACCCCCTGACCCTCTGCAGTCGTGACGGAACTCTTCTGCGCACCGGCAGATATTTCTGCTTCAAGTATCCCTCAGGCCCACGGAGGAGACGGAGGAGGCGGTCCAGCATCCAGACGAGACGGTGGAGGAACGCGGCGAGTCCCGACCAGAGCCCAAGCCGAGAGTCCAAGGTCCGAGGTATCCGGAGGCCCACCCGTAACAGAAGTCCGAAGTTCGTCCGTCCGACGTCCAAGCAGTCCCGTCCAGTCTGAGGCCTTCCGTTCTTGCTGCCCGGTGAGTACCGTTACTGGGGTGGTATCTAGACAGGGTCAATTTAATTGACTCTGGTCCGTGGGTTGGTGGTACACAGACCCACAAACGAAGTGTCCACTTCGGTGGATGCGGGTCCTGACGTGTCTCTTTATGAGACCGGTAAGTTTCGTACTGTTTCAGCAGTGCACCTAGTTTCTGTTCCAGTCAGTTCTGTTCTCGAGGAAATTCATGTATTCTGTGTTCCGTATTCCAGGTAGTATTCTGTTCGAACTGTTATTTTTAAATGTTCTTCATGTATTTTAATGTCGTGGTATGAATGGGGAATAAGTATTGTGTTCATTGTGTATTGTATTGTGTCTAGATTACAGTCCAGTCATGCCCTTGTTTTCTAAGTTACGTCAGTTAAAAACTAGAAAGGGTCTGCTGGAAGCAGCAGTTCCAGTTCCGCCTAGGGACAGTCCAGGTCATTTTATGTATCAGAAACATGGCATAAGTGCCATACTATATCTAGATTTATGGGTAGAGTATACCAAACAGTTAGAAGAAAAGTATAGATGGCCCGTATCGGGTACATGGGATGCCGAGTGCATCATGCGAGTAGAAGAGGCATTATGGAAAAAGAAAGCCAGACAGTCACAGAAAGATGCCATCGAGTTATGGCGCAAAGAAGCTCATAAAAGAACTGAAAAAGAAATCAGAAAGTCAGAATTAAGTAGAGAATCCTTGGAACGAGCACAAGAAAAAGAACTAATCGAGATAGGTGAACAAGTCAAAGTCGAACAGTCAGACAGACAGAGGCATGCCCTTATTAGGGGTATGTATCCTCTCCTTGCCGAGGGCTTGCCAAAAGCGACCCCAGAGGCATCCAGTAATTTCCCGCCACCATTAGTTCCGACCAAGCTACGTCACAAACAGACCGCAGCTGATATTTTTATTTCGTCCTATTTGGACGACACAGTCCCAGAATATGCAAATCCTGTTCGCGCTCCGCCAGTCCCTGTAAATCAGGTACTTCTCGCTCCTCCAGACACCGGAGTACATGTTACGGTACCCCCGGTCCAGCCCGCCATACAAGTCCAGCCTACATTTCCATTTCCCACTCTGCCAGGACGAAGAGCCTCAGTAGACGACTCTAGTTTAGGGGCCGCAGGGGGGGGTACTCCTCAAACCCCGCCGCCACACAAGCGTTTAACGACAGCCGAATTACATATACAAGCGTCACAGCGTACGCCCAGACATCAGACTGTAGCAGAAATAAGAAAATCCCTTGCCGAATGCGGCTATGATCCAGTCCCAGGCGAGGATAATATGGTTTTATATTCATTCCGCGTAAGAAAGGTGGCCGAGTATCTAGTCACCCTACCGAATATGAAAGAAGATCTAGACAGAATATATCGCTTCATCCGTACAGGGGATGATCCAGAAAGCATTGGCGAGGCCATGTCTCAAAGGAAAGCTGAGACCCAGCTCATGATATTAAAGTTTCTGATCAATTGTCTAATAAGAGAACAAGATTACCCGTCTAAAGATCCGGCTGAAATGAAAACCCTGACAAGGTGGAGTGATAATATAGCCGAGGGTAAGCACAAGACCGTCGGTGCTATGGAGAGTATGTACAAGAAAATTCGTAAAGAAATAATAAGAATACACGAACAACGTAAACCAGCGCAAGTAAGCGAGAAAGAAAGTAACTCTGATCCGGAAGAGGTTGAGGACGAGAATCCCGACAGAATAGCGTATGTAGGAAAATCTAGATTCCCAGATCGCCATTTACGCCTAGAACACAAGTCTATTTTTCATCATCCAGCACCAGAACAAGGTTCTCTAGAACAAGTGTTTCAAGCTACCGATCACATTCTGAAATCACGAATCGGTTACAATGAGTTGAGTACCATGCATGAACAAGAACTAGCCCGATCAGCAGTCCGATGGATTACTGATTCTACCACTTTTCCAGACGAAATAGTGGCACAAATGTTTCTGAAAATGCCCCCAGCCGAACAACGACTGGCGGGTATGTATATGATTCAGCACCTCATTACATTGTATGAGGGTCAACATTCTGATCCAGGCCCGTTACACGATGTCCTGAACGAGCTACTCCAGTATAGATGGAAAGGTTTAGGTACCGATTTACTTAGTGTCATTCTAGAACAGCGTCACAAATATAGAACGTTTCTGAACCCGCATTTTGTTCATGTCTCACCCCCAGAAAGTAAACCATTTTACATAGAGAGACAGAATCCGTTACGAGAAGTCCACCCAGTTAGAGGAACGGGTGGCGAACTAGAACGAGTGTTTGTTTACACTCCGATTACAAAGATGGAACTCCTAGAGATGAAGAAATTAATTCCCTGTCATGATAAAGATCCAGCAGGATTCCACCGGGAATTAAAAGACATGCTCCGTATGGGAGAATACACGTATCCAGATATAATTAAAATGTTAAAGGTTCTGCTGCCCGCAGGGGTGTGTGAAAAGCTCAAGGAAAAAGAATGGGAGGTGGGAGAGAAAAAGATCGATTGGGCAGTTCTAGAAGCTGAAGACAAGGCACGAGTACCAGGTACCGGTCTTGGAGCGAAATGTAAAGAATTACCGGAATTATTAATACAAGTTTTACCCAGATTATTGACAACTAGAAAAGAAGACTGGGATGCAATCTCAGCCTGTAAACAGAAACAAGACGAAGATATTAGTGATTTTTATTCCAGATTTGAGAAATGTTTTAGCATCAACAGTGGCCTCAAGACAAGTAGTGAGTCATACCCTCACCTTTTTGTTACTAAATTAGTCGAGAATTCAAGTCCACAAATTAAAAATCGAGTTTTGAAAGTCGAAAGTACCTGGCAAGCTAATACCCCGTCCCAGATGCTGCAGATGCTCCAATACCACCAGAATAGGATCAGGGAAGAACAAGAACACGAGAGAAAACGTATGAAAGACACGAAAATGAAAGTACTAGTTGCACAATCTGTTCCTCAAGACAGTCAGAAGAGGGGTCCGAATCAAGCCAGTCATCCTGCAGCTCCCGTTAAAGGGAACTGCAATTATTGTAAACAGCCAGGTCATTTTATAAACGAGTGTGCAGTTCTGAAACACAACATAGCTACTGGTAAGACTAAAGAAAGACCACGTCCGCCTAGACAAGAACAAGTTTCACAGATTCCTCAGCCACAGAATGCACCACAGACAGTTACCGCACCGCAGCCTATTGCTGCAACACAGCACGTTACACAGCAGATGTACCAGTATGCACAGTCTGAGTATCCAGAGTACCAGCAGTATTCATGAAACAGCCTAGAGAGGGAGGTAGGCTTGCCTCTCATCGAGATACCTGTAGATCAAGAAGGTCCCTATGTTCACAGTCAAGTATTAGGGAAAGACAGAAAGTTTTTGATTGATACAGGGGCAAGTAGGACCACAATTAGTCACGCCGAAGTTCCAGGGGCTCCGCTCTCAGGCTCAAGAAATGTTTCCCTTGGATTTTCAGGAAAACCCATTGTAAATGAAATTTCAAAGCCAGTTACTCTAGAAGTAGGTCCATTGTCCCACACTACTGATCTGTTACTTACTAAGTCATGTCCAGAGAACCTATTAGGCATTAAAACACTGAAAGAGTTAGGTGCAGTTATATGCTGTTCCCCAGAGGGAATACGATTGTTCCTACGTGACTTTAAGGGTCACTATGTATTACGGGATTTTGATCCCAGATTGTCTAATGTTCCGCAGCATCTATGGGCGCAAGGTCCAACTGATGTTGGTTATATGCAAATCACACCCTATCGTGTGACTCTCAAGCCAGGTGTAGTGTTACCACGAATCAGACAGTACAGATTGCCACCTGAGGCTGTAGCAGCCTTATCCAAAATTATTGACGAGCTCATGGCTCAAGGAGTGGTTGTAGAAACTGACTCCAACGTATGCAATTCCCCGATCATTCCAGTCATGAAACGTACTGATCCAAATGCACCCCCAGTATATCGATTAGTGATTGACCTACGAGAACTTAATAAATGTATTATTCCTCAGTACCCAGTCGTTCCAGATATCTCTTCCCTATTGACAGCCATTGATTCCGAAGCCACGTTCTTTACTGTAATCGACCTCAAGAACGCGTTTTTCAGTGTCCCTATTCATCCAGACAGCCAGTTCCTTTTCGGATTTTGTTTAAATGGAAGAAGCTATATGTTCACACGAGCTCCTCAAGGTTTCACAGAAAGCCCTAGCATTTACAGTCAAGCACTTAAAAGACAACTAGACGACATTCACATGCCAACTGACACTGCCCTGCTCCAGTATGTCGATGATCTCCTGATCACAGCCCGTTCTGAACGTGCTTGCGAGCGAGCATCCCTTACAGTCTTGTATTTCCTAGCCGAGATGGGGCACAAGGTGTCCCCTTCTAAGCTTCAATTCTGTGTCCAGCAAGTGGTCTACTTAGGACACTTACTGTCCAAGAGGGGTAGGCAGTTGACACCAGACCGTATCCAGTTAATAGCGAGTCTTCCTCAGCCCAAGACCCAGAAGGAGGTACGTGCTTTTATCGGCCTTACTTCTTACTGCAGACAATGGATTCCTCAGTATGCATTTCTAGCCAAGCCACTGATACAGTTAACGACACAGGAGGCAGCCGTATCGACTGTCCTCCCTTGGACATCTGAACATACACTCTGTTTCAATGAGTTAAAGAAAGCCCTATGCCAAGCTCCAGTTCTAGCGACACCGAACTACAGTAAGCCTTTTACACTTTTCGTCACTGAACGCGAAGGTACAGCATTATCTGTTCTCACACAAGATCAAGCAGGACAATACAAGCCCTGTGCTTATTTTTCGAGCACATTAGATCCTGTAGCCCAGGCTCTGCCTGCGTGCCTCAAATCAGTTGCAGCCACAGCCCTAGCTATCAGACAAAGTGATTCCATAGTATTAGGACATTCCTTGACAGTACAAGTTCCACATTCCGTGGAAGTTCTTTTAAACCGAACACAAACTCAGCACTTGACAATTGCACGTTTAACAGGTTATGAATTGACACTGTTCCAGCCACACATAGAAATCAGACGCTGCAACATCCTGAACCCTGCTACATTGTTACCATCAGTTACTTCGAATTCTGCCACACATGACTGCGTGGAAGTAGTTAACATTACGACAAAGCCAAGACAAGATCTGACAGATATTCCGTTACCAGACCCCGACCTGACACTTTATGTGGATGGTTCATGTATGAGAACAAGTACAGGAGAACTAGTCGCCGCGTATGCAGTGACTACTGACATCGAAGTTATTGAAACACACCGTATTGACACCCTGTCCGCTCAAGCAGCAGAGCTAGTCGCTCTGACCCAAGCCTGTATACACGCCAAGAACTTGAAAGTTAATGTTTACACAGATTCACGCTACGCATTTGGAGTTGTACACGACTTCGGAGTGCTCTGGCAAGAGAGAGGTTTCATGACTTCTCATGGAACCAAGATTCAGCATGGTCTCCTTATTCAAGCTCTGTTAGATGCCATACATTTACCGACATCTATCGCTATCATGAAGTGCAAAGCACATACGAAAGTTACTGACATTATTTCTCAAGGTAACGATTTAGCAGACCGCACAGCCAAGCTTACAGCACAGACTCTAGACATTCCAGTTAACATGACACACACTCCAGATCCGATTACATGTATGACAGTTAAAGACCCTACACAAGATGTCATAGACATACAGTTACATGCTACTCCTGAAGAAATCAAGAAATGGTCCGAACAAGGAGGGGTCCAGACAGATCAAGGATGGTTAACGAAGGGTAGAGCCACATGGTTTCTCCCCGACTCTATGGTTCAAGTCATTATTAATACCGCACATAGTCCAGCACATTTAGGAGAAAAAGCTATGTTAGACAGTATCCAGAACATCTGGTTCAACAAGCATTTACGAGCTGCAGCCAAGCAGAAAGTCCGTACCTGTATGATATGTTGTCAGTTTAATCCAGGTAAAAGTGTCCCGGTGGAACAAGGTGGATTCCAGCCCCCTGACCACCCTTTTGAAGTCCTCCAGATGGATTATGTTCAGATGGAACGATGTCGAGGTTTCAAGTATGTCCTTGTAGTTGTATGCGCTTTGTCCAGGTGGACAGAAGCATATCCAGTCCCTGATTACACAGCCGCGACCACTGCCAAGCAGTTGGTTCGTGAGTTCTTCCCCCGTTATGGACTCCCTAGAGTCTTATATTCTGACAACGGCCAGCCATTCTCATCTGAACTCATGAAACATGTGTCCCTTTTGTTAGGGTACCAGTGGAAGTTCCATTGTGTACGCCATCCTGAAGCAGCCGGTCTCGTAGAGAGACATAACCAGACTTTGAAAATCCGGATCGCAAAAGTTTGTCAAGAGAAAGGTGTGGACTGGCTAGTAGCTCTGCCAGTTGCTCTGTTTTACATGCGCATGGTCGCACATTCCAGATCAGGTCTGTCCCCGTATGAGGTCGTTTTCGGCCGCCCCCCTAACATGTGGGGTACTCCTAGACCCCGAAGTATTACCGATGTTTCAAGTAATATGCTGACAGATTACCTAGCTTCCTTGATGTCTGCCCTCAACTCTTGTCGTTCACAGGTTGCCGCCGCATTTCCAGACAATACCGAGGTGGCACCGCATGAAATCGTTCCAGGATCCATGGTCCTGGTCCGCAATTTTGACCGCTCAAGTCCGCTGGAGCCACGCTGGAAGGAGCCCCGACAGGTCCTCCTCGCCACCCGTACAGCCGTGAAGTTGGAGGGTCGCAAAGGCTGGGTGCACCTTTCACATATAAAAAAGTTTTATGGACTGAAACCCGTCTCAAAGAACATTTCCCAGGATTTGAAGGATTGCCAAAATATTGTTCTCAAGGACTGTCCCGCAAAAGACATTGCTACAAACCCTCCCCTGTTAGAGAAAACTCCGCAACAGGAGTATAAGTTGAAACTCCGGTCTAGTAAAATGAGTCAGCCAGTTTGATTGTCTAAGTCCTCCCCTAGGTGAAACGGTTAGACTGTTTCTGACATGTATAAAATAGACCCCCATAGTGAGAGAGTTAGTCAAAACTCAATTCGATGTATCATTTTTCTATGTTTCATATTATTTCTCAGCATTATGATTTCCTGCACCAGTTATGCATTTTTCTTGTATTTCCCAGTTCTTCATGTAAATAAGTCTGTTAATGCTACAGTAGAGCACACGTTTAGTGATCTGCCTCCTCATGAACTCTCTTACCGCCTCGCTATGAAAAATAATTCTTTCATCCGCATGTTACATTACTCACATCAGACCAGCAATGCCACTAATTGTTGGGTGTGTGGTCGACTCCCCCCTTTCCAGATACCGAAGGGAGTTCTGCCACTTTTTCCTTATCCATTTTCACATAATGGTTCGTGTGGAGCATGGTCCACGTTAACGTCATCCTCAACAGATATGTCTTTTCTTAACAGTACATGTTTCCCAGACAAGCAAGGTCTCCCCCTCAGAACCGGGTTAGATCTAGAAAATGAAGTGTATAATTTAGGTAACTATTCTTCGAATTTCATGGTCCTGAATGTTCAGTCTGATACTACTCCAGACTTACCTGCTATTTCAGTACTACCAGTTAAAGGCGAATTATGTGTCCGAAATAATGGTTCCGTACATGTAGGACATAGTGATTGTACTACTATTGTCAAGTATAGTGACAGTGGGAAATCCATTTTCAAAGCTTCACGTCATTCTTATTTTATTTGTGGTCAAACTGCATATGTTCGTCTGCCCCTCGATTGGGAGGGAACCTGTTACATTGCCTTCCTACTGCCACCAGTTTTCCTAGCCCCACCTGATTATCATAGA
This sequence comes from Lissotriton helveticus, assembly GCF_964261635.1. Taxonomy (NCBI): domain Eukaryota; kingdom Metazoa; phylum Chordata; class Amphibia; order Caudata; family Salamandridae; genus Lissotriton; species Lissotriton helveticus. The sequence goes on along the minus strand of NC_136069.1, from coordinate 405,548,584 downwards.
AACACACATCTAGTACACATTAGACATAGAAGGGAGTTCCCAATTGTCGATTATACTGAAACTGCCCTAGAACAGTATACAGATTTCAATAGAGGTTTCTTTTTCTTTATAGGACCTATCCAGAATAGTAAGCTAATCCGTAGGTTAACCAGAACCCTCGAAGCTGTAGTAAATGAGACTGCCTCTGCTCTAGGTAACTTAACTGAAGAGCAATCTGCTATGAGATTTGTCGTTTTACAGAATCGTCTCGTCCTTGACGTCATACTGGCCGATAGGGGCGGGGCCTGTAGAGTCATCGGATCTAGTTGCTGCATTTTCATTCCAAATAACGCGCCGTCTGTTTATTCAGCTATAACCAGACTCCATAAAATTGCCCATCTGTTACACCAAGATCCAGGCACCTGGACATGGTCCGGTTGGTTCTGGAATATAATTTCTGCCTGGGGATGGAAAGTCTTGTCCTTTCTAGGTATTGCAGTAGCGATCATATTCAGCTGCTGCCTCTGTATACAATGTGGCCCTGCGATTTGCGGCATCTGTGCTACCTCTTGTATTCCTAGTCCCAAGCCCCGTTCTAAATCCCGTTCCAGGATAATTCGAGACGAGCAAATGATACTGTATGAAATGATAGATGGTATCATGAATATTGATGTTTCCTGATGGAAACGTAGTGACAAGGAGGGAATGTGGAAAAGTAAATTTTGCCATGTTCTGTGTCCCTACGTGTCATCCATCATATGTTATGTGTGCATGATTAAATATGCATATGCATTCCCTATGTTCGATTAATGACGCAATTACAGTTGTGTCCACCTCTAGTATGCCAGTTTCCAGTTCTCGTGAATACTACGAATATCAGGCCTATGTAAAGCTACGTTGCCACGTTTCTCAGTGTGCACGTTATTCCATTATAAAGTCCCCGTTTCTAGGCCTCAATAGGGCCTGGACTCCAGATTCAGCTCCTGTCTCCTGAAGCCTCGCTGAGGAGCGATACAGCCCCCACCTGTATCCTCGACCCTTCACTTACTTCCTGCCTCGCAGTGCCCGGCTCACCCTGGCTCTGCCTCTGAGTCTGCCAAGAATATGTTATGATTCCAGTTATCAGTTCAGTCCTCCTTCTCTGCATTCCTAAAGCTACTGAATCGCATCAATAGTTTCCGTCATTGTCTAGCCTTCACGTCTCCACGTTAGAGAAATACTGCATTTAATGGTCATTTAATATTCTTCATCACGCACTACATGTAGAATAATGCATGGTCCAGTCTTAGAATCAAGTTAGCCTTTCCCCTCCTGACTTCTAGTTTATATCAACATGTTCTCTAAACATCAGATACTAGATACTGTTTAGGTACATGTCGCCCTGACTCCCCAGACTTCAGTCTCTGCTCCTAACACAGAGTTCATAGCCCCCAGCTTCTCCTAGTAACACGTCATTGCTAGTTTGCGCGCACCATCAGGTTAGAGGTCCCGGCTCCTCAGGTAGCCCCCTCCATGGTTTCCGCCCCATTCATGACATATTCTGTTACGTTTGCATCACATGTCTATGTATACGCCCTGTTACACCTCTTTTTACCCTTATCTTTCGCGACTGCTCCGCATCACGCCTATTGCTCCACCCACTGCTACGCCTATTGCAATGTAATGCTATGTGTTTGCGTTATGTATATATGCTCATGCACTGTTATTAAAAGGTTTACTTCCCTTGTCCCGATCCTGACACCAGCAGCGCTGCTGGGCCTTGCCATCCTATTCCCTGTATTTGCTGTATTAAACCTGCGAAACTCCTACTACCTCGAATCTTGACTCTTATTTATTGAGCTATCTGTTATTCATTTATTCATTCAAAAATAGGGTATTATTTATCTATTTACCACACTACACGAATGGTTTAATGCCAGTAGCATGGGCTATGGAAAGCCCTTGCCTTCGTTGGGCGCGCGTGCATGCAAATAGCATGTATGTCTGCGTTTTAATGGCAGTGTTTCCCTTGCGGAGTAGGGGGGGAGAGCAGAAGGTAACTTCCTTTGGGAGTTCTGCGAGGGGTTAATTTTGGATACGTTCAGACTTGCTCATTTGGGGAGTTACTTAACACAAAATGTAAATAGCTTATAAGGACATTGATTAAAATATGAAATCATCTGTAGAGAGGGCTTAACAGGCAATACGAGGCACACCTTCATTTGAAGGGATGTACGAAGGACTGAGATGTTAGGAAATGGAGGCTCAGGACCTGCATGCTTTCTCTAACAACCAAAACCTGATTATTAAGGGTAGGGGTAATGCCGATGGGACTCCTAACAGGAGTATTAGCTACACATATAATACAGGATTCGCTGAACCAAAGCAGGTCAGAGTTTTTTAACCCGGACACTTGCTTGCTGAAATTAGCCACGATTCGGAGTTAAACTTTGAGGGTAAATGTTAAAAAACATGCAGGAATTGGTGTGGAAAAAACATCCCATGGGAAGTATTTCCAATGACTATGTCTCGCGATGGAATTCCCGGCACAGGTGGTATTTATAACATGAGGGAGGAGGACTATTGGAACAGTGAGCTCCAGTGGCGCAATCGGTTGGCGCGCGTTACTTATCAGTAGTACTTGCATTGTGGCATGCCGAGGTTGTGAGTTCGTGCCCCACCTGGGGCAGCGTACGGGTTTTTCATAAACCTTTTCCGAAATATGCAAAAACAAACCGTTTAGCTATAAATATGTTACCAGGCAAGCTTCTCGAGGAGAAGGGAGGACGGGGATGGCAGAATTAACTGCAGCATCCGTTATTGAGGCGTCAGGCACTGCATGGTCAACATGTGGATAGCCTTGGTCTCTCTCATAAGTCCAATGTCAGATTGATTTGCCGGGTCAGATGCATGTTTTAGAAAAACGGTGTTTGCCGATAAACGTCACATAGTGGTGCTCCTTCGAAAAGAAGACCAAAGACGCTCTCTCTTGGTGCTAAAAATGTTGAGCGAGGTCAAAACAGGTCCGAAAGATGGAACTCTCGTCTCCTGAAAAAGGTTGCCTAGCGCGAAATGCTTAGAGTAAAGTTTACACGGATTTTATTATTATTGAACATAAAACGCGTTACATTACAATCCGGGGTGAAAGGAGGGGAGGGTGGTGTAGTGGTCGAAGCTGGCGCTTTTAAAAATTACCAGCTAATCGTGAAAGCACGTTTCGCTCAGCGCACTGACCGCGTGCGATTAGTTGCTAGGGACAGCTGCCCGGCGTAACGTGGAAACGTCCGTCCACCTGTCCCCCGGAGCCTCACTTTCCCAGCAGGCTCCTAGTTGCTGTTAGTCACCCAGGAAGAGGGAGTGGATAATACATAATGAAATCGGTGTTCTTAAAGTGCCTCCCCTAAGAGCTAATGTGGTTCTATTATGACCGGAGAAATATGCTGAAAAGGGGTGTGGCTCAGTTGGTAGAGCGTTTGACTTTGGTCTGGGAGACCTGGGTTCGCGTCTAAAGGGTCGCGCGAAAGAGGGTATATTTCTTCCGTCCGCTGTAGACTGTATGTAAACAGTATGAGGGCTTAAATGTAGTATTTTGTTACTGTGACAGTAAATCTGTTCTGCTTAAATTGGTCGCAAAGTCGGCATTTTTAAAATATGTGGTAAGGAGGGGCGTGGCCAAGATGGCGACAGAGTAAGACGCTCTCTGCGTTCCCTCCGGCGCCGAATTCGACAAAGCACCGAATAGCACCCCCGGGACCGTGCTTTGACCGGTGGTTCTGTGGCCAAGGGGCACCGGAGCATAGTGGCTGAGTTCTGGTGGCGGCGCTGGTCCCTCGGAGCGTCCCGCGAGGAGAGGCGCGCTCTTGGAGCGGAAGCGGTGGAGGGCCTGTCCGACGCCGGACTGGCGTAGGAGGGAAGCCGACAGGAAGTGCAGGCAGAGCGGTCGCCGTCAGGTGGTGGAGGTCGGCCCGATTCCTGGAGCGGCGCCTCATTAGCCTCAGTGGCCGACAGGACCTCCGGGGGTCGGCATTGCCCCACTGCCCCCCTCCCGTGTATCGAGCTGGGTGGAGCGGCGGCTGAGCTGGGGGCTGTGTGCAGATCGGCGGAGCGGAGGCCCTGCAGCACGGACTGAGGTGAGCACCTGGAGGCAGCCGGGGGGCTCAGGACCGCGATCTGGCCCACGAAGGGCGCCGACTGAGCCGGACTGCTGGGCGGGAGGTGTGAGGAGGCGGCATTGAGCTCTGGCCGGGAGTGAGGACGGCCTGGTGCAGGTTGGGCGGCCCCCCCGGAGTGGGTCGCCTGAAGATTGCGGCCATGTGCAGCCTACACTTGCGGGGTACCCTGGACGGCGGCGGCCTATAGTGGAGGGGGAGACGAGGCGCCTGGAGTCTCAGCTGCGACCTACGACCTGAGTGAGGCTCGGCTCGGGGGGCCTGTGCCGCGCAGTGACCTGGGCGCCATTAAATCGGGGAGCGGTGGCCCGGACATGTGAGGCGCTCTCTGGTCTTTGGGGGCACGCACACCACTGACCTGTGACCTGGGGGGGGCTGTCGCAAGATCTGAAGGGCTGGCCGTGCAGTGGAGCGGTCCTGATATAGCGGCCCTAGCACCTCGGAGAAGGACACAGGGAGGCCCTCGTGGACGGCGATTGACGCTGTGAGTTGTGATCGACGGCGAATTGAGATCGGCTTGGGGAGACGCACACGGCCGATCTTGTGATGGCGAACAACCAGAGGAGGGGGAAGCCTAACAAGGATGGCCTGACCAGGGGCTCCCATCTTCCGCCATCGCCTGGGGCGGGCTCCTCCTCCATGTCAGGGGACGGTGAGGCGCCGGTCACAAAAGCGTTCATGACTGAGCTGTTTGCTTCCATTAAAGATGACATCTCGGAGCTGCGGTCCCAGCTCGCGTCGGACCTTAGGGAGGTGAGGAGAGACCTGGATGGGGTTGGCGAGAGGGTAGCCACCCTAGAGGACCATGATCTTACTCTGGCTAATGATGTCCATCAGCTGCAACAGGATGTGCTGCGTCTTAGGGAACAGAATCTGGATCTGCAGTCCCACGCGGAGGATCTGGAGAACCGCTCCAGGCGGAACAACATCCGTATTAAGTCGGTACCATGGGACGGGGAGTCCGGCGATTTGAGAGGCTATGTCCTGGAGCTGTTCCGGCAGATCTTGGGCGACGAAGAACTTACGGATGTCAAAATGGACAGGGCCCATAGGGTTGGTCTTCCTAGGCGCGGGGGGGGCCCTCCGCCGGACATCCTAGTCTGCATCCACGATTTTCAGTTGAAAGAGCGCATTCTGAAGAAGGCCCGGGAGGCTACGTCTATCCAGTTTCGTGGGCACCACCCGCAGCTGTACCAGGATTTGGCAGCTTCTACTCTACAGAAACGGCGTGAGTTCAGGCCAGTGACTGCCTTCCTGCGGGACCGCGACATTGCTTACTCCTGGGGCCACCCGTTCCGCATCATATTTCGTTGGAACAACAGGCTTGAACAGATCAGGTCCCTTCAAGTGGCCATGGATCTACTGGGGATCGACGGACCGGATGCTTCGCCTGGCGATAGGAGTCCCTCTGCAAGGGGCCGGCGGAGGTCCCCCTCCTGGCACAGGGTGGGCGGGGAGGGGGGGAGGAGGGTGCCTGACAGGCCCACCAGCATGCAAGAACGGGTCGACGCGGTGGCCTCGGTTGCCACCGCCACGCTGTCTGCCTCTCAGCTTGGTTCCGGGGCGGCGTGATTTCTGAAGAGGGATCTGGCTGGCGCCGGAGGGGCGCACCCCTGCAGGTATCGTGGGTTCATATGTACTTTGTGAGAAGACGCCCAGGTACGAGACTCGTGGGGGACATCGGCCGATGTCTCCTTGCCGTCCCATGGAGGACTCTTTTGGACTTCTGATGGTTTGTGAGGGGGTTTCTGGGGGGGGGAGGGTCTTGGAGGGGATGTTTGGGGTGTTGGGGTTGGGGGTGAGGGGGGGTGTTGGTGGTGACGCGGTCGTGCTGTGGATGGTGTTGTGTGGTGGTGAGTGGGAGACTGGGAGGTGCTGTTGGTATGGGGGATGCGAGGCGGATGGGCTTGGGACTCGAGGTTGGGACAGTGGGGCGGAGGGTTGGCGGGAGCCTGATCTTAACATGTGTTGTAACCAGGGCATCTTCCGGCAGGGGTGGAGGGCCTGCCCCCGAGTTATAGAGGATTCTTGTTTTTTGTCTCCCGATGCCTGTTAGCATAGGGACCTGGAATGTTAAGGGACTGAACTCTCCGCAGAAAAGGCAAAGGGTGTGGAAATATATAACGGACCACCAATTAGATATAGTGGGTCTGCAGGAAACTCACCTTACACGCACGGATGAGCTGCGTCTTAAGCATAAGGCATATCCTCTGATATACAGATCCTCTGCGTCCACAAAGCACAAGGGGGTGGCCCTCCTCTTCCATGCCTCGCTGCGTTTTCAGCCTGTGGCGATACGCACGGACAGGGAGGGCCGCTGGTTGATGGTGAGGGGGTTGGTTCAGGGGAGGCTCTGTACCTTTGTTGTGCTGTATGCTCCTAATACTGGCCAGAATAAGTTTTTGCAAGGTTTACTGCAGAAAGTGGGTGATTTTGTTGAAGGGCAGTTGTTCATCATGGGGGACTGTAATTTGGTATGGGACGGGGCGCTGGATTGTTCTGGCGCTCGCAGGGCGGATACTGGTGTGTTCTCAGAGGTGTCGCGGCAAAAAGTGGTGGACATGGGGTTGGTTGATGGGTGGCGGTTTCTACATCCAACGTCCAGGGATTACACGTTTTTTTCTCATGTACACCGCTCATATTCCCGACTGGACCATATATTCCTTAGCCAGGCTCTTAGAGGAGATGTCCTTGACTCCACCATACTGCCCCTCTCGGTCTCGGACCACAGCATGCTGGTACTTACTCTGCGCTGGTCGTCGACAGGCTCCGGGCAACGGAAATGGTATTTCCCGGCCTCGGTGCTTCGGGACGAGGCTTCTAACAAGGCGCTGCGGGTGGCCATTAGGGAGTTCTTTGCCCTCAACCCACCGTCTGATACCTCGGTAACCAACACGTGGGATGCCTTTAAGGCGTCCATCAGGGGCACTTGTTTGGGCCTTAACGCGCAACTCAATAGGATGCGACGCAAGGAGAGGGAGGCCCTGGAGGCTGAACTGGCTTCTCTCGAGCAGGCGCATAAACTCAACCCCTCGAGGGTGACCCTCCGGCCTCTCACGGCGGTACGGGGGAAACTGAGGGCCCATTACAGTAACAGGGCGGAGTTTACCCTACTGAGGTTGGGCCGACAGTCCTACTCTTGTGGTAACAAAGTGGGGAGGCACTTGGCCCGACAGCTTCGTGACAGGCGGGAACGTGAGTACATTGGAGGGATTCGCGACTCTGCTGGACAGCTGCAGCATCGGGACGAGACGAAGGCGGCCATCTTCGGTCGCTTTTACTCGGACCTATACAAGGGGGAACAACTAGGAACGGCTGCCCAGAAGGAATACCTGGGGCGTCTACCCCTTCCGCAGGTGTCTAAGGAATGGAATGAGCTCTTAGGGGCACCGATTACCAGGGAGGAGGTGCTAGCGGCTATTACGAACTTGAAGCTTCACAAGGCGCCTGGCCCGGACGGTTACACTGCTGTGTTTTATAAATCTTACGCCTCCGAGCTCTGTGACTTCTTGGTCGCCCTTTTTAATGACGTGGCCGCCTCTGGTTCCTCCACTGGCTCCCTGGCGGAGGCGATGATTACGGTCTTGCCAAAGCCGGGGAAGGATCCGGCACAATGCGCCTCCTTTCGCCCGATAGCGCTTCTTAATTTGGACGCCAAACTGTATTCGGCGATCCTGGCGCGTAGGCTCCAAGACCTTATGCCGGCGCTGATCCATCCGGACCAGTCTGGCTTCATCAAGGGGCGCCAGACGCATGATAACACACGTCGGGTGGTGCATCTCATAGAAAAAGCGGAACGATTTCGTATTCCGGCGGTCCTAGTGGGCCTGGACGCCGAGAAGGCCTTCGATAGGGTGGATTGGGGGTTCCTTTTCAATACCATGACTGCCTTTGGTTTTTCGGAGACCTTCATCACTATGGTGAGGGCCAACTACTGCTGCCCCTGGTCCCGGGTTGCGGTGAATGGTCATATGTCGGCATTCTTTGCTCACACTCGCGGCACTAGACAGGGTTGCCCTCTGTCCCCCCTGCTATTCGCGCTGAGCATTGAGCCGCTGGCGGTGGCGGTGCGGGAGCATGATGGGATCCGAGGTTTACCATTCGCGGGGGAACAGCATAAGATTTCGCTCTTCGCGGACGATGTCTTGCTCTCTGTTACTGATCCGGAGAGCTCGCTTCCTTGCGTCAGGGAGGCCTTGTTGGAGTTTGAGGGAGTGGCGGGCTTTAAGGTCAACTATAGCAAGTCGCACATCCTGAATCTTACCCTGTCGCAGGTCGAGAGGGACAGGGTGCGGCCGCTGACTCCGTTGGCCTGGGCCACGGGTTCGATTGTCTACCTGGGGGTCCATCTGACTCCGACGGTGGGCGGGCTATTCCAGGCTAATTTCCCATCCTTGCTGGCGAAATCCCGGGCGGAATTGGACAGGTGGAAGCCGAAGTTTCTGTCATGGCTGGGCAGAATCCATGCCGTGAAGATGGTCCTCCTCCCTAAATTCTTATATTTGTTCCAAGCCTTGCCTATCCCCATGGGCAGCGATTTCTTTCGGCGCCTCAAGACTTCTTTATTGCGTTTCGTGTGGCAGGGGGGTCAGGCACGGGTCTCCTATGCGGTTCTCCGTCGACCGAGATCGGAGGGTGGGGTTGGGCTCCCGGACCTGCAGTTATATTACAAAGCGGCGCAACTGAGAGTTTTGGTAGAATGGTCGCAACAGACCTCCGAGAAACACTGGCTCCATATGGACCGATGCGTTGCCGGTAGGTCACTCTGGGACCTGGCCTGGAAACCGAAGAAGGACCGCCCCCTCAATGCATATATCAGCACTCCCACCAGCACGGTGTTGAAGGTGTGGGACTCACTGGCGGGAGATGACCGTTGGACCACGTTCCCTTCGCCGTTTACGCCCTTGCATTTCAACCCGGCTTTCCCGCCGGCGCTACATGAGGGGCCGTTTGCGGTGTGGAGGGAGGGGGGGTGTCGGGCGTTGACCCATTTGTTCCACGGCCTGGACACCCTCACTTTCGCTAACTGTATGAGGGATTATGGGGTCCCTCAGACTGAACAATTCCGGCATGTTCAGCTGCTTCACTGGGCTACGTCGCCTGGAGTGGTGGAGGCGGCTACGAGACCACCGACGCCGTTTGAAGCCTTTATTTTGCGGACGTCTGCCATGAAGGGGGCCATTTCCTTCCTTTACCAGCTGCTGCTTCAATCGGCGATAGCTCCTCGACCTCGTTATATGGGGCAATGGGAGGAAATGCTGGGGCGAGATGTCTCGGACGCGGAATGGTCGGCGCTGTGGCGCGACTTGACGACCTTTAACCATTCCTTGCACTTGAGGGAAGCCCACCTCAAAACGGTCATGCAATGGTATATGTGCCCGACTAGGCTTCACCGCATTTTCCCGAGGACCTCGGATAAATGCTGGAGGGGTTGCGGACTTTTGGGGGACTTCCGCCATATCTGGTGGGACTGCCCGGTGATCCGTCCGTACTGGGAGGAAATCCTCTCCCACATGAAGGACATATTGACTTATCCCATTGATGACTCTATGGCCTGTGTCCTGCTAGGGCTGCGTGACCCTGGCCTCATCTATCAGACCAGAGCAGATAAAAAGATTTTGTGGCTGTGCCTCGGCGCAGCGAAGCTCACACTGGCTGCGGCCTGGAAGAAAAAGGAGGGCCCGGCGGTCTCATTGTGGCACGCGCGGCTGTGGAGGTTGCTCAGTCTGGAGAGAGTGGCGGACATCTTCCTGGGCCAGTATAAGAATTTCCGGTATCAGTGGGGTCCTCTGGTTACGTTTCTGTCCAAGGGGTTGCCCTCGGCCGTATGCCCGGCCTCTTTGAGGTCGATGCACCTCTTTCAAGTGTAATGTGGATATGATTGAGTGTTGAGTGAATGGCGTCACCACCGGGGGGGAGGGAGGGGGTGGGATGGGGATGTTGGTTGTTCTGTTTTTTTGGGCTGTGGAGGATCCACGAATTGATTATCTGCACCGCCTGTATGGAACTTGGAGGGCTGGGGTCCGGCACATTGCGGCACTGGTCGTCCTAGCTGAACTGACCTAATGATAAGCTGGTAGAACACTGTGTACAGTGGTCCTAATTGCTATGTTGTCTCGAGCCTGGGCTGGATATGCGTATGATATGGCTTGGGTCACTGCTGATGTGCGTACAAGGATTTTACCATGATTTTGGGTTCTGTGCGGTTCCCCCGCAGCCCTATGTTTATTTTCCTATGCAACTCAAAATAAAATAAAAATTTTACAAAAAAAAAAAATATGTGGTAAGGTTAGAGCATCTGCTGCTGAGAACTTTGTGAGTCCAGTAAACGTCAACGAGAGTATTGGTAGAATAACTCTGGGGGGTTACCACATTTTCTGGAGGAATATATGTTTTCTCCAATCCCAGGGGTTAATGTTTCTCCTACAAAGTTCATCTATGTAGGTAGGTAAGTGGGTAACTGCCTTTTAGCACAGAGATCCTTTTGTTATTTGCAGTTCATAAATCACAACCTTTCTAACATTGCGCAGTGAGCTAGGAAGGACGGGTGTCTCCTGCATCATGTATCCCTCACTATCCCGTACAGGCCCACTGGCACTATGTGATTCTGCTGCCGCTGCAATTTTTTCGCATAGTGCTGGATCGGCTACATTTGCCACATATTACATCTTCTGCTGCATAATTTACATGTTGTCCTTAGCTCAAACTGAACAAAAGTTACTAGAAATGCATGTTCCTATGACGCGGAATGCACTTTGCAAAAGCTGACTGTTCACCTTTCAAGTGCATGTTGTGTATTGGGGTGTTAAAATTAATACTTATAAGATAAGACCTTTTATCCAGATAGTGTTAAGATGTGAACATATGACAGAACAAAGAACTGGTGTGGCCCTGGTTTTTAAGTAACACACACTGTTCATCGGTTTACACACACAATTTATTTTCAATGTATAAGGCGTATGTGTAATGTGAAGTGCTCTGACACCCTGCATTGAGATGAGTAGCACTAGGAAAAGAAAAGTAATTGTGGGTTTTTAAAGTGGAATATGAGTAAATACTCGGACGGAAAAACACATCTGACATTCTTGACTATGCATGCATATTCCCATATAGCGGCACGGGAAAAAGGCGAAACAATGCCTCTTTTAGGTACTGGGAAGACAAGATTCAGCTGTGTGCCTTTGTTTCGCCTCCATTGTATTTACATCTAGGTGTGAGGCTCCAGACGGATACTTTGGGGAGTACACCACACCATGATGACGGTCTGGATAGCCGAAAGAGGGTTATACGGCTGCTTTCCTAGTATTAACAGCAGTATTGAGGGCCAACGATACAAACAAGGTTGGGTAGGCACCCCACCAAGGCCCCACAATTTTTAGCGTTTCCAAGGGAATCCACTGTAATTTAATGGTACAGGGCACGTATCAGAAGCAGAACGCAAACACTCTGCGTCCATGTTGGGCACACCAACTGGTTTCTGAGCTGCAGAGCACAAAGAGTAGTAATTTGGGTGTTCATTCCGGGGCTTCTTCATTGATGTCCTCCAGGCACTTGCAATATTTTATCCACGCCATGATTGCTGCTTATTTATCTTACGTGAGGAACAGCCATTGACACAAGTCAAATTTTGACACTCTAGAATTACTAACATTGGCGTCTGCTGAGGGGATAGTTAGAATAATAGTGGAACGATTCACGAATAGGGTATTCCCCCTTCTCTTGGGGTCCTCCTGGGGATTAATACACATCTAAGGGTAGGGCTTGACAAGACTGAGAAAGCCAGTTTCCCAGGTTCCACATTCCGCTGCAAGCCAAAGCAGTAAGTCATACAAGGGACGTATTTCATTGTAAAGGTAACGGACATCTGAGGTGCTGTTCACTGTTCTAGGGGGGGACATTGCACCAGTCCAATTGACTATTCGTTGATGATAGGTGAAGTCAACATTATTAGTAAGCTATCTTATTGGTAGCTGTTTGGCGTGCTGCCTTCAGGCTAAGTCTTGAAGGAATGTAGAGCAGCTTGTTTTACCGGTCTATAATCTCATAAAAAAGAACAGGTGTATAACAAATATATGTATTTGTTCTAAAACACATCCCTTTAGTTCCTTTCCGGGGCTAAAGGCATGGAATTACAGTCAGTAAACTTATTTAACATACAAGTAAATTGGCACAATATACGTTGAGCCTATGATGAGATTAGAGGCGAATAATTACAGTGTGTAAACTTATATAGCACACAGTGATTTAGCACCATATACGTTGAGCTCTAGGGGTGTACCAAAGCCATATATTAATAATGTGGTAGGGGAACCACGAATGCCATTGAGACAGGGCCTAGAGCCTGTAGAGAGACTACTTGGGGTCCTGATAACCATACACACCCTGATGTCACACCTAAAGGGTGCCCAAGAGCCTAGGTGCGGCATCACATAGGTCTGGGGATGCATGTGATCATGTCCGGTGGGCTAGGAGGATATTTTCCCAGAAGCCAAAGTGGTGAGCGGAAAGGGTCCTTGGGCCAGCTTATGGTCTCGCGGAGTTAGGGCTTTGCTAATTCTTTTAGCTAAAGACTGTGACGCTGCACTGTTAAGTAGACTGTTTTGTTTTTACACATAGATGCTATGCATAAAGACGTGGGTAGGAAACCAGTATTAAGAGGCGAGGTCCTCGCCTACGGCACAAGTCTCTTGGGTAACGATGATTTTAAAAAATAGGAAGCCAATTTACAGCCTACCATGGTTAGGGCGGCGCTGATCCTATGCTTAACGACATAGGTGCTGCACTAGAAAACAGACAAACGGAGGCTATGCTTAAGATTTACTGTCGACGTGTTAATATGTAGTGATACAGCACTGAGATTATCTAAAACTTAGCAACTGATGGTAATGTAAGTCTAACGCGTGTACAGCAGTTATCGCCGGAAACACTAATGGTATGTATCTATCTTTCCAATTTATGTATGACCGGGTCCATGGTGGATATCTGGAGTGCTCCACATCACAACTGCTGCAACAGGTGGACAGCCCAAGGGGGGCTTACGTCAGTCACGGCTGGGTCCATGGCGGATATCTGAGGAGTGCTCCACACCGCAACATCAGCAGCGGGTGGACGTCAAAAGGGAAGCATACGTCGAGAAAGAGGACACCAAGTGCCCAAGTATTGCCGGCAGGTGTAAGTGCTACCCATTCCCTAAGGTGGAAGTGGGAATTGTCACCCAGGTTTTCTTGGTCTTTTCCTGTTTCTTGCAGTCTCTCAAACCTGTCACGCAGGGGAGGAACTCAGCACTAGAAGTAGAGGAGCTACAATGTGCTAGCACAAGCAACAGGCTGGACGCAGGACAGGGAAGAGTCGGTTTGAGGGTCTGTGCCATGGTCAGTTCAGGAACTTCTTTCAGGGACTTTTAGCTCAGCAGCCCGACCCCCTGTCAGTGGTGATACTTCACCTGGGGGGGACCGAATTGGCCAAACTGGTGAGGCAAATACTCATTGGGTTCATCTCCACTGTGGGTGGGTCTTCAGGACTTGCCCGGGTGGCACAGTAGTAGGGTCTCAACTTATCCCGTGGGGGCAGGAACTCGGTCAGGGCGTTGAATCACTCGATAAGGAGGATCAACACACAGAGGGACGAATTATTTCAAGCCCCCCTCGGTCGCAGATGATCCAACATGGGTGTATTTGTTCTACATGGTGAGGGGAGTCCATTTGACGGAGAAAGGAAGGGTCCTGAGGTCTGATGATGTCAGGGCTTGTTAGAAGGTTTTGCTAAAGTGAGAACTTTCTAGGGTAGGTCTAGGCAGGGGGAGGCCAGATCGTCGGTTAACAATGCTGGCCTGTGGCGGTAAGGTCATTATCGGTGAGCACATATTTGAGGTCTGAGGGGGCGGGCATCATCCTATGGAGGTTCCCGCCCAGGGGGAGGGGCCTGCGGGCCACTCCTAGAACTCCAGGGGCAAGGTAATGGATGCTGCAAAGCAAAGGAGCGCGGGTAGGAGTAGTTCACGCTTTCCTTAGGCTGGTAGCCACCCCGCGTGCGTATACTCATGACGTCACCGGCTGGCGCAGAGTAAGGGCCCTCCTTCAGTGGGTAAATGGAGTTCAGGGCGTAGACCGGGCAATTCCCGGGTTAACACTGCGCATGCGCACGTCTCAGGGGGAGACGCAGCTTGTAGGACCTGACACCGGTAGTGACCCTGCCATATGGCCAGAAATGTACAAAAATCAAGATGAGGATGTTTAGACTCGGTTAGGAAACAACATGTATTAGAGTTTTGTTAAAGTCAGGCTCTCAGACTTGTTGACAATAATTTTGTATCGAATGTCCTGCTGATTTTTGTATAAATTGTTGATCATGCAATTAAAAACCTTTTTTAATTTCATACTTTAATAAATACGGCCGGGCGACTAGCGCCCGCCTTCCAAAAGTAAAGACGTCTCGTGTCCACGTTTCTGGGTGTTGGGTGCCGGTTTGGGGGGGAGGCGGCAGCTAGTCGCTGACCATGTGAAAAGGGGGGGCCCTCGGCCCCCCCGCACGCATGGCGGCGCGGCGACCGTCGCCCCCCCTTTCCCCATTGTTGTCTCTCGGTGGTGGGGGCGGGCCCTGGGGGGCGCGACCCACCACCGATTGGCCGGCGGCCTCCCTGACCCGGATACAAGGTAGAAGGTCCGGGTCAGGGGGGGCGGGCTACAGGAGGGGCGGGCCGGGGGGGCGTGCCCCCCCCCGCTTGGCCCCTCGGGAATAAAGAGGTAGGGAGCGCCCAGGAGACCCCCTTGTCCCTGGACGCTCCCCCACAATACGGTGCCCCGCGCTCGGGGCTTCTTTGTTTTCCCACCCACCATCCCTTGGAACAAAAGTCTTGTGGCAATTCATTATGCCTGGTTTAATGGTAAGTTGTTGAAGGTACTGTCCACATGTTTTACATGGTAGTAGAAATGGATCCGTTGGTATATTTTGTTGATACTTTGTTTAGGAATTTTTTCCCCTTTTTAGCAAACTGTGTGTGAAGTAATTTTCTTTGATGCCAAGTGTCTTTAGGCCTTTTTTCCCTTTGTAGCTGTACGGTGATACTGTTATTTATTAGCCAGTGTAGCTGTCCTTTAGAGTTTTTTCCCATAGGTCGTCGTATTTATTAGGTATGGGGCATACGGTAAGGTCATTATCGGTGAGCACATATTTGAGGTCTGAGGGGGCGGGCATCATCCTATAGAGGTTCCCGCCCAGGGGGAGGGGCCTGCGGGCCACTCCTAGAACTCCAGGGGCAAGGTAATGGATGCTGCAAAGCAAAGGAGCGCGGGTAGGAGTAGTTCACGCTTTCCTTAGGCGGGTAGCCACCCCGCGCGCGTATACTCATGACGTCACCGGCTGGCGCAGAGTAAGGGCCCTTCTTCAGTGGGTAAATGGAGTTCAGGGCGTAGACCGGGCAATTCCCGGGGTAACACTGCGCATGCGCACGTCTCAGGGGGAGACGCAGCTTGTAGGACCTGACACCGGTAGTGACCCTGCCATATGGCCAGAAATGTACAAAAATCAAGATGAGGATGTTTAGACTCGGTTAGGAAACAACATGTATTAGAGTTTTGTTAAGGTCAGGCTCTCAGACTTGTTGACAATAATTTTGTATCGAATGTCCTGCTGATTTTTGTATAAATTGTTGATCATGCAATTAAAAACCTTTTTTAATTTCATACTTTAATAAATACGGCCGGGTGACTAGCGCCCGCCTTCCAAAAAGTAAAGACGTCTCGTGTCCACGTTTCTGGGTGTTGGGTGCCGGTTTGGGGGGGAGGCGGCAGCTAGTCGCTGACCATGCGAGAGGCGGTTGTCTATGGCAGGCAGGTGGTTCTGATGTGTTATGTTCAGACATCCGAGTGTGTACGCTGGACGTCGTAAGGAAAGGGTAAAAGACGTTTAACCTGGCAACCTCTAGAGGGACACCGGCATACTTGTAAAGCTCTCCATGTCTATCAAGGACGCGTGGGTGCAGGAAGAGAAAAGAAAACAGTAGAACTCACGTTGCACACATGCATTATTGTGTGGCAGTGCGCGTCGTCATTGCTAACAGAGTGTCACATAGGAGACATTTAGCTATGGGAAGCATGCCTCTGTGATCCTCGCAGAACAAGGAGCCCTGCTCTCGGGACACTACCTTCTCTGTTGTCATTCTTTTTGTTTATGCATTCTTGATGCCTCTGAGTTTCCAACACTCATCAGAAATGTGCCCAGCATTCGTGAGTATCTTCGGATGAGGAACCGCTCACCGGTGTAAAAGCCTAATGTTCTGACTGTGATTCAATGTTCAATTCTGTAGTATTTGCAAATATATATTTTTGGATGAGCAGCTGGTGTACTTAGGCTGCCTTGTGAGGAGTGGTTGTCTTAGTGTGTGTTCTATTCCAATCGAGTTGTGTTTATTATGCCATGCCGATTTATGCCTTGCTACAAGATGATTTTTACTGAAAATTTATAGAATGTGTGTTGGTTAAAGTTGGTCTGGGTTGCTGCAAGGCGAATATTTTGAGAATGCTCACACTTGAGTATATTGTTCATGGAGATTATTCTCAGGGTTTGCTTGTGTTTGATGTACTTGTGCCATTTTTTTCCCCTCATGTGTGTCTGTGCATGAGATGGGTCCTCATTTGATCCCATAATAGTGTAGGGCAGTGTGTATGCCCAAGGTTTCCCATCCTTCCTAAGGGGTAAGGATGTAGGGGCATTGTGTAAGCCCAAGTTTGTCCATCCTTCCTAAGGGGTTAGTATGTAGGGGCAGTGTGTTAAGCCCGGAGTTGTAGAGTCAACAATCCTTCCAAAGAGTTTTAGGACGTGGATGCAGTGCGGTTAGACCAATGTTTTCAGGTTTTTTTGTCACACCCTCTTGCAGTAGAGTGTGGCAGTAGCTCTGGTCCTCTTTGAGTGTTTTTGCTTTGGAGGGTGACAGCTGGTCCTGTTTTAGTGTATGCGTTGTGTAGGGGAATGGGTAGTAAGTGTTTCCTGATGGACAAGGGGACAAGTGTCGAGCTAGCTGTACACTAGTATTGTAATTGTGTGGGATGTATTTATTGCCTTTGGAATTTACCATCTTACATTTCACTGGATTTTCATTTTCTCTCCAGAAGGGAAAGATGGTGTGTTGTATCCTGTGTCTGCTGCAATATTTCACTGGATTTTCTTTCGTTCTCAAAAAGGGTAAGATGGTGTGGTGTGTTGTATCCTATGTGTACTACAATGCATTCTTCCCTAGTGCTCTGTTCTATTGTTGTGATTTTAACTGCAGGATTATATTGTCGTGGTCTTTAAGTGCATTGGTTTTTAGTGAATCCACTGTCATTGGTCTGTTTTATCATTTACCATCTTATGTCCCTTGATATTTTCAATAGAAATTTTCTTTATTGTATAAGTATAAAGAAGGGTACTGTGTTGTATCTTAATGTATCCTCCTCAGCTTTCCAAGTCCCTGATGCTCAGCCAGTGTGTGAGGTCACATAGAATGTTGAGAGTGTTTGTGTGGAAAGGAGTGTCAGTTGAAGATGTGGGCTGAGCAGCAAGGAGGCTGCTCCTGGTGGGGCTTACCTATGTACTTAGCTGCTTGTAACTAAGATCAAATAAACCTTCATACAATTTACACAATGGTTATTGGAGTTCGTTTACAACCCTATGAGGCCGATTACGATGTCGGGCGGAAAACCTCCTCCCGACAGGCTGAATATCCTAGACGTTGTCGGAACCCTTCCGACCGACTCGGTCAGGTCACAATCAATGTTCGGTTGCATCATAATCGGTCGGGCTGTACCGCCGACCGCAAGTCTGTCAGTTCCAGAAACCTGGATAGTGTCAGGCAGATACTTTCCGCCCGACATCGTAATGAGGCCCTATGTCGCTCGCTCACTACACTTCAGGCCCCTACAAAAACAGGTCAGAGTGGCTGGTTAACCCATGAAAGATACCACAATATCTAACACCGTCTACCAAGTGTCAATCAGGAAGTGAGCAGCAATGCATAGATAGAATAAGGTTATAAAATGCTTATAAATATTACATCATGTATATTTATAGCTCTAATTCTAGATCCAATCTGGGCAGCCACCAAAAATCCAATTGTCTTTTATCTTCTAATGGTTCTCATAACATATTATCATCAACGTTTTCCTTAAAGATACAGAAGGAACGAGTATTGTTCACCATAAAATAGCCATTCCTTCCTGAGCACGAGCAAGGAAGTTACAGCACAAACGGTTTTTAGGGCTCGGACTCCTCCCCAGTGAAACTGGGAGGAGTTTCGAGAACTAATGTTAAAGGAGAAAAAAAAGAAGTATCTCCTAGGGCCTTGGAGAGAGAAATTCCACACATTCCTTAGCGTTTTCTGTCATCTGGTCAGTGATTCGTCTTCCTTGTGTTTTCGTTTTAATAGGCTTGAAGTGATAGGGTAAATGTAGTTTTGTTCCGCCATTTTGGGCATATTTCGTGCGTGCTCGCGCAAAGAAGTACATAAATTATAATTAGGAGCTGTCAGGGTGCCTCCGTTAGTGAATACAGATGGCCGGGCGCGTTCACAATTCTGCAGCGCTCAGCGCGCAGCTTCCTTGTTTTGTTAGGCACGGTGAGATTAAGTGATTTGCTCGTGACGCAAGGCGACGGCAGGGCAAACGTTCACACGCACAGGGCGGTGAACCACCCGGGCAACACAACGAGGCCTGGCACGGCGCTGGGATGCGGGGAGAAGGCCGCCTTCCCGCAAACGCTGTCTCTTTGATTTTCACGGCCCAAGAAGGATGTGTCTCACCACAGAAATGCAAAGACGATTAGCGCCTCGAAGATTGATACGGCCGCCTCTGGGGACAAAGGGGTGGTACGTGGTGCCACCGCACCGAAGCCTCTGAAAGCGCTGGCTGTCCTGAGAAGCGCCTCTTTCTGGGCCTGCTCTTTAAAGGGTCATCCATTACTGGGCGGACACCCATACAAGCCGCTACTAGGCGCGAATGCGAATTTGTGTGTACAAACGGGGGTCTCTCCATCACAGTCCATTGAAATAATGGGGCGCCTTTCTAAAGCAGCATGTTGTGCCTATTAACCACCGCACAAAGCATGGGGACTGCTACTGATGGATGGGAGGTTACCATAGAGACCCCTCAGAGCTGGGCTGAACCCCCCCCCCCCCCCCGAGTCGACAACAGCAGCGGCTTGCGCTGACTGTGTTCTCAAGATGGCCGTTTCACATCAAACGAACTGGGGTGACAATGCGCCATCAGTGTTAACAAGGCAGAAGCAATGGGCTCGGTAGAGGATAGCTGAGTGGGTGGTGCACCAGCTGCGCACATCTGGGATGAGTCCATGTGTCCCATATGGAGACAACAGAGGCTTTCTTTCACCCTACCAGGATTCAGAAGGAAAAAAAACAATGTGATTGATAGATTAATTTAGTTTGGAGCGTGCACTAACTGAAGATAAATTGTTATAGTGGGAGCTATAAAAAGTAAACGTGGATATGTCATTGTCATCATTCATTCAGGATTGATTTTCCAATTTAAATGACCCTCCAGTGTAGAGAAAATAATTTTCTTTTACCAGTGTGACGTCATGAACAATCACCATCAATAGACGTTCTAGAATGTTGCGCTGTTTGATGATGTCAGCTGGGGGTTCAGCTCTATTGTGACATCATTCTCCGAATGGCCCGTCTTTTCGAGGAGGAAATCGTCTGTCTCTGAAAGGTCGGTCGGGGTCGTGCATTGTCAGTTTCATTTTTAGGTGCAAAAGACACCGCTCTGATAGATGGCATCAGTCTGTTCTGCAATCAAACATTATGTCAATATTGGCCAATCCACTTGCATTTGACAAAAGTGGAATTTATAGGGAATACGTTGTGCCAGATTTTCAGGATATTAAGATGAGATAACTGCGAAAGTAAAAATGTGTTTTGTATAGCACTTAATACCAGCCCTGGAATTTCCAAGCACTATAATTAATACATGCTACCCAATTTCATGTCGCCAACCTTGGCAGGATGAAATTCGGAGTCAACCATATCGTTATTTTAAATTGTGACAGGTCTATCACTCCATATCTCAGTGGCATGTTTACCTCACTTAGTCATCCAGTGAATTACATAAAATGGGCTCTAAATTTTACACAATTGTGGAAGTGACTGAGTTTATGAGTACAAATTAACTTTTGCAATTCTTAACAGGTAAATTAGCACTTGTAAATTCATGTACTCATATATATCAGTTGTGACTGTGTAGTTCATTGTTTGTGGACGATAGTGAAGTTGAAATATCTAGAAAAGAGTATTTTGTACATATATAAATATAATAGTGGTGGACTGTATGGAGTATGATCGGACGCCTGAAACTGCAGCTGGTGTGTGAGTGCCGGCTCTTGTGACAGTGTGTCTGTCTCCTGTCGGCTCCTCCTCACACGGTGCTGTGGCTCTCGTGACTCTGTGTCTGGGTCCTGCCTGCTCCTCACACAGTGCTGTGGCTCTCCTGACACTGTGTCTGTTTCCTGCCGGCTCCTCACACGGTGCTGTGGCTATCGTGACACGGTGTCTGTCTCCTGCCTGCTCCTCACACGGTGCTGTAGCTCTCGTGACACTGTCTGTCTCCTACTGGCTCCTCACACGGTGCTGTGACTCTGTGTCTGCCTCCTACTGGCTCCTCACACGGTGCTGTAGCTCTCGTGACACTGTGTCTGTCTCCTGCCTGCTCCTCACACGGTGCTGTGGCGCAGCAGTAGTGCAAAATTCGCACATCCACTAGGAGACTACAGGCAGTTGACATCTTAGGCAGCAGCTGTGCAAGCTTCTTACACTCACAAGAACGACATTACAGTGTGCAGTAGTGCAGCCCCATTGCATTAGTTCAGTGTTGCTGTTTTCTCCTCCTTTCAATATGTTACAGTTTAACAGATATTTTCGCAATAAAAAAATTATTTTTCTTTTATCCACATAAAAAGGATAAAATGCTGAGACAGTCCCCTCTTTTATTCAAATTGGGTGAAGTGAAGATATCAGGCTGCACTTACAACTTGCCACACGCGAGTGCAGCAGGCGCACGCTGCCACTGAGCTATACGAGGAGCGCGGGACATTAAAGGAGGCACTTCAGTGTGTTCTGGCAAAACAGCCAATATTCGTGCAGTCTGCACACCCGGCGAAGTGAAGCTATCAGGCTGCACTGACAACTTGCCACACGCGACTGCAGCGCCACAAGAAGACCACTGGAAGCAGCAGTGCAAGCTTCTCACATTCACAAAGAAACCACAGGCAGCAGATGTGCAAGCTTCTCACACTCCCAAGAAAGACATCACAAGCAGCAGTGGTGCAAGGCAGTGCACTGCAGAATAGATCAGGCAGCAGTAGTGCCTGCATATCTACAGGCTAACGATAACAGGCATATCTACAGGCTAGAGATGACCGTGCATATCTACACGCTAGCAATGACAGTGCATATCTACAGACTAGCAATGACAATGCATATCTACAGGCTACCGATGCCAGTACTATCTACAGGCTAGCGATGACAGTGCATATCTACAGGCTTTTGAAGCCAATGCATATCTACAGGCTAGCGATGACAGTGCATATCTACAAGCTACCGATGACAGAGGATATCTACAGGCTAGCGATGACAGTGCATAACTACAAGCTACTGAAGCCAATGCATATCTACAGGCTAGCGATGACAGTGCATATTTACAGGCTAGCATTGACAGAGCATATCTACAGGCTAGCGTAATAGTGCATTTCTACATGCTACCGATGACAGTGCACACTAACACGAAGGACATCACAGGCAGCAGCTGTGCAAGCTTGTTACACTCACAAGGATACCACAGGCAGCTGAGGTGCAAGCTTCTCCCACTCACAAGAAGGACATCACAAGCAGCAGCGGTGCAAAATTCCCTCACACACTCACAGCAGGTACTGTGCCAAGGCAGTAGCAGCAACAGAGCAAGAGTCCCTTATAAAGAACAGGCACAGCACAGAGATGCACAATGCAATCTTCTCATACTCACAGGCAGCAGCTGTGCAAGCTTCTCACACTCACAAGAACGACATCACAGGCAGCAGCAGTGCAAGCTTGTTACACTCACAAGGAGACCACAGGCAGCAGCAGTGCAAGCTTCTTACACTCACAAGGAGACCACAGGCAGCAGAGGTGCAAGCTTCTCCCACTCACAACAACGACATCACAGGCAGCAGCAGTGCAAGCTTCTTACACTCACAAGAAGGACATCACAGGCAGCAGCAGTTCAAGCTTCTTACACTCACAAGGAGACCAGAGGCAGCAGAGGTGCAAGCTTCTCACACTCACAAGAAGGACAACACAGGCAGTAACGGTGCAATATTCTCACACTCACAATGAAATCACTGGCAGTACACACCACATGAACACACTCCATAACACATAGCAACAATACATTGCCATTTACAATGCCATTAGCTCAAACTCAAATAAATCCGAGCCCGATTGCATTTCTAATGCTTGTTGAAATATGTCAGCACGGAGCCAGGCTGGCTCCTCTCGTGCTGGTTGTACCTCATAGTGAGGCACATTTTGGCAGGAGGTCTTGGGCCATATTAAAAGGCTCTTTGGTTATTCAATCCCTGGGGTAACTATAGGTCTACTAAAAAATCAGTAAATAAAATGGTGCTGTTTATTTAAAAAGTTCAGGTGTGTGACATCTTCATTGCTCATGCAGTGGAAGTCTGCTCGAAAAGGTATGGCGGTAAAGGGGTGCGAGGGAGTTCATTAGAGGGAGTTGGTCTGTGTTGGTCTCTGGCTGAGTTGCTAGAAAATGAACGTACATGGTGCTGTTCAGCCTCGCTTGTCCAGTTACTGTTTCCCACCACATCTGGAATGGATCCAGTGTCCAATAAGCTCCTGGCAGAGATGTAACACTCCCACTCTGTGCGTGCGAACGTGAAATGATTTCAATAGCACTTTCAGCTCTCAGGTATAGTGTGTGCGTTAGGTATAGGTGGGAGAAGCAGAAAATCTTCTCTAATCAATAGGTCTAATAGGACTTAAGGTGAGAAATACGTCGCCATGAGCTCTGACAGGGCCCGCCCCCAGGCTCCATTCTTCAGGGTCTGGCATCCCGCTCTCTGTTGTTTTTAACAATTTTTGTATTGATACAATGAAGTGATGATAACAGTTAAGGTCAATATGGTAATGTCTGACAAAGAAGCAATACAAGAAGGCGGCGCTTCAGTTCTACCAGTAGGTATAGTATACAATGAAACATGAAAACCAAATAATACTAGTTTATAACAAAATACAGAAATAAGAGAAATTATGTATAACATTTAGAAAACCACATGTATACAAAAGAAACGAGAAAAAGAATTCAGGAAATCAAATGGGTAAAAAGTCAAGAGACGCAGTTAATCCACTGCAATCATCGTATTACCAAAACATTTAAAAAACACAGAGCAGCAGGTAAAAACACAAAGCAATTATTATGCAACATTCCGTAGCTGCTATGAAGCAATATTATTAGGGCGACAGCCTTTAAAATGTGAGCAGTCAAGGAATAACCGGTAAGTGCATTCGGATACTGACAGGCCACCATTAGGATAGGCATAATATTGGTAAGAATGCAGGCAAGTCGAAGTGACCATATAGAATAAAAATAAAAGTACAATGAATATTGACTACTTTCAGAGTCTATATGGTCTGGGAGTGTGACATCCTGGCCTCTCAAACATACCAGTGAGTCTCGATGAAGTGTGAGGTGGTAAAGGTATTAATATTAGTGAATAGTGAGCAGGGGACCTCCAAATGTGGCTCTTTTCAAGAGACAGTCACCAAATCATATAGAATGAGAAAATTATGTTTTCGTGTGGGCTTGTAATACAAGCTTTAACTTACACCAGAAAAGCAACCTGAACATTTATGACACAAAACCTACCCAAGTGTGACATTTCTGACAATATTCAAGTATGAACACAGGGCCTCCTTGTAGAGAGACCGAAAGGAACACTAGATCGTCCCAAATACCTGGGGTTGATCATTCTATAAATGATATGTTCATACTTTGCCATTTTCATAGTTTATTGAGTCGTTCTCCCCTCTGTTGGAGAGTGGCTGTGTTCCATTTCTGCAGCACACAAGATGTTATTCGCAGTGCTGTCAGATCATCTCTTCCAGTGGTTTGTAACTGCATGGAGGGTTGTTGTGTCATGTAGCATCGCCAGTGAGGAAGAGGCGTTGGGTTGAGTCTGCTGGTGCTACACATAGGAGACCAGATACTGTTCCAGTCGTTTTGAAGAACAAGGCAGGATGATATATAATATGGGCAAAGACACAATCAAGTTCTACACAGCATCAGTAGAAACAATTCGTGTCACCTCCTCTCAATGTCTGGTCTTTGGAGAGGCTCAGTCATTGGGAAGGACAGCCAGAGACCTGGATGGGAAAGCAGGTGATCCACCCATTACTGTCTCTGGTTGCACCCAGAAGGCTCCCGTCTTTTCTCTGCCACTCCCGGCGTGATATGCGTACAGGGTGGAGGTAATTTCTCCTTGGGGCTCAAGAGGGGGCAAGCTTAGGACTTTGGCTTTGACTTTTGAGGACAGGGGAGACATAGCCTTGCAGCATGTGGATTGGTTGGCAAGGACCTGCAAAGCTCTTCACACCCTGCCTATGGATCCAGATGGCAAGCAGACAACAAGTGGTGCTTTTTTTTCTGTGGGAAACTCCATGATGCTACCAGCATTCATCACAATGTTCACATAAACAGGATGCGAATTACTGTTTTTATGTATGTGTGTGTGCAAGAATGTATGTATGATCACATACTGGTTTTTGTGTTCATATATGTGTGAGAGTATTTGTGCATGTGTATACTCGTCTGCCTCTGCGGCTGCCAGGTGTTTGGGTCATGATGTATGTTCCTCTGTGGAAGCTGTGTAGGCGTGTATCCCTGTGCATGTGGGACGTAATTGTGGCTATCCCAGACCTCACAATGGCCCTACTATATGTTGCTAATTGTGACCCTCAATGGCATAAATGTGCCACTTGTGGTATAATGGAATCAATGGCATATTGTGGGATTCCGAGGCATATAGCGGCTCTTAATGGCACCATCCTCGATATGAAGGTGGCCATAGCAATGCTTATTCATGTCTTTAGCCTTATTGAAACAAATGCAATTACAAATGTTGTAAATTAATTTATGGATGAGATTACATAACATACCACCCTTACCCACTTTGACAGAGATGAAAAAGAATGTAGTGTAATTAATTGGTTTGATTTTGTGTTGTTGTTTAATTACATTTCACGTTTATTTGATGTTATTTATTGGTACAAATATTGTGAGGTCAAAAGTATTGCATCTGGTGTGCGAGCTATGATTTTAGTATGCTGCTACCTTCCCACCTTCCCAAATGAACTACTGTCTACCCTGACTGCAGTCTAGGACATATTCTGACTTCCTCCTCCCCACCACTTTATTTGCTCATCCCATGTCATTGTTATTTTCTCAAAATCTGATCTTCCCAAGAAAACTTCCTGCAGTAAGCATTTCTCACAGCTTGAATCAGTGAGTCCTCAGCAATTTCCATAAACAAATTAATCACAATATTTTGTCACCCGACTGTATTTATAGGAGCCACCAATAACTTTTAGAAACAATTTAAAAATCATTTAAAATTAATTGGTTAACTGATATAAGTAACTTTTACAACAGTAAACTACGTTTTTCTAAAGTTAGGAAGATATACATCATTGAGTGACCAGGTACAACTTCGTTTTTAGAATTCTACATAGCATGTATAGCTTTAAAAATTTTTGTATTGGTTAGTAAAAATAATAAAACCATTGCATATAAGTTTGCTTACCAATCTCAAAATATTTAAAATCTAAAAGTGTAGAACTTACTGGGCGACAGCGGGCAACCCTGTCTAGTGCCCCTCACTAGGTGGATCGCCTATGAGGATTTCCCATTAACCCAGATAGTGGCTGTGGGCACGGCATAATTCACCATGATTTTGATTATCAGTCCGAGTCCTAACCCAATCTTGCTAAGGGTCGACCGTAGCGAGGCCCAGTTGACCCGATCAGAGGCCTTTTCTGCATCTAGTAAGAGAAGACAAGAGGGGAAGTTGTGAAAGTGGGCTTTTTCTACTAAATGGGCAAGGTGGCAAATATAGTCTGCTCCCTGTCGAATGAATACCACTATCCCACTTGATCTGGGTCAACGAGACCTGAAAGGTAGGGCTCCAGTCTATTTACGATGATCTGGTTATAGATCTGAGCGTCTGTGTTCAGGAGGGCAATTGGGTGGTGAAAGGTGCATAGGGTGGGATTTTTACCCAGTCTGGGTATAGGCTCGATCTCAGCCGCCACCATGGTGGGTGTTAGGCCTGTGCCTGCACTAAAGAGTTGAATAGTGCCAGGAAGTGTTCCTGGAGTTGGGGGAGACATTTACAGTAGAACATAACAGAAAGGCCATCAGGTCCCGAAGTTTTGCCCTCCAGTAATTCCCTGAGGGCTCAGTGTAGCTCAGCTAAAGTGATGGGCGTGTACAGGAGCTCCGAATGACGGGGGCATAGGGATTGCCAGAGGCAGTGCTTGAGGTAGGCGTCTATGTTTTCTTGGGGTGTGATGCTTCCTACGTAGAGAGTTCAGTAAAAGACTTAGAACGCCTATTGCTTTGCTTGTTCCTTGGTGGCCTATGTTTTATTGCCCAGTTTAATTTTAGAGGTGTGTGATCATGTGGTTTGTTGATGCAGTGTGCATGCGAGTAAGGAGCCTACTTTGTCTCACCCTTCATACTATTTCTGGTTTCAGGCCAGCAATGATCTCTCTTCCTTATTCGTCCGAATGCTCTTGGTCATCCTCTAAGTGTGGCTAATTGGTGCTTGCTGCATCTAGATGCGGCTGAGTGGTTGAGGTGCTCCAGCACTTTAATGTCCGCTGTGAGGCCGGTCTTGACCAATCTGGCTTCTTGTGCACGGGTAATGACTACAGAGGAAATTGTCACCCATATTTTGGCTTTAGAGCCATCCCAAAGAGAGGGTCCTGAGATCTCAGGAAGGACGTTGGTATCAAAACAAGCAACAATTTCTTTTTGAATTTCAGTGACATCAACAGGGTCCCTGATCAAGTGGGCGAGAGGCACCGGCAGGAGCAAGCGGATATAGCATGTCCCACCCTGACCAGGGTAATCACTATGTGGAGGTGATCGGAGATGAAAATATCCAAGAGGGGAGCAGACTCTAGGTCCCACCAAAGTGTGGGGGTGAGAACAAAATAGTCAATGCATGAGTAGGAGGTGTGAACCTGCAAATAGATGGAACAATCCCAGATTCATGGGTTCATATATCTCAAGACATCCACTAGGCCCAGGTCCTTAAGGTAGCACTTAGGAGCAGTGGACATCGTTCTCATCCCCTGGAAGGATGCATCATTGCAGTCCAGTTCAGGATCCCATGCTAAATTAAAGTCGCTCTCACTACCATGTGCCTGCTAACCTGTGCCACATGTTCCTGTAAGGTAGCCCTGAGGTATGCATCCTCTGCTTGGTTAGGAGAGTAAATGTTCAGGAGTGTAAAGGGTTGGGAACCCCGTTGAACAGTGAGCATTAGGAAGAGGCCATTGTCGTCACGTATGAGGCCTTACAGAGGATAGTGACTCCATCGGTTTTAGTCGTGATGCATGTCCAATAGCTGATGGGGTATTTTGGTTGGGACATGCGGGGTGTGTCTGGGTGGAGTGGGTGGGTGTCCTGCAGGAATATGATTTTGGGGTCTTGCATAAGAACGTAGCGCCATACCTGGTGCCTTTTGTTATGCTCTTATAGGCCCCATGTGTTAACAGTCAAGAGTTTAATTTGTGGGTTGCCAGCCATGGAAGAGAGGGGTTCTGTGCACCTTTAGAGTGTGTGCAAGGATAGAAGAGGTGTCTTGCAGAGAGGTGTGGAGTTCCTCTGTGACCATGGGGCAGAGGAGTGATGGGCTTGTCTCATGAGAAAGGTAAAGATGGGTGGCCACGGGAGCCCAAAGGAGAATGTCCGAGGTATGGTGGCCATCCTGTGGTGTAAGTCAAAGAGGGTAGGACCGGATAGCTGGGGAGCAGGTGTTGCGATAAAGAGCTCTGCAGTGTGCTTAATGACATGAGAGGGAGAGAAAAGAAGTGAAACAAAAACAAAGACATGGCCAACTAGGATGAACTGGTTTATTCAAGTCCTGGAATGGCCAGTACTCCTGCAGGGAGGCCATTCAAGAGAAGTCACTCTCCTATGGCTTGAATCAGTGGGGCGTGAAGAGTGTTGGAGTCTCAAGGGTTCCATGTCCTGCTGCCTGTGACAGCCAGGGTAGGAAGCAGCCCACAAGGAGCAGCTACAGTTATGACGTGCAAGACTATGTTGTTCTCTTCTGAGTCTGGGATTGCCAAGGGTTGCGCAGAGGGTCCTGCAATAGATCGAGGAGGCACCAGCCTAGCCTCAAGGAAGGGCAGCAGGTGTTGGAGCTCGGTCCACTTCAGACTTAAGGGTACTTAGTTGAGCAGGTCTCGGGAGGGCATCCAGCTGTAAATCGCCAGCTGGAACCCAGTGGGTAGCCCGGACTACACATATACGGAGGTAAAAAAACTAGGTGAGGGTCCTCTCTCCAGGTTGCGGATGTACTGGATGATATCCTGTTTGGCTTCCTGGGAGGCCTGGTTCCTCTCGTGCTTGTGGGAGCGTTTGGTCTGTACTGTAACCCACCATGGCTCCAGAAGGTTTGGATGGGAGAACAAGTTGGGTGCTGATCATCTCCCTCTCAGTCAGCTGTCAAGCCCAGGAGTTGTTTGGCTTCTCATAAGGATAGGATGACCTTGCTCCTGCCCTCCCAGGTGAAAATGATAGTGAAGGGGTGGCCCCACTGATAGCAGAATTTTAGGTACCGTCTGTGATGGGTCTAAAGGCTCTGCTCCTCTACAGCTTGATCTGTACAACGTCCTGGAATATATGAAAAGGGCTCCTCTGACCATGTGCTTACATCTGCACTATATGAATACTAAAAATAAATAATAAACAAATATATGAAGTTAATGAAGGAAATTGATCGCTGTTTACAGACTATGTTGCTGAAATAAAGTCGAACGGAAGTCAAAGTAAAGGTAGAAATTGGTTATAGTGCAGGGAAAGACAGAAAGGTGCAGGTCATTTTGCAAGTGTCTCTGAAAGCTAAGTGTGCTATGTTCAGGATTCTTGGGCTGTGAAGCCAGGCCATGAAGTAGTTGATTTGCAATTGACGAATATTTGGGGCGTGCGAATATTTTATAACGTGAGCAAAGTCTTACTGAGATCCTGATTATTGGCCTAACCGTAGTTTGCTAAGTTTCTTTTATTCCTATCTTTACACTCTGCTGCTGGATTTCTCCACAAACTGTGTCAAAACAAGAAGAGAGTATTAATCAAATAAACAAGACAAGAGTGTTCCAAGGTAGTAACGAACCACCGGTTTGGAGCAAATAAACGACTTCACTTAAGGCGTTAAGGAAAGCCGTCACTCACCACCTAGTGATGACATGCTTCATCATCGGGCCCCACAAAAGAGACCTAGCGTCTCTTTTGTGTGCTTCAACGCCAGATCTACTGCGGAGCTGGTTAGTGGGTCAAGGCAGTGTTGTGCAAAGATAATTAAGTGGGCGGTAAGAGGTTAAAAAAGAAGTCAGTAGTGTATCAAAATTAACTTTATTATTATGATCACTAAGGACTTAAAGATAAAATTATGTGTAGGAAATTCGTCCACAATTAATTAAGTGGTAGTTTCCTAAGTCAGTCGACATGTTTCAGCCACGAAACGGTATAAATTTACCTGGCATTCATCAGGACTCAATGTGAAATAAAACCCTGGTGGTATGGACTCTCTAAGGCCCACCCTTACCTAGGGGCGTGAAAGTGAAAAATAAATAGTGAAAAAAGTGCAAAAAATTAGGAAGAAAAAATTGTATTCCTAATTACTCCTGGTTTAGGAGGCTTCCGAGTTTACAGTTTCTGCACCTGTGGGGAGAAGAAATTGACGTGGACAAACATAAAGGACAGAACAGACAATGATTTGCAATGCTGATCACTCAATGTCAGTCCATGGTGCTCCAGTTGGTGGTTTCAGAAGCATCGTGTGGCAGAGTAACAGTATAGTTAACACCACCTTGGTCCCCAGGTTTTTAGAGCGCTAAAGGTGGGTAGTGATGTGTACTATACGTGCTATATACAGACAATGCTATTTACAAGGGGTTTTCTTAGTGATTTAAAACGTTATCAAACTAAAAAGTCGGCGCGATCACGATCATGCTAACAGTATTAAAACATTTCTCACTTTTAAGGTGTGAAGGATTCACACCATGGGTCACAGGAGGGGGGTGGAAGCGTAATTGGCACACCCTGCAATTGTCAAAAACAAAATAAAGGGGATTGACACATAGCCAGTCCCTCAAAATGGGTTGGTACTTAGCTTAATGAAGTTAGCGGTGGAAGGGTTCTGCCTTTTGTACTCACGCCCTCGACGCTCGGCACCCGTAGTATACCTGAAGCGACCCTCCGCTGGACCCCGAAGATGTAAGCGCGAGGCAGCGAGTACATTAAGTAATCGCTTCGCAGTAGTCTGCTTCCGGGTGGGCGTGGTTGCACCACATCGAGGCATGGTTGCTGGCCAATCGTTGTTTGATGATGAAAATGACGCGTGGTTCGTTGAACCAATGAGAGATAATAGGATCGTTGTTATGGGCAACCAGTACGACAGGTTGAATAATTCCTTATTGTTAGAAGCGGCTGTCTCTAGTTGGCAGAGGTATACACTTCTGACAAATAGGGACACATCTTTTCTAGTCAGGGCAAGGGGATCACACACTTCGATAACCCCTGCTCACCCCCTTGGTAGCTTGGCAAAGCAGACAGGCTTATCTCAGAGGCAGTGCGTTAAGCATTTATGACCACATACAGTAATAAAGTGAATACACTACAAATGGACACGACACAGTAGTATTATAAAAATAAGGATTTTTATATAAGGCTTAGCACAAGACCAAATAACGACAAAAATATACCACAATCTTAATAAATACTCTTGGAAGGAAAAATAATAGTTCAAGCACGGTTTCTTCTTAGCACAGAGTCTTTAGTAACAAAAGCAACTCTTCTTCTTTAAAACACAGTCCTTGGCAACAATGTAACCCACACGGAGTCACACGACGTCGAGGCAAAGTTAATCCAAAGGTTCGGCGTCGACCGCGAGGAGCGCTACGTCGAGCCCGGAGTCGCACAGACCCCAACAACACAGTACCTTGGAAAAGTGAAGCACTCGATGATCAGCGGCGTCGAGATGTCCGGCGTCGCTTCTTCGGCGTCGATCGGGCCTCGGAGTCGGGGCGATCTGCAGCGGCGTCGACCGAAGTCAGGCGGGAGCAGCGCTCACGAGATGAAGCAGGATACGGCGTCGTCGATGTCGATGTTGCAAGAGTGAGCAGCGCTCACGGCGTCGATAGGGCTCGGCGTCGATGCGATCAGCGGCGGCGTCGACACAGGGTCACTTGGAGCTGGAGCCGAACTCGCTACTCACTGGCGTCGCTACTGGCGTCGATCAGGCCCGGCGGCCGGCGTCGAAGGTGCGGGACACTGGAGCCGTCACTCACGATGTCGAGCGGGATTCGGCGGCGTCCGTCGGCGTCGAGATTGCTGGTTTCTTCAGAGGTGCTGGATTTCAGGTTCCAGCAACAAGCACTTTTAGCAAATAGATGAAGTCCTTTGGCCCTGTGACTTCAACAGGAGGCTGGCACTTCTTCCAGCCCTCGGAGATTTTCTTAGCAAGTTTGAGAGTACACACTCCGTTCCTCTCTCCTGGTTCCTTGGCAAAA
This sequence comes from Lissotriton helveticus, assembly GCF_964261635.1. NCBI lineage: Eukaryota > Metazoa > Chordata > Amphibia > Caudata > Salamandridae > Lissotriton > Lissotriton helveticus. Next base: position 405,516,619 of record NC_136069.1, on the reverse strand, counting down.
ATAAAGAAGCAACTGCAGGATTCCCCCAACAAACAGCACTCTGGCAGAAGGGGTAGGCAGTCCTTGGATCAGCAGGCTTTTTGTCCTTGGTTCAGGTTTCCTTGTCAGAAGTGATCTAAATTCTTGGTTCAGGGGTCCTTCTCTTATACCCCTTTTTGGCTTTGATCCCTTTGTCCATGCAGGGGAATTTCCCCCCATCCTGGGTTTGTTGTGGGTGTTGCCAGGCCTAGGCACCTGGCCTATTCACTGTGCAGGGCAGAGTCCTCAGCCGCCCAGCAGGAGCGGAACCAGCATTGTCACTGGCAGGGGCAGGGCCATCAGCTGCCCGGCAGAAGGTGGGCCAGGAAAGTCCCTGGCAGGCACAGAGTCATCAGTCGCCTGGCAGGGGGGCGGAGCCAGCATTGTATCAGGCAGGGCAGGCTATCAGGAGCTACTCTTCCCCTACTCTCAATGCAAATGCCCCACTCATCCCACACTGACTCATTCAGAGCTCTGGAGCCACCCAGCTCCTGTCACACGCACACCAGAACCAGCAGAGACCGGTAGACAGTTAGACAAGAAAATAGCTACTTTCTAAAAGTGCTATTTTCAAACACAGAGTCCAAAAACCATCCACACAAACGGATGCGTTATTAAACCCTGAGTTCAGGGATACCAAACTCGACATTGCACCATGCTCCGCTAGGATTATAGCATTAATAATCCTGGCAGCCCATTCTAACTGATGGAGAGCAGGTTACTTTACGATAGTGAAAAACGAATATGGCTGTAATTCACTATTAGGACATGCCAACCTTGTCAGGCTTGTCCTACCTTATGCTTACAATGCACCCTGCCCGTGGGCCTACCATAGGGGTGACTAACATGAAGTTAAGGGAAGGTTTAGGGACTGGCAAGTAGGTGTACTGGCGCAGTCCTCGTGACAGTCAGACTGCACGTGGTCTAGCAATGGTAGACCTTCAGACATACTTTTACTAGGCCGCTCTTGTGGGTGGCACAACATGTGCTGCAGGCCCACTAGCAGCATTTGTATTTACAAGCCCTGGCACTCCTGGTGCACTCTACTAGGGACTGACACTAAACCAAATAAGCCAAACATGGAATTCAATCAATACAGCAATTTCACATAGGGAGCACTTGCACTGTGGCACTGATCAGCAGTGGCACAGTGCCCAAAGCAATATACCAGCAAAAAAACATCGTAAACAGAGGAGGCAAACAGAAAAAATGGAGGAGAGACTCATGCCAATGATGCCAGGTCTAACACGTGTCCCCTCCAGCTGAAATGTGGGGAGAACTACCCTTACCCTAGGGAGTCCTCATCACTAAGGCGGAAAAATCTGGACAGACCATCAGCATTGGCGTGATCTGTGCCAGGGCGGTGTTCCACCGTGAAGTCCATCCCCTGTAGGGAAATGGACCACCTCAACAGCTTTGGATTCTCACCCCTCATCTGCATCAACCATCTGAGGGCCTGTGGTCTGTCTGAACCCGGAAGTGAGTCCCAAACAGGTAGGGTCTTAGCTTCTTCAGCGCCCAGACCACAGCAAATGCTTCTCTCTCTATCGCACTCCACCTCTGTTCCCTGGGAAGTAACCTCCTACTGATGAAGGCTACAGGTAAGTCTCGGCCCTCTTCATTCACCTGAGCTAGAACAGTCCCCACGCCAGGCTCTGAAGCGTCCGTCTGGACAACAAATTCTTTAGAAAAGTCAGGTGCCTGGAGTATGGGTGCTGTGCACATTGCAGTTTTCAGGGTGTCAAAGGCCGTCTGACAGGCGTCAGTCCAGATCACAAGTCGTGGCTGCTTCCTGGAAGTCAGCGAAGTCAAGGGGTGCACAATGTTACCATAATCCTTGACGAACCTCCTGTAATAACCCGTGAGACCCAAGAAGGCTCTCACCTGAGTCTGGGTTTTGGGCGGTGCCCATGCCAGGATGGTATCAATCTTGGGTTGCAGGGGGGCCACCTTGCCGCTCCCTACTTGGTGCCCCAAGTACACCACTGAACCCTGCCCAATCTGGCACTTACTGGCTTTGATTGTGAGGCCTGCTCTGCGCAGGGCCAACAACACTTCCTGGAGGTGGCACAAGTGTTCCTCCCAGCCGGCGCTGAACACTGCGATGTCGTCCAGGTAAGCGGCACTGAAATCCTCCAGTCCAGCCAAGACCTGGTTGACCAACCTCTGGAAGGTGGCAGGGGCATTCTTCATCCCAAAGGGCATAACCCGGAACTGGTAGTGCCCATCCGGTGTGGAGAATGCTGACCTCTCTTTTGCCCCATCAGTCAAGGCGATCTGCCAGTACCCAGATGTCAGATCAAACGTACTAAGGTACCGGGCAGCCCCCAACCGATCTATGAGCTCATCAGCTCTGGGGATGGGGTGCGCGTCAGTCTTGGTGACTGAATTGAGTCCTCGGTAATCCACACAGAACCGAAGTTCCGGTGAAGCACCAGGCGCTGCAGCCTTTGGGACCAAGACCACTAGGCTGGCCCAAGGACTGCTAGAGGACTCAACCAACCCTAAGGCAAACATTTTGGAGACCTCCTCCTTGATGTATGCTCTGACCTTGTCAGTCACTCTGTAAGCCTTGTGCTTCACAGGAGTGCTGTCCCCGGTGTTCACATCATGGACACACCACTGAGTGACACCAGGAATCAAGGAAAACAGATCAGGGAATTGTCCCAACAGTTGGCGACAATCCTGCTGCTGTTCAGGGGTCAGTGTGTCAGAGAGGACAACACCATCCACTGACCCATCTTGCTCTTTTGCATACAGGAGGTCAGGAAGAGGCTCACTCTCCTCCTCCATTCCAGCATCTGTAGCTAGGAGCATGCCCACTTCGGACCTTTCTAAGTGGGGCTTTAAACGGTTGACATGCAGGACCCGCAAGGGGTTCCTGGGAGACTTTAAGTCCACCATGTAGGTGACATTGCTCTTTTTCTCCACAACCTTAAATGGTCCAGTCCATCTGTCCTTGAGCGCACAAGGTTCCACAGGGGACATGACCCAAACTTTCTGTCCAGGCTGAAGCTCCACCAGAGTGGCATTCCGGTCGTACCACCGCTTCATCTCTTCCTGGCTGGCCTCCAGATTTGCCTGAGCAAGATCTCTGAAGCGCCTAGTCTGGTTCCTAAAGGCCAGCATGTAACTGTATACATCCTGGGGAGGTTTCCTGGGAGATTGCTCCCAGCCTTCTTTGACCAGACTCAAAGGTCCTCTTACCGGGTGTCCATACAAAAGCTCAAAGGGGCTGAACCCTAGAGACTTCTGTGGCACCTCACGGTAAGCAAACAACAGGCATGGCAAGAGGACGTCCCATTTACGCCTCATTAGTTCTTCAAGACCCATAATCATGCCTTTAAGGGTGCGGTTGAATCTTTCAACCAACCCATTACCTTGAGGGTGGTAAGGAGTGGTGAACTTGTAAGTTACCCCACACTCCTTCCACAGAGACTTCATATAGTTGGAAATGAAGTTGGTGCCCTGGTCTGACACCACCTCTCTGGGGAACCCCATTCGGGAAAAAACACCCATCAGTGCCCGTCCCACCACGGGGGCCGTCACTGTTCTGAGAGGGATGGCTTCCGGGTACCGTGTGGCATGGTCCACCAAGACCAGGATGAACCTGTTGCCCAGGGCTGTCTTGGGGTCCAGGGGCCCAACAATGTCAATCCCCACCCAGTCAAAGGGGGTACTGACCACGGGAAAAGGTTGGAGGGGAGCCTTCTGCTTCCACCCGCTTTTCCCACTTGCCTGGCAAGTTTGACAGGTCTTGCAATGGATATCTGTATCCCTTCTCATCTGAGGCCAATAAAAATGGGTGACAAGCCTGTCATAGGTCTTGTCCTGCCCCAGATGTCCAGCTAACGGAACGTCATGAGCCAAACCCAGTAGGAAGGCTCTGAAGCGCTGGGGTACCACCAGCACACGGGCTGACCCAGGCTTAGCAGCCTTAGGCTAGCTATACAGGAGATCGTTCTCCCAGTAGACCAAATGTGACCCTGACTGATCACCTGAGGTTTGGGCTGAGGCCTGCTGCCTCATACCCACAAGAGAAGGGCACACTTTCTGTTCTGCACAAAATTCTTCCCTGGAGGGACCACCATCCTGCTGCCAGTGGGTCAGCTCGGGCAGGTCTCCCAGTTCAGCAACTTGTTCACCTGTGGGTTCCAGGGCATACCCCTCAAGGTCTGCCTCCTCCTGGACCACGGGAACTACGGGGGACGGTTTCCCGCGCCCCCTGCCTCTTCTCTTCACAGCTGGGTCCTGGGCCATACTTTCAGGCTTCAGAACCCCATCAACACCCTTACTTGCTGTCATGGATCGAGTGGTTGCACACACCCACTCTGGCACACCCAACATTTTCAAATGTGTCTCCCTCTCCACCTTAGCCCAAGGGGAGTCTTCCAAATCATTGCCCAGGAGACAATCAACAGGCATGGCGGGCCTTACAGCAACTTGAAGAGTACCTGAAACTCCCCCCCATTCAAAGGAAACTTGAGCTACCTCACACTCTCTCTGGGAGTTGTCAGCAGCTATCACAGGGTAGAATGCGTGGGGAACAACCTGCTCTCTGGACACCAAGTGACACTTGACATCTGTCACACTTGCTCCGGTGTCTCTGAGAGCTTCCACTCTATGGCCATTAATGGTCACCCACTGCCTATATTTCTTAGTGTTACTAGGCAGAGGGGGTGGAGGGACCATTTCCATGTCTCCTAAAGAGACCAGGGACATCTCTGCGGGACCCTCCCCACCATGGGCAACCATCTCCTCCCCTCCCAGGGCTACACTCGCCAGCTGACGGGGTGGTGCACTGGGTGGTGCACTAGAGTTCTTCAAGGGACACTGAGGATCATAAAAACGGTGTCCCACCTGCTTACAAGCGAAGCAGGTCATTGGGCCCCTATGACCAGGTTTACCTGGCGGGGCCTCTGATTTCTTCACAGGGGGAGGCTGGGAACCCTTCCCTTGGTTCCCTTGGGGATTACTTTGGGGCCCTTTCTGGAACTCCCTCTGTTTACCCTTGTCCCCCCCACTCTTCTGCTGGGGACCCTGCCCACCTTTGGCTGAGTCTCCCACTGGACCCTTGTGGACCCTGGTACTGACCCAGCGGTCCGCCTCCTCAGCAAGTTTTCTAGGGTTAGATATCTTGCTATCAATAAGGTGCAGGCGCAGCTCTGGAAAACAGTTATTAGCCAAGTGCTCCCAAGCAAACAAATCATAAAGAGCATCATAACTTTCCACTTTGCTGCCCTTTACCCAACCATCCATGGCTCTGCAAAAAAATGACACATATTCAACCCACTTCGTACCAGGCAACTTCTTACATTCTCTAAAGGCCTGTCTGTACTTTTCTGGGGTTAGGCCATACCTTAACATTAAAACATCTTTCATATGAGTATAAGACATACTATCCTCAACAGGCATGTCTAACAGGGTATCTCTTCCCTCATTCACAAAGCGACCCCACAACCCCGCTCCCCAATCCTCCTCAGGGACCCGGTGGGCCAACAATGCTAACTCATATGCTTTAAACCATTGACCAATATCTTCATTCTTCTGAAAATCTTTGATCACATCTTTAGGAAAATAAAACCTACTTTCTGCAGGCACAGATGGGATGCTGCCACCAAAGGGATTCAATTCTAACTCTTTAGCTTTGAGCTCCAACTCCCTCAACCTGGTATCATGCTCCAAAGCTAACTTCTCTCTTTCAAACTCCAATCTTTTGATCTCCAGATCAGCTTCTCTCCTGCCTCTTGCATTCTCTAGCTCCAACTGCCCATTTATCTTAAGTTTTGCCATTTCCATGTTGTATGCTCGCTCCCTCGCCCTTTCTTCTCTTTCTTCAGGAGAAAGACCTTTGGAGGAAACACTGCTGCCAGGAGGAGATGTAGGCCCATTCACTGGTACTTCCTCCTCCCCTTCCGCTGTCGGTACCACCACCGGATCAGAGGGATCTCTGGCCTCTAACCAGGCCTCCAATTCTTTGAAATATTCTTCCTTAACTTTGAGGCCTGTTGTAGGAACTTTAAATTGCTTGCAAAAGGATTTCAGCTGCTGTAACTTGTAATCCTTTATCTTACTCCTATCAAACTCCTCCACAACAACAACAGGGGCAGTGACTCCGGCATCACTCATGGTCAAAACTGGCTGTTTTCAAAAATCAAGATCCAGGAACGCGGAGAACAAAAATAGGATATCCAACCAAAACAGATTGTGGCTGCGCTATGGTCTGCTTTCACTATGTAGCGCACACTAATCACTGCACATGGGTTATGAATGCAAAGTTCAAATCCTCACCGCTGACCCACCAATGTGAGAAGCGGCTGTCTCTAGTTGGCAGAGGTATACACTTCTGACAAATAGGGACATACCTTTTCTAGTCAGGGCAAGGGGATCACACACTTCGATAACCCCTGCTCACCCCCTTGGTAGCTTGGCAAAGCAGACAGGCTTATCTCAGAGGCAGTGCGTTAAGCATTTATGACCACATACAGTAATAAAGTGAATACACTACAAATGGACACAACACAGTAGTATTATAAAAATAAGGATTTTTATATAAGGCTTAGCACAAGACCAAATAACGACAAAAATATACCACAATCTTAATAAATACTCTTGGAAGGAAAAATAATAGTTCAAGCACAGTTTCTTCTTAGCACAAAGTCTTTAGTAACAAAAGCAACTCTTCTTCTTTAAAACACAGTCCTTGGCAACAATGTAACCCACACGGAGTCACACGACGTCGAGGCAAAGTTAATCCAAAGGTTCGGCGTCGACCGCGAGGAGCGCTACGTCGAGACCGGAGTCGCACAGACCCCAACAACACAGTACCTTAGAAAAATGAAGCACTCGATGATCAGCGGCGTCAAGATGTCTGGCGTCGCTTCTTCGGCGTCGATCGGGCCTCGGAGTCGGGGCGATCTGCAGCGGCGTCGACCGAAGTCAGGCGGGAGCAGCGCTCACGAGATGAAGCAGGATACAGCGTAGTCGATGTCGATGTTGCAAGAGTGAGCAGCGCTCACGGCGTCGATAGGGCTCGGCGTCGATGCGATCAGCGGCGGCGTCGACATAGGGTCACTTGGAGCTGGAGCCGAACTCGCTACTCACTGGCGTCGCTACTGGCGTCGATCAGGCCCGGCGGCCGGCGGCGAAGGTGCGGGACACTGGAGCCGTTACTCACAATGTCGAGCGGGATTCGGCGGCGTCCGTCGGCGTCGAGATTGCTGGTTTCTTCAGAGGTGCTGGATTTCACGTTCCAGCAACAAGCACTTTTAGCAAATAGATGAAGTCCTTTGGACCTGTGACTTCAACAGGAGACTGGCACTTCTTCCAGCCCTTGGAGATTTTCTTAGCAAGTTTGAGAGTACACACTCAGTTCCTCTCTCCTGGTTCCTTGGCAAAAATAAAGAAGCAACTGCAGGATTCCCCCAACAAACAGCACTCTGGCAGAAGGGGTAGGCAGTCCTTGGATCAGCAGGCTTCTTGTCCTTGGTTCAGGTTTCCTTGTCAGAAGTGATCTAAATTCTTGGTTCAGGGGTCCTTCTCTTATACCCCTTTTTGGCTTTGATCCCTTTGTCCATGCAGGGGAATTTCCCCCCATCCTGGGTTTGTTGTGGGTGTTGCCAGGCCTAGGCACCTGGCCTATTCACTGTGCAGGGCAGAGTCCTCAGCCGCCCAGCAGGAGCGGAACCAGCATTGTCACTGGCAGGGGCAGGGCCATCAGCTGCCCGGCAGGAGGTGGGCCAGGAAAGTCCCTGGCAGGCACAGAGTCATCAGTCACCTGGCAGGGGGGCGGAGCCAGCATTGTATCAGGCAGGGCAGGCTATCAGGAGCTACTCTTCCCCTACTCTCAATGCAAATGCCCCACTCATCCCGCACTGACTCATTCAGACCTCTGGAGCCACCCAGCTCCTGTCACACGCACACCAGAACCAGCAGAGACCGGTAGACAGTTAGACAAGAAAATAGCTACTTTCTAAAAGTGCTATTTTCAAACACAGAGTCCAAAAACCATCCACACAAATGGATGCGTTATTAAACCCTGAGTTCAGGGATACCAAACTCGACATTGCACCATGCTCCCCGAGCCCGCTAGGATTATAGCATTAATAATCCTGGCAGCCCATTCTAACTGATGGAGAGCAGGTTACCTTACGATAGTGAAAAACGAACATGGCTGTAATTCACTATTAGGACATGCCAACCTTGTCAGGCTTGTCCTACCTTATGCTTACAATGCACCCTGCCCGTGGGCCTACCATAGGGGTGACTAACATGAAGTTAAGGGAAGGTTTAGGGACTGGCAAGTAGGTGTACTGGTGCAGTCCTCGTGACAGTCAGACTGCACGTGGTCTAGCAATGGTAGACCTTCAGACATACTTTTACTAGGCCGCTCTTGTGGGTGGCACAACATGTGCTGCAGGCCCACTAGCAGCATTTGTATTTACAAGCCCTGGCACTCCTGGTGCACTCTACTAGGGACTGACAGTAAACCAAATAAGCCAAACATGGAATTCAATCAATACAGCAATTTCACATAGGGAGCACTTGCACTGTGGCACTGATCAGCAGTGGCACAGTGCCCAAAGCAATATACCAGCAAAAAAACATCGTAAACAGAGGAGGCAAACAGAAAAAATGGAGGAGAGACTCATGCCAATGATGCCAGGTCTAACACTTATCAACCGGTTAAATTGTGGAGATAAAGCGATTAAAGGATGCCACAATTCTGGTTTGTACTCACGATCGAGGTTAGCAGTGCAGAGGGACAGGCACTACAGGATTAGGCTTGGGTCCAGGATGTAGCGTTATGACAAACGCATCACGTGGTTCGCATTGGCCAATCGGAAATGTTCAGGACGTTGTCAAGGACAACGCGGTTAGACGCTAGAGAGGTTAATTGTCAGTTCTCTACTGCAGGGCACAGAAGGCAACAAGCATTTTAAAGGGGTAGCAGTTATTAGTAATGTTGTGAACCCAGTGAGTGTCACTTAATGGAAAACTGGTTCTTTACTGGAGAGTGTCCGACTTCCTATGTGTTTTGCTTTAGGACAACGTGGTTAGGCGCTAGAGAGGAATGAATTTTCAGTTCTCTACTGCAGGACACAGAAGGCAAAAGTCATTGTAAAGGAGTAGGGCTTATTGACCGTATTGTGAACCCAGTGAGTGTCACTTAATGAAGACTGGGTTCTTGACTGGAAAGTGTCCGACTTCTTAAGTGTTTTTACTTAAGGACAGAATTCCATGGGATGTCGTCATTTAGCCCAAGAATGTGGGTCCCAAGTCTGTAGACTCATCTCTGTTCCTTCTCGAAAAGGCGGTGGTTGATGTTGTTACCACTTCCAATGTGTTCATATATAAACAAAAATTGGCGGATCTTGTCCAGCACCAATAAAACTTGGGAAAAACCTCTCTTCTCCTTCAAGAAAGGGAGAAGTATAAAGGATGCACTGGTCCACACACGACCGAGACTCAAAATCACAGAAGCACCGAGATCGGTAACCGACATCTGGGGTCTTCCAAAGGTGGTGAGCCACTACCCATGTTCCAATTGTAGTGTCTGCCACCTAACAACACACTCAAAAACGTTAGAACTAGAACCAGGCAGGACATGGACACAACGAGATTATACAAACTGCAATACATACAACGTAGTTTATCTCATCGCGTCCCCCTGCGATCTACGTTATGTAGGGATGACCAGTAGAAAGGTCAAACAGAGAATTTGTGAACATCGGTCCAACATAAGATGTAAAAAATCCACCACCAAAATGAGTAAGCATTTTTTGGATTTTAACCACACCACTAATGACATGCACTGGACAATAATTGAACACATTGGAAGTGGTAACAACATCAACCACCGCCTTTTCGAGAAGGAACAGAGATGGGTCTACAGACTTGGGACCCACATTCTTGGGCGAAATGACGACATCCCATGGAATTCTGTCCTTAAGTAAAAACACTTAAGAAGTCAGACACTTTCCAGTCAAGAACCCAGTCTTCATTAAGTGACACTCACTGGGTTCACAATACGGTCAATAAGCCCTACTCCTTTACAATGACTTTTGCCTTCTGTGCCCTGCAGTAGAGAACTGATAATTCATTCCTCTCTAGCGCCTAACCACGTTGTCCTAAAGCAAAACACATAGGAAGTCAGACACTCTCCAGTAAAGAACCCGTTTTCCATTAAGTGACACTCACTGGGTTCACAACATTACTAATAACCGCTACCCCTTTAAAATGCTTGTTGCCTTCTGTGCCCTGCAGTAGAGAACTGACAATTAACCTCTCTAGCGTCTAACCGCGTTGTCCTTGACAACGTCCTGAACATTTCCGATTGGCCAATGCGAACCACGCGATGCGTTTGTCATAACGCTACATCCTGGACCCAAGCCTAATCCTGTAGTGCCTGTCCCTCTGCACTGCTAACCTCGATCGAGAGTACAAACCAGAATTGTGGCATCCTTTAATCGCTTTATCTCCACAATTAAACCGGTTGATAAGGAATTATTCGACCTGTCGTACTGGTTGCCCATAACAACGATCCTATTATCTCTCCTTGGTTCAACGAACCACGCGTCATTTTCATCATCAAACAACGATTGGCCAGCAACCATGCCTCGATGTGGTGCAACCACGCCCACCCGGAAGGAGACTACCGCGAAGCGATTACTTAATGTCCTCGCTGCCTCGCGCTTACATCTTCGGGGTCCAGCGGAGGGTCGCTTCAGGTATACTAAGGGTGACGAGCGTCGAGGGCGTGAGTACAAAAGGCAGAACCCTTCCACCGCTAACTTCATTAAGCTAAGTACCAACCCATGTTGAGGGACTGGCTATGTGTCAATCCCCTTTATTTTGTTTTTGACAATTGCAGGGTGTGCCAATTACGCTTCCACCCCCCTCCTGTGACCCATGGTGTGAATCCTTCACACCTTAAAAGTGAGAATTTTTTCAATATTGTTAGCACGATCGTGATCGCGCCGACTTTTTAGTTTGATAGCGTTTTAAATCACAAAGAAAACCCCTTGTAAATAGCATTGTCTGTATATAGCACGTATATTACACATCACTACCCACCTTTAGCGCTATAAAAACCTGGGGACCAAGGTGGTGTTAACTATACTGTTACTCTGCCACACGATGCTTCTGAAACCACCAACTGGAGCACCATGGACTGACATGAAGTGATCAGCATTGCAACTCATTGTCTGTTCTGTCCTTTATGTTTGTCCACGTCAATTTCGTCTCCCCACAGGTGCAGAAACCGTAAACTCGGAAGCCTCCTAAACCAGGAGTAATTAGGAATACAATTTTTTCTTCCTAATTTTTTGCACTTTTTTCACTATTTATTTTTCACTTTCACGCCCCTAGGTAAGGGTGGGCCTTAGAGAGTCCATACCGCCAGGGTTTTATTTCACATTGAGTCCTGATGAATGCCAGGTAAATTTATACCATTTCGTGGCTGAAACATATCGACTGACTTAGGAAACTACCACTTAATTAATTGTGGATGAATTTCCTACACATAATTTTATCTTTAAGTCCTTAGTGATCATAATAATAAAGTTAATTTTGATACACTACTGACTTCTTTTTTAACCTCTCACCACCCACTTAATTATCTTTGCACAACACTGCCTTGACCCACTAACCCGCTCCGCAGTAGATCTGGCGTTGAAGCACACAAAAGAGACGCTAGGTCTCTTTTGTGGGGCCCGATGATGAAGCATGTCATCACTAGGTGGAGAGTGAGGGCTTTCCTTAACGCCTTAAGTGAAGTCGTTTATTTGCTCCAAACCGGTGGTTCGTTACTACCTTGGAACACCTTGTCTTGTTTATTTTCTCCACAAACTGACAATATTTCTTTGCAGAGTCTAGTTGTTGCTAAAATGCATGTGCGCGCTTTCTTCAGATCTAACTTTAAAAGTGTTTTTCTTGCATCCCTGAAGCTGAATGCATGTTGGTGTTCTTTTTTTGTTTTCAAATGAACTTATTAGAGGCGTAAACGTTCTGATTTTACAACAAAAAGTCACATGCAGAAAATGTTTCAACCGTAGTTAGTAATCATGTTTGCATGGCCGTCAATTCACCAAAAAGCCTGGGGTAGTGGAAGCGACATCACACACCCTTTGACCTTCACTTTTACACACACATAAACACACACATTCACATTCTCTCATGTAAACACTCTCACCCTCAAGCATGCACACAGCATGCATTTAAAAGCGTTTTTGATTTACCAAAGCTGCCAGAGGTCATATTACAGCTAATTTTACTAATAGTGAAAAATCTTATATCATTCACTAATAGTGTAATTACAAAAATGACAGAATACAGAGTCAACGAACGTCTATAATGAACAAGCTGACAGTGTTCCAGGCACTGATTTTGCCACCTCTGGGGCCAGGGGTCCCAAAGGCAGTGCCAGGGGTCGCAAGGGGCCTGTCAGGGTCACAGCTGCTAGCCCTAGTGACCAATACATGACGTCCATGCATGCTTGTGAGAATTTCGGGGACTATGCTAGAGAAAATACCCTCAAAGTCGCTCACCTATATAAAGAAAATGCCGGTGTACCGTTGCCGAACACAGCATATCCTCGCATATGTTAACATGCGACAGAGATAATTATTAGTAAAGAGTATGAATTAATGACCAATCTAAAATGTCGGCTGCTGCTCTTTGGCTAAATGTACTAGACAGATACAATAACAGCTGCTGTTGGGCAGAGAGAGAAACAACTCTCTACAAGGAGGCCCCTTCACACAAAAGGCATCTGTTCCTAAAATGGTGTTCTAAAAATAGCCAGCATTAGGACTGCAGCCACTGGTGTGGGCAAAAGTCCAAATATACGCTGTCTGGGTGTTATTGTTTGCTCTGTGCTGGTATATGTCAGTATTACCTGTGCCATGGGGGCTCACGTTCACTGTTTGCTTGCACCGATTAGGGTGTTTTCGTCTCCATATTTACACAATACTGAACTTTCAGAGGCTGTGCACGCTAACAGGTATGCACGCCTTTGAAGTGTCTCTGAGTTCTTAGGGCAGGATAAAGCACTCGGGAGTGCGACTAACAGCTGCATTAGTGAAGACTTAATAAAAGTCAGCATTGATTTACTAACTAAATTCACTTCTTTGAAGCACTTCATTTAGTTAATTCAAGTGCTGCTTTGGCTAGGCGCATAGGCTGAAACCTCCAATGAGTGAGCCGCCTTTATGAAAGTGCAGCACAAAACCTTTATCATTGTCAATGAATGCAGATTAGTTGCATGGAAAAATGGTCTGTACCAGTGTGAGCATACACAGCTGACTCATGAATATTAACGAAGAGGCGTGGCTTTGGCTCAATAATCGATCAATCAATCAAAGGCTTGTAAAGGGTGGCTACTCACCCGTGTGGGTCTCAAGGCACTGGGGGTCAGCCAGGGAGGCGGATCATTCGAAGAGCCAGGTTTTGAGCTCCTTTCTGAATTGTCAGTGACGCTGATTGCCTGAGGTGCAGGGGCAGGGAGTTCCATGTCTTGGTGGCGAGTTAGGAGAACTACCTTCCTCCGGTTCTGGCCTTGTGGATACAGGGGATGCAAACAAGGGCGAGATGGGCAGATCAGAGTTGTCTTGTAGGTATGTGGAATGTGAGGCATTGGTTTAGGTACGCAGGTCCTTCATTGTGGAGGGCTTTGTAGGCATGAGTGAGAAGCTTGAAACTGCCTCTTTTGTTGACTGGAAGGCAGTGGAGTTGTCAGGTGTTGTGTGATATGGCTGCGGCGAGGGATGTTGAGGACCAGTCTAGCAGCCACGTTTTGGACGTACTGTAGTTTGTTGAGTTGTTTCTGGGTAGCACCGGCATAGAGTGCATTGCCCTAGTCGAGTCTGTTGTTGATGAGTGCGTGGGTGACTGTTCTTCTCGATTCTGTTGGGATCTATCTAAAAATGTTTCAGAGCAGGCATAGCATGTGGAAGCAGGCTGAGAAAACTGCAATGATTTGGCGGACCATCGTGAGCGAAGCGTCCAGTATGATATCAAGGTTGCATGCGTGGTCCGTCCGGGTGGGGGGAGCACCCAGAGCAGCAAGCCACCAGGAGACATCCCAGGCTGACGTGGTCTTGTCCGAGTTGAGCTTCAGGCAGCTGTCCTTCATCCATGTCGCAACGGCCTTCATTCTACTGTGGAAGCTGGTTCTGGCAGCTGAGGTTTCATTGGCGATGGAGAGAATCATCTGAGTTTCGTCGGAGTAGGAGACAATGTTTAGTCCGTGGCTTCTGACAATGGCTGAGAGGGGGGCTATGTAGATGTTGAAAAGGGTAGGGCTCAGGGAGGAACCCTGAGGGAGTCCACAGCTGATCTCCATGGGTTCTGAGAGGAACGGTGGCCATCTGACTTGCTGGGTCTGGCCGGTGAGGAAGGAATGGATTCAGTCCAGAACCCGGTTGCAGATATCGGCGTCGTGAAGTCTGGTGATTAGGATGCAGTGGGAAATGGTGTCGCAAGCAGCCAAGTGGTCTAGGAGGATGAGGGCTGCTGTCTCGCCCCGGTCGAGGAGGGAGCGGATATCATCTGTGTCTGCTAGGAGTGCAGTCTCTGTGCTGTGGTTACTTCAGAAGCCAGATTGGGAGGTTTCCAGGATGTGATTTGCTTAGATGCACTCGTAGAGTTGGGTGTTGATGATCTTCTCTATGACCTTGGCTGGGAAGGGGAGGAGGGAGACCGGCCTGAAGTTCTTGTGGTCTGTCGGGTCTGCGGATGGCTTCTTTAGCAAGGGGGTTGATCTCAACGTGTGTCCAGTTGTCGGGGAAGATGGCGGTTTCGATGGAGCAGTTAATGTTGCAGCGGAGCTGGGGGGTGATGGTGGCGGCTGCTCGGTGGAAGATGTGGTACAGGCATGGGTCCGTTGGGGACCCTGAGTGGATGCTCTTCATGGTCTTGAGTGTGTCCTCTGTAGTGAGCGGGGTCCCACAGGCTATGGTCTGTTGAAGAGTGGTGTTGTTGTCTGTGATGGTGGTGGGTGTGGCAGCTGGGTCTAGGGTGTCGTAGCTGTTGTAGACCTTCCTGCCTTGTGGTGGAAGAAGGTGAGGAGTTTGTTGCAGAGGTCTTTTGCGAAGAGGAAACAGCTGAGGTTTCGCTGTTGGGCCTGGCTAACTCCTTGATGATGGTAAAGAGCTCTTTCCTGTTGTGTGCATTGGTGTTGACTCTGTCCCAGATGGCCATTTTCTTAGTGATTTTGAGGAGGAGGTGTTGTGTGTTGATGGCGGATTTGAAGATTACGTGAGTTTTGTTGCTCCTCCATTTCTTCTCGAGGTGTCTGCAGGTGTGTCTGGATTTGTGGAGGAGGGGGGTGAACCACCTAGCCACCTTGGATCGCTGTTTGCCTGGTGTTCTCTTGAGGGGAACCAGGGTGTCGGCGCAGTTGGAGATCCCTTGGTGGAGATTGGGTGCTGCAGTGTTGGCGTCCGTGGGTGTTGGCAGAGTGGTAGTGCAGAGGCAGTACATGAAAAGTTCTTCAGTGGCCTTGTTCCAGCTGTGGTGGGGGGGTGATGTTGAGGTTTGTTGGCTTTGTCGAAGACGAGGTGTATGCAGTGATGTTCTGTCCAGGGGAGTTTGGTGGTGTGGCTGTAGCTGATGTTACCACTAGTGGAGAAGACGGGGTCGATGCGTGTGTCCAGCTGTGTGGATCAGTGTGTGGTGACTAGCTGCTTGAGTCTGATGTTGCAGAGGTTCTCTAGGAGGGAGGCGTTGTTCTGGTCGTTTAAGTAGTCCAGGTGGAAGTTGAGGTATCCGAGCAGCATGTAGTCGGTGGTTGTAAGAGCGTGGGCTGCAATGAGGTCTAAGAGTCCGTATAGGTGGTTCGGGGGCTGGGGGGCCTGAATACAAGGGTGCCGTGGAAGGTGGTGTTGGGGTTGGTCCTAATCTGGAAGTGGAGGTCTTCCATGTTTGTTGTGGGGTTGCTAGAGTGCGTGGTTAGTCGGAGCATGCTTTTGTGGACTTAAGCGGTGCCTCCTCCCAGGCGGTTGGTCCTTACGGGTGATCTTGTAGCTGTTGGGGATTCCGATGTCCGGCCCAGAGCAGGGGTTGGTTTAGGTTTCCGTGAAGAAGGCGATGTCCGAGTGGTGGTGTCGAAGAGGTCCCAGATTTCTATGGCATGCTTGTGGAGGCACCACATGCTGAGGAGAATGCAGTTGAGGTGGACAGGTGCACTGTCGGTCGGCTGGGCGGTGAGGGGGGCTGGCGTGATGGCGTGGCTGAAGGGGCGCTTGCAGTTTCGGCAGGCGAGGGGTCACAGAGTCTTCTTCTGTGATACTAGATGGCAGGCGGCGTGGCGTCCAGGGTTGAAGACAAGGAGGGTGCTGGAATTGTGGTGGTGGAGTATCTGAAAAGCAGGGTCGCTGTCGCTGGGCGTGGTCCAGGTCCAAAGTAAGAGGAAAAAACCAAAGCCAAAGGCAGAAAAATAAAAGAAAAAAGCAGAGAGAGGGACAGAAACAGCAAAAGAGGGACTGGAGTACAGTCAAGCAGCAGAGCAGTGACACTCTACCACTAGACCAGCAGGGATGAGGCTCAGGAAGGAGCCTGCAAGTGGAGGAGGGTCTTGAATTCCTGACCACTGGGTCAGCAGCAGATCACGGGGCAGTAGCAGCTACAGGACAGAGCTGTTCTGCAAAGGAGCAAGTCCAATACAGGATAGTGGACTGCACCTTTACTGCTCAGCGACCTCCATTAAGTAGCGCTGTGGTGGGGGCCGGACATCTGGGAGGTGGGAACATGGGAGCAGAAAGGACACTGGACGGGGCCGGAGCCGAGGGGGATCACAGTGGCAACGAGGGAAAATTACAGAAAAAATGCAGGCGAGAAAAGAAGATGCAGTGAGAAATCAAGTGGAAAAAACAAACCCAAAGGCAGAGAAATAAAACAAAAAAGCAGAGAGAGGGACAGAAACAGCAAAAGAGGGACAGGAGGGCAGTCAAGCAGCAGAGCAGTGACGCTCTAGCACTAGACTACCAGGGATGAGGCACAGGCAGGAGCCTGTAGATGGAGGAGGGCCTCAAATTCCTGACCAATGGGTCACTAGCAGATGACGGGGGCAGTAGCAGCTACAGGATGAAGCTGTGCAGCGAAGGAGCAAGTCCACTACAGGATAGTGGACTGCACCTTCACTGCGCAGTCACCGCCATTAAGTAGTGCTGCGGGGGGCTGGACATCTGGGAGGCGGTAACGCTGGAGCAGAAAAGGACACAGGAGGGGGACGGGGCCACAGGGGTTCGCAGCGGAAACGATGGAAAAGGACAGAAAAAAGCAGGGAGAGAAAATAGAATGACGCAAGAAAGCAAGAAGAAAAAACAAAGCCAAGGCAGAAAAAAAAAAGAAAAAGCAGAGAGAGGGACAGAAACAGCAAAAGAGAGGTAGGATGGCAGTCAAGAAACATAGCAGTGGCACTCTACCACTGGACCACCAGGGATGAGGCACAGGCATGAGCCTGCAGGTGGAGGAAGGCCTCAAACTCCTAACCACCACCAAGTCAGCAACAGATGACGTGGAGAGCAGCAGCTCCAGGATGGAGCTGCGCTGAAAACAAGCAAGTCCATCACAGGATAGTGGACAGCACCTTCAATGTCCAGCGACCTCCATTAAGTAGTGCTGCGTTGGGGTCTGGACATCAATGAGGCTGGAATGCAGGAGCTGAAAGGACAATGGAGGGGCAGGAGCCGCGGGGGATCACAGCGGCAGCGAGGACCAATTAGAGAAAAAAGCGGGAAAGAAAAGAGGATGCAGCGAGAAAGCAAGTGGGAAAAAAACAAAACCAAAGGCAGAGAAAGAACAGAAAAAAAGCTGAGAGATGGACAGAAACAGCAAAAGAGGGACAGAAGGGCAGTCAAGCAGCAGAGCAGTGACACTCAACCACTAGACCACCAGTGATGAGGCTCAGGAAGGAGCCTGCAAGTGGAGGAGGGCCTCGAATTCCTGACCACTGGGTCAGCAGCAGATGACGGGGCGGTAGAAGCTATAGGATGGAGCTGAGCAGCGAAAGAGCAACTCCACTACAGGATAGTGGACTGCACCTTCACTGAGTAGCGACCGTCATTGAGCAGTGCTGCTGGGGGGCTAGACATCTGGAAGGCGGATATGCAGGAACAGAAAAGGACATGGGAGAGGGCTGGGGCAAAAGGAAGCTTGACGTTGACAGTTGCCCCATGCAGAACAGAAAAAGACCAAGTGAACTGCATCCAATATTTAGATCCTTAAGGCTTCTCTATCTGAGTGGTATCCTTTAAAGCTACGTGACTTGTTGAGTCACCTATAGAACTACTCACACACCTAGACATTCACTCATACAGTCAATCACACATCCTCTTACTCCCCCAGTTACACAAATCCACTTGCTTACTCCTACAAATAGTAACACGTACTATCTCACCTATACAGTCAGTGACAGAAGCATGCACTCATTCATATAGCCACTCTCACATTCACTCACTCATGCATAGTCACTCATATACCCAGTCACTCAACTATACTGCCTTTCACGTACCCAATTACTCGGATGTACGACGTTACAACGCATGCTTTTACCACACATGCTGTTACAACGCAGGTTTTACTACGCATACCATTACAACGCATTACACTTAGGGGTGCTGGATAGTGAATCGTTTAATTTACTATTCCAACTCCAGTCCCCGTGGACACTAGGGAAGGTTTTGGATAGTAAATTAAACTTATTCCTTATCCTAGAGCGCCCCCAGTGTAATGCGTTGTAATGGTTTTCGTTGTAAAACCTGCGTTGTAACAGCACTGTGTGGTAAAAGTTGCGTTGTAAAGGATGTTTCCCCAATTACTCACCCATACTGACACATGCACTCAATCACCGACAGACACACAGACACACACTCACTCATACAGCTTCTCAGGCACGTCGTACCCCATGCAACCAATGACTCACCCACTGACTCATCCATACAGGCAGCCTAACACCACCTCACCCACACACACAGACACCAAGACAACCATAGAGGTAGTCATATAACCAATCAATCACCCATATAGGCAAAGATACTTTCCCATGTGTGTCTCAAGGAGTGGGGGCCGCCCCCACATCACCCTTTTTAATAATGACCTATGAAACATTGTGATGTTGACACACAGCCACATAGTAGGAATTGTTAGGCACTATGTTTAATTATGAATGTGAAATGCCTTTCATAATCAAAGGCCATGTTTTTTGTAAGTGTAAACCAACTATGTACATCTGGGGCCGAGTGTAGTTTTCAAAAACATTTCCATAGAGCAAATGCCTGTGCCTTTAACTAGATCGCTCAATTAGTAAGTTAAAAGGTAATACGGTGTGCTAAACCAGAGGCGGTAGCACACTTCCAAAGCGAGTGTTGTTTTCTTGGAAACAGCATTACATGTTTTCCTGCACAGAATCCATTATCATTTCACGATTCTGCCTCTTAAAATGTTTACGGTCACATTCTCACCTCCCAGCCATAAAATAAAAAATACCTCCAAGCAAATACCTGAAACGCCTGACATTTTGCGTTTCCATTCATCCCAGATAGCACAGGCTAACCTGCAAATTAGACCTTCTGGGTTCACACATTTCTCTGTTATTATTGAATAAAACACCTCATGCAATTTGAAAGAAGCCTGTGCTTAGAAGAACAGAGTATGGGAAACGAAAAAAAGCTGGTTCTCACAATTGGACAGTTTACCTTTTATTAAATATATCTATTGCACTGACTGTAAAAGCCATTTTGCATTTTCTTCTGCTTGCTTAATAGACTCTGTAATCACTTTGCAAGTTCTAAATTTTTCTTTTTGATTGAATTTAACTGTGTATACCTCAAACCAGAGTGCCAACAGCAGTACTTGAGTGATTGCTGGCCGTGTCCAACTGTGGCCCTGTGTATTGAGATGTACTCCACCTCATTCTTGCATTAGAGAGATAAGTGCCCTTCTGAACTCTATCCCATTGTAGTTAATCACTCCTCAAATAAATCCCCCCTGGGGGGCGCTAGAGGGCGCCAGGCAAGATGGCCGCACTTCTGTGAGGCTCCGCCAGATCGAGCTAAAATCCTTTCAACATCCTTCACATCCTGTCATCGTCACTCACCGGCGTTGCGGTATTGCCTACAGGGAGTGAGGCGGAATAGTCTGTCGCTACTTCTGGTTGTCTAACTGCCTCTGGAGGCGACTGCGGCCGTCTGCCCTGCTGGCTGGGTCCCGACATCATGGTGCTCTGGGGCAGCCCTGCGCCCGAGGCTTGCCTGCTGTGGAGGACTCCTGCCGTGCCTGACGTGGCTGCCGGGGGCGGCTCGAGCGGCCGGACGATCTAGCCGAAGCCGAGGAAGCGGTTCTGCACATCGGCGGAGGCGAGCGGCTACCGCCTGGGCTGGTCCCGATCTCAGCTGGTCGCGGTGAGTGGGGAGGCGGCCTGGGAAAGCCCGGGGCTGCGGAGGTGGCGCTGGGCTGCTCCGCGCGAGCCGCGGTTGGTGGGGGCAGGGCGGGGTGCGCTCAGGTGTAGCTGCGAGGGCCGGGCGGAATGGTGGCGGAGGAGCACTACGGCTTACGGCCTGGGACTGCGGCCTGGCACTGGCTGAGAGAGTGTGGCTTGGATCTGGCTGCCGTAAAGTTGCTGACTGGCGGAGGGGCTTACCGGGAGCCTGAGGCTCCGACTTCTGGGTCATCGGCAATCACTGTGGCGTTGCGTGGGATCGTAGCTCTGCACTACTACCACCGCTGCATCTCTCTGGGCCTCCCCCTTACAGCGACTGGAGGTACTATGGCGCCCGTGATCTGATCAGGAGGCTGGGCATACCGGAGGCCCGGGGAAGCGAGATTGGCGCCCGGAGGGGTGCAAACTAGGCCCTGATTAATTGTGACTCTTATGCTGGAGGTGCTGCCTGTTGGGCTTTTGGTGCTCCCTCTCCCTGGGTGTTCAGATTGCGTGCCCTTCACTCTTGTGGATACTACCCCGACCAGCTGGGGTGGACTGCAGTGCCTTTGAGTGCTGGTTTTAATGACCTGCTGGCACCATGGGCAGGCCTGAACGAAATCAGCCCAAATTGACTTTTGATGCTAAGAAGACCGCGATGACGGCCTCGCAGGCGCCACCGGACTCGGAGCCCCCCGGGGCGTCTGGGGGCGCGCCGAATCTAGAGGCCGTACTTGTAGCCATGCAGACAACATTGCAATCCATAGAGGGCACCATGGAAGCAGTGAATCACAGACTTGACCATATGGCTACGCAGTTTGATTGGCAGAATGAACGGATGGGAGAGGTTGAGCAGAGAGTGTCTGCCACTGAGGAAGGTCTGTCTACAGTGTCCACCAAGGTCTTCAACATGGAGCGAGTATTGGAGGTCATCCAGGCTAAAAATGAGGAGTTGGAAGGGCGGTCCCGACGCAATAACATCCGCGTCACGGGACTGCCGGAGTCTACCAATGTGGGCCGAATGGAAGACTTTATGGAACGACTGTTGCTTGATATTTCCGGTGCATACCAGTTATCCAGCGTGTTCATCGTGGAGCGGGCCCATCGCTCATTGGCGAAACGCCCGGTACCTGGAGCGACGCCACGTCCTATCATCGCCCGCATACTCAATTATAAAGACAGAGATGTGATTCTGCGCCTGGCACGGGAGAAGGGCACCATAGACTATCAGGGAAACAAACTTGAATTTTACCCTGACTTCACGGTGGCGGTACAGACAACGAGGAAAGAATTTCAGACGGTGAAGCAACTTCTTAGGGCGGAGGATATACCATATGCTATGCTCTACCCGGCCCGCCTCCGGATAGGGGCACCGTCAGACAATAAAATCTTTACATCTCCTAAGGCGGCCATGGACTATGCGAAGAAGCAAAAGAAAAGAAAACGAGACTCCAATGCAGCGCAGGAAGGGGAAGAGGATATACGTGAAGAGGTTGCATAGTACTCTGTGCTTCTCCAGCAACTTCGTTCATCTTGGTCCTACAGGCTGGGGTGTTGCCACACGTTAATGCTCCACTCTTATTGCTGATGAGTTAACTCTCTCTACGTACTGCTAGTGGGTGGGGGGCATGTGCGATGGTCCACTTTCAACTGTGCCACCAGTGCCCAGGCTAAAGGTTCATGAACATTGTACTGTTTGTTTTACTAACTGCTGGGGCTTGGCGGGTGACCATTTCTCGCTGCTGCTGGTGGGCGACGGGCCGGACACCTCTGCTAAAATATAATGGTGGCGTTGATACCCTGGTTGGGGAATTATGTTGCATTGCTGATTGCTATACTGTCTGTTAAGGTTAGGCTGCTAGACCTCTGTGCTATCATATATGGCAGGTGGTGCCAGACCTACAGATGAGGCCTAGAGGTATGATATTTGCTGGGAACGTTACCGCTGCAATGTTTGCTTGTCTATTCCTGGGAATGTGCTGATCCATACTGATAAGGGTACTGCTGTCCACTCCATTGGGAGCTGCTGAAGGGTTTTGGTATGTGTCGCAGCGCCGGGGGGACGGAGATGGATGTTTAGACGGACTGCTCAATCCTCTCCTACTTAGTTCACTAGTGGGAGTTGGGCACCTCTACGCCCCCACGTATGGGAGCTCCCCACAATTTGGTTGGTGCAATGTTTGGGGTTAGGGCACTAAGAGGTTGGGGTTGGCTTTGGCAGGTTGGGGGTGCTGAAGTGGGTGGGGGGAAGGAATCCAGTTGCCATGGATTTCAGTTCTGGGGATGGAGGATACCTCTGGGGCGTGTACGCAAAAGGGGCCTGTTAAGTTCTGCTGGGGGCTGCTTTGGGCGGGACATGGGACTGGACGCCACTATTATTGTTCACTGGATGGGAAGTACATTTGGAACCGTGTGGATAGGTATATGTATTAACCATCATTCTTTCTAGGGGGGGTACGCTAACTTGGATTTCGTGGAATGTACGGGGTCTTAATAGACCACAAAAGACTAGGCAGATGCTTGCATATTTGAACAGGCATGCAGTGCAGGTGGCCTTTCTGCAGGAAACGCATCTCTGCGGACAGGCGGCTGACACAGTAGCTCGCCGCTGGGCTGGTACCAGGGTGGCCATCACATACTCCTCCTATGCTCGTGGGGTTATGATACTCATCAAAAAAGAGGTCTCGTTTGTGAGTTTGCATGTGGATGTAGACAAGGAGGGTAGGTATGTCATTTTGCATGGTAAACTGTGTGGAACGCTAATCACCATGGTTAATGTATATGGACCCAACATTGATGATCCAGACTTTTATGTCACGTTGTGGAATAAGGTTTATCAGCTACCTCCCTCGGCGATTATTTGTGGAGGGGATTTGAATGTGACACTGGATCAAGGGTTGGATAAAAAGGGTATGCGCCAGTCATCCATGAAGCGGGCGTGTGGTGCTGTCAGGGATGGAATGGAGGTGCTGGGGCTGGTGGATGCGTGGCGTCTGGGCCATCCTGGTGTGAGGGAGGGCACCTGCTATACTTCCGCTCATGACACTTGGTCAAGATTGGATTACTGGTTGGTGACGAAGGATGTGAGTGGCTGGGTGACGAAGACTGCACATTTGGCTCGCACGTTGTCTTATCACGCCCCTGTGTTGATGGAAGTTCAGCTCCCGACGCATGCGCATGTCCCGTTTGCATGGCGATTGCCTCCTGGTGTTTTGAGAGATCAGGTCCTGCGGGAGAGCTTGCGTGACTCGATTGAACTGTTTTTTTATAAGAATGTTGGGTCAGTGTCCAGTGCGGGTGTGATTTGGGAGGCGTTCAAGGTGACAGTGCGGGGCACGTGTATTGGTATGCAGGCTGGGGTACTTAAATTGCTCAGGGACTCTATAGAACGGCTGGAGCGTGAGTTGATATGTATGGAACGACAATGTGAGCAGCGGCCCTCCGATCACCTTCTGGCTGACATATGCTCGAAGGTCTCTGAATACAATGAACTGGCAGATCAGGAGGTTCAGTTTCTGTCCAAACGCGCTAGGGCACGATACTACGGAGAGGGTGGTAGACCTGGACGAGGGCTGGCGGATAGACTTAAGGACCCCTGGGCTAAACATTGCGCAGTGCAGGAGCTCAGGGAGGGCGATAGAACTGTGACCGATACGGAAGGTATTTTGGACTGTTTCACTCGGTACTATACTGACATGTATGCATATAAAGACACGGCTGCCGAGGGGGAAATTTCGGAATATCTTGAGGATATCGCTCTTGTCTGTCTCTCGAAGGGTCAGCAGGACTTTCTGATGCACCGCGTCACGGAGGGAGAACTGAGGGATGCAATCGCGGCTCTGCCCAATGGCAAGGCTACTGGTACAGAAGGCCTACCACCTGAATTCTATAAAGAGTATGTGGATCTCTTATTGCCGCATCTGGCGATGGTGTTGGAGGAGGCCTCTGAATGTGGGCGACTACCCGCGACATTGAGGGAAGCCCTGCTGGTGGTACTCCCTAAACCAGGTAAGCCGTTGGACAGCTGTGAGTTGTACCGACCGCTGTCCCTAATGAACACAGATGTCAAGATTATTGCCAAAGTGCTCGCCACGCGCCTACAACTGCTCTTACCAGTAATGGTGTTGCCGGACCAATCTGGATTTGTACCGGCGCGCTCCACCACGCATAATCTAAGAGCACTTTTTGCTGTCCTACATCTACTCAAACCTGACTTAGCTGCGGTGGCGGTCCTGTTGGATGCTGCCAAAGCATTCAACTCTGAGGCCTGGAGATACATGATGGCAATACTGCATCGCATGGCTCCGCTTGATGTCTAGCTTTTTCAAAACGTTGCAGACCCTGCTGATTACCTTGGCATGGGGAGGGAAGAAACCGTGTGTGAAATGGGATACCCTGACCAAACCATATGAGAGGGGTGGATTTGCGGTGCCTGACATGAAGTTGTATTATTTGTGTGCGCAGGCGCATTTTGCCTCATACTGGATCATGGCGCCGCCGTATACGCCACACGTGGCGATTGAGGCGGCAGCGGTACACCCGTTGCCACTAAAAGCGATGATTGTAAACTCACACTCTGTATATGAGAGGGACAAGGTGGACACGGTGCAGAGCACGGTGAGGGCGTGGCGAGAGTTGGGTAGGGGTGCGTGTTCCTTGCCACTTTATGCGCCAGGCATGCCCTTGCTTTATCATGAGCATATATCGGTCTCGAGTGAGATAGGGGCAATCCACCTGCTACAGGATGTTGGCATAACTACAATGGGGGATATCTTCCCGGCGAGCCGCTTTCTGGCCTTATCGTCGATATTGGACCAAACAAACAATGGCACTATGGCTACCTTCATGTATGTCCGGTTACGAGCCGCAGTGCGCGCTCATTTTCCGACTTTCCCGTTGGAGCCGCCTGCGCTGGCTGCGCTGCAGTTCCTGTACACAGCTACTTCTCGAGTCAAACTGGTTTCGAGGCTGTACAAAATTTCGCAGGATGAGGAGTGTGGTATGGGTGTGGCTGCAAAGGCTAGGTGGGATGCGTGTTTGCTGGAGCCGCTCTCGGAGGATGAATGGGTGGAATGCTGCGCTATGACCGGGAAATTTGCTGCTAATGGGAATTTCAGACCTTTGCATTATAAATTCTTGCAACAATGGTATTACACTCCGGAGCAACTTTTTAGATTCGGTCTGCGAAACTCATCTGCGTGCGTGCGCTGCGGGGCTGCCGTAGCTGATTTTTTGCACCTGGCTTGGACGTGTCCACGAGTGTCAAAGTTCTGGATAGCTGTGACTGCGGCTTTGACTGCTATGACCCTGGCGACTGTTGAGGCAACGCCGCGTGTCTGTTTGCTGGGTATGGTGTCTGGTATCCCTTTGGGTGTGAGGCGATTGGTGGCGCTGGCGGTGCAGCTGGCCAAGCGCAGAGTGGCGATCTGCTGGGGGGGGGGCGTCGGAGGTGAAGATTTGGCTGCAGGACATGGCGTACTGTCGAGATCAGTTGACATGCTATTATGAGGAACTACCGGCTCGCTCCCGCCCCCATGATATCTGGGGACCATACACCACATATATGCTGGCGCAATTGTCTGATGACGACTTGTCCAGCCCGTGTCCCTGAGTGTGTGGTGTTTTACTGGGGAACTTGCCGGCTCGGCGATGGCTCGCTGCTGGCCAGTCCGGTTTTCTTGACTGCTGCCTCGTGCTGTTGCCCTTGGACACGCGCTAGTGGCCTGGCCGGGGTGGTGCTGCTGAATGTGTTGCTTCTGCCTGTGGTTGACCCCCCCAAAAACTATTGCACTTCCTAGGTTCCCTTAAAGGTGTGTCTTGGCGTCTAATCTGCTATGGCTTTATTCAATGGAGTGAGGGTTCCTTGCATTGAGCTTGTAGTCCCATGTGATATTCGCGCAACTGCTGTACTACGCCCGGGGGGGAGGGTTGGGGTGGGGGTTCTTGTTGTTTCTAACTGTTGCCTATTGTTTTCCCTTTTTCCTTTCTTTACAAAAGCAAAAATGAGACCTCGGACGGATTCCTTATTGCTCACCCATGCCCGGCTTTAAGCTTTGGATTGCTTAATATTGCTTGTTATGCCTCCGGGCCTTTGACTGTTGGTACACTAGCTGAGTGCTACGACCCATGTGTGCTTTTGTTTCAATGGTTGCGGCCGGCCCGTTGGGTTGTAGGCCAGAAGCTGTGTAACTGCACTTCAATGTAATAAAGGTCTTTAAAAAAAAAAATCAACAAAAAAAAAATCCCCCCTAATATTTGAGTGATTAGCGTCTCTTTTAAACACAGCACCTGAGAGCTATATAATTTCCTAGTGAACTGTTCTCTAAACAGCTGAGCGACTGATCCCATTGTTGAACTAATCTACAAATGCTTAATCAAACCCTCCTGAATTGTATCACACAATATTTGTATAATGTCTGTTCCTCATGACTTACACCATGCAAGCTTAACCCATTAGCACTTCAGAGATCATGGCTTCGATTATAGCTAAGATATGAAATCATATTTGTATGCCTCCACCTACTGCTCTCTTCCTCTTTTACCCCTACCTTTCCAGGGTTGCAGACACACACGAGCACACATACACAATCACAGTTGACACTAGTTATTAAGGTGTCCTATTGAAACTCGACTTAATAAGTCCATCACCTGGGTTCCAGGCTCCAGCCTCACTCCTTGAGACCATGCTCTCCTCTTCAGAAAACACTATATTATCAGTATTCAACACACCTCTTCCCTTCTTAACATGCTTAGATATGGAGTCTTTAACTCCTCTTTCACTGGCCTAGGCATGATCGTTGTGTCACAGCGCACTTGTCTTCAATGTGCTCAGTGACCTTAATCTGAATAAAAAGGTAATCGCAATAAAATTCTGTTCAGTCAACAACTGTTGGACCACTCTTATTCGAATATGTTTGGGAGCATCACACTTTCTTATACCAAAACTCTAAACTCCATCCTCACATCTACCTCATTGAGCCACTCTTTTCTTGTTTTCTTGAAATTGACCTTTATCTCACTAACCATGAGATAATGAACACGACATTGAAACCCCCTACAAAGGCAAACACTAGCGGACTGCATGAATCAGGGGTGGTAGGGTGGGCGAATGGAGGGGGTGTTCGGGTGGAATATGTAAAAAAGATAAAAAACGTACCTCCTCGCTGCTCTCTAGCTCTCTCCCATGTTGTCTCAGTCTCCCCGGGGCTGGAACAGGAAGCAGCTAGGCTCACTCCCCTAAGCTAATCACAACGCTGCAATACAGCATTGTGATTGGTCTGACCGCTCAGCCATGGAATGGGAACCTGGGCATGTTCTTCACACAGGCTGTAATGCAGCCTGCATGGAGAACATGCGAAGTGTACATGATTGTTTGACCGGACCGAGAGGACTGGCAGAACAGTCATTGCGCACTTAGAGTGGGCTCCCCTGCTCTGAGAGCAGAGCGGCCACTCCCGCCCGGCAAAGTTGTGCAACAGGAAGAAATCCAATTATAATAACCTCGAGTTATTATTATGTTTTTTCTTTCACTGCTTAGCTGTAGTGAGGTGACGCTCCTCCACCTTAGCGGAGAAGCCGCTACTGCAAAATGACCCCACGATTAAATGTAACTTCCAGCCCAACTCAAACTCTTTTTACCTCGAGTAGACCCACTGAAATGCTACTTCTTATCTTGACTCCATGTCACACAGTTCAGCCTGGTTTTGCCACATTTCATTATCATTCAGCCTCACAGAGAAAGTTCTTCTTGCCACCATAGGTATCAGCAGCGCATTGCTTGACTGGTTCTCATGCTATTTACCCAAAAATCTTGTTTTCTGTTTCCTGATGGCCCCTACACTCTCTGCTCACACCCCAACCAATTGGCATTTCCAAGGTTCTGTCCCGGTCCTCTTATTTTTACCATCTTCATCACCTCTCTGAGTGAACCTATCACCTCCCTGTGCTTCTTCCATCACTTTAATGCAAGGGCATGACAATCTTCTTCTCCTTCCCATAGCTCCCCCCCACTAACATACCAGAATGTTTGATTACCACTCTGCCATCAGTCACTGGATTTCCTTCTGTCATCTTGTGCTAATCTGTTTTGAGACGGAATTAATTTAATTCCCAACATCTTTTGCCCGTGACACCTTGGTGCTTCCATCTTCATCCTCCTGACAAACTAATAACGTTCACAGCCACTTTCACTCAGTTTGACTCATGAATCATTATTCCACCCTTTATCTCCTAGACAGCCGCTCACACTATTCCATAATCATCACCATAATCATCATCAGGCCAATAGAGACCTGTATGAGAACACAGACATATGCACAAACTGTTTAGGGCTGGTTGACTCTCAGAGTTCTCTGGGCATAGCACCCTGCTCTTCACTGCAAGCCTTCTTTTATTAGGTCCATGTGCCAGCTCCTCATGCTTACTACATGGGGACAGCTAAGCTATTCACAAACCCTTTAAGTAAGCGTCCCCACGCTTCAAAATTCCCTGACTTACCTCCTCTTTATCTGTCTTGTTTTCCTCTCTTCCTTTTTATATGATATATGTATTGGATACAGGAATGTATCCCACTGTATAAATTGTTCACTTTATCCTTCTTGATCTTCTTACATTGATTAAATCAGTATCTGGCTGGGTACTTTTTGGCTTATAGTACACGTTGTTGTCTATATTTCATTAACTGCTGGTTTAATATCTAATTAAGTTAAGGACCGCTGTTGCCTTATAATACTATTACCACTGGTCCTTGACTACCTAGAGGGTTTCCTTATTTCTTTAAAACTGACCAAGACCATAATGGCACAACTCCAGTGCATTAAATTTAACGCATGATCACTCAGCAAACATGCCATAGAGATCCGGTACACAATCTCACCTGTCACCCTGAACGTCATCTTCCTCACAGCGACCTGACTGAACCCTGCCTCCACACCGGACATCACCATCAGCACACCGAAGGCTATAAGATCACACACCAGGACAGAACCAACAAACATGGTGGTTGAATTATCATCATGTAAAAGGACAACATCTGCCACATGACCTCCTAAGATGACTCAACCCTGATAATGGAGCATCTCACCTTCCGACTCCAAACAGACAATAAAAGCACCATCAGAAGCCCCCTTGCCTATGGACCTACAGGACCACTCCCCAGCGTTTGCAGCGCCATTCCTGACCTCATCACTTTGATTGCCATCAACTCCAAGCACAACATCTTCCTAGGAGATCTTAACTTCTACCTCGACAACCTCAGTGACACCAACAAAATCGACCTCCTTGAAAGCATGAGCAACATTGGACTCAACCAACTTGTGGCCGACCCTACCAACATTACAGGACACATGTTTGACCCCATTTTCACACCCAATGACAGTGTCAAGTACAACCATTTCTCACAGCTCACCTGGACCGAACACTACAGCATCAACTACACCAACACTGGCACCATGCCCCAACCTCCATGTGCAGAAACTGGAAGAAAATATCAGAAGACCACTGGAACAACGCTCTCAACTCCCAGCTCCCACACACAACATCCAACCTAGAAAAGGCTGCAAAGAATGTCTCCCAGTGGATCACAGAATGCACCAGCACAATAGGCCCACCAAGCTACCCAAATGCAAAGGACCTGCCAGAAGAGCCAGGTGGTTCACAGCGAAGCTGAAATCCACCAAATGCAACTGCTGGCAACTAGAAAGGAAGTGGGGAACCAGCAAAGAAGCAGGAGACCATATCACCTTCAAGACAGCACTCAAACAGTACCACCGCCTCCTGAAAGAAACAAAGAAGAAAGCCCTAGATGACTGCATCGAAGCCAGCACATACTGCAGCAAGGAGCTCTTTGCCATTATGAAGGAGTTCTCCATTCCTGCAGCTGCAGAGAACAAAATCAACCCCTCCCTAGAACAGTGTGACACCCTGGCAGACTTCTTCCACAATAAAATCTCAGTCATCTGTGGAAATGTCAAACCCCGACCCCCACCACTGACAGCATCAGCATGCTCACATTCACAAACACAAACCATGAACACCTGCTCACCCATTGGGACCCTTTCACAACTCAAGCCACAATCTCCGTTATGAACTCTGTGCACTCAAGAGCACCTACAGACCTCTGTCCCCACCACATCTTCAACCTCCGGAGCAAGATGATTGGAGACAAACTCAAGAAAATCCTGATCACCTCCAGCACCTTGATCTTCTTCTCTGAGGACTGGAAACAAGCTGAAGAGAGGCCCCTTCTGAAGAAACCATCCCCCAACCTAGCAGAACCGAAGAGCTACCAGACAATCTCCCTGCTCCCCTTTCCAGCAAAGGTTCTCGATAAGGCAACCAACCAGAAATTCACAAACACCTGGAACACAACAACCTCCTGGACTCTTTCAGTCTTGATTCCCAGCCAACCACAGCACAGAGACAGCTGTGATGGCAGCCACTGATGATGTCAGTGCCCTCCTGGACTGCGGCGAAATGGAAGCCATCATCCTCTTGCGCCTTTCAGCCACCTTCAACACTGTCTCCCATCACATCTTGAGTAACAGACTCCACCATATTGGAATCCAGGGAGATACACTCAAATGGATGGCCTCATACCTCACTGGAAGAATCCAGAAAATCTGTCTCCCACCGTTCATCTCAGAACCCAAGAAGATAATCTCCGGTGTCCCCCCAGGATCATCCCTTAACCCAAACCTTCAACATGTATATGACCCCCCTGCCAACAGTGTTAGATGGCACGGGCTCAACATAATCTCTTGCGCCCACGACACACAGCTCATCCTCTCGCTGTTAGAAGACCCCTCCACCACCAGAGCCAACTTCCATAGATGTATGATGAACGTAACCGACTGGATGAAGAATAACTTTCTCAAGCTGAACAAGAACAAGATGGAAGTCATAATCTTTGGGAACAATACCTCGCCATGGAACGCCACATGGTGGCTTACTGAACTCAGCCCATCACCCGCAGTGACAGACCATGCCCACAACCTCAGCATCACCTTGGACAGTAAGCTATCTATGAAGAAATAGGTAAGTGCAGTCTCATCAGTGTGCTTCAACACCCTACTCATGCTCCAGAAGATCTTCAGGTGGCTTTCAGTCAACACCAGAAGGGCCATCAAACAGGCCCTCAACACCAGCAGGTTGGGCTAAGGGAACACACTCTACGTAGAAATCAACACATGCCTCCAGGAGAGACTACAGATAATACAAAACTCAGCTGCAAGACTCATCCTTCACCTCCTCAGACGGCCCCACATCACATCTCACCTCAAGAAGCTACACAGGCTCCAGATCCAGAAGATATGCCAGTTCAAGATGTTGAACCATGCCTACAAAGTCCTGCACAACAAAGGACTAGTATACATCAACAAATGCATGAACTTCTACCAACGGACCAGAAACCTATGATCTGCCTCTCTTTTCCTCGCAGACATTCCCCGGATCCGCCTAAGCAACAGCAAAGGAAGCTCATTCTTACCTGGCTCCCAAAGCTCTGAATGACCTTCCCCGGCACTTCAGGACTGCCTCATCACTCCTGCAGTTCAGAAAAGCACCCAAGACCTGGCTGTTTGAATGAGCAGATCAACACGAAGCAGTTAGCAACTCCACACCTTGAGGCCCTCACGGGTGAATCTCCGCACTAAAGTGAAAATCACCCTCGGAGAGGTATGTCAGCGCCACGCAGACCACAGACAGTAAATCGAACTATTAGGACATGAACAACGCAGTTTTGAGAAGTTTCCTAAATTTGTAGTGGTCTGTAGATTGACATATATGGAGGGGGAGCTTATTTCAAAACAGAGGTGCTAAATATGAGAAGGATCTGCCTCCTAATCTAGCCTTTCTAATCTGTAGAACTATGAGTAAGGCTTTGTCACTTGACCTTAAAGATCTGCCTGGCTGGTATTGGACAAGCTTTGTGAATAAGTAGCTTGGGCCATATTCGTTCAAGGGCTTGTGTGTCAGACAGCGTACTTTGAAAACAATTCTCATTCAGATTTCTAACCAATGGACAGAGTGCAGAAGGGGAGAAGAGGCCATCCTAGCTGGGAGATGGTTGGTGATACATGCTGCCATATTTTGCACATCTTGCAGTTTATTAAAGACTGTCTCATTGGTAGAGACCATTAAAGCATTGCAATAATCCAAGCAAACAATAATCAAAATAATCAATGCTTGGACCAAGGTCTTCCTCACAGAATGTGGGAGGAGGGGAAAAATTCTCCTTAAGAGATGCAACATATGAATACAGGTACCAATTGCGTTCCAGACCTGTTCTTTCATCGTGAGAGATTGGTCAAGATGAATTACCATGTTTTTTTACAACTAATTTAAGGAGCCATGAGTCGGGTGACAAAAGCTGTTGAACACTGCCAAACAGCATAATTACTGTTTTATTGTCTTTCAGCTTGAGACAGTTATCTGTCATCCAAGCCGCAAGACTTGCCATACCTGCTGAGAAGCAATCTTTTGCATTATTCAGATCAATATCGAGAGGGATGGTTAGCTGCCCGCCATCAGCATATGACAAGGGTTCAAAACAAAACATTTTAACAATTTTGTCAAGGGTTGGCCACATAGATGTTAAAAAGTGTAGGGCTGAGACACGAGCCCGGAGGCACAGTCTTGTCAAGTTTCAGGGTTTGTGGCTATTAGGCACCCAGATTGATAGTCTGAGTTCGGTTGATTAGAAAATCCTTGAACCATGCTGGTGAGGTGCCATGTATGCATATCTCATGCAGTCTCTGCAGCATCCTGGGGTGATATATAGTGTTGAATTCTGCAAATAGATCCAACAATATGAGCAATGAAGGAATAATTTTGGCCAGAGAGGATCGTATGAGGTCAGTAGCCACCATTAGAGTAGTCTCAGTACTATGCATGGGTCTAAAACCCGATTGAGACAGGTCCAGCAGTTTATTCATGTCAGGGTGATCAATGAGTTGAGTGTTTATTTGGCCTTCCATCAACTTACCTAGTTGGGGAAGATTTTATTGGTCAAGCTTTAGCCCAGCCAGCTTTGAAGTGGTGTATCTTTTGCATTCTCTCACTGTCAAAAGAGGTTATTCATGCAGGCTCCTCTTACCGCAAACATTTCCAGATATGGCTTACTGGTTTCACAGCCTCACTGAAGAACTGTAATCTTCATTCTCAGGGGTCTCCCTAATACAAAGAACTTGGCACAGAAGCTGAAATATGAAAAGACATCTTTATTAAACTTAATTAAGTGGGACTACGTCACACAGGAGCCTTAACAACTGAATGAGGCGGTCTAAAGAGTACAAAACACAGAGGCCTTTTATATGCTTAGGGTTACAAACTCAGCACAAAAGTAAGGGGCAGTCCTAGCTTTTGCAAGCATGCAAAATACCTAATATATCATACAAGATCTGCAAAATATTAGCCAATAGGAAAACATTCAGAACAAGGCATCATGTAACCAGAACGTCCCCTTTAAGTGTGTTTCTGCCCAACCCATAAGTCAATAAACTACAGCACCTATAGGTCAATCAGTAATGGCAAAACATGTCTGTATGCAGTTAGGCCAGCTGGTGTCTGAGATTGGTTTTCAAAACAAGGATAGAGGGGGTTTTCAACACGTTGCAGTCCAAAGGGCAGAGACACTTCATGAATAGAGCAGCCTGTGTAAAGGCAACACAAATTGACGACAAATGTAAGATGGAGTGAAAATTAAAGAACCTCAGCCCCTCCTTTTGCCATTACACAGGCAAATCCTAATTCATTGCTAGGTGAGCATTCTACTCATTTTATACAAACAGGTATATATAAACTATCAGCAGGAATACAAAGAGAACAAAGCATTTAACATTCAGATAGCAAAAGAAAGTATTGACCACTATTACAAACAGGTTTATCCTATTTTTTCACAACCCTAGGCAAAAGCAAATCCTAAAATTATTTTACAAACATTTTCAGGGCTCCTAGTTATTTCAGCAACTATTGACAATGCCAGTAAAACAATAAGAATCAGTCTCCAAACACCCATTCTATGCAATCGCACGGGAAATACCCAGAGTCCGGCCAAGCCTCTCTGGCAGGCTTCTATTGTCCATCAAATCTGCTTCTGTTGTTTTCTTCCGCATGGGCCTCTTCATTCAGGACTTTCATGAAAATGGTGGTTCTCAGTATCCGTTGGAGTGCCCTCCTGGCAAACACTTACAGCTCATTTAAAAGTCCCAATGTCTCAATGCAGTGCACCAATATATTTCCTGTGCTGCAGGCACTACAGATATTGTGCTCTTCGTTAGTCATGCAAAAACAACAAGTGATGGACTGAATGTGGATCAATGTCACACACTCCCCCAGTCAAAAGATCTGGGCCCAAATCCATCGTTTTTTTGCACTCCACACCACCCTGGGTTAGACAATGGCGATATGCAAATCAGCTCTGACCCTGTTGCCCCATGGGAACAGTCCAGTCCGAACTACAAAAGCCATGTCCTTCCCAGAACGGAATCAAGCATCCGAGGACCGGACCGGTTTCGAGGTAACACCTCTCTTCAGCCCGGCTAGCTTGACTCCAAGTGGTGTGGAGTGCCTGGGACCCACGTCTGGGCATCCCCAGCGCACTTAGGGCGGCAATTGCAAAAACAACAAGTGATGGACTGAATGTGGATCAATGTCACACACTCCCCCAGTCAAAAGATCTGGGCCCAAATCCATCGTTTTTTTGCACTCCACGCCACCCTGGGTTAGACAATGGCAATATGCAAATCAGCTCTGACCCTGTTGCCCCATGGGAACAGTCCAGTCCGAACTACAAAAGCCATGTCCTTCACAGAACGGAATCAAGCATCCGAGGACCGGACCGGTTTCGAGGTAACACCTCTCTTCAGCCCGGCTAGCTTGACTCCAAGTGGTGTGGAGTGCCTGGGACCCACGTCTGGGCATCCCCAGCGCACTTAGGGCGGCAATTGCAAAAACAACAAGTGATGGACTGAATGTGGATCAATGTCACACACTCCCCCAGTCAAAAGATCTGGGCCCAAATCCATCGTTTTTTTGCACTCCACACCACCCTGGGTTAGACAATGGTGATATGCAAATCAGCTCTGACCCTGTTGCCCCATGGGAACAGTCCAGTCCGAACTACAAAAGCCATGTCCTTCCCAGAACGGAATCAAGCATCCGAGGACCGGACCGGTTTCGAGGTAACACCTCTCTTCAGCCCGGCTAGCTTGACTCCAAGTGGTGTGGAGTGCCTGGGACCCACGTCTGGGCATCCCCAGCGCACTTAGGGCGGCAATTGCAAAAACAACAAGTGATGGACTGAATGTGGATCAATGTCACACACTCCCCCAGTCAAAAGATCTGGGCCCAAATCCATCGTTTTTTTGCACTCCACACCACCCTGGGTTAGACAATGGCGATATGCAAATCAGCTCTGACCCTGTTGCCCCATGGGAACAGTCCAGTCCGAACTACAAAAGCCATGTCCTTCCCAGAACGGAATCAAGCATCCGAGGACCGGACCGGTTTCGAGGTAACACCTCTCTTCAGCCCGGCTAGCTTGACTCCAAGTGGTGTGGAGTGCCTGGGACCCACGTCTGGGCATCCCCAGCGCACTTAGGGCGGCAATTGCAAAAACAACAAGTGATAGACTGAATGTGGATCAATGTCACACACTCCCCCAGTCAAAAGATCTGGGCCCAAATCCATCGTTTTTTTGCACTCCACACCACCCTGGGTTAGACAATGGCGATATGCAAATCAGCTCTGACCCTGTTGCCCCATGGGAACAGTCCAGTCCGAACTACAAAAGCCATGTCCTTCCCAGAACGGAATCAAGCATCCGAGGACCGGACCGGTTTCGAGGTAACACCTCTCTTCAGCCCGGCTAGCTTGACTCCAAGTGGTGTGGAGTGCCTGGGACCCACGTCTGGGCATCCCCAGCGCACTTAGGGCGGCAATTGCAAAAACAACAAGTGATGGACTGAATGTGGATCAATGTCACACACTCCCCCAGTCAAAAGATCTGGGCCCAAATCCATCGTTTTTTTGCACTCCACACCACCCTGGGTTAGACAATGGCGATATGCAAATCAGCTCTGACCCTGTTGCCCCATGGGAACAGTCCAGTCCGAACTACAAAAGCCATGTCCTTCCCAGAACGGAATCAAGCATCCGAGGACCGGACCGGTTTCGAGGTAACACCTGTCTTCAGCCCGGCTAGCTTGACTCCAAGTGGTGTGGAGTGCCTGGGACCCACGTCTGGGCATCCCCAGCGCACTTAGGGCGGCAATTGCAAAAACAACAAGTGATGGAGTGAATGTGGATCAATGTCACACACTCCCCCAGTCAAAAGATCTGGGCCCAAATCCATCGTTTTTTTGCACTCCACACCACCCTGGGTTAGACAATGGCGATATGCAAATCAGCTCTGACCCTGTTGCCCCATGGGAACAGTCCAGTCCGAACTACAAAAGCCATGTCCTTCCCAGAACGGAATCAAGCATCCGAGGACCGGACCGGTTTCGAGGTAACACCTCTCTTCAGCCCGGCTAGCTTGACTCCAAGTGGTGTGGAGTGCCTGGGACCCACGTCTGGGCATCCCCAGCGCACTTAGGGCGGCAATTGCAAAAACAACAAGTGATGGACTGAATGTGGATCAATGTCACACACTCCCCCAGTCAAAAGATCTGGGCCCAAATCCATCGTTTTTTTGCACTCCACACCACCCTGGGTTAGACAATGGCGATATGCAAATCAGCTCTGACCCTGTTGCCCCATGGGAACAGTCCAGTCCGAACTACAAAAGCCATGTCCTTCCCAGAACGGAATCAAGCATCCGAGGACCGGACCGGTTTCGAGGTAACACCTCTCTTCAGCCCGGCTAGCTTGACTCCAAGTGGTGTGGAGTGCCTGGGACCCACGTCTGGGCATCCCCAGCGCACTTAGGGCGGCAATTGCAAAAACAACAAGTGATGGACTGAATGTGGATCAATGTCACACACTCCCCCAGTCAAAAGATCTGGGCCCAAATCCATCGTTTTTTTGCACTCCACACCACCCTGGGTTAGACAATGGCGATATGCAAATCAGCTCTGACCCTGTTGCCCCATGGGAACAGTCCAGTCCGAACTACAAAAGCCATGTCCTTCCCAGAACGGAATCAAGCATCCGAGGACCGGACCGGTTTCGAGGTAACACCTCTCTTCAGCCCGGCTAGCTTGACTCCAAGTGGTGTGGAGTGCCTGGGACCCACGTCTGGGCATCCCCAGCGCACTTAGGGCGGCAATTGCAAAAACAACAAGTGATGGACTGAATGTGGATCAATGTCACACACTCCCCCAGTCAAAAGATCTGGGCCCAAATCCATCGTTTTTTTGCACTCCACACCACCCTGGGTTAGACAATGGCGATATGCAAATCAGCTCTGACCCTGTTGCCCCATGGGAACAGTCCAGTCCGAACTACAAAAGCCATGTCCTTCCCAGAACGGAATCAAGCATCCGAGGACCGGACCGGTTTCGAGGTAACACCTCTCTTCAGCCCGGCTAGCTTGACTCCAAGTGGTGTGGAGTGCCTGGGACCCACGTCTGGGCATCCCCAGCGCACTTAGGGCGGCAATTGCAAAAACAACAAGTGATGGACTGAATGTGGATCAATGTCACACACTCCCCCAGTCAAAAGATCTGGGCCCAAATCCATCGTTTTTTTGCACTCCACACCACCCTGGGTTAGACAATGGCGATATGCAAATCAGCTCTGACCCTGTTGCCCCATGGGAACAGTCCAGTCCGAACTACAAAAGCCATGTCCTTCCAGAACGGAATCAAGCATCCGAGGACCGGACCGGTTTCGAGGTAACACCTCTCTTCAGCCCGGCTAGCTTGACTCCAAGTGGTGTGGAGTGCCTGGGACCCACGTCTGGGCATCCCCAGCGCACTTAGGGCATCAATTGCAAAAACAACAAGTGATGGACTGAATGTGGATCAATGTCACACACTCCCCCAGTCAAAAGATCTGGGCCCAAATCCATCGTTTTTTTGCACTCCACACCACCCTGGGTTAGACAATGGCGATATGCAAATCAGCTCTGACCCTGTTGCCCCATGGGAACAGTCCAGTCCGAACTACAAAAGCCGAAAAAAAACCGATGGATTTGGGCCCAGATCTTTTGACTGGGGGAGTGTGTGACATTGATCCACATTCAGTCCATCACTTGTTGTTTTTTGCAATTGCCGCCCTAAGTGCGCTGAGGATGCCCAGACGTGGGTCCCAGGCACTCCACACCACTTGGAGTCAAGCTAGCCGGGCTGAAGAGAGGTGTTACCTCGAAACCGGTCCGGTCCTCGGATGCTTGATTCCGGTCTGGGAAAGATATGGCTGTTGTAGTTCGGACTGGACTGTTCCCATGGGGCAACAGGGTCAGAGCTGATTTGCATAAAGCCATTATCTGACCCAGGGTGGTGTGGAGTGCAAAAAAACGATGGATTTGGGCCCAGATCTTTTGACTGGGGGAGTGTGTGACATTGATCCACATTCAGTCCATCACTTGTTGTTTTTTGCAATTGCCGCCCTAAGTGCGCTGGGGATGCCCAGACGTGGGTCCCAGGCACTCCACACCACTTGGAGTCAAGCTAGCCGGGCTGAAGAGAGGTGTTACCTCGAAACTGGTCCGGTCCTCAGATGCTTGATTCCGGTCTGGGAAAGATATGGCTGTTGTAGTTCAGACTGGACTGTTCCCATGGGGCAACAGGGTCAGAGCTGATTTGCATAAAGCCATTATCTGACCCAGGGTGGTGTGGAGTGCAAAAAAACGATGGATTTGGGCCCAGATCTTTTGACTGGGGGAGTGTGTGACATTGATCCACATTCAGTCCATCACTTGTTGTTTTTTGCAATTGCCGCCCTAAGTGCGCTGGGGATGCCCAGACGTGGGTCCCAGGCACTCCACACCACTTGGAGTCAAGCTAGCCGGGCTGAAGAGAGGTGTTACCTCGAAACCGGTCCGGTCCTCGGATGCTTGATTCCGGTCTGGGAAAGATATGGCTGTTGTAGTTCGGACTGGACTGTTCCCATGGGGCAACAGGGTCAGAGCTGATTTGCATTAAGCCATTATCTGACCCAGGGTGGTGTGGAGTGCAAAAAAACGATGGATTTGGGCCCAGATCTTTTGACTGGGGAAGTGTGTGACATTGATCCACATTTAGTCCATCACTTGTTGTTTTTTGCAATTGCCGCCCTAAGTGCGCTGGGGATGCCCAGACGTGGGTCCCAGGCATTCCACACCACTTGGAGTCAAGCTAGCCGGGCTGAAGAGAGGTGTTACCTCGAAACCGGTCCTCGGATGCTTGATTCCGGTCTGGGAAAGATATGGCTGTTGTAGTTCGGACTGGACTGTTCCCATGGGGCAACAGGGTCAGAGCTGATTTGCATAAAGCCATTATCTGACCCAGGGTGGTGTGGAGTGCAAAAAAACGATGGATTTGGGCCCAGATCTTTTGACTGGGGGAGTGTGTGACATTGATCCACATTCAGTCCATCACTTGTTGTTTTTTGCAATTGCCGCCCTAAGTGCGCTGGGGATGCCCAGACGTGGGTCCCAGGCACTCCACACCACTTGGAGTCAAGCTAGCCGGGCTGAAGAGAGGTGTTACCTCGAAACCGGTCCGGTCCTCGGATGCTTGATTCCGGTCTGGGAAAGATATGGCTGTTGTAGTTCGGACTGGACTGTTCCCATGGGGCAACAGGGTCAGAGCTGATTTGCATAAAGCCATTATCTGACCCAGGGTGGTGTGGAGTGCAAAAAAACGATGGATTTGGGCCCAGATCTTTTGACTGGGGGAGTGTGTGACATTGATCCACATTCAGTCCATCACTTGTTGTTTTTTGCAATTGCCGCCCTAAGTGCGCTGGGGATGCCCAGACGTGGGTCCCAGGCACTCCACACCACTTGGAGTCAAGCTAGCCGGGCTGAAGAGAGGTGTTACCTCGAAACCGGTCCGGTCCTCGGATGCTTGATTCCGGTCTGGGAAAGATATGGCTGTTGTAGTTCGGACTGGACTGTTCCCATGGGGCAACAGGGTCAGAGGTGATTTGCATAAAGCCATTATCTGACCCAGGGTGGTGTGGAGTGCAAAAAAACGATGGATTTGGGCCCAGATCTTTTGACTGGGGGAGTGTGTGACATTGATCCACATTCAGTCCATCACTTGTTGTTTTTTGCAATTGCCGCCCTAAGTGCGCTGGGGATGCCCAGACGTGGGTCCCAGGCACTCCACACCACTTGGAGTCAAGCTAGCCGGGCTGAAGAGAGGTGTTACCTCGAAACCGGTCCGGTCCTCGGATGCTTGATTCCGGTCTGGGAAAGATATGGCTGTTGTAGTTCGGACTGGACTGTTCCCATGGGGCAACAGGGTCAGAGCTGATTTGCATAAAGCCATTATCTGACCCAGGGTGGTGTGGAGTGCAAAAAAATGATGGATTTGGGCCCAGATCTTTTGACTGGGGGAGTGTGTGACATTGATCCACATTCAGTCCATCACTTGTTGTTTTTTGCAATTGCCGCCCTAAGTGCGCTGGGGATGCCCAGACGTGGGTCCCAGGCACTCCACACCACTTGGAGTCAAGCTAGCCGGGCTGAAGAGAGGTGTTACCTCGAAACCGGTCCGGTCCTCGGATGCTTGATTCCGGTCTGGGAAAGATATGGCTGTTGTAGTTCGGACTGGACTGTTCCCATGGGGCAACAGGGTCAGAGCTGATTTGCATAAAGCCATTATCTGACCCAGGGTGGTGTGGAGTGCAAAAAAACGATGGATTTGGGCCCAGATCTTTTGACTGGGGGAGTGTGTGACATTGATCCACATTCAGTCCATCACTTGTTGTTTTTTGCTTCGTTAGTCATGGGCACAGATCATCTCATGGAGACCCAAGTACTATTAATCGGGAAAGAGCAACAGACTTTCACACTCAGCAACACTTTCAGGCTCCAAAACTCTCTATTCAGTGTCAGAGGATGCTCGGGCTGCTCTTTCATTTAATCATAGGTACTACAATGTAGTGCCTTTTGCCAATCTTGGATCCTCCGGTGCACTGCCTTTCTGTTGGAGCAAAGAAAAGGGGGTGTGTGGCCTAAACTCAGGCCAAGGGGCTCAAGGGACTGCACACTGTCAGAGGTTACCAGCACATGACAGTTGGAAAACTGAAGCCTCAATTCTTTCGCTCTTTTGCACTGAAACTCTGGTTCTGTGGCAAAACCAGCTCCTCCTTCTTTTCTGATGTTCAACGCCTTCTGATGAAGCAAGCACAATACT
Organism: Lissotriton helveticus; assembly: GCF_964261635.1. Lineage (NCBI taxonomy): Eukaryota > Metazoa > Chordata > Amphibia > Caudata > Salamandridae > Lissotriton > Lissotriton helveticus. Next base: position 405,474,895 of record NC_136069.1, on the reverse strand, counting down.
TTGGAGATACCACAGATGGCACGCTGGTGATCGCTGTCCAGTTTTGCTACTTTTCTGGGTGCTGGGACTTTAAATCTATAGCTGTCACTGATGGGATTGTGGGTGAGTTCCGCAGGTTATTATGACTTAATCCCGCAGAACCTAGTGACGTAGGAAATGTGACACAGTTGTTAGTTTCCTTCAATTAAGTACAAAAACAGTTCATTGTATAACAAGGGGACTGCAAGCAGGTTGCCTGCAATCTTTAAAGGAGTGGCCATACGTCATGGGACATTTCTGGTCTAGAATACACTGTCATTCTCAAAGGCAAGACAAAGGCAGAAGGCAAAACAGTGCCTCTAGCCTCTTCAATTGGTTTCCATGTGAGAGCATATCCTCTACCATCTAAGGGTAGATAGCGACATGGGAATTCTATCTGAATGGATGTCCTCACATATGGTGACATCGTCTAATGGGGTAAACACATTTTTTTCTCTAAATGATTGCATATAGGTGTTCCTAAATTCCTTATCTACAACACCTCAAAAGAGAAATCGCATAATACATATTATCAGGGACATGTAGATACTTCCCTTTAATAATTGTGCATCAGGTGCACTATGCAATACAAAAGCTAATGATCAAAATGTGGAAACAAAAAACAAGAACTAGAGAGTCCTGGTATTTCCATCATTTAGAACATATCTAATCCACCAAAAATTAAAGCAGCAGAAAAAAGGAACTAAAAACCATATTAGAATAGGCATTGAATTTGTCATATTCAAAAAAAAAACTTACGGTGTCTCCTATTGAGGTGGAAAACTTATCTTACTATAGTATTGAGTCAGTTAACCAGTCTATAACTACCCTGACGGTCAGACTGGAGAACATCAAAGTAGGCCTAAAGAAAATTCTTGAAAACCAGTCTGGTCATACAAAAGGAAAAAATTAGCTGACTGGTGAAAAGAATACGGAAAAGGGAAATGTGAGTAGGACACAGCTAAAATTCCCAATAACTAGGCACAATGCAACATCAGTCAGGGGAGAAGCGGCAAAAGAAAAATCTATAGGAAGAACAAAAAAAATTACTCAGGTGATAGTCAAGTTTCTGAGATAATACCAAGAGTATGGGTGATGCACAAAAGTCAAAATAGTTCACAAATGTTAGCTCTACCTCTGGCCGCTACACCATATACGGTAATCTCAGCTAATGTTACAGTTCCTTTTTCAGGGAAAAAATGAAAAGTTTAGGTCACCTTTAGCAAGAGTCACAGATCTATAGTTTCATCCTTAGGTCCAATCAAGGAAACTTAAATCTAGGGCTGCCTATTCCTTAAGGGAACAGGACAGTATCGTGACTAATTGCAGGTGACACACTTTGATCCTGTATATCTCTGTTATTTTACTTCAATACTATATAGCCAAATTTGACATGCACTGGTGAAGTGTTGTCTCTCTTGTTCACAGCATGACAAATCATATCTGTGAAATTTAGTATCGGCGCAAATTCACCCAACTGTTGTGCAGCGATATACATCGTCATGTAGAACCCTTCACAACACAGGTGAACTTGTAATAGTATCTAAAGCAGCAACATAAAACAAAAACATGCATAAAATAATAAAAAAAACACACACATGCCAAGCCATCAGATATACGCGCTGTATATCAAGCACAAAAAGCATAGACAAAGTACAATAGCATATGTAAATAAGCGGTGACACACAACACTATTGCATGCACTGTGAACCTGCAGCCCAACACCCAATATTCAGGCCTGCTTAATTTGTCAGGCTTAAAATCAAAATTACACTTTCTTTTACACACTTTCTTTTACTTTCCTCACACTTTCTTTTACTTTCCTTATCCTCCTTTTGACAGCTAGTCACTAGTCAGTTGTGATCGGCTGTCAATACACTCTACTGTGTCACTTCTGACATACAGGACCAGCAAGAACAATTAATGATAGGACCAAATACACAAACATGAAAATCACATGAACATTCCTTTCCAAAGGAGTTACGCAGAAACACATCTCTTTTCAACCAACCAAACTCACGTGTCATGTCAGCCTTAAAATCACCCAGAACAATCCATGAATGATCTGTGGGCAGAAGCAAAAAAAAAATACACAACACACAAAAGAGAGACATTTCTCATAACACACAAATATCCTTTATAACTTGTAATCAGAAGACAAAACATGATACACATTAATAAACACAAAAATAAATTTCCATTACTTAACTGTTACCATCTTGTCAGTCAGCTTGCAACATTAAGCCATTTTAACTTTCTTAAAGTAAAATTGTTTCACTGACACTCCATGTTAGCTTTGTGCCACAATTTCCATTGTGAAAAATAATTCTTAATTGGCAAATCGTTCTCACTTAGGCATGTAGCCTTCAAAATTTTAATAAAGAGCTTTGTGTTATTTTCTGTCTAAGACTTAATGCAATACCTCATTTTCTGTCAAAAGAAGCAACTAGCAGACATTATTTTTTTTTTCAGGGCAGAGATACAAATGTATTATTTCTGCAGAGCATTTAGCATGATGTTGGGACTTTCAAAGAAACCCTTTTTGTCATATTTTCCCTTTGGAATTTAAGTTCTTTAATGTATTGAGAACAAATGCTTGTTGCAATGGTACTTATTTCATCAACCTTAAATGGATGAACGTCTCAATAGGCCCAGCTAAAGTAAAAAACTTCCACCCTGATCTTAAACTCAAACCTCTGCACCGTGCACATTGGCTCACTGAGCAATTTAAAAGCAAACCCAAATGGGAACAACCTGCAAATCTGTATTATACCCAAATGTATGCATTTACTGAAGCCTAAAGCACTTTAAAGCTATTGTAAATGGCAAGAATGCCCAAATTTTACCCAAATTCGACTTTAATATTTGGGGCACTTAAAAATAAATATCCTATAATTGTGATACATATTATTCATCCTCAGAATGTTCTTTACAAATTGCAGAGATTGGACATTAGACATATCTCATTCAAATCCTGAGAAAAATGAGTTTTTCACGCCTGCGCCAAGTGAAATTCTATATGCTAAAGTCCTCATTATGCAGTATTTATAGGTAACAAGGACCCCCTGAATATATGAATACAATGATTCCTAGGTCAGGGAGCCACAATTTATGAAATATAACAACCTAGGCAATTCAATACTTGAAACTCATGGGAAAGTGACAAAGGAGAAAAAATATATCCAAAAGATCATCAGTGACGTGAATTTTATTAACAGAAAAAGATAAAAACAATTAAAAAAGGTAATTCTCAAATATTTTTGACCAACTTCACAAATTAATCGAACCAACATTACATAAAGTCACAACACAATTACAAAAATCACAATTAAAATTAGGAAAATGGTATAAAATGAAAAAGGGATAAAAGTGGCACAGAGATTTTCTCGACGCGCGTTTCGGCGACCAGCGCCTTCTTCTGGAGTAGCCACAGGTTATCTAATAGAGAATTATTAAAAACAACAAAAGTGACCTGTTTTTATAATTTTTTGAGTTATCGTCACAAATTTGACACTTGCTAGCAGTTCATCATACAAAAAATTCCTTTACTGAGATCATCTAAATTTTAATAAACATCTCCTAATGTCACTTAATAACCATGTAACATATAATTCCTATAAACAGACTTATTTCGATATTCCACATACTTGTTTCATTGCTCATTGTAGTTTTTTTAAAATAAAAAATATACTAGTAACCCCAAGCACCCCGAGAGTAAAAAGTAGGGCAAATGGGGTCTTACTTCTAGGCTTGCTTCTCAGCGGAAATGCCCTTTCATCAATATTATATCTATAGATCTATATACTGATTACTGTTCACATCTATCAGTAAAATATTATCTAATATACTTACTGCCTTTACAACTTTCGATGCTAACTGTTGTATTTTGTTGAAAATGGATAGAAGACGAGTTAACGAAAGAAAACATAATTTAAGGTATGGTGAGTTTCCTTCGAAAGTTGTGTATATCAATTTGGTAGCAGATAGACTGAGAGGATTACCAACGAACTTACAAATTTGGATATCTATCATCTGAATTGATCTGGAGGAGACAGCGGTGGCAACGCTTCTCGTACGGGAACCCTTTTTAATGGAGGATCCTTTCTTCAAGGTTGAATCTATAGGTTCAAATCGATTATATTATTTATTTATTGCTGGATGGTTTAGCATTTGGATTTTCTATTGTTCATACATTTCCTCTATATTATATAACTACTACTATTAAAGTATGTTTTAAGGTCCAGATATAACCTGTAGTTCTATTTAGTTTGTTCCTTATTAGTCAATGTAAAATTACTGCCTTTGTTAGGTTTTAAGGAATTCTCAAAGTGAGGCTACACATTTGAGGATAACCCGTCCTAAGAAGAGCGGAGAATATAAAAAATTCTACTTTCCACTTTAAACCGAATAATCTAGGCGAAATACACAAGAAAATACAAGATGTTGGGGGATTACCTTCGAGTAAATCGGAAGTCAATAAAATCCTGGCCGCAAAGGAAATGGTCGAATAAGATACTCTGGGAAAGACAAACGGTATAATATTTGCAGGATTTTTAGATGCTTTCCACACAAAGTAGATATTAAGTTAGAGATCAACTCTATAATAACTGATTCAAAATTATTCAAGGCTTCAGAGTGAAAGCGTTCCTCCGGATATGAGGTTCACGATCAGGCTTCACACTACGAGGAAATTGACATATACAACGCATAAATCACTCGCAGTTCTCACTCGTGGCAGACCAAATGTTAAACTGTAAACTATCCAAATAAACACCCCTTTTTAAAAAAATGTAAATTTAAACACTGGAAATGGTTATCACTCATAATAAATTTATGTAGAACTAAATCTACAAATATGTACGCCAGAATCTACATAGCCCGTATGAGCCCGTATTTCCGGGTCTAATGGAGCTATCAAAATTGTTTTGTATATATTGGGGCGTTTATTTGGATAGCCGGTATGTTTAAATAGCTCACACCTTAGGAGCTCTCGTGGGCTTTCTAAAATCATCGCTACGAGACAGCTCGCGGTCGTGTTACTCCTGGTCGGCTTGGCCGCATCTAAATAATCGGTAAGTGCACGCACGGCAAAACAGTTTAACATTTGGTCTGCCACGAGTGAGAACTGCGAGTGATTTATGTGTTGTATATGTCAATTTCCTCATAGTGTGAAGCCTGATCGTGAACCTCATATCCGGAGGAACGCTTTCACTCTGAAGCCTTGAATAATTTTGAATCAGGTATTATAGAGTTGATCTCTAACTTAATATCTACTTTGTGTGGAAAGCATCTAAAAATCTTGCAAATATTATACCGTTTGTCTTTCCCAGAGTATCTTATTCGACCATTTTCTTTGCGGTCAGGAGTTTATTGACTTCCGATTTACTCGAAGGTAATCCCCCAACATCTTGTATTTTCTTGTGTATTTCGCCTAGATTATTCGATTTAAAGTGGAAAGTAGAATTTTTTATATTCTCCGCTCTTCTTAGGACGGGTTATCCTCAAATGTGTAGCCTCACTTTGAGAATTCCCTAAAACCTAACAAAGGCAGTAATTTTACATTGACTAATAAGGAACAAACGAAATAGAACTACAGGTTATATCTGGACCTTAAAACGTACTTTAATAGTAGTAGTTATATAATATAGAGGAAATGTATGAACAATAGAAAATCCAAATGCTAAACCATCCGGCAATAAATAAATAATATAATCGATTTGAACCTATAGATTCAACCTTGAAGAAAGGATCCTCCATTAAAAAGGGTTTGCGTACGAGAGGCGTTGCCACCGCTGTCTCCTCCAGATCAATTCAGACGATAGATATCCAAATTTGTAAGTTCGATGGTAATCCTCTCAGTCTATCTGCTACCAAATTGATATACACAACTTTTGAATGAAACTTACCATACCTTAAATTATGTTTTCTTTAGTTAACTCGTCTTCTATCCATTTTCAACAAAATACAACAGTTAGCATCGAAAGTTGTAAAGGCAGTAAGAATATTAGATAATATTTTACTGATAGATGTGAACAGTAATCAGTATATAGATCTATAGATATAATATTGATGAAAGGGCATTTCCGCTGAAAAGCAAGCCTAGAAGTAAGACCCCATTTGCCCTACTTTTTACTCTCGGGGTGCTTGGGGTTACTAGTATATATATATTTTTTTTAAACTACAATGAGCAATGAAACAAGTATGTGGAATATCGAAATAAGTCTGTTTATAGGAATTATATGTTACATGGTTATTAAGTGACATTAGGAGATGTTTATTAAAATTTAGATGATCTCAGTAAAGGAATTTTTTGTATGATGAACTGCTAGCAAGTGTCAAATTTGTGACGATAACTCAAAAAATTATAAAAACATGTCACTTATGTTGTTTTTAATAATTCTCTATTAGATAACCTGTGGCTACTCCAGAAGAAGGCGCTGGTCGCCGAAACGCACGTCGAGAAAATCTCTATGCCACTTTTATCCCTTTTTCATTTTATACCATTTTCCTAATTTTAATTGTGATTTCTGTAATTGTGTTGTGACTTTATGTAATGTTGGTTTGATTAATTTGTGAAGTTGGTCACAAATATTTGAGAATTACCTTTTTTAATTGTTTTTATCTTTTTCTGTTAATAAAATTCACGTCACTGATGATCTTTTGGATATATTTTTTCTCCTTTGTCACTTTCCCATGAGTTTCAAGTATTGAATTGCCTAGGTTGTTATATTTCATTAACTCATTATGCAGTATAACATAACTTAAATTAAATTATAATGCTAGGAGGTCACAGTATAAGTATTAAGCTTCATGAATAGTAAAAAACGAATTTTGTAGCACTTATTTTTAATAATTAATTTGCATAATTAATAATTATTTTTAATAAACCCAATCATTTTTGATAATTCCACATATTAAGGTTCTGTAATTCCTCGAATCTGACTTCATTTTCTTTTTTTTTTTTGCTCTGTGCCACGTAGGCCTCCCAAGATAGCCTGGCGAACAAGGTGGCCTGGCCTCCCCAGTTCATGTACACATTAACCAGTTTACACTAAAATGAACTGCAAGAAACTGACCTCTTCACCTGAAACTGACCTCGCAAAGCCAATTTCCCTGATTGATCTTTATCTGAGATTGCCAATCAATGTTCAAGACATTGTTAACTTTTTAGTTTCCTTGCACATGCCTTATCTTGTTTCAGCATCTATTACTGTTTCTTCTTTTTTAAATGTTTCTTCATTACATAGGTTAATTATTATTTAGCAACAGAGCCAAGAATATACTTACAGAAATGCTTAAAGAGAGGAAAACCCTTAATTGAAATGTCTTCCTATAATACAAAATACTGAACCTTAGTTTTGGAACCTTTTTAAAACAACATTCTGAAATGCAAAGTTTCACCCGTGCAACTGGGGGCAAAGTCCTGGCTTGAGTAAATATTCTTGTCTATTTAGCTTGTCTCTCAATGTTTGTAACATGAGCACGGTGGCAATCTATTTAAAACTAAAACATATTAATTTTATAATATGCGTTTGAATTCAGCAAAAAATTAACTTCAGCTGGAGTGTTTGCCTGTTAATATCTAACACAATGTATGTAAGTAAAAAATACTATAAGTTTATTTTCCTACAAAACACACAATTTCGATTTTGAGGCTTTTTTATTCCTAGTGAATGTGAATTTACATTTTAGTTTTTAAGCATTTAGACATTTTGCTTAATAGACTGAAATCATCAAGAAAAACCATGAACAGACATTGAGCTCATTTCAGACATAAACAGAAAGCGGTCAAACACTCAGGACACACAATACGGCGCGCTTTAGCCATTTATTTCGTGAATAGCGCCATCGCTATTCACTTACAGAAATTGTACTAATGGGAAAACCACATAGACATTTAAACACATATTTAACACACATATCAATACTCAGGACAGAAATAAAGGACAGCCCACAGACTGTACTTAAACCAAACCATTTGTAAATACTAGTTGTAAGTCATATTTACAAGAAGCGCTTCTCAATTGTGTTCCAAAAGACTGCAAAAACAGCCCAACAGACTGATGTATGTCCAAGAAGCGAAAATACACTCAATTCACTAGCTTTGGCTAGCTGAACACAAAGAAATCGCTCTGTATATCTTCATTCATAAAATTGCACAGAACAAAGGATCCTTGTATGTATTATGTCCATATTTTAATTCCCTGGGGATACAGAATCACCAAGGAAGAAATATGTTTGTATACCTAAACCTATTTAGGTATTCCTTCTAGGAGAGACGGCTAATTAATTTCACATCACATTATGATACCTTCCAAATAAAGCAACACATTCTTCTATGTGAGCTTTGAAAACAGGCATGCCAAAAATATTGCAGAATATGCAATATTGTAATCAAAGTAGTGCTTAATGTACTTTTCATACGTGCACCGTTCAACAAAACCAAATAGAGAAAAATCTCCTCATTACCTGTCTACACAAATTGCAATTTGCATATCAAATCCATACAAATCAAAAGTTGGCCAACACAAATACCAAAATTCCAAAGCTACAGTTACTAAACTACCTTATTTTTACCAATCAAAAGGTTGTCCAACTTCTAACTGCCAAGTTCTAAATGACCTAACGGTCCTTTTTAGAATACTCATGCCAAAAAGGTTCTCAGTCAGGAGTGACATCATGTGGAGGATCAAAATCAGGAAGATCAGAAATATACTGGGCTGCAAAGACAAAGAATCCCCAGAATCTCCATGCACAGAGTACTTTCGTAGTAGAATCCTGTCATGTCCTCCTCAGTAGATTTCAGTCTCCTGACAAGATCACTCCTTCAGAAAGTCACTTCTCTGATGAAGCCCACGTTGGCCGCGCCATTTGAAGAACTGTAATCTTCATTCTCAGGGGTCTCCCTAATACAAAGAATTTGGCACAGAAGCTGAAATATGAAAAGACATCTTTATTAAACTTAATTAAGTGAGACTACGCCACACAGGAGCCTTAACAACTGAATGAGGTAGTCTAAAGAGTACAAAACACAGAGGCCTTTTATATGCTTAGGGTTACAAACTCAGCACAAAAGTAAGGGGCAGTCCTAGCTTTTGCAAGCATGCAAAATCCCTAAATGGACATACAAGATCTGCAAAATATTAGCCAATAGGAAAACATTCAGAACAACGCATCATGTAACCAGAACGTCCCCCTTAAGTGTGTTTCTGCCCAACCCATAAGTCAATAAACTACAGCACCTATAGGTCAATCAGTAATGGCAGAACATGTCTGTATGCAGTTAGGCCAGCTGGTATCTGAGATTGGTTTTCAATACAAGGACAGAGGGGGTTTTCAACACGTTGCAGTCCAAAGGGCAGAGACACTTCATGAATAGAGCAGCCTGTGTAAAGGCAACACAAATTGACGACAAATGTAAGATGGAGTCAAATTTAAAGAACCTCATCACAGTTATTGGATAAATACCCTGCACTGTCCAAATCAGAGATAGCACAACCCTAAAATCCTAGTTAAACTGAAAGTTCTAACATTGATATTAGTACTCAGGGAGTTCCCCCTCCATTTACAATGTTTGCTGTTGCAGAGACTACTAGTAAGAGTAAATGATGCCTGTAATGCCATGGGATACATAGAGCACTCTTGTTATTTTCCAAATTAACAGAAACTATTGCCTCATTCATACCGTGGGTCACATTTTCAGCCAAGTGGCATCTATCTAATAGGTTATCAGAGTATTTACATTGCATTTTGATGTACACATACTCACTGTCTACACGCAATACTAACACATGAGACTACTGAGAAGAACAACGATTGGTTGTTTAGTGGTGTCAGAGATTTGGCTGGGTGATGTCTCAGGTCTATACTATGATTAGCATAGCAACACTGTCTGAGAGGCAAAGAGATCATCTGGGGGTGGTAGTGGGGCAGCTAATTTTTTAAGTTATTATTTTTGTTCTAGGTTTTCCGCACATCTACATATTGGAGGACATTGAGTCGATAAATTGTGAATTGATTCTACCAAATCTGTGATATTCATCACAGTTTTGTTCCCTTCAATCAGGAACAATCTCTTTTAATCTGTGATATTAGTTGTTACAGTGCCTAATGCCTTGTAAAATACCTCAGTGTTAAACAAGGCGTTGTAAAGGTCCACATGTTGTAATAAATGTGTGGTTAAGGCATGCATTATAAAAGCATGCATTTAAACAGCTGATATTTGTATAGGGCAAGTAATATGTTTTAGTGTTCCAGGAGAGGCAGTGCACTGGGTACTAAGGCGTTTTTCGGTTTCAGCATTGGGTAGTTTTTTATGCATAAAAGATTGTTTTTAGCTTTCAGGGGTGGTTGGTGTATAGGGGCAGCAAAGTGTTTTAAGGGTAGTATGAGGTTTTTAAGGCTCTGGGAAGGGTAGTGTACAGGAGTAGTAGGGGGCATTAGTGGTCAGTGATGGGTAGGGTATGGAGGTCATAAGCATTTTAGGGTGCCTAGTGTGTAGCAGTAACAATGGTTTTTTAGGGCTCAGTGGATTGTAAAAAGGAGTTTTAGGGTTCAGTTGTGTATTGGGTTTTTTTCCCCCCGGACTTTTATAAAGCAGGAATTCGAGCAGAAAGTATCAGAGCACTTTACATGAGCACTAGTTACGTTACAGATGGACACATTCATTTTTGGTAGGCACCGGGAGATTAAGTGATTTGCCCAGAATCACAGGATGCTGAGCATCCCTGCTGAGACTCGAACCCAGTCCCTCAGCTTCAAAGCCGACTGCTCTAGCTGTTAGGCTACATCCTCTCTTTTATTGTTCAAGGTTAGGGAGTGGATAGGGGCAGAAAGGAGTTTTTAGGGTTTAGAGATGGGAGATGTTCAGATGTAGTAAGGTTTTTTTCAGGATTAAAGAGTGGGTATTTGTTGGATATTTGCACTTTCTGCAGGGGTGCCCCGTTTTTGTTGGTTTTTGCCAAACCCTATATTTGCTTGTTGTAGACCTCTGTGCACCTTACCCCTGCAAATCAATGGCAGATTGACAGAGCTCCCCTGTTTCAACAACATGAAATTGGTATACCCCTAACTGGCATATTTGACTTACCTGCAAGTCCCTAAAATTTGGTACAAATTGTACTCAGGGCCAGTAAGTTAAATGTAACTTGTAGACTGGAGAACTCTTTGTGCCATCTGCTTCAGTGGCAATGCAAAAAGGACTACAGGCCTACCATGTGTGGCCTAGGTGTTCTAGTTTTAGAACTGCAAATTCAACCCGTCGAAATAATCCTTTTTGACGGTTAACATGTTGCTTTTATGTATTTATAAGTCATCCCAATGTAGGCTCTACTGCCTGTACAGTATAGGGCATGGTAAAAACGCACATTTATAAATGTATAAATGTTGTGCATGGACGTGCACAACATGCCTTCCTGACATTGTGGCGGGCGGTGCTGAGTGCACCGCCCGCCACATGCCAGGAATGCAGGATGCTCCCCCCACAGTGGTGGGCGCATCCTAATTGCCCCCACGGGACCCCCGCCCTTTTGGCAGGCAGTCACTTTTACCGTGAGGATGGCGGGTGGACAAAGTCCGCCCGCCATCCTAATGATGCCCATAGTCTCCACTCTGACAGTGTCCTGGCTAAGAGTATGCCAAGAGCCACAAGACATGGTGAGCTTGTTTGCAAAATAAGTGGGGATGCTGGTTGTGATGGCTTTGTAAATGATGCAGCTGGTTTTGAAGATGGTGTGGGCCCGCTCTGGGAGCCAGTGGAGCTTCTTCAGGAATAGGGTGATGTGATCCTATTTCTTCAGGGCCTGGATGAGACATGCTGTGGCATGTTGGATAACCTTAAGCAGGGCCTGTGTGGAGGCCATGGAGCAGGAAATTACCATCATTCATATGTAAGAATGCGAGGGCTTGAATAGCAGTTCTGAAGTTGCTTCCTAGAAGAAACTGATACATTTTCTTTAGAAGAGAGAGATGATACTATATTATTTTTGGGAATGAGTACTTTGAGGATGAGGTTGGTGTCCAGGGTACATCCAACTGGCATGGCATTAGGTGACATTTGGGCTTCAATGAGGTAAACATGTACTGCATTGAGCCAAGTTTGTACTATTTCTTGCTTGATGTTCTTGGCAAATAATGGGACTTCTGTCTTGCACGGACTGAGCCTCAGGTAGGCTCGGGACTGGATTAGGTGCAGACAATATTAGAGGCATGAGATGTCTGGCACAGTGGAAACTCAAGTAGAGTTGTGCATCTGCTATTGGTGAATTGTGATGCTGTTACTGGTTAGTAGAGACACAAAGGGGTCCAAATAGAGATTTAAGATGCCAAAGAACAGTATGGAACCCTGGGAGACTCCACAGGTGACAGGAATCTTTTTGGAACATTGGATATGCTCTAAACTAGTGCCAGGTCACAGAGTACGATATGGATGAAGGACATAGACGTTTCAGAGGAAAACTGGCAGACAGAAAGGCTTCACAAAAACATACAAAAGATGGAGAATAAATGCATTGAGAAGATGGAGACACAAATAACGAACAATAGAGAGCTACTGAAATGAAGGAAAGTCCAGCCAAGTTGTGTCTGGAGTCGAGGAGGATTAACAGAGATGTTTGTTCAAATGTTTCGTCAATATAAATCTGGAGTTTCTAATGTTTCATTAATAGAAATGCAAATGTATAGCCATATCTACCCTTGCTCAACTAGTGATTCACCCAGTCTCATGTCCCACGATGCAAGGTTGGTGTCCACCTGCCTTGTAGAAAATCTTGAAGCCACACACTACATTAAGGGCGTAAAGTACCTGGACATTGAACGGGTTAATTAACATATATGATTCAGATAGTGGGAAAAAAGGAACTAGATTGTAGCTTTTCAATCACTTGTCACATAGCCACAAACTAAAAGAAAGCCTACAACGTATTGTGCATTCCAGGGTATTTTTCAGGTTTATTCACCCAGGACACCAATGTCTAGATGGATTAGACGATAGATCACCCCCGTGGAACCACACCACCACGAGTCACTGATCACAGACTTGCTTTCAGAGGAAAATTGCAATACATCACCTTTGGTGCTTCTCCTTTGGTACTACCCACAACACTCAGAATTTGGCAAGCGTTTGCACACACACACACACACACGCACACACACACGCACACACATACACACACAACACTCACACTCTTTCGATTATAGAGCACCTAAGGACCACCCACAAACCCAGTCACACCAACCTAATAAACAGATGTATCAGAAGAGCACAGGAACTCCTCTCTCCTTATTCACAACACCCTCTATTGGGTCTACGTATACCAAACAAATATACACGTATATGGAAAAACATGTTTTAACATTCAATACCATGCCAAGATCAAAACAGACACATTCACTTATTGCCCCTCAATTTTCCGCAAGGACAGATGATGGATGCCATATTTCATGGGCGTTATAAAAGCCCTTATGTACCCAGCATTCATAATTTCAAAAGAGCATTGTACTTTGTGAAAAGGTATTTTTAGACCAGCAAACTGTACATCTTAAAACCCCAAACATCGTGCCAAATGGCAGGTCACAAGGCGCATTGGTTTTAGCAGGTGCAATTCACAACGAAGTTGCCATAGGCACGAGTAATGCTGGATGGCAGAACCTGTGGTTATTGATTGATGCAGATACTACCCATTTACTACTAGATGCCACTCATTGACAGCCCCGCTGCTAGCAACCTGTTGCCGAGAACAATTCCAGAATGTAGCCGAAGCACTTCTTAGGCTGTAGTGTCCGGGCTGTAATAACCATCTACCAAAATATTCTTAACACCAGTGGTCCGATGAGGTCAAATGGATGTATTTTGGCGCAGTATAAAACAAGTAAATACCACACATAAATAAATAATAGACAAAGAAAAAGAATGGTCTACCAGTACAGTTTATGCTGCCCTTAACAACACCGGAATTTGTTTCCAAAAACATAAATACGTATTGCACGAGAATTTAATTTAATTTGGAAAACATAAACAATGTCAATGTTGTGGTTTGATTTCACTCTTGGAGTTTGAAAGAAGGCGATTTTAGTGATGAATCTGCTGCTTTATCACCTTAGTCCTTATCATTCCTCTCAGAGTATTATCCGCACATAGTTTACTTTTCTCATGCTGGGCAGAAGGGTATGGTGGGCAAAAACGCCTGAAATTCACAGATAGTATATAAATGTTGGGAGGAAGCCAAACCGAGATTTCACCGGTAATGGCTCACGATGACATGTTCTATCCAAAACAGGAATGTTAATGCTGATTAATTCACTTTCGTGTCTGCAGAATGTCAACATATTTTCATGTTCCGCTTTTTTTGCAGAGCAAATCACACAGCCTTCTCACAAATGATCTAACTAACATATCTTTAGGAAGGTGCAGAACTGTGCCCCCCAAAATAGCTGTCATTACACCGAGGTACTGTTAATGTCACCTGCATTAGATGATCCAGAATATACGAAGCCTTTTCGAGATGTTCAATTTTTTTATATAGTCTTCATTGTAAAATTAATAAACCGCGGTTCTGACAAATTTTTTTTTAAATGCTCCCTTGTAAAAAATAGACAGTCCAATAACGGAAACTAATTTGTCAGCTTTACATCTATTGATGTATCCATCAAAAGTGGTTTGTAATTAATTGGGCAGAAATAATAGAACTGAAAATATGTTGATGGACAATTAATGCATTCATAACTGTGAGTAAAAGACAAAAAGTATTCCATTAGATGCAAATACTTTTTAAACTATGGTGTCTTCCAGGAAAGCACTAAGGGAAGTATGCATATGAGACACGTTTATGAAAGTATGCGGGTTTACAGAAGTATTTATTTATTTATCTGTATGTTTATTTTTTTATGAGTTTTGCATAGTACCTCATGTCATCTTTCAGTAACATCAGAGAGCTCGTTTGCATACCAAGAATAGAGAGAGAGGAGAATGATCAATGAAGTTAGTTTCTTGATCAGATAGAGTGATACCCGTATCAGAACTTATCCGATCACAAAGTGGCAAGGGCTTGAGTGAGAGTGCATCTGGTGCTGACGCGGAGCCATTTGAAAATCTTTCGGTAAACGCGGAGAGTGAGGAAGCAGGTAGAGGAGACTGCGTTGATATGGTTTTTCATGGTGAATTTGCTGTCCAGGTTGATGCAGAGGGTCCTAGTTCAGCGGGCCACCAGGAGTCATTCTATGGGGATGTGTTGTTCCATAAGATCTGTACTTCTTCTTTGTCTTTATTGAGTTTGAGGCAGTTGTTTTGCATCCAGAGTGCGACACTGGTCATGCACAGGCGGAAGATGTTCCTCATGGTGGCTGTGTCTTAGTAGCAGTCGTTGGTATAGTGAAGAGGTGGAGCGGGGAGAAGGAAAACGAACTAAGGAAAAAATAATTATAAATATTAAAATTACACTTACCTTCTCTGATGACTACCACCTTTCTCCCGATCCTCGCCTCCCAGGCGTTCAGGAACTGCTGCACACTGCGCAGGTGCCAGCTCCAAATCCCAGCGCTGCTTACATGCTGGGAAAGCAAATTCCAGCATGTGAGCAGCCCTAGAATTGGTCTAAGGGCCTCGGTTCAGGGCTCAGACATGGACTGGGAGCCTGTGTTGGTTTCTCCACCCAGCTGCACAACACAGCTAGGTGGAGAAAGACTAAGTGCATGACGTCATACCCACTTGGCAATGACCACCACTCCCCCTTCCTCCATGGTGCTGCAGCTTAAACGTCAGGATGAATGGCCCGCCCATCACTAGGATAACAAAATAAAATTATACTAATAATATTTTTTTATTATTTTATTTTTCTTGGTTGCCCCTGCTGGCTTTCAACAGGGGTGGCCACGCTCATACACTATAATTAAGGCTCCTAGTTTATGGTATTTATTTTTTTGACATTTACGTCTGTATTTATTCACATTCATTTTATGTCAACTTTATCTGTATTTATCCTTATTTATTATGAGTTTGTGAAAAAAGTAAAGCTGGAACTGGTACATATCCGTATTTATTTAACTAATAAATATGCAGTCATGCTTGAATGCCAGCCAGGTTTCAGTGATATGTACACCCGCAGAAGATAAATCAATGCCCCTATATGAAAATATGCACATTTCAATATCAGCATTGTGCATATCTACTGCTGTTTAAGCCTCTTTACTAAAATTCCTTTCCTTTTTAACCCCCTTACCTATCAATCCACACAGTTATTGGCCTGGCAGGCATGGTAAAGTGTATTTAGAGTCACTCAAAAAGCACCCAATTCCATCTTTATCCACATTTAAAAATAAATAAAGACAAGAAAATACATGTTTCTCTATCTGTATTCATCTGTAAAAATCAGTAAAAACGGAAAACAGGGAGCCTTAACTATAATGGAGGAGCCGCCCCTGCTGGGTCTTCTGATCGAGAGGATGAGCTGAGTATAGTTTGTATAGGATATGATGTTCAGACCATGGTTTCTGACAATATTGGCTGGGGAGGGTCATGTAGGTGCTGAACAGTCTAGGGCTGAGGAAAGAGCCTTGAGGGACGCTGCAGAAGATGCTCTTGGGTTCCGAGATAAAAGGTGGGAGGCAGATTCTCTGGGTTCTCAAGATGAGGAAGGATGCAATCAGGGCTGGACTGGTCATAACGGGCACCGGGCAATCCCCCGGTGCGCCGCAAGGGTGGGGGCTGGTTTTGGGCCCCGGGGGGGGGCGTTTTTGTTAAAGGGCCGTTTTTGCAGCAAAGCTGCAAAATCGGCCCTGTAGTAAAATCGGCCGAAAACCGGCCCCGGCAAAGAGCTCGGCGGCACCTCTAACTCTCCCGAGTGGGGAGGGGTGGACTGGCCGAGCACTTTGCCAAGGCCGGTTGTGGTTCCCAGTCCGGCGCTGGATGCAATCCATTTGAGGTCATCCTTTCTGATTCCGATTTGGTGAAGCCTCTTGATTAGAGTGTGGTGGAACATGGTGTCGAAGGTTGCTGAGAGGTCAAGGAGAATCAGGGCAGCCATTTCTCCTCTATCTAGGAAGGTTCTAATGCCATCATTGGCTGCGATGAAGGCAGTTTCAGTGCTGTGATTCACACGGAATACGGATTGGGATGAGTCCAGGAGATTGTTGTTCTCCAGGTATTCTGTGAGTTGGCAGCTGGTGGCCTTCTCAAGGATTTTGGTGGGAAAGGGGAGCCAAGAGAAGTGGCCGGTAGTTCTTGAGCTCGTTGGGGTTGGTGGACGTTTTTGTGAGAAGTTTGACTTCAGTGTGTTTCCATTCTTCTGGGAAAGTGGCTAAGGTGATGGATGTCCTGAAGATGGCAGTGATTTTGTTGCTGATTTCCTGTTTACGAGATTGAACATGTGGTGGGGACAGGGGTCCGCAGGTGCTCCTGATTGGGCGGAGTGCATGATGACTGTGGTGCTGTGTTGTAAGCTGGTTCCATTCGGTGATCTGGTGTTCAGAGTTTCCTTCTGTTGGAGGGAGGAGGCTAAGGTTGTCATTGGATTCCATCTAACATGTTTATGGGCCCTGAATGACCCACAATAGTAAACTGCAGAATTATCCATTAATTTCAATTTTTCCACTTTAACTTGTTTTTAACAGATCAGCTGAGAGTTAACATTTGGCACATACCATCTTACTTGTTCCTTGTTATTGTTGGACATATTTCATGTAGGGTAGAAGCACATGCTCTTTTATGACTTTAATTTGGACTGTGACCTTTTTACACCCATCCAATGGATTTTCTATGTTATGTGCAAGAAAAAGGGCAGTATCTATTGTAAAGTATAACACTCTGAATCATATTGCCCAAAGTTGGTACGTTTTTTATTTATAAAAATGTAAGGTTTTTAGTTGACTTATTTAAAAGATTAACAACAAGTATGAAAACAGTTATTCTTTTGAAGATAAAGAAACGGGAAGCTCGAAACAGGAGGGCATCGGAGAGTGCACTGATGTAGCCCAAAAAGGCAACTTCTCAGCCAATCTTTGAAAACACATTTTGGCTACTATTCTTGCCCAGCAACAAATTCCAATTTGACTGAAGTTGCTTGCATTTGTAAGCAAAGC
Source organism: Lissotriton helveticus (assembly GCF_964261635.1). Classification (NCBI taxonomy): domain Eukaryota; kingdom Metazoa; phylum Chordata; class Amphibia; order Caudata; family Salamandridae; genus Lissotriton; species Lissotriton helveticus. The sequence continues at coordinate 405,456,805 of NC_136069.1, read as the reverse complement.
AGTAATGTTGAAAGTTTGGGAGAGACGAGGAGGGAAATCTCTTCAAGATTTCTGGTAGGACATATAGGATTCCCACGTTATTTGAAATGCACTTTGAAAAATCACTTTGATAAATCTTTTAATACTCAAGTAACTGTGCTCTAAGTAGACACTCAATACTTTTTCCTTGGTCGAACAGTTGACTTTTGGACCATACTCTTAGGTAATCACTGGGGATCTGTCTCTTTAATAGCACCCAAAAAAATGTAACCTGGGTTCTGCAGTTTTAAGTACACCTCTAGGCTTTTAGGCTCATAATCACAATCACACTAGCTTACATTGATATTATAAAAATCTGACAGGATCCCTTACAAGTAGATGGGTTTGAGTTTAATATCAACTAACCTTTTGTTGTACTGTTTTACGAGAGTAGTGAAGTTGTGCTTCCTAACAACTTTATCCATAAATGACATCAGAGTGATCTGAACATGTGCCTCTCAGGCAGTTAAAGGTAGCAAAGAAAGGCAAAAAAGAATTATTTCAACACGGATGTGCATCCCCCACAAAATTGACACAATTTTCACACACAACTCACAATTCACGAGGTGTGAACATATTTCTTCACATATCAGTAATGTATTCGGCATTTCTATGAGAACTATATACTCTCCACTAATTTACATATGCATGTCTGCTTTAGAATAAGTAGATAAATAACAAAAAAGTGCCACTGCTAATGCACAACTCTTGTCTTTTTCAAGGTGTATCAACACAAAACAGAAACACCGTCAACCACTTTTACCGTTGGATTTAATCTGTATTCTTTTTTATCAAACAATAACAATAAATAGCCGTCACCAATAGTCTATTGAAGTTCAAAAAATTATTAGAAAGACAATCAAAACTCCCTTTCCCCAAATGACACCATTTTAACATTTTTAGAGAAACATATGATCATTGCTGGCCATGATCGCTTTGGCATGGCCAGCAATTATCATATGTTTCTCTAAAAATTGAAAAATTGTGTCATTTGGTGAAAGATTTTTGTGTTTGGCCATGTTGTCCGTGGAATAGTTTTGTATATATGTCTTTGTGTATAACAGTGTATATTTGAAGAGTTGCAAGCAAGGTATGAGTGTGCAGGGATGAGATGATAGTAGATTGTATGAGTGTGCATAAACGAGAAGTGTGTAAGTGAATGTAGTATGAAAGGGCAGACAAGAAAACTGTTTAAGTGAAAGAATTTTTGATTGGGAGTGTTTGTGGGGAAAGGGAGTTTTGATTGTCTTTCTAATAATGTTTCGAATTTCAATAGACTATTGGTGATGGCTATTTATTGATGTAATTGTTTGATAAAAAAGAATATAGATTAAATCCAATGGTAGAAGTGGTTGACAGTGTTTCTGTTTTGTGTCGACACACCTTGAAAAAAGACAAGAGTTGTTCATGAGCAGTGGCACTTTGTTGGTATTTACGTATATATGGCTCATCCGTGCTGATTCAGAGCCAAACCCTCCATTGGTTTCGCTTAAAATAAATAGAGGCATGGAGTGAATAGCTGATCTTTATTGTTCCCCACGCTGAAGTTGGTTAGCTACACAATGGACTATGTGTATTATTATAACTCTGGAATGGTAAATATTTTACAAGTGTTATTTGAGAATACGGCACACTCTTCATGTTGCAAAAGGTATAATTACTGTAGCGCAGAGGTCTTCAAACTTTTTGATGCTGAGACCCCCTTGTAAAACCTTTTTAGGCATAAGAACCCCCTTCCAACAAAAGTTTCTAGAAACTGGTACTCCTCATCATCAACTTTTGACAACCATAAATGCGCCTGTTAGACCTCATCACATCCATCCATCATTCATCCACCCACACTTTTACACATCCATCCATCCTTTCATACTTCCATCCATACATCCATCCTTCATCCATCCACCCTTTCATCCTTCCATCCATACATCCATCCTTTACCCATGCACCCTTCCATCCATCCACCCATCATTCATCCACCCACCTTTTCACACATCCATCCATCATTCATCCATGCAACCTTTTATCCATCGAACCACCCTTTCATCCTCCCATCCATACATCCATCCTTTATCCATCCACCCTTTCATCCATCCACCCACCCTTTCATCCATGCATCCACCCATCATTCATCCCCCCACCTTTTCACACATCCATCCATGCATCATTCATCCATCCACCCTTTCATCCTTCCTTCCATCCATCCATCCTTTATCCGTCCACCCTTTCAGCCATCATTCATCCCCCACCTTTTCACACATCCATCCATGCATCATTCATCCATGCAACCTTTTATCCATCCATACATCCATCCACCCTTTCATCCATCCATCCTTCATCCATCCACCCTTTCATCCTTCAATCCATACATCTATCCTTCATCCATCTATTCTTCATCCATCCACCCTTTCATCCTTCCCTCAGTACATCCATCATTCATCCATCCACCCTTTCATCCATCCATTCACCCATCATTAATCCATCCATCCTTTTACACATCCATCCATCCATCATTCATGCAACCTTTTATCCATCCATACATCCTTCATCCATCTACCCTTTCATCCTTCCATCCATCCACCCTTTCATCCATCCATCCTTTCGTCCATCCATCCACCCTTCATCCGTCCACCCTTTCATCCTTACATCCATCTTTCATCCATCCACCCTTTCATCTATCCATTCACCCATCACTCATCCACCCATCTTTTCACACATTCATCCATCATTCATCCATGCAACCTTTTATCCATCCATACATCCTTCATCCATCTACCCTTTCATCCTTCCATCCATCCACCCTTTCATCCATCCATCCACTCTTTCATCCATCCACATATCATTTATCCACCCACCTTTTCACACATCCATCCATCCTTTATCCTTACATCCATCCATCCACCCATCATTCATCCACCCACCTTTTCTGTGCCTCTCTCATGGGGGGTCAGTATCTCGCTGCATCTTCTTCCTTCTTTCCTGCTCATGGGAGGGCATCTCTGTGCCTCTCTACTGGGGGCGGGAGGGGGGGGACGTGTCATGGGACCCACAGCTCCAGGCGCGCAACATCCATTGAACTCAAAGGGCTACACTACAGCCTGCTCCCCCAGCCCCCCCACGCCTCTCCCCCCAGCACGTGTATGTGAGCCCGGCTGAAACAGCTTCAGGGACACACGCACAGCCACACCAGAGTACTTAAACAAAAAGAAGGGGGGACCCAGGAGCTATTCAAGGTCCAGTGTCCATGCTCCTCAAATCGATACCAAACCAACTGAGGACACTGTTCCTCAGACGCTGGGTGCAATTAGTCATCCAGAGCGTCAGGGTGCAAAAAGTCACCCATATATCAAAACAGAAAAGGGAAAAGAAGAACAAAGTATAACCTAGGTGCAAAAGGACCCACCCAAAAACAAAAAGGTGAAAAGAACATATTTTGTCCTTTGTTGCCCTCACACACCCCTGGGGGTGTCATGCTTCATCATGGGGCGTTTGCTCCTCGTAGGGCCGGCGCTGCAATTCCCTACGGGTCCCCCGAAGGGTCTCTTTATCGGAGATCTTTTTAGGACAGCCTATGGTGCATGCGGGTGTGCGGGGTAGGTGCAGGGGTCCAAAGAGGGTAAAAGAAGTGCGTGCAAGTGAAAATTGGGGGTAAAAATGCAGCGAATGTTTAATTTATATCCCCTCAGCAGACATAACTGCTAAATAAAATCTTGTTCCTGTAGGCACACTGACCCCAGGTGTCAAGAAAATCATGGGTCAACATGTTTCGCGCCCACCTCGCCATAAGGGTCATTGGCGCTTCGTCAGGACCAATACTATAAATTTAAAGTGCACGTGAGATCAAATAAAATACCCTCTAAATTTCTTTTCCATCAAAATACTAGTATGTAGCAAAATCTACTGGTTGTTTCATGTAGACCCTGACTGCTATATCTTAATGAGTATGGGCCCCTTGGAGTATCTACTTGGGAATTTGGTATCTCGTGTGCTTGCTCTGTTCTTTTCTATAAGCGATGTGCACACAGTAGTGGCACAACATATGGCATCAAGTTGTTACTGATGCTCATATCTGTGGTTGACTATGTTCTTCTTTCCTAGGTATTGAACAGGAGCGGTATACACAATGAAGCAGTAGCCAGATTATAGGTATACAAACTCACTGTCCGCCCTGATAAATTTAGAGGGTATTTTATTTGATCTCACGTGCACTTTAAATTTATAGTATTGGTCCTGACGAAGCGCCAATGACCCTTATGGCGAGGTGGGCGCGAAACATGTTGACCCATGATTTTCTTGACACCTGGGGTCAGTGTGCCTACAGGAACAAGATTTTATTTAGCAGTTATGTCTGCTGAGGGGATATAAATTAAACATTCGCTGCATTTTAACCCCCAATTTTCACTTGCACGCACTTCTTTTACCCTCTTTGGACCCCTGCACCTACACCGCACACCCGCATGCACCATCCGGCTGTCCTAAAAAGATCTCCGATAAAGAGACCCTTCGGGGGACCCGTAGGGAATTGCAGCGCCGGCCCTACGAGGAGCAAACGCCCGATGATGAAGCATGACACCCCCAGGGGTGTGTGAGGGCAACAAAGGACAAAATATGTTCTTTTCACCTTTTTGTTTTTGGGTGGGTCCTTTTGCACCTAGGTTATACTTTGTTCTTCTTTTCCCTTTTCTGTTTTGATATATGGGTGACTTTTTGCACCCTGACGCTCTGGATGACTAATTGCACCCAGCGTCTGAGGAACAGTGTCCTCAGTTGGTTTGACACCAGAGTACTTGACAGGTCTTTAAAAGACCTTTTACTAGTTAATGAGGCTTTGATGTTTTTCACACCTCGGTGTGAATTAAGCCTCTGCCGTGAGCACCCTCGATCAGCCCGATGCCAGGAACTGCATGCTATGACAGATTCTGCGACCCCCTTCCAAGGACTCCAGGACCCCCCTGGGGGTTGCGCCCCACAGATTGAAGACCTCTGCTGTAGCGGGATGTCAGATGTTAATTATAGGACCTAGGGGCATATTATCAAGGGATTTATCTCTGCTTTTTTTGGCTTTAAAAGCCAAGAAAGCGGAGATAAATTATCTCCCTATTACCTAGCTGTCGCTAACACCAGTTAGCGACAGCTAGTAGGAGATAGCGACCATCTTGGGCCCCGCTTTGCATGTCAGAGAAATTTATCACTAATGACATGCAAAGTGGGCGTGCCAAGATGTTAGCGACTGGAAACAGTCGCTAACATCGCTAACTCCTATTACCAACTTTTGAAGATATTCGCACTAAGCGCGAATATCTCCAAAAGCTAACACCTGCCCTGAGCAGTTCTTAGCTATGTTATCCAATGGTAGGTGGATAACATGGCTAAGAGCATTTGCTCGGTAATGCATGAATATCGCTGACTTTTCAGCGATATTCATGCATTTCGGCCGATTTTTATTGCTTAGGAGATAAACCTTGATAATCTCAAGGCTCCTAAGCGATAAAAATTGTCGCCACACAGCGATAAAATTATAGCCGCTAAGCCAACATAGCGATAATTATCGCAAGTTGTTGGTAATATGCCCCCTAGTTTCCATAGGAAAAGCATTTTTTTACTTGCCTATATATTTGGCTCTGGTTGATGAATCTTCACTTTTTTTTTAAAGTGTGCTAGTGGGTCTTACTGTGTATGTAAAGTTTTGGGGTGATCCATAAAGCAGGGGCAGAGAAATAGGTGGGGTCAAAAAATGTGTGTTTCCTATGTTAATTCCTATAGCCCCAACCACTGAACGGAATGACACCAAATTTGGCAGAAAGCTAGATGTTGGTTCAGAAAGTGACCTTTTTTTTATAAGGGCCCCTTCTCTTTTTTTTGACTTTTTTTCTGTGACTCGGTTTAAGGTGAATCACAAGATGACTGCCAACACTTCCTGGTTCGAAGTGATGGCAGCCAATCAGATCTCAATACAAGATCGGGAGGGGTCGTGGATCCTCTGCAAACGTAAGTATATATATATATATCTATATATATATATATTTGGATTTTCCTTAATATTGCAAAAACTAGTTAACGGATTTACACCAAATCACAAAAAGGCACTTCCCTCGACCAAAGGCTACCTTTCTGCCAAATATGGTGTAATTCCATTCAGAAGTTCAGGCTGTATCCGTGTCTAAAGGTCCTATGGGAATTAACATGGGAAATGCATACTGTTTTTTTCAGTGAATTTCTACAAGCTTTTTTAATGTTGTTTCCTAACTATAGCGTCCCTGTAACCTTTGTTTTTTCAGTGAATTTCTATGTTTAAAATATTTTTTTGCTAACTTTAACCTGTCACCTTTGAGAGTGGGTGTGTGCGTGGCTGTATAGATCAGTAAGTGGGTATGTGAGAGGCTGTATGGCTCTGTGAGTGGATGTGTGACTAGCGGTATGGGTCTGTGAGTGGATGTGTGACTTGCTGCATGGGTCTGTGAGTGGGTCTATGAGTGTCCTAGTGGGTGTGTGAGTGTGTCTGTGAGTGGATATGCAAGTGCCCGTGAGGATAAGTGAGTGCCTGTATGGGTCTGTGATGCTTTTGTGGTTCTGTGAGTGTATCTGTGAGTACCTGTGTGGGTTTTTGAGTGGGTGTATGAGTAGTGGTATTTTGGGCATTTGCATACTTATTTTATTTAAATGGGAGAACCATTGACTCTGCTCTTACCAGGAGATGACAAGAAAGAAACCAGTCATCAGAGTCATTGCGCATCAGATTGTGATCCAATAGATCAATGATGAATTCACCTCCATTAGAATTTCATATAATTTTTCAACATGGAATACGAGTGGAACACACATGCTTTGCCTTCGCCAAGCCCCAGAAGTTAGGATCATTTGCCCTTTACAGAAGTGGAGCTTCAACTGGGGAACCTGCTATATTTATATTTGTAAATGCTTCCTGTTGAGTTTTAATTTCTGTGAAATGAGCTCCAAGGCCAGAACGTAACCTCACCTGTCCGTTTATCCAACAAGAGTTCTCAGTTCTGCACAAAATGTTTACCCAACTGGAGTACTTGCTACTGGTTAATATGTAAGTGCTATCTTTTTGGGTAAATGTCTAGTGCGTATTCTACACTACAGCTGCATAATGAACCACGAGGATATGTCTCCAGTGACCTTGTGTGCATTTCAGCATATTACTGTTCCTTGTGTGTCTTTATCCAGAAATCTGTGATAGCATGAATCCTTCTATGGAGAAGGCAACTAGACTACAAAAAGGCGAATCAGCAAACAAGGGTCCTTCCTCTTAACTAAATGAAGTAAGAGTTTCTTTATTTGGAGAAGATGGCCTTATATTCCTCGGCATCCAGAACATGTCAGCAGAATCAGCGGAAAACACTGGGAGGCCTGCCTTTTGTTAAGCTGTCCATCATCCTGGCGAAAGGCAGGAAGACCTTTGCATACTACTAGGCAGATGGGGCAGGGCCAAACAGACAGAACTTCCAGGTGATTTGTACTTTTGCATACACGTAGTAATTTAAAGCGAGAACCATGGACTCAGCTCTCACCAGGACAGGACTAGGCCAACATGGAGTTCCAGAGTTTCACTCCACTGAATTCCACGAAGTTACAAAAAAATACAGCTAAATTCTCTGAAGTTCTGCAAGTGGGTGGAGTATTGCTCGGCCACCCCATATGAAATCTTATTGGATGCTTATGGTCGTTGCGGGCTGAGATCTCCTCCTGTTACCATCAGTAAGTCCCACACAGCTGTACTCCTGAGAGCTCATCGGAGGCCCCATCCCCTTTCTCAAACATTCTGCAAACGCACCTCCGGGCATGCTGCTCATTGGAGGATGAAGTCCCCTTGGATGCTGAGGGTCTTGAGGGTCAAGAGCCCCTGTTGTTACCACCATGAAGTCCCACACAGCCGGATTGCTGAGAGGTCATTGGAGTCCCTACCCACTTTCTGCACCACTCTTCAAACACACCTCCTGACACACAACTGTTTGGAGGATGAAATCCCCTTGGCAGCTGAGGGACCTTGGGGGCCATCTACCACTCGTGTAACCTCCAGTATATCCCACACAGCAGGACTGCTGAGAGGTTGTTGAAGCCCAGGCCACTTTCTCCAACAGTCTGCAAATGCACCTTCTAACACACTACTTGTTGGGGGATGAAGTCCACCTGGCTCTTGAGGGTCCTTGTAGGCCAACTAGCTATCCTGTTACCTCCAGTAAGTCCCTGATCGGGATTGCTGAGAGGTCTTTGGATGCCATGCCCCCTTTCTCCACCACTCTGCAAACACATCTCCTGGCCTACTACTGGTTGGGGGATGAATTCTCTTGGATACTGAGGGACCTGTTACCTCAAGTAGGTCCCATACAGCAGGTTCCTGAGAGCCGGTCAGAGGCCTTGCTCCCTTTCTCCACCACTCTGCAAACATGAATACTAGTTAGAAAAACATAGAAATTAACTTCAAAAACAAAAATTACAGGGACGTTATAGTTAGAAAATAGAATTTGCAAAACCTTAGAAATTCTCTTAAAAAGCCAAAGGTTACAGAGACGTTATAAATAGGCTCAGATTTCACTCATACAAAGCCAGAGAAGTCAGCAGCTATAGTTAGCTATAATTAGCTAAGCTATCTATAACTCGCGCCCCTGAAATGCACTGCTTATGAACTCACATATTACATCACTCATGACATGGTCAGTGACATTGATGATAACATCACTGTTGACATCTCAAATGACATATACAGTCATATAGTCATATACGGTAGGGTTCTGGCTGTTTGCTCTAAAAAGATAGACGGTTGTGTGACACACTCGTTTATGACTAAAAGATTTCATCCAGTAAAATATATTTGTGTGTCTGACTTAAAAGTTTGTTTTACAAAACTGCTAGTGCAGCTTCAGAATTCTTTTGTTAAAGAAAGTGTATGTTCCTTCAGCAGATTTGTCGTGTCAAATGAACTCCACCATATCTGCACCCCTTTCCTCAAGGGACAAAGGAGGTCCTGTGTGTCCAGAAGCCTGGTGCTGTTCTTTTGATGCTCAGTAAAAGGCTTTCAGGAGGGTATTACATGCCATATAAGGTAAAAACCCTATTTTCATGTTGCAATTATCGCTTAGCTAATTTTAGGCGTTACCTCTGTTGTGGCAGAATGCACCCAAAAGGATGGCACGAAGTGATTAAAAATTATTGAGGCTAAACCTATTTTCAATAGTAAGGTGTTTCTTCACTTATGGGAGGTAGGAGTCTGACCTCCCTTTTTAATTCCACAGTGGCACATGGCAGTGGGAAGTGGAATTTTCTTGCCATCATGTGGAATAGACTGTGTAATAGGTTCTCAAAGGGATTGGTATCTTTGCTGGCAATGCTGATGAGTTTCAACATTGGTTTGTTGTCCTGAAGTCAATAATATAATCCTACAAAATATTAAAGTCAAAATTATGATCAAAGTATTGAAAAACCCTATCCTTATAATTGAGATGGCAAAATAATGATTCCAAAATATAGTCATGCAAATATATCCACAGTTCAAAATTATCTCTACCACACAAAATAGATCAGAATAATATTGAGTTTTGAAATCAATTTTGGAATTAACAATAATATCAAAATACAAAATGCTATGTGAACAATATTATTACTATAAATTAGGAATGTTAAAATTAAACATAATTTAAATTGAATTTATATTTTAAAATAAAAATAACAGAAAAAAGTAACTTTTTACAAAATAATCAAAAACATAAATTAATTATAAAAAATATTTCTAAACATTACTTTAAAAATAAGAAATATTTTTACAAACAAATGTATTCAGTTTTACGAATATAAAATGATTTTTAGAAATCCACAAGACTTAAATACAAAATGTTTTAATACATTTTAATTTGTATTAAATTGATATATAGACATAAACATGTACCCTAAAGTAACACAATATAAATAAATATAAAAATGTTTTAGAAATCAATTAATTAATGACAAAAACAAAAAATATCTAAATGTAATATTCAAAGAAAGATAAAAACATTAAAAAATAACATACAATACAAAATAATTTACTAACATTAGTATAAAACAATGAAAAAATAAACTTTACATGTGGGCATTACATTTGCAATGATATCTCCAGCCTAGCTAAAGCTGAGGCTAATGCATATATTTGAGTGTTCAGATTTGCTCTTCTTACTCCACCAAAACTATAGTTGATGAACATGCATCTATTTGTGGGGGGGGGGGGGGGCAGGGCAGACTTCCTATTTTAACTCCAGTCCAAATGTCATTGGGGTAGATGCTTCTATTTGGGGGGGCAGATGTGCTGTACTAATTCTAGTCTAATTATTATTGGGGGAAGTGCATATATTTAGCAGGTCAGATTTACTATTCTAACTCCACTCCAACTAAAATGAGAGAAAGTTCACCTATTTGTGTGTGGGATGTACAAATTTACTACTGTAGCTCAAAACCAATTAACTCTGGAAAAATTTCATTTATTTAGATAGTGTAAAATTTACTAACACAAGAGAAAGTGCAAATATTTAGGGGTCAAATGTACTTTTATAACTCCAGTTCAAATAGCATTGGGGAAACTGCATGTATATAGGGAAGGGTTGGCAGATTTACTATTACATCGGGCAGTTTTGAACCTGCAAACACATCCTGAATAGGTGTATTGCAAGGTATGGTAGACTGCATGCATTTGTGCTTGTTGCAGGTCATGTTTACAGTAATATTAGGGTCATGAACAGTAAAAACCATCCCACCTGACCATAAAACAGGCCTATAAACTGCCCAAAACAGTCCCACACACTGACTAGCCCTTCTGACCCTGTTTGATTACCCTATATGCCAGTCCAAACCAGAATATAGGCCATTTGAGCATATACCTGTATAAAGAAAGACTATACACCTTATTTTGAGTTTGGCGGTCCGATGAACTGCCAAACCCACGATGGCATTATGACTACCGCTGCACTGGTGATCCGACCACCCTATTACAAGTTGGGCAGCTGGACTGCCATGGGCCTGCTGCTGCTGGCAGGGATCTGCGATCCCTGGTGGTCTTGCAGCGGTCTGAGACCCCTAATGTGCTAGAGGGGCCGCTGCGGCCCGCCAAACATATTAGGAGTTTCCTCACCACAACAGTTTTGATTGCGATGAGCCCACCATGAAAAGTGTGGATGTGAGGAAACAAAGGGGACCTACAGGGCCCCCTGTTGCCTCTGTGCCACTGGATGCATGCAGGGGGCCCTTGGTGTGTCCCCCTGCATGCATGCACTCCCAGGTCTTGCCGGGCATGGACTTGACAGTCCATGCCCAGCAGGAATGTGCAATGGCGTTCCCATTGCAGTGACATGCTAAGGTTCACGTATGAGCCTTAGCATTGCACAGCTGTGAGCCAGTCGCCGCAGGACAGCCCGTCCTGGATTCCTTTCAGAATGCAGTTGGGGGTCGCATTATTGGTTTGGCAGTGTGGGAGCAGGGAGCTGGCATGGCGGCCCACCCCCACACAGCCAAATTCATAATAAGGCCCTGAGATAATTATCTGAGGCTATGCTTCTAAGAAACATAGACTACACTGGTCTTCTTAGATAAGTGAAGGCTGCACTGGCATTTAAGACTGTACCTGCTCAATGGCGGCTGCTTTGAACCTTTGAATAATATAACTTTACAAAGGGAATCTACACTCGACATTTCACTCTAAATCTGTGGTTGTTGAAGGTGACCTATTCTGTGCACAAGGAACCTCTGCTTGTCATTTTAAGTTTCACCTTTGCAGAGAGTCTGAAATGTCCATTTCATGTCATAGCTGTGCGACAGCCACTCAAGGCATCCATGCACATGGGCGTTATATTGTTCATTTCTCGTCAATGCTTTACAGGAAAACATAGGTTTAGTTTACGCATGAGAAACTTGCAACTGAAATTTCATCTTATGACACAATACTGCTGTGCTGCTGACATAACAAGATTGCATCTTTGCTATAAAAAGGCAACCACATTTTTCAATACTTTATTATATGCATATTTTGTAGTTTCTCATTGAGTTTAATGGGTCACCCACTGTGATGCCATCATGTTTTAAGGCTTTGTGACTGTACTCCATTTCATGACGGTCCCTTTCTGAGGTGATATCGGGAATCAAAGGAAACCCGTTACCACTAGCATTCGTTAAATTGTTGTAAATGCTAAGGCGTTCCTATGGCTCCTGAGTGATAAATAGCAATAGGTCAGAAGACTAAACTTCCTACTATTATATTTGATGCAACTTAATAAAAATGTGCCCACAGGCACATTTGATTGTTAATATTAATTCAAGTTTGGAATGGACATGCATTTGTTGAGGTCCCATATTTATTAACATTTGATGCAGCGCAATGCAGAAAAACAACTTGCTGTGCTGCACTGTGTCAAATGGAGAGAACAGGAATGTGCCATGTTTACTAATTCCTGTTCCGCTGCATTGGCACACTATGTGATGTCTAGCACCAACACTGGAACCCTTGCACTATGGTGTTAAAGGCAGGATTGTTTTTGTGCAGGAATGTACACCTTTCTTTACAAAAACAATCCTCTGAGGCATTTTCCTCTTTCTACCTGTGCTGCAAAATGCAGCACCCGCTGAAAGAGGAAAAAACAAGGAGATATTTCTCCTCGTTATGCCTCTGATGGGATGGCATATCATTTTGATGCATTCCTAGGTTTACTAGTCTTTGCGAATCTGTGAATGTGCCAAAAAAACATGGGTGATACATGAGAACTCTCACTCTCCACCCAGGAAATGCCTTCCTAATGCAGATGAGAGAGCGCAAACTGATCTAAATGTATGAGTGCATCACACTTATCTGTAGTAAGCACAAATCATGAGGAGAAATGCCATGAGTGCTAGTAGTATCTGCAATTATATTCTGAATGTATAGCTAATGTAGAGATTTAAGTAGAAGTGGAACTAATACAGAAATGTGTGGCACTATATGATTTTATTAGATGTGATTATTCCTGAATCCATGTCGTGTAGCTGCTAAAATGTAAGATGGCATGTGGTAAAACGCAGAATGTGGTAGGCCTCAGGGCCAAAGCTAGAAGGTGTTTCTTTTCACGACATAGATTGCAATAATGTTTTGGCCATTGCATTAATGGGCCATGATTTATAGATGTGTTTACTGAATAATAGAATAAGAGTATTAACATGCTTTAATTAATGAAGAAGTTGAATGCTATAATCATTATGAGAAATATTGTAGGCCTGAATTATTTTAAACATTGATTTACACGTACATGTCTGGGCTGAGAAATGTTGCAAACCTTTTTGAAAGTCTATGAGAGTTGGGTTCTTGGCCGCAGATGTCTGTCTGCAAGGGAAAGGGAGGATCCGATTATAAATAATATGAATAGAGGTCTGTTCAGTAGACGGCCCAGACATGGAGGAGGGTTCTGGAATGTTTAAGGGGTATCAGCGGGCCGGAGAAGAGTCTGAGAAGCAAGGTCAACTCCAACGTATGAGGCCCAATACAAAGCAGCATGGAAAAAGCCAGAAGCTACACCACGTGAGAGGCGTCTCATGAGGGGCGTCTCAAATGTTGTTGACTGTTTTGTATTAGGGACAGCACCCCTGGGTGGAGTTAGAGCAGATACCTGAGGACCCTTTAGAGAGCGGATGGGTAGGCAGAGAGGGGTCATGACTGGAGAACTATAGGTTTTCACCAAGAGACTTAGAGTGAGTGACTTCCCTTGGAGGTCATTCACTGCTGACACCTTTGTTAGGTTGGGATTTGGTTAAGTAGGGATACCATCTAGAGCAGGGTAGGGACAGCCTAACCTGTGTGTTTTCCTCCAACTTAAATGAAGGAGAGATATGCGTCAATGCTGATAGCTTTATTATTCTTAGAACTTGTGTTAGTAATTTCCGTTGCTCGTCTGAGGGCTTTCAGAGAGCACATGTATGTAGTTGGACCTGTGTATCTCGTGAATCTCATTCTGAGATGCCTGTATTTGCAGCTTATCATATCTTTACAATAAACTTTTGAAAGCTAGAAGTTGTTTGTGATCTTTGGGAGCAGAGTCCTTTATTGGGTGAACTAACTTGCTAATGGATGCACTTTCTTCCTCAAAGACAGGCAACAAAGGTTCAGTCGACCAGATCGAGGTTTAGGTCAATAGTGATAAGGTATCGATCAAAATCTCGCCCTTCCAGTTGGTAGCTATAGAGGATGGTTGCCTTCTTGAGGACGGTGACCTAGGCCAGGTTAGCTTACCCCAAGGCCCCTAGAAATCGATGATCGGAAGAACCGCCCGCTGAAGAAGATCCGGATGACGTGAGACAGAAAAAGCAGCAGTATCGGTCGAGAGTGAGTATAAAGGGTCATGCGTGTTAGATTGCGGTGTTTTTGTATTGTATCTATGTTGTAATGTCTGGCGGAGTTGAATGTCTGTAGAGTGACTGTGGAACAGGTTGTGAGCGCGCGCAACCGGTGGAAATCTTAAGTTCAAGGAGAGCTTAAGTGGTTCGGGTGTATCGGACACCCAGAGTAATTGTCAAACAGTGTGAAGGGGGTCATGAGGTACCATTGATCACCCGAAAGACCGAGATAGGGGGAACGTAAGAGTGAGTGCGTGAGTAACGGACGCTGGTCGGAAGTTACTGTGTGTGTAAGCAACCTATCAGAGAGACGATAGACATTTCGTCAGTTGTGTTGACAATTACATATAGACTGTGGACGTACAGTCGAGGGAAGTGACCGCTTGGTCGGAAGTAGTCATTTTTCGGTGTATGAATGGGACGCATGCATGACCGGGAGACGAGTTGAGAAAGGAGGGGTGCTGCTGCGAAGCGGAGAAAAGTGACGTCAGGAAGTGTCGCGACGTGATTGGCCGACAGGAGAAAGACCGCGCTGTGATAGGCCAGCTAGCAAAGACGTCAGAAGGTGTCGCGACGTGATTGGCCGACCGGAGAAAGACCGCGCTGCGATAGGCCAAGTTAGCAAAACCGCGACAGGATTGGTGGATTGTCATCAGGAAGTAAACAGAGTAGCGAGACTGGATATTGTGCGTATAATTATGAAGTGTTTTAAATGGCTGAGAGCGGTGTTTAAAAAAGAGAAGCGGGGATCGTATGAAGGGGAAGAAGCCCCGCCGGAGGGTACGCCAGCTCGTTACATGGCAGTAAATGTTGGGTTGCATACGATCCTTTGGATATCAGAGTGGAGTAAGATTACTGAAGGAAATGAGGAACTGACGTTCCCGAAGTACGGGACGTTCAGATTAGAGGTGTTACATCGATTAAAATCAGTCATGACCTCAATGAGACCCTTGCCTAGACCGACCCAGTTTGAAGCCCTTGATGCATGGATTAGGGCAGCGCATGAAAAGAATATGAACAGACGACAAGAAAGGGTGAAACGATCGGTAAGGGCAGTGCAGGATGCCAGGTGGGATGCGGATGCTAAAAGATGGAGAGTGCATAACATGGAAGTAAATAAACTGTACCCAGTGTTAGAGGTGCCCGTAAATAAAAGCCCCCTAGAAGAAGATGATGAGAGCGAAACAGAGGACAGCCTGATAAACAGATTATTGACAGACAGGCCACCCCCGTATAATAGAGCAGGGGGAGAGGTCGAGCATAGTGAAGGAGAAAAGGGGGGCAATGCAGGAGAGCATAGACCGCTTCCCAGTTCAGAGTGGGATCCTGAGGCAAAGAAAGAGCTGTCCCAGCCTAGTCAGGTGCAACAGGTAGTCGGGAGGTTTGTGGTACAAAGAGCGCCGGAAACGGAGTGCGCCACATCCTACGGATTACCAGATGCACTACAGGTACCTGTTACCATAGGTCCTATAATATCGATATATGACCAAGAGAGAGCAAGAGGGGAAGAACGGGTACGGAAGGACAGAGAAAGAGCAGGGACGGCAAGGAGGAACGATACGATCAATTCCCCAAGTCAGATGCCGATACCGAGAGAGTGGAGCACCCCGATGCACACAGCAGGGGACCCAGGAGGGGATCCTGGGGGCCCTAGATGGCCAGTGGATCTGAGGGGATCTGGACGAAAATCCTTTCAAGAGCTAAATGAGTACATGAAGAAGTGGGATGAGGCAGTGGAGGCTCACAAGAGCATCATAGCTGCAGAAGCTGAAAGGGAAAGTCAGGACAGCAGAGCTCGGACTCACTGCGGGGCTGGGGAGAGCAGCCCGGAGTGGGACTGTAGAGAGAGAGATAGTAGGGGAGTCACCCATTGGGCCCGGAGTGGAGATAGAACAGACCTGGAAAACGGGGGCCCCGGGAGTGGAGGGGTGGCGTGCCCAATACTCAGTGAAGGGGAGAGGAGAGCGCAAGAGTACAGAAACAGCTTTAAGTGTCCACACTGTGTGCCCGGCACCAGAGAACAGAATGGGAGTTGTGAGAGGTCGCACCATAGTCCCTGTGATGACGGAAATGAGCGCAGCCCAGGGAATATGGGGAACCAGGAAGGATCGTATCGGATACTGAGCGATACTAGGCAAAGGGAGAGTAGCGACCAGAGGGAAAATAACAGAGAGGCGTACGGTGAAAGGAGAGAAGCAGAAGAGAGTGGGCAGAGCAAGAGTGGGGGTAACAGGCCCGTGTTCCATCACCTTCCAAGATCGGATGGCCGAGCATGGGACCTGGAGAGATGGGAGCAAGGGAGAGTACTCATTAACTCTCCCGAGCCCAAACGTAGAGCCCGGAGTTGGGATGGTAGGGAGACCAGTGAGCCCCCTTCGAAAGACATATTGCGAGCTGAGATAAAAGCTAAGAGACTCGATGTCGCCAGCTTAAGGTCAGACCTGGATGACATGATAGATGGTACCCTGCCTTTAGAAAGAATGGAAATGTATGAGCAGGATGAAATACTGTATATGGCAAAGGATATCACTCGAAAGGCGAGAGCAATCCATGAGAAGTTAGTCGAACTAGCAGGCAAATATATGGTGGATCTGTCAAGAACCAAAGCATTACAGGGTAACCACAGGCTACATTACACAGATCGAGACCTAGATGAGAGGAGAACGATTGGGCTGAAAACGCATATAAGGGAACTGATCACTGGAATAAGGACATGGAGGGCACTAGATAAGTGGGAAGAGAGGTGGTCCAAGAAAGGGACCGGCAGGAGAAGCACGCTTGGTATGACACCAGGAAGGCTGCAGGGAATAGAAGCATACCCTTTGCGTGAAGTCGCCAATGGGAACTATGTGCATGTCCCTTGGAGTAGGGGAGATTTAGCTGCTTTTACCACCTCCTTCCCCAAATTGCGGGAAAACCCAGTGGAGTGGTACAAGCAAGTCGAGAGATTTGTAAAAATCTCAAAGGTCCTATGGATAGATCTGAACACGCTGTTCGACATTGTAGTACCAGGAGATCTGTGGACAGCATGCAAGGTTAGCGCTGAGTGGCCCACAACGGAGCCGGAGAGAGATGCTAAGACTAATGGGCCGTCCGAGATTGTGATGGCAAAATTCGAGAGAGTGATGACTTGGCTGAAAGAGAAAGTGCCAATGCAAGACATAGATTGGGTCAGAATAGACCGAACCAGACAGGAACCCAAAGAGACCGTCCACGAATATTACGAGAGATTGCTGAAGGCGTTTAAACAGTATAGCGGCCTGGATGTAATGGATCCAAAAGACATAGGGCAATTCGTGTCCAAGTTCGTCCTGGGACTGAGACCGGATATTAGTTTAATGATTCAGCAACACTCGATTTGTTGGCAAAGTAAACCCCTAGACGAAATACTGAGATATGCCAGGTACTGCTGTGATGAGATAGACTCCAAGGCTAAGAAACTAAAAGAAAAGTTGATGGTGGTACAGATGCAGGCAGCAGGGAAGGGGGGACAGCAGCAACAGCAGCAAGGAACAGGTACAGGAGGAAAGAAGCAGTACAGTCAGAACAAGGGCAATGAGGAGAGTTCCACCTTTAGACCCAGAATAGACATAGCTGCCTTGAAGAAAACGACTAGGTGCCACCAGTGTAACGAGGTGGGGCATTGGAAACGCGAGTGTCCCTACAATGTAGAGATAGGAGAGCAAGAGATAGAGGAGGAAGAGGTCCAGAGCGCGCCTACAAGAGGGGTGACGCCATACCAGGGAAAGGTGCTCAAAGGGGGGGGGGCTCCTCCCCGAGCCCAGTTCCCGCAACCTCCTCGAGTAGGGACTATGGGTAAGACCTATAGACAGATGCCCCTGTTTGTAGAAGGAGAAGAGTGCTATTATGTGGACCCATTAACCGGACAGAGAGTGGAAAGAGAAGACTGCACCCTCGGGGCAGCCTTGGAGGTGGACCAGAGGGGACCCTATGTTGAAGCAGAAGTAGCAGGGTGCCCCACGACATTTCTGGTGGACACAGGAGCCACTAGATCCACGATCAGATCAGCTGCAGTTCCAGACCTGCCCATGTCTGGAGAGACCATACAAGTGGTAGGGGTCGCAAACAGGAGAATAACCAGCCAATTGACAGAACCGGTACAGGTGAAAATAGGGAAGTACAGCGATGAGCACCAGTTTGTGGTTTGCGATTCAAGTCCTGTGTGCCTGCTAGGAAGAGACCTGTTGTGTAAATTGAATTGTACTATATACTGTACACCTCAGGGAGTGGAGGTATTGACCAATGATGATGATGCAGACTTCAAAGTTGCAAACTCAAGAATATGCGTGGAGCTGTACCCTACTTTAACAGTAGATGAGCTCCCCTGGGACTTGAGAGAGACAGTGGCACCAGAAGTATGGGATTTCACTGGGGAAGAGATAGGATTGGTCAAAGGGGTGGACCCAGTGAAAATTGTAGTGAAACCGCATGCTGAGTTCCCAAGAACACCCCAATATAAATTGACTCCAGAAACGATTGCAGGCATAAAGCCCGTGATCGAGTCCATGATTAAACAGGGAATACTGAAAGAAATCGTGGGTAGTCCATGCAACTCCCCGATTATGGGTCTGCAGAAACCAAATGGGAAATTTCGGATAGTACAGGACCTTCGAAAGATTAATAACATAGTCGTTTCGTGTTGTCCAGTGGTACCGAATCCATCAGTGATACTGTTTCAGATTCCATTCCAAGCTGAGTGGTTCACTGTGATTGATCTTTGTCAGGCTTTCTTTTCGATCCCTTTGGACGAAGAAAGCCATTTTCTTTTCGCATTTAAGCTGGAAAATCGCGTCCTAACATGGTGTCGTATCCCTCAGGGGTATACAGAGAGCCCATCGATCTTTAACCAGCTTTTGAAGAAAAATCTTGAAAGTCTAGTGCTGCCCCAGAAGTCAGTTCTGGTCCAGTACATAGACGACCTCCTTGTGGCGTCAGAAACAGAAGAAGCTTGCAGGGAGGACTCTATTGCTTTGTTAAATCACCTAGCTGCCAATGGGCACAAGGTGTCCCCGGGAAAGTTGCAGTACTGCCTGACAGAAGTGCAGTACTTAGGACACCGAATAGAGAAAGGCAAACGAAAGGTGTCACCAGACAGGATAGAGGCGATCATGAAAATGAATGCGCCTAAGACACAGAGAGAGGTCAGGATGTTCCTAGGGATGGTGGGTTATTGCCGACAGTGGATCGCGAACTTTTCACTGAAAGCAAAGCCCTTGCAAAAACTGACGCACAAGGAGGTGAGCGATCCGGTACCATGGGACAAAGACTGTTTGATGGCATTCCTACAGCTGCGAGAGGACCTGTGTCGTGCTCCGGCATTGGGAATGCCTGATTACAATAAACCATTTTTTCTTTACTGTTGTGAGAGAGAAGGTTGCGCGTTGTCTGTGTTAGTCCAAATCCATGGGAATGCCCGTAGACCAGTTGCTTATTTCTCGGCTACTTTAGACCCAGTAGCCGCAGCGTTGCCCGGATGTCTCAAATCCGTTGCTGCAACGGGTGTCAGCATTGAGAGATGTGAAAATATCGTCATGGGGCACCCGTTAGAGGTGTGCGTGCCCCATTCTGTTGAACTGTTGATGACCAGGACCAAAACACAGCATCTGACCAACAGCAGGCTCACGCGCTATGAGCAAGTTATTCTTGCTGCAGAGAATGTGACCCTCAAGAGATGCTCTGTTTTGAACCCTGCCACCTTGATGCCACTCCCAAATGATATCGAGGATGATGATGAATGTA
The DNA here is from genome assembly GCF_964261635.1 of Lissotriton helveticus. Classification (NCBI taxonomy): domain Eukaryota; kingdom Metazoa; phylum Chordata; class Amphibia; order Caudata; family Salamandridae; genus Lissotriton; species Lissotriton helveticus. The sequence goes on along the minus strand of NC_136069.1, from coordinate 405,436,690 downwards.
CAGACCATGACTGCCTCGATGTGACTGAACTATGCACCAAACCCAGACCCGACATCGTAGATGAGCCACTGACTGACCCAGATGAAATTTTCTTTGTCGATGGCTCATGTGTAAGAGACGAAGTTGGGCAGTTGAGAGCAGCTTATGCTGTTTGTACAATTACTGGAGTTGTGGAAGCTGGGTGCCTGGAAGGAGTACACTCCGCTCAGGTAGCCGAGATTATTGCCTTGACACGTGCTTGCTTGGCAAGCAATCAAATTCGAGTCACCATATACACCGACAGCCAATATGGTTATGGGGTGGTTCATGATTACGGGCAGTTATGGTCTCAAAGAGGGTTCATGACCTCTTCAGGCTCTCCCATTCGCAATGGAGAGTTTGTGCGCCTGTTGTTAGAGGCGTTGCAATGCCCAGCAGGTATCGCAGTTGTAAAGTGCACCGCACATACCAGAAATGAGGACTTCGTTTCGAAAGGCAATAGATATGCTGATGAAGTTGCGCGGTATTGCGCAGAACAAGGGTACTCTTTCACAGAGGTGGAAGTGGGTGGAATAAATGTAAGAACTGAATTAGCCATGATATTGGAAACTGTTGATACTTGGGATGAACTGTCAAACATGCAAGAAAATGCTCCTGATTTTGAAAAAGAAACATGGGAAAAGGCAGGATGTGTAATGGGTGAGTCCCATTTTTGGGTCTCAGCAGATGGCAGAGCAGTGTTGCCCAATGAGATGGTGAGTCCAATGGCCAGACTCATACATGGTCCCGTACACCTAGGGAGAGACGCTATGCTGAGAGTGTTTAGACAGACTTGGTACAATCCTAAGTTTAGAATAGCAGCAGAAGCAGTGTGCCAGCGTTGTGTGACCTGTCAGCAGCTGAACGTAGGGAAAAGAACACCAGTTGCACTGAGTCACATAGGAAGGTCTGGAGGTCCATTCAATCGAATGCAGATAGATTTCATTGAAATGCCGAGATGCAACCGCCTCCGCTATGTCCTGGTGGTTGTTTGTGTGTTCTCCAGATGGGTTGAGGCATACCCTACACGTAGGTGCGACACCCTCACAGTGGCCAAGTTACTGCTTAGGGAACTCATTCCGCGCTTCGGGGTGCCGGCCTCTTTGGAATCAGATAGGGGAACACATTTCAATAGCGAGCTTGTGAAGATGATTTGTGCAGCTCTAAATATCGATCAAAAGTTGCATTGTAGTTACCGACCAGAAGCCTCAGGAATTGTGGAGCAGATCAATGGCACGATCAAAGCCCGAATTGCCAAGGTGTGCTCCTCAACGACCCTGAGTTGGCCTGACGCCCTGCCATTGGTTCTCATGAGCCTTCGTAGTACCCCAGACAGAAGAACGGGGTTGTCACCCCATGAGGTGTTAATGGGGAGAGCAATGAGGCTGCCATCTGTCCCAACTACTGCACTGTTAAATATCACAGATGATATGATCCTGGACTATTGTAAGGGGCTGTCTGACGCCATTCGTTCTGTGTCCCTTCAGGTGCAGGCTGCCGAGGTTCCATCGTGCCAGGGCCCGTGCCATGACCTGTATCCTGGGGACTGGGTCCTGGTGAAAAAACATGTGAGAAGAAGCTGCTTGGATGTTCGTTGGCGTGGGCCCTTCCAGATCATCTTGATTGCGAATACGGCTGTGAAGGTGGGAGGCCTGCCCAATTGGATCCACGCGTCACATACGCGAAGGGTTCCAGCACCTCGGGAAGAAACAGCTCCTCTCTCGGATAGACGTCCAGCAGAGGACCGAGAAGCCATAGAGGGGGCTAGCCAAGCTGAAGAGGTGCCAGCGGAAGCAGGGAACGAGTCTGACCAAGCTGAGGACGGTCAGTACAACAGCGAAACAGACGACGCTACAGAAGGAGAAAGTAGCTGGGAGTACGAGTCAGACACTGACAGGTCTGACAGAGAGCGAGAACAGACAAGAAGGAGAAGGAGTAGAAGGGCACGTGGAGAAGCTAATTGGCCGCAAAGAAGGAGTTCTAGCCTGAGGTCAACTCCAGAGGTAACCCTTCCTCCGATATCAGAAGACTCAGACCCGGAAGAAGGTGCTCAGGGCGCTGAAGCACCGGACCGAAGAAGGTCAAGAAGAGTGCGTGTGCCTAACAGAAGATACTCCACACCTGAGTGGACATATCTGGCGACAAATGTCTTTGAAGCAGGAGACAGGGAGGATTCGAGCGGTGGTGGTGTCCAGTTCTGAGCCCATCGTCACCGTGGAAATACGACTGTTGGTACCCGGAGTCGAACAAGAAGGGTCACTAACATTCATGCTCCCCAGACCTCCCCGCCTCAGCAAGTTAAAACACATGTTTCTTTCAGAATTGCAATTCCCCGACTTTGGTACAACGATAACAGCACATGAAGAGCACAATCTTCGTTTGGAAATACTGAACTTTGCTATCGAAGCTGCAGGTACAAACTTGATAGTAGATTGTTAAAGGACTTTGTAAATAAAGCGAGCAGAAACAAAGAAGATTACCTAGCGCCCAGGAAGCAGAGAATATTAGGGAACTTCCCTTGAGTTGATGGAGAAGGGCTAGGGTTGTCTTTATTGAACTGTTAAAGGACTTTTGCGAAAAAGGTTGTCAGCTTCCAGTTGTGTGGATTCTAAAGACAAAAGGATTAAAAAGAGACTGTAAAGGAACGAGAGGAAAAGAACTTTTTGCTAAGATAAGAGAGAGCCATATTGTCTGACGAAATGGAAGCCGGCACCCAGAACCGCAGAGCTAAATGTATAATAGGTACACTAATAGTAGGAGTGATAATATTAATAGCTTTAGTGGTAACAATTTCTTATGTAAAGGGACATGAGGAAGAGGCGAAGGTAACTGATGTGAAATCTGTAGAAACGCTTACACCCATTGTTGCTGGTGAGAAAAGGGAAAACACTCAAGAGAAAGCGTTATTAGCTGCAGAAGCCCGCAGGTTACACGTAGATGAGTCCCAAGGAGACTTTAGGTCAAATGCTTATGCTAAACTCTTATATGAATACGTGGATGCCATGGAGGTTAAGGACTGTTACGTCTGCATGCAGTTGCCGGCGTCTGTAGATGAAGGCATTAGATATCATCACCTCCCGCTGACATATGGCATTACATGTAGCTTATTGCTTAGTATATTTTATGAGAGAGATAGTTTTGAATACTATTTCTCCAACTATGATTCAGTGTTACCAGAAGTCCCAAATTATAAGCAGATGAACAAATGGGACTACTGGAAGAGTGAAGACAGATTGGCCAAATTCTTCATTCCTTGGATTACCTTAGATACTTCACATGCCCGTAGAAATAACCTGACATGCAAGGTGTCAGAAGTCGAGAAGAAGTTCATAGGGCAGGTGGATGATCGTTACAGGAGACAAAAGATTTTGAAAAAATCAGGACAATGGAAAACAGATTGGACCGAGGAAGAGAAGGCACACAAGAGAAAGGGTAGTAGTGGTCCAATAGCTTTAGATAAGACGCAGAGAGGAAAGCTATGTCTTCACCGAGCCAAAACGTATTATGAAAATGTATACGTGGGAGAAGTCGACTGTGAACATGCTTTCAATATAGAGTACTATACTAAGGATTTCCTGAAGGGAATGCAAGTGATTCCAAATGTGTATTTTGTATGTGGAAGAAATGCCTACGTGAGACTACCTGACAACTGGTATGGATCATGTTACCTAGCAATTGTCTTCCCCAAAATATATCATGCACAAGACTTAGTGATCATCGAGGGCAAGACATCATCGAGGGGAAGGAGAGATGTAGGAGATGCAGAAATGGTTGGAGATGTCTTTGGAGCTATGTTCCCTCTTTTGGGAGTAATCCTTAATGATGTTAAAATTAGACGACTGGCAACAGTTGTCGACAGGTTGTCTGCCAGCACTGCTCAGTCCTTAATGCTGGTAGAAGGAGAGATGCAATCGATAAGGGCTATGGTTCTTCAGAACCGTCTTGCGTTAGATGTCCTACTAGCAAAAGAGGGCGGAGTCTGTAAGGCTTTGAAGGTCCAGGAATGTTGTACTTACATTCCAGACAATTCAAAGCCCCTTGAGAAAGTTATTAGGAACATAACTAATATTCACAAGGAGATCGAAGACTTGAGTAGAGAAAATGTCTGGGAAAAGGTGGGCCACGGAATGAGTGAAGTTGGAGGGTGGATTTCCACCTTAGGCAAAAGCTTTGTGTGGTATATACTAAAACCTATCATCATAATATTGATCTGTGGGATTATATTGTGGGGATTGGTGAGGGTATTCAAATGGTACAGAGCAAGAAGGTCAGAAAGAGCCCAAAGAGAGCAGCTGCAGAGATTGGCTGCCATACAAGATAATCAGTACAGGAGTCTGAGGGCTCTGGAAGCGCAGAGACAAATTATGCCAGCAATAACTGCAGTTTAAATGTTAGTGATGACCCCGAGAGGTCATCAAAGGGGGGAACTGAGAGAGCGCAAACTGATCTAAATGTATGAGTGCATCACACTTATCTGTAGTAAGCACAAATCATGAGGAGAAATGCCATGAGTGCTAGTAGTATCTGCAATTATATTCTGAATGTATAGCTAATGTAGAGATTTAAGTAGAAGTGGAACTAATACAGAAATGTGTGGCACTATATGATTTTATTAGATGTGATTATTCCTGAATCCATGTCGTGTAGCTGCTAAAATGTAAGATGGCATGTGGTAAAACGCAGAATGTGGTAGGCCTCAGGGCCAAAGCTAGAAGGTGTTTCTTTTCACGACATAGATTGCAATAATGTTTTGGCCATTGCATTAATGGGCCATGATTTATAGATGTGTTTACTGAATAATAGAATAAGAGTATTAACATGCTTTAATTAATGAAGAAGTTGAATGCTATAATCATTATGAGAAATATTGTAGGCCTGAATTATTTTAAACATTGATTTACACGTACATGTCTGGGCTGAGAAATGTTGCAAACCTTTTTGAAAGTCTATGAGAGTTGGGTTCTTGGCCGCAGATGTCTGTCTGCAAGGGAAAGGGAGGATCCGATTATAAATAATATGAATAGAGGTCTGTTCAGTAGACGGCCCAGACATGGAGGAGGGTTCTGGAATGTTTAAGGGGTATCAGCGGGCCGGAGAAGAGTCTGAGAAGCAAGGTCAACTCCAACGTATGAGGCCCAATACAAAGCAGCATGGAAAAAGCCAGAAGCTACACCACGTGAGAGGCGTCTCATGAGGGGCGTCTCAAATGTTGTTGACTGTTTTGTATTAGGGACAGCACCCCTGGGTGGAGTTAGAGCAGATACCTGAGGACCCTTTAGAGAGCGGATGGGTAGGCAGAGAGGGGTCATGACTGGAGAACTATAGGTTTTCACCAAGAGACTTAGAGTGAGTGACTTCCCTTGGAGGTCATTCACTGCTGACACCTTTGTTAGGTTGGGATTTGGTTAAGTAGGGATACCATCTAGAGCAGGGTAGGGACAGCCTAACCTGTGTGTTTTCCTCCAACTTAAATGAAGGAGAGATATGCGTCAATGCTGATAGCTTTATTATTCTTAGAACTTGTGTTAGTAATTTCCGTTGCTCGTCTGAGGGCTTTCAGAGAGCACATGTATGTAGTTGGACCTGTGTATCTCGTGAATCTCATTCTGAGATGCCTGTATTTGCAGCTTATCATATCTTTACAATAAACTTTTGAAAGCTAGAAGTTGTTTGTGATCTTTGGGAGCAGAGTCCTTTATTGGGTGAACTAACTTGCTAATGGATGCACTTTCTTCCTCAAAGACAGGCAACAAAGGTTCAGTCGACCAGATCGAGGTTTAGGTCAATAGTGATAAGGTATCGATCAAAATCTCGCCCTTCCACAGATTAACGCAAGATGGGACTTGCGCTGCCATTCATTAATCCAGATATACTAAGCCACACGGAGCCACGCAAGGTGGCTATTTTTGGCTTGTTAAATATGACTTAAGGCCTTGCATTGCATCGCATTCCATTAGTAAATCTGGGCCCAAAATATTTACATTTGTTCCATTTAAGACATTCTAAAACATTTGATATTTCTTCTCCACATAAATAGCCCATGTCATTAATGTCTTTGCACACTTTAGTTCTAAGCGCAACAAACAATTGCAAAGTTATCATGGTGCCAATCAGGGACTTTATGCTGGCAAATGTGATTTAACACTATAAAAATGTTGTCAATGCGATGGAACCTCTGCATTTGCAAAACCATGTTTACTGGAGGACAATGGAGTTGGGTACCAAAAAAATATAATTTTAGTGTAAGGTTAACCTCGAGGGTACACATGCTCTTTAAAAATAGATAATTTATCTAATGTTATGGAAGAGTTTTTACGCCTTCTATGCTAGGTCCAGCTGCACAACTCGTAAATTTGTGAATGTTCACCAGGGCCACTGGAGTTATGAGATTACAAAACAAATTATGCAGCAGGGTTGACTAAATTATGTGTCAACAGTAGGCAAAATATTCAGCGTGATGTGGCATGTTTTGTGATAGTATTACTTCATTATTTTATCATGTTATCACAGTCTGGACAAAAGTTTAATCTCATAAGGATCAGTGAAACACACAAATATGGCAATAAACAACAAAAAGGTGACAAATCTACTTTTGCAAGTTTTTAGTAACTTTTGGTTCATTTGAGCTGGAAACAGATTTGCGTCTTGTTAAATTTAGCAGATTATGCAGCAGATGATGGATGGATTTTATGGCAAATGCAAAAAATCTATAAATATGCATAAAAGACAGCACCGCAAAATCGCATAATTCCAGTGGCCTTGGTATTCACAGGTACTTTCACAGGTACTTTCACATCCTGGAAGCACATGCAAATAAATCTTGAAAAGGGCAGAAGTACATACTTTTTCATAGGTTGTAGGACAGAACAACTAATGCCTTAACCATGCATTCCTTTGCAAAGCAAGCGCTACACAGCGCTACAACGACCCTAGCAGAACAGAAGTCTTTACCACGCATGTCCCTACCATGCATATACATGTTGATACTTTGCCCATATCTTTTCTATGAATACCATTATCATGCACACCTTTACCACGCATGCCGTTACAATGTATATACTCAATCATAGTACAAATGCACTCTTTCGCACAAAAATGTACGATATATATATATTTTTTAACAACAATTAAAAAGAATTATCCGTACATAAATATTGTCTACACCATATTTCAAAACTCAACATTAACAGAAGATTGTGGCCAAATACACATTTTATTACATAAACAGGTTTCAAGGTATCCCATTTCTAGGCTAGTCCTTTCTTTATTTTTACAAAACACTACGTGTACTCCTACTTTAAAATGCCTGACATTCTATGTGAGGAATGCGAATAAACATCATTTTTTTTAAACAATCAACATAAATGTCACAATCAAACGCTCATTGTAAAATGCTATCCAAAATATGTTTTTGTTTAAATTATTGAAATCCACACAAAAAAACCATATATAAATAGCTGTCCACCATTTTGTGGTCAGTGGTACACTGAGTTCCTTCATTACCACACACATCGTTAGGAGCGCAGAATACCTCAGGGCAATTGTTGTACACCACCTGCAAGAAAACCTACTAATGCAAATCTACAAAGGGGGTTACTTCAGGGCAGGGTACTGGACAGTGACCAGGTGGGTATAATTACTATTATAACTCTGCTGGGTAGTTACCTCAGGGCAGGTAATGGATAGTGAATGGGGGTAAAATTACCATTCTAACCTGCTTGGTACTTACCTCAAGGCAGGTGATGGACAGAAACTATGGGCATAATTACTGTTCAAACTCTGCCGGGTACTTACCTCAGAACAGGCGCTGGACACTGACTGGGAGCAAAATTACTATTCTAACACTGCCAGGTACTTACCTCAGGGCAGGTACTAGACCAGTGACTGGGGGCAAAATTGTAATTCGAACTCTGCTGGGTACTTACCTCAGGGCAGGTGATGGACAGTGACTGGGGGGCAAAATTACTATTCTAATACTGCTGGGTACTTACCTCGAGGTAGGTGCAGGACAGTAACTGCAGGATACAATTCCCTATGTAACTCCTCCAGATACTTACTTTAGGACAGGTATTGAAGAGAGACTTTGGTTTTAAATAACATTATGAAATACAGAATCTAAAAATGTTTTCTTTTTTCAGAACAGAGATCCCCTTCAAAACTACAATTGGAAAAGCATCCAAGAACATAACATATTACACAGAGAAAATTTTCAAAATTCAAAGAGAATGAAAACAAAACCACCTTATATTGTCATACGTTTCCCAAAATAAAAGTGAAATTTTCCCTTTAGCCACAGAAGTAAAGAGTGTCTCAAAGTGCCAGTTTCGTCCCAAAAGCAACAAACAACTTGGAGAACAAACCAACACTGCATTCCTTAATCAAGCCATAAACCATTTCCTCCTCAGGAAATAAAATAAGCTATAAATATTCAAAAGCCTAATCCAGAAAGTTGGCAAACCACCAAAACAGACGATGCACCTTAACATGTTTAAGTCCAGCAGGGCTTTTTAACTGTTCCCTTTCTCCACAGGTTACAGCAATTAAAACAGTTATCTCTTTCTCTTACCAGGCAAAACACCATAAGTTAAAATTGCATAACATAAAAAAATATATACATTTTTCTTTTTCCCTCATTCAAAGATCTACCAACAATGGCTTCAGCTCATCAAGCAACTTTTGTAAAGTCGCGGAGAAGAAAGCAGATTTTAAATTATGGCAGCTATCTCTCCTGTAAGGAGATGGTGACTGTGCCCAGGAGTCATTGGAGGTGCGTGTAAGATTTCTCTTCCTATTTCACAGGCAGAGAGGATAAACCGAAGGACACCATTGTTACGAAACATGAGCATAACCACCCTGAAACGGAAATTGTACAGCAATTTAAACTACTTGCATGCACCTGCAATGACCCCTGTTACTCAGTTTTGACGGAGGTAGCCCAAAACATTCCCATGCATGTTGCTCGAAGCCTGCCCACCATATCCAACCTTAGGAGAATGGTCCAGAGGCAAAAACTGGACCCATCATGTAACCCACTCTCCCAAACCTATGGACATATTAACATCCCCCTCATTTAACTGTGACTTCCCATTAAGAACCTTTCCTCGTGAATGACAATGAAAACCCTCAGATAAGAATCTTAATTTTTAGCACAACCCATAACCTAATTACTCCAGAGAATACTCAAATTCGGATGATGAATGTAACATTTAAGTCAACACCCTATCCATTCACCCAAATTGACACTATTCATGCCAACATAAAAACACAACTGTTCCGTTAGTTTATAGCTTGCTCCCTGACGAGCAATCCTCAACTTACACTGAGTTTTTAACAGTGATCAATTCCAAAACAATGAATAATATTCCTAGAAAAGTGATAATTGATTTTGAGTTGACAATGATTAATACAGTCACAAAATTGTACCCTGTTACTCAAATTCAAGGATGTTTTTACACTTTTCACAGGCATATTGGTGAAAAAAAATTCATTCTTAGTTGAGGATTACATGACAAGCAGTAAACTACAGTATGAGGTAAGAAAATGTACCATGTTATGCTTTGTACCACCTAATAGTGTAGATGAGTTCTACACTTCAATTATTGAAAAAATTATTTTTTACACAAAACAAAGACAAATTGGCACAATTTCTAAATTACTTAGTGATACGTGGATTGGCTGTCTTAGCAGGTTAGGTTGCAGGAGGAAGTCAAGGTTTCCCATTGAATGATAGAACTGCTACACGACCTGTTTAGAGGATGGTGCAAAAACAGTGTCATGGAGATATGGCACAATTCCTTCAATAAACGATTCATAGGCATCACCCAAACCTATTTCATTTCTTCGAAATTTTGAAGAAGGAGCAACGCTTCCAAGAAATTAGACTTGCTAAATCACTGTCAAGTAGCCGAAACCCAGGGGTGTCCAAAAAAAGTAAAGAAATGTCTGAGAGGCTATTGGGTAAAGTGCAACAATTTTCGTTGATGGTGGCTTCAGACTTCCTAGACAGTCTTGCATACATATTATATGTCTAACCCCTACGTACAGCTACCTACATTACTTACCAGTTTTAAAAACTCATATATAATTCAATTGACTTTTTTGCATTATTTTAAATCTAAATTAAAGGAATTTTGGGGTTACTACCTTTAGCTGTCTTCTTTTTTTCACCCTTGGTGACTACTTAAATCCTCCTGTCAGCAAGAGTCTCCTTTAGTTCAATACTGCATACTGGGAAATTACCAACTGACAAAAAAAAACAAATCCAGAAAAATATGGCTACTCCACTACATCAATATTTGTAAAGAACTGCAAGTCATAAAACCATAGATGCTCAACATATTCAACAGTTTGTGAAACCAGCTGCCACTTCTAAAAAAAAACACCTCAATTACAAAAAATTCTTCTCTACATTGGAAAGTCAAATGTTTGCATAAGAAAAATATGGAAATCCATAAAACAGAAATTGAAACACTATTTCCCAAACTGAAAGAACTGTAGAGACATCGAATGCATTGTTCCTCCAAAAAGATGCCGGGTTGAATACGTTCTAGTATATTCCAATCCTCCAAGTGATATGCATTTCTGCACCCACTTTTTCAAAACTACATTTTTTTAAAAATCAACCGTCCCAACATGGGCATTGTTGGACTTGGCCCTTTTTGCAGGGTCATCACTACACTTTTTGCCTTTCTCCTAACCTTTTTTTTCTGACATGGTGTTGGTGGTTTTAGGACTCTGGGCACTTTAGCACTGCTGTCCCATGTAAAGTGTGTGTGCTCACTGTGATACATATGGTAAGATTGGTCTACACCTATTTTACCTATTTCATTTACCTGTCAGTCCCTTGTAAAGTGGTATCTCAGATACCCAGGGCTGGTAAATTAAATGCTACTGGTTGGCTTGCAATGCTGATTGCGCCACCCACCAAAGTAGCCTTTCAAACCTTCTCATGCCTCTGTCGTTGCAGGGCCTGTGTGCGCAGTGTCACTGCCGCTGTGACGTGGCACCTAAAGTGTGTGCCATGTCCGTGACCCTCCTTTTACTACATGTCAGTCACCCCTAAGGTAGGCCCTAGCTAGCCCTATGGGTAGGGTGCATTGTAGATAAAAGATAGGACATGTACCTTAAGTGTGAGACATCTGGTAGTGACAAACAGCCATTTTGATTTCTCACTACTGTGGGGCTGCTCTCCCATAGGAATGCATTGGGGATTCCCTGATAAGTGTTTCAGTGATAATCCCTGATATTAGGGGCGCAGCGTGGTTTGGTATGTTTGGAATAGTGATAATAAATGCTACGCAATGGTGTGCACATATTTATTATAACTATTTTAGAAATGCCACATTTAGAAGTTGGCATTTCTGTGTGCTATGTGTCTGCCTGCCTGATGTGAATTGCATGTCTGGGTTTTGAATGACAGGGGCTGGTGAGGCGTGTGTGGCTCCAGGAGGGGCAGGGTGAGTCAGCACTAGGCTGAATGAGATATCTACATTTTGAGTAGTGGGAGGGGAAGTCCCTGGTCTCTGAATAGGATTGTGCCTCCTCTAGTGAATACTGGCTCCGCCCCCTGTGGTGTGTCTGATGATGAGCCCCCAGCTAACAATAGGGAAGAGGAGCCTGGTAAACAGAGTGCTCCAGAACCAGTTCTAGCTGGTCCCCCCAAGCCCTGTGCTCTGCAGCGAAAGGAAATGTTGGTATAAATGTAGGGGCTATGACCCCATGTTTGGGGTGCTGTTCCTGGACCTTTGGGGGCTTGCTGCTGCTGGAGGGCATTGTGTGCTGGCCTCCCTGGGCCCAGCTATCCCCCTTGGACTTTTTCAGGACTTGAGCGCCTCGTGAGCGCTTTATTTTCTCTCCCAGGAGAGAGGATAGTACTGGGGCTGTGCAGCGGTGTGCTGCACATCATGGAGAGGGAATCCCCACTGTAGGGACTCCCCCAGAGTTGTCACAAGATGAGGGAGCCCACCCTGCATTTGACCAAACCGAAGCGCGTGATCGGCGCCTTTTACTAGTATTTCCCGAGTTCAAGATGGGCGTTCCAACGTTGCTGTGATGAGAGCTATGGGGACAGCAGGAGCCTACCCTGCATTGCCACCGCTCGTAGAATTGCTGAGATCAGCGGTCCAGAAGAGACCGCCGCAGCCTGGAAGGCAGGCAAGTTGCCTGGACGTGGGCGGGGCCAAAATTGAGGGGGTGGTGTTGTTGGCCGAGCAGGGAGCCCTGGTGCATGGAGGAAGCCCACCAGAAGTGAGGAGAAGGGCTCCCCTGGTGACGAGGGAGCCCCGGGTACGCAGAGATGCCAGGTGAGAGCCTACCCCACTCTGGCAAATGCCCAAAAGTCACCGGAGATGAAGAAAGAGGCAGCGCGACAGTGACCAGGGGAGTCCGGGCACCTGTAAGCACGTGAGTGGGGCTCCTGTGTGGAGAGGATCGTCCAGAGCCTCGCAGTCCCTGTCCTTGGAGAGGGACCGGGCGCAGAACAGAGCCTGTGATTGGGGCTTGTTTGTAAAGGCACATTGTCGGTGCCTGTGAGGGGGGAATGGCCGGGGCACATTGTCGGTGCCCGCCCCCGCAGTGAGACGAGCCCAGGGAGCCGAGCTCAAATCTATGCATTGTCGGTGCCTCCCTCCAGCCATAGGAGGTACCAGGAGAGCCCTGGTGCGTGGAGCTCCACGAGGCACATTGACAGTGCCTGGGGCTGTATGGTGCTCCTTGGGTCACCGTAGTGCCTGTGCCTTATTTGGGTTTTACAGCTGCTCCTGCGCCAATGCTGCGGGCAACTGCAACGTTTGGGGCCAGTTCTTAGTAGGTGCGAAAGGGGTGAGTTTCACCCCACGCCCCAGTGTGTTGTGCTCAGTGGGTTTTCTGCATTAGCAGCCAGAGGGCCCTATCTTATGCGCTGACCTTCTGGACAAAGGGCATTGGGCCCCCCTAGAGGCTTGTCGGCCTGGGGGTCATTTGGGTACCAGTATGCACCAGAAGAGCGCAAGGCCCTAGGGGAATGTGATGTTTGCCCTGATGCGTGTACTGCTGATGTTTATGCGTAATGTGATTTATGCACCCTGATTTATGCCTCTTATGATGTTTATGCTCATGAGATTATTGCATAATGTGTTTCTGCTAGTGAGGCCTAATGCATGATGTGTTTATATTTAGGAGGGTGTCTAACGCTAATGCTTTACACATTGCCTCTGAGATAAGCCTGACTGCTCATGCCAAGCTACCAAGGGGGTGAGCAGGGGTTATCTTCAGTGTGTAACTCCCTTGACCTGACTAGAGTGGTGGTTTCTGCCTGGCTTAGACGCAAGCCCTAGCCAACCAGAAATCCCATTTCTAACACGCATGAAAACATAAACTGTATGGGAATGAAAATGTGGTAAAAACAACACAGAAATTGGTTTTCCTACTAACTATAATCTAACTACCTCCCCCTCTATGCTTACATTAGACATAGCCACCTATATACTTAAAATATAGGTTAAATCGTTCTTACCAGGCTGCTGCTCTTCCTTGCTTCCGATCTTGACCACGACGCTCCACTGACTGTGAGAACAGATACACAACCATGTAAGTGAGGCCTAACTGCAAAAAAAAAAGAGGCAATGTTTACCATTGAAACTAATGTAAAATACTTTTTAAAAAAATGATTGCATGTAAGGCTTTTCTGGTGAAGGCCGTTTCCCTTTTTCATAAAAGATATAGAGATTGAAGCCCATCAAAATGATAGAATTGGTAGGCTAGGGGCGTTCTTCTTGCTGCAAAACATATCAAGGATGGAGAAATAAAGGAAAATGCTTAACTTCAGTTCCCCCAACCAAGATTCTTTAGATCAACCCGCGTTTATACTGAAATGCACTCGCATTTTGATTCAGAGATCAAGTCAGCAGCGGTTTCTTTATTGGGGCGTGGGGGCATGACCCCCTGTTTTGTTGCCCCTGCCCGATATTTCATTCCAATTAGCCGCATTGGCATGGCCCTGGCAGAGTTTGCCTTTGAGAGAGAGTGGGGCGGGCAGATGTAAGTGAACGGGGGTGGAACTTGAATCATGACAGGTTCTGATGACCCTAGGTGGGAAGTGCGCATGTTGAGTTGGACTGATGCCTTGCTGTGCCCAGTCTGACATGCATGCTTGAACCCTCTCCTAACTGCCTAATAATAGGAGCCCAGGGGATTACAACTATATCCTCCAATTATCCCACGAAGTGCTAGGTTCACCTGACCGAGCCAATCCTCGCGTCGCTTTCATGTTGTTTACTAACATAAATAGCAAGGGAGCAGCGCCTTGATTGGCTCTGGAGTCGCTGGGGTGGGCCGAGCTGGTGGTCACAACTTGCTCCATGCACACCTGGAGGCAGCAACTCACAAGTGTTCTTCCCTGTGACTCCATTGACTGACTTTGCAGATGGCTCGATATTTTCATGCTCATGAGATGTACGTATTAAAACCTTGTTTTTAAAGTTACACTTCAGAATTTTCTGAGCACCCTGTTGAGCACTCTAAAACATGACTGAGCATGGCAGTGATCCAATCAGGGCCGGCGCTAGGCATGGGGCCAAGCACTGGTGATGTGTCCTGTTGTTTCCCTGGGGGTCTATTTAAAAAAAAGGTGTCGCCTTGCAATTAAGGTCCATTGGAGGGAGTCCCCTTCTCGGGCCTCTCAGTGATTGTGTCTGTCTGCAGGCATAGGGGAGGGAGACGCTCCCTCAATTGCAAGGAGACCATTCACAGACACTGTGGGGGCCCATTGTCCAGTATTTTGGCGCCCCCCACAGTTTTAACTTTTAGACCACAATCAATTCTCACACCTATCGGACTGAAGGTGTGAGAAATGCTTGTGGAGTAAAAGTTAAAGCTGCGGGGGCGCAAAAATGCTGGACAATGGGCCCCCCACAGTGTCTCTGAATGGTCTCCTTGCAAGGGGCCACTTATCTAAATTAGAGGGGGCCTCGCACGTTCCCTTTTAGCCCAGGGCCTCGCAAATCCTAGGACCGGCCCTGGATCCAATCTTGGAAAAAGGGCGGGTAGTGCTGGGACCGCGAGCGGGAGGAGGGTGAGAGCACTGCCCCAGCACAGGTGGACCCCAAGCGCGCGAGTTCCCTCATACCACAGGACAGGAGGCTGAGCAGAGATGAGGGAGCAGAGCATGAAAGGAACTGTCCTGCTGCTGGGTTTGTGGGATGAGTGGGTCTGGAGAGCCCGCGGTTTGTGAAGTGTGCTCTGTGGTTGGGAGTAGGAGCTGCCCCCACCAGTCGGGTGAGGCCAGGAGATCCGTACCCTGAGTCTCGCGTTGAAGCCTTGTATGACTGCACGGTGCTTACTCCACATGCCTCCATGCAGGGCCGGCGCTAGGCATGGGCAGTGTGTGCAGCTGCCCAGGGCCCCGCAGCCGTTTAACTACTAAGGGGCCCCCCACAAGCCCTTCATCCTGTTGAAAATGTGCGTGCCATTGTGCTAGTTCCAGGTGGGAATTCATGGTGAAGCTTGAAAGACACAAGGCTGGGCCCCCCTCGTCCTGGGCCATGTTGCCATGTGATGAAAGGGTAATATGACTCCTGCATCCCTTTCAGCTGCTGCAGACTGGGCAGGGCAGGGTTTCTGGCCGTCCTTTACTGACACCTCTTTCTCTTAGCCTAATCGCTGCATCTGCATGATAACAGCGGTTAGGATGATGCTTGGAACTCTCCTGAGGTGTGAGTGAGCCCTGGCCCTGCATGAAGGAAAAGCAGAGCATCCTGCAGGGTTCACAACAAAAACAAGCTTTTGCAATGCAACTGGTCTCGCACTTTTAAGATTTAGAACTATTGGAGTTGTATAAAATAACCTGGTCAAGCAAAACATGACTCTTTAGTGCGAGTTACGCTACTTTCTGATTTACCATGTGCGTGAATTTTAGAATGCATTGGGTCTTCAAGAATGGATGCAGAAAAGCAGCCTTAGTACCAAGAAGGGAGCAAGTGATCGGAGATTAAAAAAAAGAAAGAAGGAGGGGCTGAGGGTGAGTGAAAGGAGGTAGGGGGGTTAGGAAAGCAGGGGAGGGCATGGTGGATTATGGGAACAATAGGGAAGAATGATGGAGCAAAGGCAAGGAAGGAAATAACAAATGGCATTTGACAGGAGTTGTAGAGGTGTGAATTGGGCTGCAGGGCAGGGAGAACAGCGCATTGGTGGGGGGCAGGAAGACAACTTCAGAGGGTGGAAGGATAATGTGAGAAAGAGGAGGAGCAAGAAATAAGAGAAAGGAGGGTACAGGAGAACGGAGAAAGACCAGAGGAATAGAAGAAACAGGAGAGGTAAGGCAGGAAGAGGTGCATGGGCGTTGGAGTGGAGTTATGGAGCGTTATGTTTAGGAGCAGCAAGACTCTTATTAGTATACAAACTGGTTGTCACTCACCGTAAATCCCATGTGCCTCGACCATGAAATAAAGCAGAGGCGATTGTCTGTGAAGCACCAAAAGCAACCATCTCTGTACCGGGGTTTCGCTCTCCACTTTCACGCAGCAGGGAGGCGTTGAGGGCTGGGGCAAAGGGACGGGTAAATAAAGTACGATAGTCTGAGTCAGCTGAGAAAGGCCCTTCCTGTGAAGCAGGTTTAAATGACCACTCTGCCCTCTGCTTGGAATAGTGACCCATTCACAATAGGGCCCTATATATCCTGTTTTATTTATGCCTACGGCGGCATCCTTCGCTGGAGAGGAGCATGGGTACTGTTACTGGCCTCACTCTGGGCTGATGGTATACCCAGTTTAGTAGGCACTTGCCAGAACAGAACAGACACCAATGACTCGCATGCATTGAAGCCTCGGCGCACTTCTCGCTCTTAGGGGTTGTAGTCCACAGGACAATTCCTCTTACTGGCAATATACCTCATTAGCACTACAATCCCCAGAGGGGCTTATAAAGCTACCTTTACAGATGGGACGCGCTGGACGCAGTGAAGCATAGTGGTGTTAAAACTAACAGATGGTGTTATGCTGCTAACAAACCGCAATAATGGCTGCCCAAATGTTAGTCATCTCAGTGATATCCACTTCTTGCAAAGCTGCTTCAACACTGTCAGAAAATGAATGGTCAGTTGACACTTCCTATGACGTCACTCCCTTTGACATTACATTTTATGCAAATTAGAGGGGCCCTGCATGTTCCTATCCTGCCCAGGGCCCCACAAATCCTAGGACCGGCCCTGCCTCCATGCAGGCAGCTTCAGTATGGTTTTGTGTGGTAGAGGAGTAGTTTGATGTATCTTATGCTTCCTGAAGGCAGTTGCTTTAAGGCACTTCTAAATTATGTTGGATGGTGCAGAGTACTATATATATGATAATAGTGGAGAGACAGCATAGCTGGAAAACATGCACCCGAAGAGGTATGAGAGGAGGTGGAAGCAGGGTAAAAGGAACAGGATGGAGGGAGAGAAATGCACAGGATAGTGCAGAGAGGAGTGAACTAGAAAACCTCTATATGGACCTATATTCATTTACAACTAGGCATTAATGCTCATTTACAATTTACATAGGATGCAAACATAATTCTGAAATCATTCAATTAGATTTGGTATTTTAAATACTTCATTTCTTTTATTTTATATCATTCTTATTTCATTTTTGTTTTTCTCATTTTTTAGTAACAATCTTTTCAAAATTATTTTTTATACAGTAGCAAAATGACATGTATACAAATAGCTATAAAAATACAAAATTAATTCTTTTCTTATCTAGAACCCCAAAACATTGTTTGTCTCTTTCATACCATCACTCATACATACTCAATCTCTCATATTCACTATCCTGACAAGATTATCACAACAAACACAGTGGACAAGGTGAAAACATATATTGTGTCCTTTTGTAGACTCCTCAAGGTGTTGATTTAGTATTAGGGATTAGTAGTCTTTCGCATTATATTTCTTTGTTTCTCCACAGTTATGTTTTATGGTTTATGTGAGGGTCTCTGGTGCGTACGGCCTATGTACGTTTCGGTGATATCATTGCTTTACATCACCTTCCTCAGGGCCAACATGTAAACTGGACAACATAGTATTAAAAACAGGGGGTTCACATTTGTCTGTGGCTTATTTTATATCTCCGGAATGGTAGAGCAGAATATCTCCACTGGTTTCAAAATTAATAACATAGGTAGCAGAATCGTTTTCCGCTATGAGTCTGGATCCTGTGCAATCTGTCTGCTTATTTGACAGTTTTATGGGGCTTTTACCCAACTCGACGCTGGTAATTTATAGTCCTATTTTTTGGCTCACAGGGCCAAATATAGAGAGGCTGTTCAAATTCCTTTCCGGCAATGCGTACCTGCAGACCTTTAGAATCACGTCTTTCGAGAGGCGCCTCCGGCCGATGTGGCAGTGACATCGGCCGGAGGCGCCTCTCGAAAGACGTGAGCCAAAAAATAGGACTATAAATTACCAGCGTTGAGTTGGGTAAAAGCCCCATAAAACTGTCAAATAAGCAGACAGATTGCACAGGATCCAGACTCATACCGGAAAACGATTCTGCTACCTATGTTATTAATTTTGAAACCAGTAGAGATATTCTGCTCTGCCATTCCGAATATATAAAATAAGCCACAGACAAATGTGAACCCCCTGTTTTTAATACTATGTTGTCCAGTTTACATGTTGGCTCTGAGGAAGGTGATGTAAAGCAATGATACCACCGAAACGTACGTAGGCCGTACGCACCAGAGACCCTCACATAAACCATAAAACATAACTGTGGAGAAAGAAAGAAATATAATGCGAAAGACTACTAATCCCTAATACTAATTCAACACCTTGAGGAGTCTACAAAAGGACACAATATATGTTTTCACCTTGTCCACTGTGTTTGTTGTGATAATCTTGTCAGGATAGTGAATATGAGAGATTGAGTACGTATGAGTGATGGTATGAAAGAGACAAACAATGTTTTGGGGTTCTAGATAAGAAAAGAATTAATTTTGTATTTTTATAGCTATTTGTATACATGTCATTTTGTTACTGTATAAAAAATAATTTTGAAAAGATTGTTACTAAAAAATGAGAAAAACAAAAATGAAATAAGAATGATATAAAATAAAAGAAATGAAGTATTTAAAATACCAAATCTAATTGAATGATTTCAGAGTTATATTTGCATCCTATGTAAATTGTAAATGAGCATTAATGCCTAGTTGTAAATGAATATAGGTCCATATAGAGGTTTTCTAGTTCGCTGTTGGTTTGCCACTCCCTCCTCTAGACCTGAAAGTATTACTGGGAGTACCCTTGTTACTCATGCTAGTGCAGAGAGGAGTTACAGGCATAACGAGAAAAGCTGCATGATGCGAGAAAAGCAGGCATGCATTTTTAGAAATGGATATGACTGCTGTTAAGTCCTGAACATTTTATTTACCGTTTTCCCCTCCTCTGTTCCTCTTTAGAGAGCCTCTCGCTGATCTATTGTACAGCACCTAGAAGCTGCGAGTTTTGCTGTTGTTATGGTTTTAAGAAGTAGTACCTCTGCTTGACATAAATACCCCAATTTAAAAAAAATGGAAATACAGTGATACGAAGCGGAAGTGAGGTGGCGTCTGGCGCCGTGCAAGATGCATGCCATGGACTAAAGGAATGGCAGCCAGACTGGGTGGTACAGGGTTGAACTGTGGTTGAAACTACCCTTTTCAGGACAGGGCAGCCACTCCTCACATTCCACACTCTCTTGTGCTTCGTCATTCCCAGTCTGGCTAATAACTATCCCTCTTCTTGCTTCTTTCCAACACAGCGCCCCTTTCACCTCTCCTTCCTTCCATCTCTCCTTCCTTTGCTCAGCCGTCTGCTGTTGGAAACCCCTCCCTTTCTGCTGTTTCACTCTCTTCTTCGATCCAGCCTACCTCCAGCAACTCTTATACTTCTTTCTACTTCCAGTGGGTTTGATGTCTCAGCAAACTAATGAGTGTCCCCACTACAGGGATCTGTGTCTGACCCCATGATCACAGGCTCGAATCCGTGTGAATCAGCTCGGCTCACCATCAGCCTCCCAAAGTCGATAAAATCCTCGGTAAATCATCAAACATCTGCACTTGTCTGTGCTGCACAGCTGGATATAGTAATGATTATTTATAGGAACAAATGAGATGTGATATTTATCTTTTCGTTAGTTGGATACACGTGCTGCTTGGGGCACATGATAAACGCTTTCTCTGTAACTGCCCAAAGGCACCGATCACTTTATCCTACTGTGGGTTGCAATAAGCTGGACACAGTGTTTCATGAAGTACACACAGTAAAGCTGTGCTTTACATGCCATAACCCCAGAGAAATCCACTTTCCAGGATCTAAGGCTCTTTCAAAGGAAAACCAGTGCTGATATGAAAAAACAAACTTAAAACAGGAATTGAATGGTTATAAAATGGACATCCAGGAGACAGGGAGAGTTCAGTTCCCAAGGAATGTAAACATGGTCTTGGACTGCCGGCCACCTCCCCCCTTGAACACCGACTGAATTACCCAATTCAACCAGTCAACACATGGGGGTCTTTGGAAGTCAAGGGGGGGTACGGGGCCCCCCCCCTGGCCGTATTTATTAAAATATAAAAACAAATCAAAAATTTTAATCAAATAAACATTTCTGACAATTATTAAAATGCACACTTTTCAGAATATTAGATTGACATCCGTTTCGACATGGTATGATGGGCTAACCTTAACAAATAGCTAATACAGCGTGTCTCCTAACGTAATCTAATCATCCTGAAAATTAAACTGCATTCTAATATTTCCAATACTTTTTAATAACGTTTAATAACTTTAATAAAGGCCTACGGCAAGGTCGCCAACCGGTGTCAGATCCTTTTACAGCTGCGCTCTCACGTTGAAGATGCGCATGCGCAACCCAGGGCACGTTTCACCCACGTGCGCTCCCGGAACTCCATTTAACCATAACAGGAGGGCCCAGACACTCGCGCACCTTAGTGACGTCATAGTGTTGTGAGGGGTGGCTACCAGCCTGAGGAAAGCGTAGACTCCCTCCCCCGCACCCTTTACAACGGGATATCATATCCTGCCCCTGAAGTTCTGAGAGAGACCAATGGCCCCTCCCGCGGGCGGCCCCTTTCGTGAATGGGTCCGCCCCCCCCGTAAGGACCTTAAAATGCTGCTCACCGATTAATGACCTTACCGCCAGACACACATAATAAATACGACATTGCTATTCTAAAAGGAAAAAAGGCCTAAGGAGAAAATTGTTAATACACAGCAAAGCACAAAACATATACATATACAGATACTCCTGTAAGCGGGGAAAAAGGCCTAAGGAGAGAATTAGTTAAATATCATGGCACTGCACAAAATATTTACTTCTGTTCTACCTTCCAGTAGACGGGAACTTCAAGGCCTACTGGATCAAACCCCCTAAACCTATAGTCTGGCACATTGACCAACCTGATTCTCACCATTTGCCAGGCCCCAAGGTCTGCTAACAAGGGATGGAGGGTGGGGAAAATTACACGGCCCCACGGCGGGGCGAGGAGCGAGCCTGGGAGCGCGGGCACAAAGAGGCCGCTTCCCGCGCTCCCCAGGCTCTTAACCCCTTCGCCGCCGCGACCCCGCCCCCCCGCCCCGGAAGCACACCAGTACCTCCGGGGCGAGGGGGCGGGGAACGCGGCCCCGAAGGGGACGGGTTGTGGGAGGGACCGGGCCCCGCCATGCTTGCGTGGGGGCCTATTGGCCCCCCCTTGTATCATGGTCTTGGACTGCCGGCCACCTCCCCCCTTGAACACCGACTGAATTACCCAATTCAACTAGTCAACACATGGGGGTCTTTGGAAGTCAAGGGGGGGTACGGGGCCCCCCCCCCTGGCCGTATTTATTAAAATATAAAAACAAATCAAAAATTTTAATCAAATAAACATTTCTGACAATTATTAAAATGCACACTTTTCAGAATATTAGATTGACATCCGTTTCGACATGGTATGATGGGCTAACCTTAACAAATAGCTAATACAGCGTGTCTCCTAACGTAATCTAATCATCCTGAAAATTAAACTGCATTCTAATATTTCCAATACTTTTTAATAACGTTTAATAACTTTAATAAAGGCCTACGGCAAGGTCGCCAACCGGTGTCAGATCCTTTTACAGCTGCGCTCTCACGTTGAAGATGCGCATGCGCAACCCAGGGCACGTTTCACCCACGTGCGCTCCCGGAACTCCATTTAACCATAACAGGAGGGCCCAGACACTCGCGCACCTTAGTGACGTCATAGTGTTGTGAGGGGTGGCTACCAGCCTGAGGAAAGCGTAGACTCCCTCCCCCGCACCCTTTACAACGGGATATCATATCCTGCCCCTGAAGTTCTGAGAGAGACCAATGGCCCCTCCCGCGGGCGGCCCCTTTCGTGAATGGGTCCGCCCCCCCCGTAAGGACCTTAAAATGCTGCTCACCGATTAATGACCTTACCGCCACAGGCCAGGTAGTTTACCGACTATCTGGCCCCCCCCCCAACCGCCTACACTGAAAGGTCATAACTTCCTAATCCAAACCCCTCTACCCCTGCTATTTTGTTCCCTACCCCCATGACATCCCCGACTCTGTCCACTGGACCCCCCACCCTGAGAGTAGAGCCTCTAATAAACGTCAACTCCTCATTATCCGCCGACTGTTAGTCTATTTGGTCCTGCGATGACCCCCTGTGGGATATGAAATAGTTTCCCAAACCAAGTGTTGATCCTCTTTATCGAGTGATTCTTCACTGAGTGACTCCTTGCACTCGCCTAGTCCCCCCCCCCCCCTTTACGTGCAGCCTGGTCCTATCACCGTTACCCCATGTCCTAACATGAATGAGGGTGTGGGGGGCACGCCTCTCGAGGCTCCCTGCAGATGCTATGACCGGGGGTATCCTGGTACTAACATTCTACCCTTCCCACTGGTATATTGTACAGTCTGCTAACCATCCACACCCAGCCATTACGCCTGGAAAGTGTTAAATGCATGATACTACTTTTACCATGGAAGTCCCCACTTCCTGAACCGGGGAAACGAGGCGTTGCATAGGCCTATCCTTCCTGGGGTTGCCGAGGCTAGGACTGCTTACCCTTGTGTACTGTCCCTTCTCTACCGTTGTCACTTACCAATTGGTGATCTATGCATATCCGACACTGGTGGCCCTGCGTGCACAGGCGCCGTTACTGAAGGTATACATTTTTCTGTGACGGCAAATACTGCCATTTTTTGTGAAGCCACATCCTGCTACGTTACTGCCGCCAGCCCCATTTAAGGGCTTACACACCGAAACAATCAACTCTGTGTTGGCACCTCCTGCGTTTTTTAATCGCTCGACCATCACACTTGCGTTGTTGTTTGCCATCCTCTACCTGACGTCAGCATCCCTTGGGCTGTCCACCTGTAGCAGCTTTGTGATGCGGAGCACTCCAGATATCCACCATGGACCCGGCCATACATAAATGGAAAAGATAAACACAAACCATTAGTGTTTCTGGCGATAACTGCAGTACATGTGCTAGTCTTACATTGCCATCCCTTGCCACGTTTGAGATACGATTAGCGTCAGATGCCTACTCCTAACACTTCCGACTACGTGTTGAGCATAGCCTCAGTTTGTGTCCCCTGTAGCGTGACTGTATTAGTGTTATGAAGAGTACCCTGAAAAAATGGCCTTCATTAACAAATACTACCCAGTGTGTAGTGTATTGCCACAAAGCATGGAGTCCCCAGTGCATACCATAACGCCCTCATGACTCCTTAACGATGATTAGGATAACAGTTAAAAAGGGACAGTCCGTTTGTATTGGCACCCACCCAATCACAACTTGATGAGATATACGTGTTCAAAGTATCGAACCCCTTGCGCCTGACTGTTGGCTTGGATCGTGGCTGACAGTGGTAACGCGTAATATAACTGAGGGGCAACCATAACCTATATGTATTATACTCATGCTCCCAGACTGAGCATCATTTCCCTAACAAGTTGCAAGTAGCAGGTGGCCCCCCCCTGCCACCCTTGAGTGTCCAATCGATTGATAGTACAGCGCCACCTATTGTAAAACATGATGCACCATTAGTTTCAACAGATCAGGGTTTAATGTGTTACCGTTCATCAACCCATTCTGCCTCCCCCAGTTCAGCCTTGTTCATCTGCAAATCTGTCTGGCCCACCTGCCCATATAAGAGCACCAGCAGTACCAGCGATGGGATTTAGGTATGATCACGACCCTCCTCTTTAGATCCACTCTACTCTAGTGAGTTTTTGCGTGTTTGTTATACCCCTGTTGTGTTCTCTTTTCATTTACTCATTTATGAGATTATAGACTGGTAAAACAAGCTGGTCTACATTCCTTCAAGACTTAGCCTGAAGGCTGCTCCCCACAGCTACCACTAGGATAGCTTTCGAATAAGGTTGTCTTTAACCTACCATCAATAAGGGTCGTTTGGACTGGTGCCATGTGCCCCCTAGAATAGCGGACTGCATATGCCAGGCAACCTTCTCCCACTATACTCACAAGCACCTCAATGGCTCCCTGCTCTGACTAGATCAATGTTTAAGGCCTTCTGAACCATCTCAGATTAGCTCTAGGAAAAGGAGTAAATAGAGCTGGAGAATGCGGGCATCGATCCCGCTACCTGATCCGGGTAGATCAATGTTTTATGCATTCCTTGCAGCACCTACAGAGCATCTCAAAGAGGAAGGAGTACCACTATAAACCCAATGTAGGCAATGTTTTAGGTGCCGGTCTGTTGTGTTAAATGTCTGGGTGTAGGCCCATAAAACATAACACGAGGCATGCTTTGTGAAGCGCGGGATTATAGTTAACATTTCTAAAGCCAGACCGTACTTCAAATAGTCAACCTTCATGGAAGGGATTCATAGCACTCCACTCCTCTCTTCCTAGATTGCTGGAGGTGCTCTCGACGTGGTGGAGTAAAATTAAATGCTATCGCTATAGAGCGAACAATCAGCTTGGGGCTCAAAGGAAAGACCTGGTGTGGTTGCCATGAAGATCACAGCCAAGAAATTGGGCATCCCCCTTACCTGTAATTACACTCGGAACTGCCCTTCAGGTCAGTAAAACCACCAGAGATAGAAACTGTTTTCAAATCAGGTAGGGAACAAGGACTTGTCCTAGTGCTAGAGCACGACTGAAAAGATGGAGTGATGAACAAGAGGCCTAAAGACCTTGAATGCAAGGATGAAGCCTGGCCAGGGCTCTCATACATGCCATATTTCCACA
Source organism: Lissotriton helveticus (assembly GCF_964261635.1). Taxonomy (NCBI): domain Eukaryota; kingdom Metazoa; phylum Chordata; class Amphibia; order Caudata; family Salamandridae; genus Lissotriton; species Lissotriton helveticus. Next base: position 405,411,456 of record NC_136069.1, on the reverse strand, counting down.
CAGCATACTTCTCACACAAACATTCTTTGCCTGGATATAAAGGTTTCCTGCCCTGTGTTTCAAAGTTTCCCTGTGCTACCTGTCTCTGATGTCATCCCCCTGAGAAAGTGGCACAGATGTTCCCACTTGTCTTTGGTGTAGCCAAAGTATATATCTGGTATAAAATACAAGATCCAGAAACTATAGACCTGGCCTGAAAACTCTTGTATCTTGGTCATTAGGGTGGTACACTGCCCTCGCATAAGTACCCCAGAAAAATTGCACTATTGTAAGGCAGTTTTTATACTTGTGAATTTGATATCACTGGCATGGCACTCACTACTGGCGTCCTCCCTCCTCTTGAAAGAAATCACCACTCAGTGTCACACACCAGTCAGTAGGGATACTACACATAAGTAAGGCAGTTTTTATACTTGTGAATTTGATATCACTGGCATGGCACTCACTACTGGCGTCCTCCCTCCTCTTAAAAGAAATCACCCCTCAGTGTCACACACCAGTCAGTAGGGATACTACACATAAGTACACGGAACCCATGGAAATGTCACACATAAGTAATTACAAAATTTTGCCAACTATCGCTTCAAGACATGAAGTTTAGATTTATGCCTGTTGTCCTGGCATACATGGCCGCACTCCTTGCAGCTGCCACCCTTGCTAGACCCCACCCCCAGTTTTTCCATCCAACTCGAAGCCCTGAAAAAAAAAGCCAGCAGTCAAACCTAAATATAACGAGAAAAGTTCTCTTTAGCGGGCAGCTAAATCTTTCTGGAAACCGAAACCATGTACGAGCCACCAGGAGGAAGGACAACCTCTACTTTTGCGAGCTATTGAAGCATATTACCGACAAACTGGTTGCAGTGTGAGAACATTACTACAACTCCCGGAATGCACCGATTGGGCCCCTGTGTCACAGCACCTGTTGCACCATTGAAAGCATGAACCTAGTGCTGTAAAGAAACTGCAATTTATATTGCCTATTCAGTAGTTAACTATATCAATACATAGTTTCCGAGCTATTCTGCCAACTTTTGGACCCGTCTGCCATTAAACAAAACATTTGTCCCGGTGTTATCAGATCATGTGTTACCCACCGCACGGCAAACTAAAGCATCCTGCCATCACTGCCTTTAAAAAACGGCTTGCTCATGCACACTATATGAAGAATAATTATACAAATCCCATCGGGGCAGACAGTGCTGGTGTTACCCAGACTCATTATGGGATCAGCTTACAGGCCTCCGGTTTTTAACCTCCCCGCTAAATAAGCTCAAAAAGAGCGGGCATTTCTAATTAACACTAAAACCTACAGCTGTCTGCATCCCTGTGCGGGGCATCTGTGAAATGCCATTCCATAAGCATGCTCACTCGGAGAGTATTTAGGGAAAATAAGAGCGTCTGGGATTTCTCCAGAGCAAGGTCTCATCATTTCCAGAAACCACCCTTCAGAGGGAACATGAAATGTTGTTTAGACAACACACTGGGTTTAGGTCATGCACACTGCGGTCAGAAGGCATGCAAATGAATTATGCGACTGTCGAGCCCGTGGAAGTAAAGTTATACTTTCCCATATTTACCCTATTACATTAACTTGTGCATCCTACTACCTAAGGACATTTTTTGTTATAAATTCGTGTATTTGTAAAGTTATCCATCATCTGCCTGGACCCTCGTCTTTCTTTATCTTGTCAAACATACCTTTTGTTTATAACAAACACAGGAGCGCTGAACAGTAATTGCCACCCACTGTGCTGAAAACATAATTCTGTGATTATGCCATTGTGCCCATAACGGAATCAAAACTCCGACCAGAACCGACGCTAAAGTCCTATGCTCCCTGCACACAATGTGTTAGCTCACCTTAACATCGTATCCTCAATAACGCAACCATAGCTGAACGAATACTGCGTACCCGACCTCAGTCCACACAGTCTCAATAATATTCATTAACAAGATGGCCAATGCATTTGACCGTCTAACATTATGAATGGGCATCAGAGTGAGCAACCCACGAACAACCATGCCCCCGGGAGCATTCCTCACGGGGACCAGAGCCAGGGTAGTATCACCGCACAGCAGTGCCAAAATTAGCCACCGAAAGCACCCCTCTCATGCCGACCCTGTGGCTCGAACAAAACCGGTCATTTATGGCATAATGTCTTAAATTAAACAGTGATTCGGCGATGCCAGTTATTGAGCTCGTGGCCCTATGGATTCACATCACGCGCCCAACCTCTGAGCTAAATCCATCAATTACCATCACTGCGCATTCTGTGCGCGACGCCACACCCTGAAACAGCATGCTCCACAATCCGTCCCGGGGCATCTTGTACACTTACCCTTCCGGTGCCGATCACGAAAGACTGCAGAATTCGGCGTCGGTCCCGATCCAATACCCCCAGCCGGCCCTCATGACGACAGCAGAAGTCCTGGCTTGCACGACCTCGGGAGTACTCTGTTGCTGCCCCGAGCATTGTGCTCTCACGTGCACCGCCCATGCACATCCGCAGCTCCTTGCCAGTCCGACGGAGCACCTCTGCAATCACCATTTCTTCCTCGGGCATGGACTTTCAATTTCGTTCCCGCTTCGGCCTGCGAAAACAAAAACAACATTAAAGGACAGCCTCCTAGCGAGGCTGACGTGACCTAAAAGACTCTGGTTGCACTGCGCCCCCGAAGATCGCCACAGCTGGTCACCCGCTCTTTTGCCTCCGCAATTCCCGGTCCGTTGATCACCCGCAGTGAACTACGCCAGCGCCGCAGTACCTGCAAAGGGCGAAAGAAAAGAAAATTACACGGCCCCACGGCGGGGCGAGGAGCGAGCCTGGGAGCGCGGGCACAAAGAGGCCGCTTCCCGCGCTCCCCAGGCTCTTAACCCCTTCGCCGCCGCGACCCCGCCCCCCCGCCCCGGAAGCACACCAGTACCTCCGGGGCGAGGGGGCGGGGAACGCGGCCCCGAAGGGGACGGGTTGTGGGAGGGACCGGGCCCCGCCATGCTTGCGTGGGGGCCTATTGGCCCCCCCTTGTATTTCAGTTTCACTGCAGGTTAGCTCCAGAGGCAGTCTCGTTACAGGGTTTAATCTATTGTTGTCATTTAACAAAAAACAAAAAACTTTATTGGGTTTTAAAAAACATGAAGGAAAAGGTGCAGTCGACAGTGTAGCGTGGTGAAAGCACAGTACACACATATGTAGAAGCATAGCATGTAGGTTGAACAGGTCAATACCAGCCGCGGCCCGTGGAGGGAGTTCGGTGGAGCAGGGACGCGGTGCGGGGAGGAGCAGGGTGGTGGGTGGTAAACAACGGAATATGGATAATTGGAGGTAACTAAACAATTCAATAAATAAAACGAATTTTGTAGCGCGCACTGCATCGCATTTTGCAATACAGGGTGTGCTACGAAATTTGTTTTATTTATTACATTGTTTACTTGCCTTCAATTATCAATATTCCGTTGTTTACCACCCCCCACCCTGCCCCTCCCCCGCACAGCCTCCCTGCTCCACCGAACTCCCTCCACGGGCCGCGGCTGGAGCCATGCGGTATACAGCATACACTTGTGTAGGTGTAGAAGGGTTTGTCGAGTGTGCACAACAAAAGGGGAAATATACAATTTCGGGTAGTTGGGGGTAAGGGAGTGTGGGTTTAGGGGTACGGCGGGACCCATGTCAGCGAAGCCATCTGAGAGTGGTTGTGTGGGAAGGGCCTGTCATTGGAAATAGAGTGATGCAGCACGTTATTAATGTGCGAAGATAAAGGGGGATTCAACAGGCAGTAACTGGTGTGGGTTAAGCACAGTAGCCTCTACGGAGGAGATGATCATTTCCAGTGTTTTGCAGGAACTTCAAAAGGATAGGGTCCAAGTGAGGGGAGATGGGTTGCTTAGGGAGACCCGGACCTCCTCTTATTGGAGGGTGTCTTTCTTCCTCCGTGCCCCACTTGCGGACCCCAACATACCAGGGGCCTTCTTTAGGAGGCCGTGTGTCACTTTTACGCCCCCCGGTGCGTCACTTTTTGTGAAACACAAGCAGCGTAAAAAATGTGCCTTGTTGCACCATATTTACAAAGTGACGCATCTAGGTAGATGCGTCGCTTTGTAAACCCCTGTGCCACATTATACCTGCGCCAGGTATAATGTATGCAGGGGGGGGCGTTCTGACGCAAGAAAGGGTCATAGAAGTGATGCAGTGAAATCTATAAGATTTCACTGCGCCACTTCTAGGACACAAATGCATCAATATCTTACGCCTGCCTCACAGCAGGCGCAGGCCTTTTCACCTGGGGCTCAGCCGCGGTCGGTAGGGGAATACCTGCCGGGGCGGTGACCTGGGGAGGGGGAGGGGCAGGGTGGGGGTTAGTAATGTATGGATAATGGAGGTTTGCAGGTAAGTAAACATTTCAATAAATCAAACGAATTTCGTTGCACGCACTGCATTGCATTTGGGGATGCAGTGCACACAACGAAATTCGTTTGATTTATTTATATGTTTACTTACCTGCAAACCTCCATTATCCATACATTACTAACCCCCACCCTGCCCCTCCCCCTCCCCACTTCACCGCCTGGCAGGTACTCCCCTACCGACCGCGGCTGATGGGGCTTGCTCCATGTGAAAGGACACATTGCTGGAGTTGCGTCACTTTTGTGACACACTCCAGCAATGCGTCACTTTTTCACCATACAGATACGTCCGAAATACAGACGTATCTGTAACACCTTGGGACATGATGCGTCATACAGTAAATATGACGCATCAATCATGTCGCAAGGAGGGCGCAGAGAGAAGTGACGCATCGCTGCTTGCACGCAGCGATGCGTCACTTCTCATAAATGAGGCCCCAGGTATCTATTGGTGTCATAACCACACTTTCACAATCACTCTATTAACCTTCTTGCTTTCTCAAATTTGCTTGAAAATTCACCATGTGCCACTCTTCTTTTTCAAAATTTTCACAGGGAAACAACTTCCCTGAAACTCCCTCAACCCCCTTTATGACAGTCAGGCTAGCTTGCTATGCTCACTTCCCATTTGTTACTCAACAAAAACGTTTAAGCCGCACCACTTTCAAATCTCACCAGCCGCCGTTGGATCAAGTGTGCTTATATTGTTACACTTCCTGCCCACAGATGCAGCTGCTGGATGGTTTATTTGTGTGATATTACCTAAGCTTTGTCCGTCATTTTTTAATTTTAGTACATGCCGCAAAGGAGTACAGTAGTAGGGAGGACTTGTACCAGGCTCTGACAATGTTTTTCCCCAAACGTATTGTAGAACCTAAATCCAGATTTTTGGGGTTTGCGTATTTTGCCTAATTTCTGTTTTTGTTTCTATTTATCAATAAAATTTGCTAGCTTAAGATTGGTTTGAACAGGAAATGTCTTAGGGGGACAGTGAGACTGTTTGTGCGTGACAGTCTCATGAACTACATGAGCTGTGATCATTGAAATACTTTAAAAATAGTGTGAGTAATTTGAGGTGCTGCCTTGCTTGGCTTTTGTAAGGGCGGGCATACCTCGCATATTTTCAAGTGGGCAAACTCCCACACATAATAACAGCAAAGAGCAAAAAGTTTGTGAGATTTTTACATACTGCATGTGGAAAAATTTCGCAATTTCACCATGCCGTATCTTGTACAAAGAATATTGATTAACCATCAACCTGTAATGGTACCCAACTGTACTTTTAATGAGGGAGTAGGACAAGTCAGCAGCTCTACTAGGGGTGGATTTAGCTCTAGTGGCGCCCGGAGCGACTTTTGTTGGCACTCCCATTTGTGGTAGAGGTAGTGTCCACCTTCACCACGCATTCCCTCACTACCACCTTTTAACAGTGCCCTCCAGTCTCCATAACCACTCTCTTTCAGATTCATTTAATTAGTTATATAGCACCACTCATACCAGTGTTGGGTGTCAGAGCATTTTGCATCACACACACATTACTCAGAGACAATCAATTATAGGTATGGAAATTAGTGTATAGAAAATGCTACATAGGCCAGAGGATTACAAGGTGTGGGAATAATCTGTCATACATACAGGTAGGTAGCATAGTTTAAGAGTGCTTGGTCTAGAGAAGCAGAAACTCCCAATTGAAATTGAAATATCCTAGTTGGGGGTTCTCTTCAATAATAAGAATCGATTTCTACCCTTTTTGCAACATTAATCTATGCTCTAATCTATACTTTGGAGTGTGCATGCAGGTCTTTGATGACAGTTAATAATTCACTGTTCTATTTTAGATTTTAATTTATAAACTGCAAGTAACAATAGGATGTCTCTTAGAAAAGTAGTAACCCACTGACCTATATAGATTATATGCACTTTGTGATCTGCATGGTATACATTCATTGAAGCAGGCATATTAACCCTTCAATGCTATTTTATGATCAGCAAAACCTCAACTAGACAAAACCCCTGGAAAAACATTAATGACTGGAGATATCTTGACATTTTTATTGTTGTTGTCTGGAAATTACTGGAGGCAAGGAATGCGGTAGCAGGTGCTTTCAAAACCAAAATAAATGTGCAAACTCTATGCTCCCTGAAGTCAGCACCCGGTGCGGTGTTACCAGTTGCACCACCCTAGAGAGGCCAATATTACTGTGGTGTGGTTTATACTACACCATCATCGTGTGCTTTCAGAGCTGGAGCAAAGCTGTCATATGTTTTTATCCACTCGCTTCCCCAGAATATTATTTGATAGGAATTTGAATTCTGCAGGTTAGATATCAATGAACGTGCCTACGTTTAGACACTCATGACAAGAGATAATGCAAAGATGAGATTGATTATGAGGCCTTAAAATACTCTGATATTAATTATAAAAATTCTCCTTTAAAATTGTGAAATTATGAATTAACTATTTGATAATTCATTAACTAAAACGTGTAAATATAGTTTAAAGATCTTTCACACAAAATAAATCAGGAAGGCCAATATCACGTAAATCATTTTGTTCAATTTATAATGCAGATCAATAGCTGAGCGTTGTCCAGCAGAAAGTACCACATAACAAAACTGTTTTTTTGGGAACTTCAATTTTGGTTTCAAATTTTTTTTTTTTATTATCTGCTTAGATTAATAAAAACAGTTGCTTAAAATACACTGATAAAAGGTATTAACATTTGGGAGACTATAAAATTGAATCAGCCACATTCGCAATATCACAAGCAAGTGGGACGCAGAGTCCATAATTGCATGATTGCTTGTGTGAATTGATCTGGGAAGCACTCTAGTTAGTGCTTTTGAGTTCACCTGGATGATTTATTATTCAAATAGTCTTTACTCGTTTGCATGATTGCTTAAGGCCTAGAACAACCATATTAAAACCTCTTCAAATTCATAAAACTATATGTTGACTTTAAATGAAGCCCTATAACATCAAAACAGCAGTATATAAATTATCTAGAATCCTTAGATGTGTGCCAGAGATTGCACATTATATGTAGCTGCAATGTCCTGATTATTTATACAAAAAACGATTTATATAGTTACTTTTGGCAAGAGCATAGAATAAGGGTTTATGTTCACTAAGCTGCTTGGTGCTGGTGTTTAGCTTTATTCCTGCTGCATCCATGAGTCAGGCTAGTGAAGAGGCCATATTGCATTTTCATTAAATTCATAAAATCATAGTTTAAGGCCATCATGTGTAGAACCGACAAAGTGAGGAATTGACTATATTAAAACCTTTCGCCATACTCCAGGGATTACAGTTCAGAATATGCTTTAAATTGTATTAGTTGGTCCATATTGAGACCTTAAGTCATGATCCGGTTTTTGTAATTCATTTTTACTGGAACAGCGGCTGAGGATTTATGTCCAGTGAGGCAGCTAATTTTGGTTTCACCTACGAAGGATTTCCTGTGATTCAATGCAAACATCTCTTTGGAATTTATGGTTTTCATTAATGGAATGCAAGTATTGGCAAATTTGTATACAATCTGTAAACTGCTGTGCATCTTGGTGGAACATAAGTGCATGCCTACCTACCACTCAAGGGCTCTTTTGCACACTGGCTTTGAGTCTCCACACATTATTGGGGGTGCACATTTATTTTTAAGAATCAGTTTTAAGTTTTTGTGACATCCACATTTTTTTAACCAACAGAGAGTTCAACGAAGTGCAACTAAGGGGTGCTGAAAATGGTAATAGCAACACTTAGTCATGTGGTCAAATTAGGGCTGGGCAGAAACACCACCATTTTACATGTTTATATTTAAATGTGACCTCTTTTCTTGAACGTATACATTTAACACACATTTGCTTCAATGCTTGTATGGATAATGTTCCATGAAATACTTTTGCTTACATTTACACATCTTCGTAGGCATATTATCTGAGCCTTATATATTCTGTACGAAAGCTAAAGGTCACTGCTCAAAATTATGTTGTTCATTATTGCTGGCTTGGCAACAGCTTTGTCAGGATAGAATCAATGATGGCCTGACTGGTACTGCTCCAACACAATTGGTATCTGATCACAATGATATGGTTTGTCAATCAATTAGACAAAAACATCAAAAAGCAACACGGGAAATCTTTTTTATCAATAGTCGACGTTTCGGTCTTTTGTCGTGTTACTTCTTCATCTTTTATTAATTTTACAAGTGACCTTTACTTTAAGAAAATAAGAGTCATTTGTTGTTTTGATTCATTGGATTGGATTTTTTGTTCAGATGTATTATAGTAACAATTTGTAAATTCCTTTTTCATTTGAATGCATTCAAATTAGTTTTAATGGTTGAAATGTACCCTATGAATTTATGAAGAATATATATAAAATAATTTTTTTTATAAAAAAGATTTCCCGTGTTGCTTTTTGATTTTTTTGTCTAATTGATTGACAAACAATATAATTGTGATCAGATACCAATTGTGTTAGAACAGACTAATTGGCACAAATAAGATTCAAGTCTGAAATCCGCTTAGTATCTTTTCAAACAAATTCCCTTGCTGGCACTTTCTAAACTTTCGGTATTTGCCCAAGCCCACAAGGGTATATTGGGTCTCCCACCCTTTTTTATTTGACTGGTACTGCGGCATGGCAACATGGGAGAAGTTTATTAAATGAACGGCATCACTCCTTTGTGTAAGGAGAGGAGCATTTCGCTGACACTGTCGAGGTCGCCCTATGCTGGACTTCCAGCCCAGTCGAATTCTGTTTACCTCCTGAGAAGTATGGTGCCCAGGTCTACACCTAAATGGGCTCCCAGAGGAAACCTACCCACAGGTAATTAGGGAGTTAAATCACCCTACAGGGATTGTGGCAGACACACCCACCCTAGGCACACTAGGATAGGGAGAGCTTGGTAGTAGCACAAATATAACTATACTTATACGCAAGCATATAGTCTATGTTACAGCAAAATGATTGAATTGTTCATTTTCTTTACTAATCTCATAATGCTGATTACTCTGTTCTGTTTCCTTCAATTGAATATTGCAGCACATGTTTTTACACAAGAATCTTATTGTTTTAATATATATTGATATTCCGATTTGAGTATTTCTTGTGTGTCTCTTTGGGAATGCATGAGTTACCAAATGAAAGGGTTCCAGATGTGTTTCCATGGTTTCCTTGGGGTCAGGGTAGTAATGTTCTGAGTTTCCACATGCCACCTGTTACTTTGCTAGGTTAGGGGTAAAAATGGTGCACTGTGAGATAGTCAGGACTCAGGCCAACATATCCTGATGGTGTGTATGAACTTAGGCTCCCACAGTTTTGATGCTTCTGTTGTCCAATAAATGCACAGGTTTACGGTAAAAGTATGAACTTTACGACACAGCCCCATCAACGTTATAGTTCGGGTACTTATTTAATGGGTCTCCCCAATAGTTCTACTTTTTTGTGCTTAAAGCCCCTACTCACCTACTATCCTGATATGTCCGTGGTGGTAGGGAAAATCCTTCTCAGCTAAGTAGGGAACCCCTATTTTCTGGCAGTAAGTTGTAAAAGCTTGACCCTTTAAAAGGCTCACCCCACAGAGGTACCCTCTTTGAATTACATATATTCCAAATACTGCAATGGCTAATCGGCCACGAGTGATTCTACCAATTAATGGCACGTATGTATTAACTCAAATGTTATTACAATACGGGATCCTGCAAACTGGAGGGGATGTTACCTTTGTAGTAGAGGCCCACAAAGAATACAAAACAGAGGTATTCTATTCATGGGTCACATTCCTGGCAGTAAGTGCCAACTCAGGGAATTTTCACACATACACTGAAGTAGCAGCACCAAATCCATATAGAGCATATGAGGAATTAGAAATCCCGCTCACTTAACAGAACCACATTAATTGGTTTCTAGATGCCAATGAGGAGCATATGAGGAATTAGAAATCCCACTCACTTATCAGGACCAAATTAACTGTTTGCTAGGTGCCCTGCCACATACACTAGAAAATGCCAGACTATGTCTCCTCATTACTGAGGGAGCTAAATGGTTAGTATTAGCCGATTATACACTGTATCCAGATATAGTACACATTACAAACCTAAAGCTAGGAGAACTAACTAGAGAATTAGTTAAACTCTATCAACGTCTAGTACTATTTGTTATGCGAACCATAATGGCTGTCCCACAAAGGGCAGCTCAAGCTGCACATCCAGCATTAGCTACGTCTGGAATTAGTCCAGTAACCATTAATGCAATAATTGCTACGGTTCCCGTCAGACAGGAGGGGATTTTATTCTGGATTGCACAAAAAACAGTCCTCTTGAGGCAGTGGTTCCCCATATGGGACCTTAAGAAAAACTGAATGATCACAAGTATGCCTACTAATGGGGATAGCTCCTCCGGTGGAAAGCTGCACCACTTTGCCACAATCTCTGCCGCTGTCTATACCAGAACATATGGTACATCATCATTAGCTGTTGTGGCCTGAGGTATTTAAACAGATAAAAAATGTGTATGGAGCAGCCCCTGCCCTAGATTTAGCAATGAAACTACTGGGTAATTTTGCTGCAGTATCCTCAATTAAACTAAGTAAAATAAAAGGGGAAGCAGCAAGGTTGGCTATACAGCAGTGACTCATGCAGTTTGCTACGATATATCAGGAGTGCAAATTACATAAAATTATTGAGGAAACCTATACATCTATAAGTAGAGATCATTTGGGAAACAGACCTTATAAACAACAGATTAAGGGGAAATCTGAAATGGATAATTTGAAGCAGGCGCCTGAATATTTTAAAAGAAAGTGGGATAATAAAGATAACTGCAGAAAAGACTAAAATACTGGGCGGATCTCCCCAACAGGCATCACTGAAAAGTGCTATAATTTGCATAACCGTGATTCAGTTAAACAGCCTACACAAAAGCAATACCCCATTAAACATTAGGCCACAAAACAAGTTAGAGATCCTCACACAACTTGAATCCCAGGGTGTAATAGAAGATAGGGCCTCACCAATGAATAATCCCTTGTTTCCATTAATGAAACCAGACCATTCATATAATTTAGTCTTAGATTACAGACACCTGAACACTGCTACATGCACATTTGCTATTTAAAAATGCACAAAGCATGGCACTAATGAACTATTTAGTGCTCAGAAAATACAAAACCACAGACATTTCAAATAGTTTTTTCTGCCAAAACATAGCTTCTGAAAGCAGGTACTTGACCACATTTAGCACTCTCGGTTCTCAGACAGTTCTGTCAATTGCCCCAAGATTATAAGATTAACCCTGTCCTGTTTGTTTTCAGCTTTGGTCACATAACTATTACAAGAATTTGACAACCATGCATTGTCCTATGTCAATGACATATACTTAATGGATAATGACTTACCAACACACTTGACCAGAGTAGATCGCAACATTTTGAGATTCGCTCACATGGGCTGCAAATGTAATAAAAACAAATTAAAGCTTTCACATCTAAGTGTCCTGTTCTTGAGACGCGAACTGTCAAATGAACACAATAGCCTTGTGACACATTTCTTAGGGCAGTGGGCACTTCTACAACCTCCAAATACATTGAAAAAACGCCAGTCAATATTGGGTTTTCTACATTTTGCCAGAACATACATAACTGATTATGTACAATGAGTAAAACCGTTTTTCAACTTAGTTCATCCAGACTTTTCAAGCACACATTGGACATCCAAGCACACACAGATTTTACATTCAGTACGATGGTGACATGTTAGCTTCAAAACACTTCCACACCATAAATTTGGTGATCCACATAATTACTGGTGCATCCGGATACACCTATGTCACACTCAATGAAGGAGACACCGTATCAATTGCATATAAATCACATTTTTAAACCCGTGTGTTTTGCACCAACAGTATTAATTCTAACTGTGGTACAGGCAGCCGTAGTGAACAAAAGATCATTGGCTAATTGAATAATTGCTGTCACTTCCATTCCAGCCTTAGAGGCTGTTCCAAATGCTAATACTTTACATCCAAAATGGATACAATTGGCCACCTCACTCACAGCTCCAGATGTAGATTGCATATTTGACTCAACACTACAGACACAAGCATATCTTCAATATGAACACAAATATCCTCTGCACAAAGAAATAATGCCACTAGATCAGTAAGATTTTGTTATCAACACTGATGGTTCTGCCACGCCTGCAGCAGGAACAAAACATCTACACTCTTCTGCTTGCCTGGTGGTAAAGGATAACATGAGGGATGGAGAATTGCACCTCATAAAATCTACAAGCAGTCACTAGGTGAGTGCACTGCACAGCTGGCTGAACTGAAAGCTCTAATGTTGGCACTTGAGAACACGGATCCTGAATTCCCGCACTAACAGTGTGTGATTCGTATTATTGTGTACAGTCTTAAAATGAGTATTTATATTACTGGAGCCAGCATGGATTTAGAGATTCCAAAGGATAAATGATCAAGCATGAGAAACGTTGGCGATAAGTGGCTAAGCATAAAGCTAGCTTGCACAAGGTCATGTCATTTACACACTGAGCCATCAATGTGTAGGCACACATGTTGCAGGAAATCCAATGTCTGACGAAGCCCCAAAAGCAACAGTGCAAACTGCTGCAGTCACTGCAATAACTCATTCTAGTATGAGAAAAGATGGGGACATCATGACGGCTGTCAATGCTGAGAGCAATCTCAACCACTTACTGAAATGTTTTCCACTAAAATACTTCTAGCAGTTAAGCATGCAAAACATTTCATTTGTTCATATTCCATGAGTGGGGGATAGAGTAATACCTAATTCAGATCGCAGGTTAGGAAGGACCCTAGCAGCACAAAAGGGTCTAGCATCTGCTCTGCATGGGTGGCGGCTACAATTTCAATATTTCAGCAACGCTATTGGTGGCCAGGTCTTTACAAACAAGCCAAAGACTATGTCCTTTAATGGGACATTTGCCTGCAGATCAAAGTATCCACCACAGTTTGTCCACCACAGACATCTCTTTTGATCTCTAACAAGCCTCTGGCTTGTGTTTGTCTGGACTTCTGTGGACTCTTACACTCTGATGGGTCTTACAATGACATGTTAGCAGTGGATTCCTGCTCTCAATTCCTCTGGATATGGCCACAGTGATCGGCTGACACGTGGACTGTTATAAAAAAACTTTCAAGTCTTAATTGGAACATATGCAGTAACCACATTCCATTCGGACCAGGGTCAAGTGTTCGCCTCTAGGACTTACAGAGACACCATTTGAAGATCAGGTGTGACTGTGCAGTATCCCTTCCCCTATCATCCTAAGGGAAATGCAGCACTGAAGAGGAAAAACCATGACTTAAAGCAGTTTTTAACAGCTACAGTCTTTGATTCAGGTAGCAGTTGGGTTCCAGTATGGGGTCCAGGGAGCCTTGAACAACCTGCTGAGGAGATCCTTGGATGGCTAGACTCTGTATGAAGTACTGTTCGGGTTAAGATGTGGGTTCCAGGCCTGAACAGTACCAGTACATTGCCAGGCTGAAACACCTTTTGATATCAGTGAATAGCAATGTCCAGCAGAAACGCTCCACTACTGGTGAAGTGAAGCAGTACCGACAACTCCTGGCTGTATTACACAGATCAAAGATCTGGATCTAGTACGGGAGAACATAATCAACAAGAAGGAATTCAGGCAAGCCTACAGAGCGCCTGTGTCTGTCCTTGCTGTTGAAGGTACCAGAACTGAGTTTTACTGGCCCTTGCTGGCAGAAAACTCAAGTGATTTGTGTCTATTGATCTCATTAAACCATAGTAAGCGGCCGGTTCTACATAGTAGATCTCGAAGGTGATGGGGTAGTTCCGGTCCTCCTCTCACTACCTTACAGAAAGTCCTGTTACAAGCTTTGACCAACAATGAAGCTTCCTCTCCTGAGCCGGGGACAGCTAACGCTGAAGTATCATTTCTTCCAGTTAAGTCTTCAAATACGACTACACAGGTTTTAACTCTGCAAGCAGACAATGTTGGTGTCTACAACGTACCCTCAATGAAGTCAGCTACCGGCTCTACACAGTGTCACAAGTGTCCCCCATCTTTGTGCAAACAGTCTCTTGGTATTTTGTCAACTTTGATGACTTCTCTTTTGATTTATCAGACCCATGCCCACAAAAAGGACCATGTGAATCTTTTATTTGGCTCAAACAGACATACCTTATTTCTTTGTGGATATACGTTTGCATTACAATTTCATTACTTTTCCTCTTCATTTGGATTGGTTTTATGACTGTCTTTTTCTTACTTCTGAACAGATAATATCTTCAAGGTTTTGAAGCCTCATTCTTCATCACACAAAGTGTGAGGAGACCTTTCCCTGGTGAACATTCCAGCTGTTCCAGTTCCCAATGGAATTGTTTGGGACAAGGTATCCTATGATATATTTGGACTGACAGAAACTCCACAAGTCCCATATGTATTTCGTATATATCCTTAAATGATGTTATCACTCCTGGGAATATTTCTGATAGTAGGGACATTAAGACAGTGCATGAAATGCTTTCTGATTTAGAATATAATTACATGGTTTTTAATGGTGTAGAAATGTATGATGGTACATCTCATTATGATAAAATGTTCTGTTTTCACCATTATGGTCACCATTATTTGCATAAAGCAAGTACTCCACATGAAGTATTTAGTTACACCCAATGGGAACATTGCCCTATATCACCACTGGGAAGCTTAAACACATTTGCACAGAAGTGTGCCTATTTTTGCAGGTCACGATCCAGCAGACCCAGGGTCTTATTAAAATTAACTTTCACCATCTCCGGGGAAGAAAAATATGCTCACAATACAAAGTTGATTTATTCTGCATCTTTAATTTCTCAGTTGTCGACACAAAGGTATGACTTTTTGATAGACAACATCAATTTAAAATCTGTATGGAGAATGAGGGATCAGCAGATTCAGGGGATTGAAGCATCATTTAGAGTGCGCCTTATACCACATCAGCTAATTTTCCTGAATACAGCTGTGCAGCAGACATCCTGTCTCGGCTTGGCCGAGATAAAGGATCTAAATGCACCAGAAATTTCCACTTTGGCATGCTTTGTAATTTGGCAGCAATTCACAAATTACACAGAGGACACGTTTGTCAACATGTTTAGAAATAGGACATACAATCCTTCATGTTCCAATCCAGAGGGATGGTTAGTGTGGTCATTAGATACTAACGACGGTCAGGCACGTTTTCTTGACAATACAAATGGGTTTAGGATAAACAGGCCAGACTTACGTTATCTGCTGACACAACACGCAGTATTGGTCACAACATACAGCATTGGAAAGTTGTGCCTTGTGTTGTGTAGTTCCTAGGACTCCCCAGGACCTGCACGTTTTGGATGACCTAAACTGAGGGCTTGGTGTGCAGACAGACTCTGGACACCCCCACAGGATGAGTCAGCCGTTAGACCAGCTAGCTCTACAGTGCCACTACCACCGTCTGTATTCTACAGTGGTGTAGGTAGTTTCTGGCAACCACTGAACATGACAACCTTGATTCCTCAGGTATTGTGGAAACAATATGGTAATTTTCGCTCAGGTACTTGTGCTTTCTTTTCTCAGAGTATACATAGAATGAGGTTTGGAACGGTTTCAATAATTATTTATTGGTCAAGCGTCAGTCTAGTATGAAACCTATTCGCTGCGACAATCAAAAGACAGGAGAAGACAAATGTGAATGCTAGCACCAATATTGTAAATAGCAGATACATTTCTACCATAGTGCTAATAAGATGCATAAAAGCAGATTACATAAAACAATAGCATTGGCGTACTCCAACGATGCGTAGCCTACCTAAATATACCTAGCCTAGATATATAGGTGAAGCATGTATATGTAAGTGCTGGGATATATCCTAATGGAGCCAAGAATCCACAGCGGATGTATTAACCACTCACCTGATGGTTCTGAATGAAGGACCCCATCTCTGCGTTGAGGATGGCACCCTGCAAGGGATTATATCAAAACAAAGAGAGGAGTATCCCCAATGAAGATATAGAACAGACTTATCTGGAGGGTGAGTTTTCTGGCAAGAAGGAGAGCATTCGTCCTTTTGTTTAAAACCCCTCACTCACCAATCTAGTGGTGACATGCTTCATCATCGCGGGTCCACCCTGGCGGCCTAGCGCCACCAGGATGTGCTTCGACACCTGTACTACAGTGGAGCGGGTTGTGACTGTGGGTGCAAAAAAATTAATGTTAAAAATTGTCCTGGTTGTACTCAAGAATATAATTTTTATTATGGAGCAACTGAACAATATTAAAAAGAATGATGGGCGAGATCCTGGTAGGGGAGTTACGACCAAGGGATCTCTATATGTGTTTGTGTTGGTTGGTCAACATGTTTCTACCAATTGGGCGTTCGCCCGGTATTCATCAGGACCAAAAACAGGTGGACAGAAGGTGTGTGCCCCCTAAAAAGCACACCCTATCTTGATCCCCTGTGTACCTCTTGGCAAATAGCCAGTGGTATTTTATGCTCGATAAAATGAAGGAGCACGTAAAAAGGTGAAAAAAGAGAGACCTGTGGGGAGAAGAAAGGTAAACAAAATTAAGTTACAATCATGCTTACTCTCCTGTAACGTCGTGTAGTGTCTCTGTGGTGTGAAGTATCATGCCAATGGGTTTAACCCTCCTGCTGATTCAATATCGTGATGATGGGGTGTCCAAGTGGGATATTATTCAGCATCTGTACTGATCAATCAGTGCGTGCGTTTTAGCATGCAATATGATTATAGCACTTATGATTCATGGCATTCATATCATTGAGTGCATGCATTAGGGGATGCAATTCCGTCTGGTGCTATGGTAGGTAGTAGGTAACAGTGTGGTTACTATCTGGTAGTGCTTTTATTTATAGCAAAGTGACTAAAGGCATAGCGATACAGCGGGTGCGCTACATTCATTCATAGCGTAATATACTGTGAATTGACATACAAGACACACAGACATGTAACAATAAGGAATGCACTAAAGCTGTATGGCGTGGGCTGAGGCTTACTAAATTATGGACTCTATGATGCTTCAACGGGCAGGGCGTAGGCTCTTTAACGCAAGGACAACATATTCTGTAATGGCGAAAAAGTGGAGATAGTAAAAAGCGAGCCGCTTTCGGGGGTGCCCGGTTCACGAAGGAAAATTCCCCCGCGATTTCCGACACTCGGTCGAGTTCCTAGGACAAAAGAAGCGTTTACTTACAGTTGCTTGGTTAAGGGAACCGAGTCAAACCTATTCCTATCGACCTCTGCTCGGCTAGTGACTGCCGTGTGGAGCGGTCCCTCTGAAAAGGCGTCGGCCGCTTCCTGGGTGGGCGTGGCCACATCATTGGTGGAGGCGGGGCTATCAGCGCACAATGACGTGCTGACGTGCACATCAATACTAAGGAAATAACACGCGAGGTGATGCGCTGCTGATAGTAGGGCAAAAAGGGGGGTCCAAGTGTGTAAGTTGCATATATAACTAGGCATGCGCTATTAAATATACTGGGACAGGTGTAATGACAGTCGAAGTTGGATGTGCTGAGGGGCAAAAAAATAAATAATCCCTCGCATGTTAGTGCTGGTCTGACATCGCGCTATATTAAAGTGCATAGTCAGTGGGGTGATGTCAGATAGTGGACATCCCCAAGGGGATTGAAATATCTAAACAGGAAGGTGCATCATATCTATGTACATTGAGAGTAGGGATGGTAACAGTATACTTGCAACCTCACGGTGTTGCAACCTCACGGTGTTGCATGTCTGAGGGGCAAATTACAGTGTATTAGGCGGCATTCGCCAGACGGAGATAATTCAGGTAGTTAGCAGTTCCTTAACAGAGGTACAGATATTATTTCAGTACTGAGTTGCACGGAATATTATCGTTAAGGCCGATCTTATGGGTGGAAAGTCTATAGATCCAACGCTGCTCCTTTTCAAAGAGGCGTGCCTGTGCATTGGGACCTGGCTGGATTTGCTCGATCACAGTCCACCTCATATCATTGGGAGTATGATGTGCTGTGAGGAAGTGGTCTGTAAGTCTGGTATTGTTTTTTTTGCATCTGATTGTGCTCCGGTGTTCTGATATCCGTTGTTTCAATTTTCGTGTGGTCATTCCTATGTAGGGCTTATCACAGCTGCATTTGATCAAATATATGACAAAGGCACTATTACAATTAGTGTGCGACCTCTGTTGCCAGACTTTCCCTTGTTCTAGGTTCAGAGTTTTGGTATTGTTGGTAAGGTGGCAGACACTGCAGTCACCACACCTGGAATGTCCTGTGACTGGTGGTAGACCCCAAATATTTGTAATTGTTGGGTTTGTTGTTGTTGTTATTTTTTTTGGTCTGGTATTGACCAAAGTGTCTTTCAAGCTACGTGCTTTCTTGTAGGAGAAAAGCGGCTTGTCCCACTTGTAGTTTCCCGTATGCAATATGGACCAGTGTTTTCTGATACTTTTGCTCACCTGGTTAGACACCGCATTGTATGTGGTAACACATGTGAGTGGGATGTCCTCCTCGTTCTTGGGTGTGTCTTCAAGGAGAGCTTGTCGAGGTTGATTCCTAGCTCGCTTTTGGCATCTCTTGGTGATTTTCTCGGGGTATCCTCGATTGGCTAGTTTCTTCGTGAGGTCTTCCGCCTGGGCTTTGTAGTCAGTAAGTTTGCTACAGTTTCACCTTAGTCGGAGATATTGACCATAGGGTAAGTTCTCCCTTAGGGGGCGGGGATGGAAGCTGTCAAACCTCAGCAGGTTGTTTTTGGCTGTAGGCTTGAAGTGTGTCTTGGTTATTAGACTGTCATTGTCTCTCTCGATTTCAATGTCCAGAAAGACCATTTTTTTCTTGTCTATGCAGTGTGTAAACCGTAGGTTTGGGTCACAGTTGTTCAGCCAGGTTATGAATAACATCAATGTTTCTTGTGGTCCTTGCCAGATAGTGAAGACGTCGTCAATGTACCGTCGCCAAAACTTGATGTGGTTGCCATAGGGATTGTTGGCGGCGAAGATGAATCTCTGTTCAAAGTCATATACATATAGCCCCGCCACACTCGGGGCAAAAACACTGCCCATGGATGTACCCCCTATTTGGAGGTATTAGTGTGCCATCGTATTCAAAGAAATTTGTTTTGAGAGCGAGGGTGGCACACTTTATGATGAACTCTTTTGGGGTCTTGAAGTCCCATGCCGAGTTGTCCAATGTTTTCCGCAGTACGTCGATGGTGGCATCTTGTGGTATGTTCGTGTAAAGACTTTCTATGTCTAAACTCACAAGGATATAGTCTTGTTCCATTTTGATATCTTCCAGAAGTGTCAGTAGGCTTTTGGTGTCTCTTAAGTATGTTGATGTGCCTTGCACGATGGTTTTCAGAAAGTAGTCACAAAATCTTGACAGCGGTTCTAGGAGTGAGCCTATACCTGACACGATCGGTCTGCCAGGAGGGGGAATCTTGCCCTTATGCATTTTTGGGACCACATAGAAGTAAGGGATCTTGCCCTCTGTTTTGCTTAGGTAATCTGCTTCCTGTTTAGAGATGTGTCCTGAGGCCTCTGCCGCTTCCACCATATTGGTTATTTCAATGCGTAGGTCTTCAGTCGGATCTGTTTGTAGTATTCTGTAGTTTGTCATATCCCCCAGCAGGCGTTTGCATTCTGTGTCGTAGTCGATCTTATTCATTATTACCAAGCCCCCTCCTTTGTCGGCTGGTTTGATTATAATGGTGTCATCATTTTTCAAGTCTGATATGGCTTTGTTCTCCGCTTGACTGTTGTTATGATACTGTGTGGTGACTGTTAATGCTTCTATGTCATTAAATACAGCTTGCTCGAAGGTATTGATTTCCACCGGGATCGAGTGTGGCGGAGGAGTGAATGTAGATCGTAGTCTGAGACCTGTTTCATTCATGGTTTCATCAGAGTCATCAATGGTGTTTTTCTCAAAAAATGCTTTCAGCTTGAGTTTGCGGAAAAAGGAGGCTAGTTCGCAGTGCAATTTGAACTTATCAAGAGCCGCCGTGGGCACAAAGCCTAGTCCCTTGTTGAGGGCCTTAGATTCTGTAGTTGTAAGCATTCGTGAGGATAAGTTAGTTACTAACTCCTCGCCGTGCTGGGGCCTGCTTTGTTCGCTCCTGATTTGCTCCTGGTGATGCTCCCCGTTGTGTCTTCCTCCTCCCAGTGGACGTTGTTCCCTCGTCTGTTGCGTCCTCTTCCGCGCCTGCCTCTGTTCTGAAAAGGAGGGCGGAATTGGTTTTGTGGGAAGGGGAATTGTTGGAAGGGTGGCTGCCATCCATACATGGGGAACTGTGGTGGTTGTTGAAATGGATTTATCGATGGTTGTTGGAAGGGGTGTTGGAGGGGGTGGTTGAATTGTGGCCATTGAAAATGCCCTCTATATGCACCTTGTTGTCTTTGTCTGGGGGTCCCGCTGTTTGATCCACCACTGCTGTTTGAGCTGTTGGAGGTGTTGCTTGATGCATCTGAGTCTTGATCCGGGGCTCCCGTGGCTTTGTAATCTGGGTCTGAGTATGGGTAGACCTTCACGAATGAGAATTTCTTCAGGTCTTTTTGGAACTTTTGGACCTTTTGTTGTGTGAGGTTCTCTCTATATTCAGTTATTTCCTTATTTAGGTCATCTAGTTTTTTTTTGTATCCGGTAATACTAGTTTTTATTTGAGATTCCGTAACTTGAATCTCCACCTGGATCTTTTCTGAAAGACGTATGGCCGTTTTAAGGATTAGTATGATCCAATCATGCGTGCAATGCCATGCAATGAGGGCCCAATCTTTCCTGAATTCTGGGTCGTCTAGGAAGATTCGTGGAGCATTTGTGACTAGTAGGCCCTTTGGAGCTATTTTGTTGGTGACATATTCCTTCAGTATTGTCCCATGTAAAATTGTCCTGATTCGGTTACGTTTCATTTCCGTCAGTTTTTCCCATTCACAGGTTTGGGAAATGGTGTTGCTGATATTTGCATCCGCGAAGACATTGAGATCACTCATAATAGAGTCTATTTCGTCTGTGGAATATGTAAGTCCTGTGTACTCAGCCATGTTAGCTTTAAGGTGTGTTCCTCGGAAATTACAGTGTAAAAAGAGAAGTAAGAACTCTCACAGCTGTGCGCTGCCAGGAATATTTCAATCAAGGAGAGAGTAAGGGAGTTTGTTCACTCACAAGTGAACCTGAGATAGCTCCTATTCCCCTGGGAGGAATTATATCAAAACAAAGAGAGGATTATCCCCAATGAAGATATAGAACAGACTTATCTGGAGGGTGAGTTTTCTGGCAAGAAGGAGAGCATTCGTCCTTTTGTTTAAAACCCCTCACTCACCAACCTAGTGGTGACATGCTTCATCATAGGGGTCCACCCTGGAGGCCTAGCGCCACCAGGATGTGCTTCGACACCTGTACTACAGTGGAGCGGGTTGTGACTGTGGGTGCAAAAAAATTAATGTTAAAAATTGTCCTGGTTGTACTCAAGAATATAATTTTTATTATGGAGCAACTGAACAATATTAAAAAGAATGATGGGCGAGATCCTGGTAGGGGAGTTACGACCAAGGGATCTCTATATGTGTTTGTGTTGGTTGGTCAACATGTTTCTACCAATTGGGCGTTCGCCCGGTATTCATCAGGACCAAAAACAGGTGGACAGAAGGTGTGTGCCCCCTAAAAAGCACACCCTATCTTGATCCCCTGTGTACCTCTTGGCAAATAGCCAGTGGTATTTTATGCTCGATAAAATGAAGGAGCACGTAAAAAGGTGAAAAAAGAGAGACCTGTGGGGAGAAGAAAGGTAAACAAAATTAAGTTACAATCATGCTTACTCTCCTGTAACGTCGTGTAGTGTCTCTGTGGTGTGAAGTATCATGCCAATGGGTTTAACCCTCCTGCTGATTCAATATCGTGATGATGGGGTGTCCAAGTGGGATATTATTCAGCATCTGTACTGATCAATCAGTGCGTGCGTTTTAGCATGCAATATGATTATAGCACTTATGATTCATGGCATTCATATCATTGAGTGCATGCATTAGGGGATGCAATTCCGTCTGTTGCTATGGTAGGTAGTAGGTAACAGTGCGGTTACTATCTGGTAGTGCTTTTATTTATAGCAAAGTGACTAAAGGCATAGCGATACAGCGGGTGCGCTACATTCATTCATAGCGTAAAATACTGTGAATTGACATACAAGACACACAGACATGTAACAATAAGGAATGCACTAAAGCTGTATGGCATGGGCTGAGGCTTACTAAATTATGGACTCTATGATGCTTCAACGGGCAGGGCGTAGGCTCTTTAACGCAAGGACAACATATTCTGTAATGGCGAAAAAGTGGAGATAGTAAAAAGCGAGCCGCTTTCGGGGGTGCCCGGTTCACGAAGGAAAATTCCCCCGCGATTTCCGACACTCGGTCGAGTTCCTAGGACAAAAGAAGCGTTTACTTACAGTTGCTTGGTTAAGGGAACCGAGTCAAACCTATTTCTATCGACCTCTGCTCGGCTAGTGACTGCCGTGTGGAGCGGTCCCTCTGAAAAGGCGTCGGCCGCTTCCGGGGTGGGCGTGGCCACGTCCTTGGTGGAGGCGGGGCTATCAGCGCACAATGACGTGCTGACGTGCACATCAATACTAAGGAAATAACACGCGAGGTGATGCGCTGCTGATAGTAGGGCAAAAAGGGGGGTCCAAGTGTGTAAGTTGCATATATAACTAGGCATGCGCTATTAAATATACTGGGACAGGTGTAATGACAGTCGAAGTTGGATGTGCTGAGGGGCAAAAAAATAAATAATCCCTCGCGTGTTAGTGCTGGTCTGACATCGCGCTATATTAAAGTGCATAGTCAGTGGGGTGATGTCAGATAGTGGACATCCCCAAGGGGATTGAAATATCTAAACAGGAAGGTGCATCATATCTATGTACATTGAGAGTAGGGATGGTAACAGTATACTTGCAAACTCACGGTGTTGTAACCTCACGGTGTTGCATGTCTGAGGGGCAAATTACAGTGTATTAGGCGGCATTCGCCAGAGGGAGATAATTCAGGTAGTTAGCAGTTCCTTAACAGAGGTACAGATATTATTTCAGTACTGAGTTCCACGGAATATTATCGTTAAGGCCGATCTTATGGGTGGAAAGTCTATAGATCCAACGCTGCTCCTTTTCAAAGAGGCGTGCCTGTGCATTGGGACCTGGCTGGATTTGCTCGATCACAGTCCACCTCATATCATTGGGAGTATGATGTGCTGTGAGGAAGTGGTCTGTAAGTCTGGTATTGTTTTTTTTGCATCTGATTGTGCTCCGGTGTTCTGATATCCGTTGTTTCACTTTTCGTGTGGTCATTCCTATGTAGGGCTTATCACAGCTGCATTTAATCAAATATATGACAAAGGCACTATTACAATTAGTGTGCGACCTCTGTTGCCAGACTTTCCCTTGTTCTAGGTTCAGAGTTTTGGTATTGTTGGTAAGGTGGCAGACACTGCAGTCACCACACCTGGAATGTCCTGTGACTGGTGGTAGACCCCAAATATTTGTAATTGTTGGGTTTGTTGTTGTTGTTATTGTTTTTGGTCTGGTATTGACCAAAGTGTCTTTCAAGCTACGTGCTTTCTTGTAGGAGAAAAGCGGCTTGTCCCACTTGTAGTTTCCCGTATGCAATATGGACCAGTGTTTTCTGATACTTTTGCTCACCTGGTTAGACACCGCATTGTATGTGGTAACACATGTGAGTGGGATGTCCTCCTCGTTCTTGGGTGTGTCTTCAAGGAGAGCTTGTCGAGGTTGATTCCTAGCTCGCTTTTGGCATCTCTTGGTGATTTTCTCGGGGTATCCTCGATTGGCTAGTTTCTTCGTGAGGTCTTCCGCCTGGGCTTTGTAGTCAGTAAGTTTGCTACAGTTTCTCCTTAGTCGGAGATATTGACCATAGGGTAAGTTCTCCCTTAGGGGGCGGGGATGGAAGCTGTCAAGGGATGTCAGGTCTCTGTCTGTCGAAGAATCAGTCTGCAGAGCCTTGGTCAGGCCTGGAAGGAATTCTCCTTTGTCTCTGTAAGTGGGAGTGAGGGTCTTTCATACTAAAGTGGTCACTCCAGGGTTTCTTCCAGAATCGATATGTTTTGAAAACATTCACTAATCCTTTTCTAAATAAAAACACTCATGCACATCTGGCTGTTTGTCAGAAAGACAGAAGTAACCTCCTAGGTTAAAGGTCACCTGTGTTAGGACCGTTATGTCGTGTGGATGGGATAAAATGTATGTAATCGGTATGTACATGATGGGACTATCCTAAAGGACATGACACCCACTTCTCATCAAACGGTCAACAAGGTCAGCTAGGTGATGATAGCAAAGCTAAAAAGGCATAACAATCATGTATATTAGAATATACGAAAAAAGCACTTTAAAAAAGTCTTTAAAATGCCCTTAAAAGCAAGGTCTATAGCAACAGCATTCTTCTCTAGAGAAGCGTTCAAAATAGGCCTTTATATGTTAGAATATATAGTCATTGTTTTTCTGAGCATCTTGAAAGCCACTATGTTCAGATAGAGCAGAGAAGAAAAAACAAAGTCAGTTCGACCTTCAATTTGGTACTTGTTTAAAAAGTTGCCAAACGGTTCCCAGCACAGGAGAGGCCAGATTGTTTAAGAATCCTGCGCTGGAGACTCAACTCACTGAACATGGCATCCGAAGGAGGCAATCCCTCCAGTGCTTCCAGTATGATATCAAGTTAGCAGAGGTGGTAATTTCTAGTTCCCATGGCAGCTGTCGGGGGAAGAATTAGAAGCCTGCGTGCCTGAGACTGATGGCTGCACATCCGTGGTGGAGCCGATCTCCATTCCAACAGGAGCTGAAGCATCCCATGGAGGCTCTAGGAACGCCATTATCAACATGGGAATAAGCTGTGGACAACTGTGCACATGGGCCCCCAAAGGCGTCAGGAGCATGTCTATGTACGGCGGTGCAATTGATGGAAGTGTCAGACAGAGGTCCAACAGGCGTCCGAATCCGCAAAAGAGGCAGCTGAATACTGGCAGGATGCAGTCAAGCCAGGCAGGTCTGAAAGACAGGAACCAATGCTCTCTCAGTTCTCTTAGCAAAGGTATACCAACGAATAACACCAATAGTTCACGACAATGTTGCTCCAGCAGTGTTCTCTCCATGTCTCGAGTGATTCTGACATCCATGGAGAAATGAAGATTTAAAACCAGGATGCCCGCTACTGAAAGCAGGATCTAAGGAATCCCTCCAAAAACGCTTCCAATTACAAAGTGTATGAAAGATGGAATCACTCCAAAAATGGTTTGAAAGGTGGTAAAAGACCTGATCCAATGCTCTTAAATAAGTGTACTATCCCCCGCACATCAGACATGTTAAAGATACAATAGACCATTTTTCCGAATTGGAGCGGGAAGTTTGTACGGACCAGAGCCTGTATCTCTGCTGAGGACCTTGCCATTTGGAGATCAAAGATCCCTCGGGCTGAAGTTAAGCCCACAGTTTGCTGAAACAGCATGGCTTTCAGTCTGCTCAGAGAATCAAGCCCTATGTTGGAAACATTCAGGGAAGGCCACAGTGGTGCCTCCCTAACTGTGTGAGCTGGGGGAAACAATACTTGCTTACAGCAAATAACCCTGGAGTTCACAGTCAGTAGATAAGTGATGCCTGGCATAATTCCACAACGGTCTTGGTCATTCAGCAAAGTAACTCCCATTGGAAAGTAACTCAAAAACTGAATGAATTACAGCAGCTGGGTAACCCTGCGGGTAACAGGTTCGCATTACACGCTCCATGCAGCTATACTTCTTTACACACTAAAGTCCCACTCAAGGCCTTTTCACAGTTTGAACCACTCAAGAAAACCTCCTTGTTCTTGTTCCTGCACCTATTGTAATTCCTAGGTTTCTCGTATGTACCCTTCACCCAACGCTTCATACCTGCCTAATGGGCAATATTTCAGGCAGTATTGGAATTGGAATATTGTGATTGGCAGTGTGATATAGCCATGGCTTAACCATTCGGTAGACGGTGACTCTGCTACGGTAAAAGGTAACTAGTTTTTCAATAAGCAGCATGGTGTACTTCGCATCTCTGCGTGCCATGGTAATTTATCTATCAGTCAAATTGTAAGCCAAAAAAAGATTTGTGTCTTTAATGTTTCACCATGGAACGTGGCCAGAAGGCAGTGATTGAAGTGTCCAGATTAAAAGCATAATAGCGCGTAGCTGAGATTGCCCATGTTGTAGAATACACAAATCTTGTTCCATTATGTCGATAGCTGAGGACACAATGTTGCCCAAGGAATAAATATGAGACAAGAGTGTGGTCATGCCATTGTCTACCATAGCTAAGGCCATTTCTAGGTTAATTCTATCGATCTCACAAAGACTCTCTGCAGATTCCTGTTGGGAGACTTTATAGACTTTATTGTAGATGGTATTTAAGAAGCGTTTCCTCCGTGGTCTCTTGGGACCCAGCAAGAAATCTCTAAGTTCCATGTTGTCAGACAGAAAGAACAAGTGTTGTTTCAACTGTGATAGTGTCCAGGTCTTAAGCCAATCTAGGCACAACTTGCCAACGCTATAGGAAGTCACTACCCCTGGGTCGTCAATGTGTACATTGCGTGGGTCAGGCCTATGGATACTAAACCCTTCGGTGGTACCCTTGAAACTTGAGTTACACATATTCGTGTCAACAGGCCAAACCAGCCAATCTTTCCAATCCGGAGGTGATAAATTGTATGTACTTATACCATGTGCGCCCTCACTTGTTATTCTGTTATTTGAGATAGCCTTAATAGGTGTGGGTGAGGAGATGTTCTGTGTTTTCAGGTCTTTAATTTTAGAAAACCTGTAATAGGTACTCTGTTGCACTGTTCTGTTCAGGAAAATCATCTGTAATGGTATAAGGCAAGCTCTGAATAAAGCTTCTGTTCCCTGAACCTGCCACTCTCTTGTCCCCCAGATAGATTTTGTGTCTGTGGTGTCTCTCTAGAAGTCAAAACCCTGTAGAGACAGTTGGGAGATAAAAGGTGCTGAGTATATCAACTTAGTATTAGTCAGCATAATCTTCTTTGCTGTTGCATTAGTCTGTGCAAGCTTGTAGTAAACCGATTCTGGGTATGATGTATTGAACTCTGAAAAGTACGCAAATTTCTGTGCGAGTGTGGCAGAACTACCCTTTGGTGGTGTCTGGCAATGTTCCCATTGATGGTAAGTGTTAGCAGTGCGTGGTATACTTGCTCTATGCAGAAAATGATGACCATAATGCTGGTAACAAAACATGGTATCATAATCAGTTGTATCTTCATACAATTCCCTGTAAGAATATGTAGCTGACTGTTCTAAATCTGAAAGCATAGTATTTACAGTTTCAATGTCCCAATCATCAGAGATTGTACTGGAATTGTTTTAATGTTCACCAGGGATAAGTCTCTTTGTTCACGGTGTGATGACGTATGTGGTTTCAGGACCAAGTTCACAGATTGTACTGCAGAGCATTCTGGGAGATAATGTCCATTTAGAAGCAGAAAAAAGACAGTCACTGTGCCAATCCAAATTAACAGGTTTACTACCCCTATTGCAAACCAAATTTGCAACCAATGTGACACTAAGTAAGTCTTTTTGAGCAAAAGATAGAATTGTAGAAATTTCTCTTTCTTTGAAATGTGTGGCGTTTGGTAAGGTTCACTTGGATCTGAGAGGAAATCATTGAAATAGCCAGATGCAGTTCGATCTATCTTTTGTAGCTTTGTAGGTTTTATAGAACTGGCAGATGTGTCGTTTGAAGGCACATTAATGTAGACATCATTGTTGGGCTGAATTGCAACTTGCATTGTTGTTTCTTCCTGCCGTTTTTCAATTTCAACTGGAATGATTAGTGCTCCTTTATTAGGTACTCCTTCACCTTGTGTAGTGGAGCCGTGAAAGGTTATTAGTCTTTTCCATCTGAACTTCCTGTATAGTAGCAAGAGGAGTTCTCTGGCTACTCAGGACCCCACACGGCCTACTGTTGAGCATCAGATTGATCAGATCAATGGAGGCAAATATGTTTTCTTTTTTGCCGGCAAGAGGCTGAAGAAGTACCATTCTCGTTCCCACAACCACCAGGATAGGTACAGATGCTCTGTAAGATGGCCCAAACTCTCTTCTGTCCACAATCTTTTCCCTGACTAGGTCCCCAATCTGCGAGACCCAGGCAGGTCTTGCCAGAACTGTTTCCACTTCCCAAGTGGCGGTGCCTTTGACTTGCATGTTTCTATGTAACACTCAGAATTCATTGAGTTCCTGTAAAACAGCCAAACGGTCATTCAATTCAAATGATTTTGCATCCGCCACTGTGCTGGCACAGTTGAGATTAGGTACCAAGCCTTGTGCGACTGAGATTAGGTACACGCCCTGTGCGACTCCCTCGCCACCTTCTTCCACTGCAAGATAGGAGACATCCACAACAGCTTCAACACCCAGACAGCCCCAACAGACAGCAACACAACAGACCCTCCGCACACCATTGACCACATCCCCTTGCAGCCTGGACCAGCGTGAGTGTCGATGACACCATCAAGACCATGAGCACAATCCACTCCGGCTCACCGTCAGACCCATTCCCGCACCACGTCTTCAACAAAGCAAGCAGCTCCATCGCACCCCACCTACGCAACGTCATCAATCTCTCCCTTGAGACCGCGACCTTCCCAGAGAGCTGGAAACACGCCGAGATCAGCGCCCTACTCAAAAAACCCAGGGCACACCCAAAAGACCTCAAGAACTTCCGACCCATCTCTCTGCCCCAGCCAAGGTTATCGAGAAAATCGTTAACAGACAGCTAACCCATACCTCGAAGAGAACAGAATCCTGGACCCTTCCCAGTCAGGGTTCTGCAGCAACCACAGCACCGAGATCGCCCTCATCACCGCCACCGACGACATCAGGACCCTTTTAGACAACGGGGAGACTGCAGCACTCATCCTCCTAGACCTCTCCGCTGCCTTCCACACAGTCTGCCACCGCACACTACGCGCACGCCTCCACACCGCAGGGATCCGAGACAAGGCTCTAGAATCGACCACCTCCTTCCTTTCCGGCAGAACCCAGAGCGTCCGCCTCCCCCCGTTCCGTTCCAAAGCCTCCAAGATCATCTGCGGCGTACCTCAAGGATCCTCATCAGCCCGACACTGTTCAGCATTTACATGGCCCCGCTCGCACACGTCGCACGACTGCACGACCTCAACATAATCTCCTACGCCGACGACACTCAACTGATGCTCTCCCTCACCAAGGACCCCATCACCGCCAAAGCCAACCTCCATGAAGGATTGAAGGCCGTTGCCGACTGGATGAAGATCAGCTGTCTGAAGCTGAACTCGGACAAGACAGAGGTCCTCATCCTCGGCTCCAACCCGTCAGCCTGGGACGACTCCTGGTGGCCAACGGCACTGGGGGCAGCCCCGACCCCCACCGACCACGCATACAACCTGGGAATCATCCTCGACTCAACGCTCTCAATGACCAAGCAAGTCAACGCCGTCTACTCCTCCTGCTTCAACACCCTCCACATGCTCCGCAAGATCTACAGATGGATCCCGACAGATACAAGAAAGATAGTCACCCAGGCCCTCGTCAGCAACAGACTCAACTACGGAAACGCCCTCTATGCGGGAGCCCCGACCAAGCTAATCAATCGACTACAACGAATCCAAAACGCCTCGGCATGACTGATCCTCGATGTACCACGACACGACCACATCACCCCCACCTGATAAACCTACACTGGCTCCCAGTCAAAAAGAGGATATCCTTTAAGCTCCTCATCCACGCAGAAAAAGCACTCCACAAGACCGGCCCAGCCTACCTCAACGGACGACTCTCCGTCTGTGCCCCCAACCGCCAGCTACGCTCCGCCGACCTCTCACTCGCCCCACTGTCCCGTGCATCCGAAGAACAACCACCGGCGGGAGATCCTTCTCCCACCTCGCCGCCAAGACATGGAACACCCTCCCACTTAGCCTACGACAGACCCAAGACCTGCTGACCTTCAGGAGGATACTAAAGACCAGGCTGGGCAATCAGTAGCGCCCCCCCCCCCCCCAGCGCCTTGAGACCCTCGCGGGTATGTAGTGCGCTTAAAAAATGACTGATTGATTGATTGATTGATTGAGGTACCCACATTCTTGTCCCAAACATGATTTCAAAGGGGTACGGCCTTCCCAGGATTTTCTTGGCATATTATTGAGTGCCCTCTTCACCCTGTAAATGTGGTTGACCCAACTACCACCCGCGCCTCATACCCTAGCTGTTAAGGATTGCTTTGCTCCTGGTTTTTCCTCTCCACCACTGAACTTCCCTCTGGATGGTAGAGGGAAGAGTACCGCAAGGCCATGCCCATACTTGCATACAGTGTTTTTTGCGCATCTAACTTGTAGTAGTACTTGAGTGGAAAGCCTTTTGTCATTACAGCAGAGCCGTTCTTTGTGGCATTGATAGCTACTAGTATATCTCCGTCTATTCTTGGGTGTGACCGAGTGATTGCAGCAACGTCAGCAGTTCGCACTGTGTCCTTGGCGGCTTCATCAGCCAGTGAATTCCCTTCAAAGTGTATGCCAACACGCTGATGACTCAAGGTGTGAATACCTTAAGTCCGTAAAACACACAATATGATGGACGGAATGTTGCACAATGGTAAAATATTCACCCCCAGTCACAGATCTGGGTTTAATCCATCGTTATTTTGCTCAACAAGCCACCCCAGTTCAGACATGGCCATATGCAAATCAGCCTTGACCCTGTTCCTCAAGGGAACAGTCCATCCCGAACTGCCAAGCCATGTCTTTCCTGGACCGGAACCAAGCATCCTAGGACCGGTTTCTGGCTACCAGCCATCTTCAGACAGGATAGCTTGACTCCAATGGCGTAGTGAGCACGGGACCCACGTCTGTCATACCCTTCCCACATAGGGTGAACAACAAAACACACAATATGATGGACGGAATGTTGCACAATGGCAAAACATTCACCCCCAGTCACAGATCTGGGTTTAATCCATCGTTATTTTGCTCACCAAGCCACCCCAGTTCAGATATGGCCGTATGAAAATCAGCCTTGACCCTGTTCCTCATGGGAACAGTCCAGCCGGAACTGCCAAGCCATGTCTTTCCTGGACCGGAACCAAGCATCCTAGGACCGGTTTCTGGCTATCAGCCGTCTTCAGCCAGGATAGCTTGACTCCAGTGGCGTAGTGAGCACGGGACCCACGACTGGGCATACCCTTCCCACATAGGGTGAACAGCAAAACACACAATATGATGGACGGAATGTTGCACAATGGCAAAGCATTCACCCGCAGTCACAGATCTGGGTTTAATCCATCGTTATTTTGCCCACCAAGCCACCCCAGTTCAGACATGGCCATATGCAAATCAGCCTAGACTGATGACTCAAGGTGTGAATACCTTAAGTCCTTGGCATGCACGCTTTCAGCTTTGCCACTTGTACCCTTAGCAATTTATGTTTCATCATGCCACCCTGGGCATCTTAAAACCCATTCTAGCCCCAGTAGTGAAGATATTCATTGTAAGATTGCACACAGTAAAACGAATCGCACACTATCAGTGTGGGGAATTCCCATTCCGTATACTGTAGGGTTAGTATCAGGGCTTTCAGTTCTGCCAGCTGCGCTGTACAATCTTCTAGAGATTGTGTGGTCAGATTGCTGGGATGGAACTTACCATCCCGCATACGAGCTTTCACTATAGCACACGCAGTGCTATATTGCTGTTTACTTCCAACGGCAAGTTGAGCAGAACCGATAGTGTAAAGGATGTATTCATACTGATCTAAAGGCAAGATTTTGTTCGGGAGAGGGTATTCTTGTTTGTATTGCAGAAATGCTTGTGGTTTCAGTGTAGGGTCATATCTGTATTCTACATCTGTTGTAGTAAGAGAATTAGCCCATTGTATCCAACATGGATGCAATGCCTTTGCTGAAACTGGTGACTCCTAGATGATGTCATTTTGAACTGTCCCAGCATGCTGTGCAGGGGGTTTGGGACAGGGGTGGAAAGGTGACATGGCACCCTAGGATTTGCCTGGAGTGCCTGGCTTCTGGATCCTACTAATACCCTTTAAAAACTCTTGCACAATGGGGAAACTCTTTTTTGCTTGATGTTTTTATGTGCTTTATAGCTTGAGCCTGGGGCTGCCATGGAAAACTGGAAGGTGGAACCCACTAATGTCCAGAAAGGACTAAGTACTCTGCCAAGGTGACACCAGGGCCAGAGGGTCTCACAAGGGGCAGTGTGGTTTGTCCCATTACACCCCCTGAGGACCAGTTGGGGAAAAGCTCTGGACTTATGTATCCAGCGACAAAGACCAGGAGGAAGACTGGTGCAGGGAGACAGGAGAACCAACCTAGGGTTCACCGCCAGGAGTAAAATGAATCCAAGATCATCCTGATCGGCCCAGCGGGCTAGAGATATGCCATTTTGAAGATTGCCAACCTTTGACCTCTTTTCTGAATGGAAAACGTGGGGCTCAGCAGCCCGGACATCAATTACCCCCATGGGTGGAACAGGCCCCAGGGGGTCGGTGCAGGATTTCATTCTTTAATTAGTTCCTGTTTCCACCTTTCCCCTGGCCTCCATATCCCAAGGGGTTGACTCAAAACTGGTCTTGGATACCGGTACCCCAACACCAGGACCCAGAACACCTACAGGGCTGACAGCACCCGACTCTTCCGCATTTGCCTGTGACTGGGGTTCAGAGAACCACCAAGCAGATTGCCTCCCACCAGTATGGAGTGAAGGAGAACAAGCTGGTTCCTGTGCAGGCCTGAGCAGGACACCAAGCACCCGGGTGGGACTGGGCACCCCAACCCAAAAAGAAGACTGTGAGGTGAGGCTTCCTACAGGCAATTTGGCTCTCCCGAAAGCAGTGGGAGAGAATGCGCTGCAATGCTTGTATTCAAGGTAGCAATGTCTGCTGGGAGTGCAGTGCCCTCTAAAGGCGTATTCTATGGTTGCATCTATTGTGGCTAGCAAATATTTGAAAAATGTACATGTTGTACAGCGCCCTCTAGGTGTTAAGTAATCAAGGTGATGCCCTTAAGGGCTGCTTTTATGATTGCATTGTCCTGCTAATTTTAAAATGCTTTGTTGACATAA
This sequence comes from Lissotriton helveticus, assembly GCF_964261635.1. Lineage (NCBI taxonomy): Eukaryota > Metazoa > Chordata > Amphibia > Caudata > Salamandridae > Lissotriton > Lissotriton helveticus. Next base: position 405,377,881 of record NC_136069.1, on the reverse strand, counting down.
CAATTCTCACAGTGATTATGAATCATAGTGCATATACTTTATAAACAGTAATAAGTACATTTACACATGATTATTTTTTTTTTTCCCTTTTCTTTATTATTTACATCATTTTTATTACATAAGTTATAATTTATTAACCCCACCCCAAGTACCTCCATGAATATGATCATGGCTTATGATTCCGTCACACCTCTGCCAAATACCAAAAAATGCACAAGGACATACATTATACTTCCTTATTGTCCCATCCGCTAATCTTCTAATGTTGCCATCTGCTTTCCTACTACCCAATCAGCAAGAGGAGCCCACATATATTTCCCTTTCCCTCTGGCTGTCTTCCCCTTATGCAAGTATAGCGATATTTCTAAATTATAAAGTGCCCAGATTCTTGGGAACGTGGACCTTGAGCGATCCAAGCAGACTCTACACACAGATGATACACCACCGTCGATAAAAACATAAAAAGCTGTGTGAAACTAGGGACCACTCTCCTGTGAATACCCAACAGGATAAACTGGGGAGTAAGGGTAATTCTATGTTTAAGGCTGCACTTGAGGAATTTACTTATCTACGTTTTGAAATTCTCTAGAGCAGGGCAGCTTTCAAAAATATGTACCAAATTTGTCCCTAGAGATTGGCATCTTGGACATCTAATACCTATATCCCCCCACCCTCACTCCATTTCAGGATCTTCCTAGGGGTATAGTGTAGTTCAAAGATGGTTTTATAATGTTGTGCTGCTAAGTTAGCTGATAGTAATATGTTATGACCTAATTCCAGTAATTCCAGAAAGTTTTTCAGAGGCCCCACTTTCCCCTGCCATTTTAAAGATTGTTTCTCCACATCATCCTTCGATAGAGAGTTGAGATCCCTGTACGCCTGACTTATCTTGAACCTTGTTCCGCTCATCAATAAATCCATAAATTCCATTCTAGAGAACCCCTAGGGTCCCCCTCCGTTCCTAATAAAAAAATATCAAACTTGCAGATATTTTAAAAAGGCCCCCTGATTCAGTTCAAACTTTGATGGTAATTATTAAAAAGTGAAAAAAAACGACTTAATTGCAAAAAAGTCCCAGAACCTGCACAAACCTTTGTTTTCCATCCCAATATGTAAAAATCCCAGAAATCATCCAGGAGACAGGAATTGCATGTATCAGAGTGTAAAAATTGTATCTGCCCGCCCCAACTTTCCGTCGCAGTGCTGCCCAGATTTTGTAAGACTCCCCGTGTGGACTTGAACCTTGCTTTTTTTTAAAAATAGCTAGGTTCTAGCTGATGAAGTAGACATCCTCTTGCCTCAGCACCAAGAAGTAATTCAAAAACCAAGGGAATTTCTTCCATTGCAAAACTCGTCCCCTCCCTATCCCCTATTAACGTAACCAAATACTGCAACACAGCTGCCCAATAATACAGTGTAAAATTTGGGACAGCCATGCCCCCTCTTTCTTTAGGCATGGTCAAAAACTTAAGGGCTCTCCTGCTTTTAGTGTAGGCCCAAAGAAATCTGGCTACCGTTTCTTCCAATACTTTAACCCAATGATTCCCAAAGTCAAGTGGTATTGCCCAAAACAGATCATCATTTTAACAACATTACTCCTGCCAAATATAGTCAGATGAAGATTCCCTATCCGTGAGAATTCTTTACGTGCACTTCGAATTATACCAGACAGATTATTCTCCACTATTTGGTCAATGTTTGCTTTAATAGTGACTCCCAAGTACATTGCCTTATTAACTACTTGACTATGCCTGATTTGCACATTACTATTAATAATGAGCTGTGTTTTATCCATATTTAACGAGTACCCCGAAAACCTCTCAAAGTTGCCAGCCTCTTTTTTGATTTCCAGTAAAGCCATATCTTGGTCAGGGGTCACTATGGCTATACCATCAGCGTAAGTCAATACTTAAGTATGCCATCATGATATTACATCGGTAAAATACCAGTGTTGTTTTCCATTTTATGTATTATATGGACTATATATAAAGCAAATAATAATGGCGAACATTGACATCCTTGCCTTGTACTGTACTGTATCATTATTTGCTCGCCCATTAGTGCTATCTTCGCTGTAGGGTTGAGATATAATGCTTTCACCACTTTGATGTATCTAGGCCCTCTGCAGATCTACTCATAACCACCCACAGATACTGCCAGGAAACCCTATCAAAAACTTTTTCAGCATCTAATAAAATGAATGCCATAGGGCCTCATGTCACAGCTGCAGCATTTAGTAAGGTGATTGCATGCCGTATATGATCAACAGTTCCCCTCCCTCGAATGAAGCTGTGTTGCTAGGGGAGACAACCTTACCAATTCTACATGACAACCGGCTGGCCAATACTTTTGAGTACATTTTAGTATTGCTGTTCATCAGTGTAATGGGATGATATGACCCTGGGTCTCGAAGGTTTTTTTTCCAGAAAAACGACTGCATTCGCAGTTGCCCATGACTCAATGGGAGGATGGCCTTTATAAAATGCCTTCATAAACACCCTGAAACTAATGCGCCAGAACTGCCCCAAGGTGGTCTGAAAACACTTTAAAAAACACTCAATGGGAATCTTATCCATACCTACTGCTTTCCCTGATGGTAAACTTTTAATTGCTATTAAGATTTCTTCCCCCATAATGTTAGATCTATTAATAGTTTGTCGGTGGTTTTAAATTGCTCACCTAATCACTTCTATTAAAGTGCTTATCCTCATATTATCGAGCCTTAAATGTACCAAATAAAAATGCTAATATTCATACATTTCTCCTGTATTTCAGGCCATGCCCTGAGTTCCGGCCTTCTGACCCCTTATAATTCCACCAGCTTCTCAGCACAGTACACACCACAGATTTCTTTTTCTCTCTATTGTTTTTAAAGGCATACCCCATTATAACCTCCCCCTCATGCCCTAGCTACTTTTGTCAATGGTCCGGTAGATAACTCTTCGAGGTATTCCTTGGCATTTATTTCTAACACGAATGTCCTGATCCTGCCATTAACTATAACTTTCAGTCTCGCCGGATTCATTAAGTATACTTCACATCCCAAAAACTGAAATGGTTTGATTAACTCGTATGGAGGAAGTCAGGGTGTCTGAAAAATGTATGGCTGACAAACGAGCTCCTAGCTTCAGCGCTCGTTCTTTTTTAAATTGCCTGCAGAGTAAGACATTTCCACAACATATCAAATTAGGTCTAGGTCTGTCTGTGTGACTTGTGTATTTCATTATCATTGGAAAACAGTGTACTTGCTGTACCCCTATGTCCCAGTACCATATTGAAAGGCACAGAAAGGCACCTTTTAACAATCTATCACTCAGCACCAACCCCTCCACCCTCACGGAGACATCTACACTAGCAACAATAAGCTGTTGAAAATAGCAATGTGTATGTACATAAGCGGCGTTCATTTGTGTTCACAGTACCCCTTGTTGTAAGCAGAACGAAGATCGCTAAAACACTGACTGTGTTATCCCGCTAGCATAGACCCATGCACACACGTACACGACAGCCATTTTAGGTACCATGGTCTCCCTGTTCACGATCACCCGTCAGCGCACTTCCCTGAACCTTGCGAGCCTCCCCCACGCACCCTGACTGCCCCCGCTCTCACATGCACAAGTCATGAGCCCTCCCCTCCCGCATGACTCTGTCTTTGAAAAACGCACCCCGCGCCTGACCAACACCTCCTTTCCCTCCATGAATACCCTTCCTTTGATGACCTCTTCCTCTGAACCTAATTGTCTACATGGACCACTGGTCATCCCTTAGCCTGAGGATACAGTTTATTGCCCACCACTGTATGCACTCGCCTCTCTTGAAAAGAGCCACTATTGATCATGACCTCCCCACCCCCTGAGATTCGATCAGGAGCACACATTCCAAAGGAATCAGCAGAACACTCAGCTGCATGACAGCCCCCTCCTATTGTATGGAGGATAAGGGCCCCTACTGTAGCCACGTGTTGGAATATCTTCGTACTTCACAATGTCTTGATTGTAATAAAGGATGCCTGTGTGCCACAAACCTGTGTATAAAAGACGAAGCCTCGGAGAAACTTGTTAGAGCACCTCCCGAAGACACTATGCGAGTGTCCGAAATGACATGCTCTCCTCATGAGAAATAAACTCTGTTCTTGTTTTCCTGCCTCCAGCGCCCGTCTCTTTGTTTGGTAATTATTCAAGATGGGAACTAAGAGTCGCCCTGCACCAGCAGCCTGGGCATCGGGTGCGATATGGGCTGACTTTTCTACAATTGGCGTCCCAACGCGGGGTCCATCAGCGACATAGGGTCCAGTAAGAGAGGTCCAGACGATGGGGTGAACATCTAAATGATTGGAGTATACCTGCCTTGAGAGGGCCCTCGTCCGGCTGCCGATTGAATGAACTTCACCGATTCCGAATGGACCTCTCTCAAGTGACCTATTGTCCTGACTGGAATCCCACAGGACTGCTGCGGTAAAAACATGGAGAAAGAGAACGATCGGGCGCTGGAAAAAGGAAGGCGAAGAACTGTCCACACGGTCCGGTCCGGGTAAGGTTAAGTAGGACGTCTTTACGTCTGATTGGTAGGATGGCTTTATCCATCTGATTGATTGATTGATTGTTGATATTGGAAACGGTATTTAGATACTGGTATTGTTCATTGATTGGTTCATTTAGCCTTGGGTGCTACTTGAAGTATTGGTTCTCTTGGAGACATTCTCTGTCTGCAAACAGCGACAGATAGGAACGTCTGTCTCCCTTTGCAGATAGTGAAGGATAGGTAATGCAGACTTTTGTCCCCATTGTAAACCGTCATGCCTATCTTTTCTCCCCATTGATTGTTTGTTAATCGGTTTTTATCGATTATTGCTTTTTGAGATATTCCCTGTCTACAAACGGGGACGAATAGGAATATTCTGTCTCCCTTTGCAGATAGTAAAAGATAGGTAATGCAGACTTTTGTCCCCATTGTAATCCGTCATACCTATTTTTTTCTCCCCATTGATTGATTGTTTGATCGAGCATTGAATTGCTCGAAGTTGGTTCTCTTAAGGATCTTCTCTGCCTGCAAACGGGAAGAATAGGAATGTTCTCTCTCCCTTTGCAGATAGTGAAGGGTAGGTAACGCAAGCTTTTAACCCGTCGTGCCTATTTCGTTCCTCATTGATTGATTGATTGTCCGAACATTGACTGTTTGGAATTGTTCTTTTTGGAGGTATTCTTTGTTTGCAAATAACGTGGAATAGAAATGTTCTGTCTAGTCTTTGCAAGTAAGGAAGGGTAGGTAATGCGGACCTTTGTCCCCCGTTGTAATCTGTCATGCCTATCTACTCCCCACTGATTGGTAAACCAGTTCCACCCGGACCATTTATTGGAGGAAGGTCATCTGGCTCGGCCAGGAGGGTACCCCTAATAAAAAAGGAAAAATATAAAAATGCGGATTAGCCGTCGTATCGTGCTAGCAAATAAAAGAAAAAAAAAAAGGAAACAAATAAAAATCGTTAGGAAAAAGAAAAGGAATAGAGTGAAATCAGTAGGCCGCTGATGAAATCTTCTTTTTAACCTCGCTGAAATGAAAACATAGGGAACAACCCCTCAGGAAATACGAAACTGGTGAGGAAAGCCGAACTCAACGCTATGACTTCGAGACAGCTTGGCTCCACCACCCACCCCGCCCAATTAACGACAAACCTTAGGCGAATAATAGAAAATATACAACCCTATAGCAAAGTAACAGGTGAACACGTTTTATTTTTAAAAAAACAGAAAAAAAACATTTAAGCAACTATTTACATGACAAACGGCTGCAACGGCAAACGAAACCCACAATGCATTTCTCCGTCTGCCTGACGCCGTTCCAGTCATTTCTTCCCCAAAGTAGCAATGTTGGGCTACTTTGGGCTACTTTCTAGTAGTTTTTGGGCGTTTTTATGTCTACAAAACCCGGCAGGGGCGGTGGGGTGGAAGGACCACTACGCGAATAGCCCGAAGGCGGCGCCACACGCCAAGGCCTGCCCCACCGGATGAACCAAGGAACCCGTTCCTGGGGCCAGGGCGAAGAGCGTCCGGCCGCCATCAACCGGAGGCCCGGCCCGAAAACATGCCAGGCGCCACTTCTTTCTTTTATAATGGCTGCGACAACCCTGGGGGGGATGTCTTGCACATGCCTCCGACCCCCCCGTCCTCATCGCCTGGTCCGGCCATAACAAATGTCATGCGAGACGCCGTGGGGTGCACTGGGAGGGAGAGGCGGCGCGAACGAGCCTCTCCCACCTCCTCAGGTGGAGGCTCCCCAGCTGCGCGGGGCTCTGCAGCCCGGACATCAATTACCCCATGGGTGGAACAGGACCCAGGGGGTCAGTGCAGGATTTCATTCTTTAATTAGTTCCTGTTTCCACCTTTCCCCTGGCCTCCATATCCCAAGGGGTTGACTCAAAACTGGTCTTGGATACCGGTACCCCAACACCAGGACCCAGAACACCTACAGGGCTGACAGCACCCGACTCTTCCACATTTGCCTGTGACTGGGGCTCAGAGAACCACCAAGCAGATTGCCTCCCACCAGTATGGAGTGAAGGAGAGCAAGCTGGTTCCTGTGCAGGCCTGAGCAGGACACCAAGCACCCGGTGGGACTGGGCACCCCCCCCCCCAAAAAGAAGACTGTGAGGTGAGGCTGCCTACAGGCAATTTGGCTCTCCCGAAAGCAGTGGGAGAGAATGCGCTGCAATGCTTGTATTCAAGGTAGCAATGTCTGCTGGGAGTGCAGTGCCTCTAAAGGCTTATTCTATGGTTGCATCTATTGTAGCCAGCAAATATTTGAAAAAGGTACATGTTGTACAGCGCCCTCTAGGTGTTAAGTAATCAAAATGAGATGCCCTTAAGGGCTGCTTTTATGATTGCATTGTCCTGCTAATTTTAAAATGCTTTGTTGACATAACAATTCTCACAGTGATTATGAATCATAGTGCATATACTTTATAAACAGTAATAAGTGCATTTACACATGATTATTCTTTTTTTTCCCTTTTTTTGGTGCGAGGAATTGCTTATCTCTTTTCTTTATTATTTACATCATTTTCATTACATAAGTTATCATTTATTAACCCCACCCCAAGTACATCCATGAATATGATCATGGCTTATGATTCCGTCACACCTCTGCCAAATACCAAAAAATGCACGAGGACATACATCATACAAAAGAAGCAGGAAAGAACCATATTTACAAAATGTCACTGTTGATCTATACCTCACTCTATTAATCTTCAAAGATTGTTACTTCCTTATTGTCCCATCTGCTAATCTTCTAACGTTACCATCTGCTTCCCTACTATGGCGCCGCGGCGAGGCCGACTGACGCTAGAATCTGGGGATCACGGTTCGATTCCCGTCACCGGCGGCAGATTAGCCCAGCACCATCGGCAGATTAGCCCAGCACCATTTGACTCTGGGCAATAGCTTGCTTAATTTTCCCGACGGCCCCCAGCGCCTAGAGACCCTTCCGGGTGATTGTGCGCTTTACAAATGTGGATTATTATTATTATTATTACCCAATCAGCAAGAGGAGCCCACATAAATTTCCCTTTCCCTCTGGCTGTCTTCCCCTTATGCAAGTATAGCGATATTTCCAAATTATAAAGTGCCCAGATTCTTTGGAACCATTGCTGACACGTACATGGACCTTGAGCGATCCAAGCAGACTCTATACACAGATGATACACCACCGTCGATAAAAACATAAAAAGCTGTGTGAAACTAGGGACCACTCTCCTCTGAATACCCAACAGGATAAGCTGGGGAGTAAGGGTAATTCTATGTTTAAGGCTGCACTTGAGGAATTTACTTATCTACGTTTTGAAATTCTCTAGCGCAGGGCAGCTTTCAAAAATATGTACCAAATTTGTCCCTAGAGATTGGCATCTTGGACATCTAATACCTATATCCCCCCACCCTCACTCCATTTCAGGATCTTCCTAGGGGTATAGTGTAGTTCAAAGATGGTTTTATAATGTTGTGCTGCTAAGTTAGCTGATAGTAATATGTTATGACCTAATTCCAGTAATTCCAGAAAGTTTTTCAGAGGCCCCACTTTCCCCTGCCATTTTAAAGATTGTTTCTCCACATCATCCTTCGATAGAGAGTTGAGATCCCTGCTCGCCTGACTTATCTTGAACCTTGTTCCGCTCATCAATAAATACATAAATTCCATCCTAGAGAACCCCTAGGGTCCCCCTCCCTTCCTAATTAAAAAATATCAAACTTGCAGATATTTGAAAAAGGCCCCCTGATTCAGTTCAAACTTTGATTTTAATTCCTAAAGAGTGAAAAAAAACGACTTGATTGCAAAAAAGTCCCAGAGCCTGCACAAACCTTTGTTTTCCATCCCAATATGTAAAAATCACAGAAATCATCCAGGAGACAGGAATTGTCATGTATCAGAGTGTAACAATTGTATCTGCCCGTCCCAACTTTCCGTCTCAGTGCTGCCCAGATTTTGTAAGACTCCCCGTGTGGACTTGAACCTTGCTTTTTTTTTTTAAATAGCTAGGTTCTAGCTGATGAAGTAGACATCCTCTTGCCTCAGCACCAAGAAGTAATTAAAAAACCAAGGGAATTTCTTCCATTGCAAAACTCGTTCCCTCCCTATCCCCTATTAAGGTAACCAAATACTGCAACACAGCTGCCCAATAATACAGTGTAAAATTTGGGACAGCCATGCCCCCTCTTTCTTTAGGCATGGTCAAAAACTTAAGGGCTCTCCTGCTTTTAGTGTAGGCCCAAAGAAATCTGGCTACCGTTTCTTCCAATACTTTAACCCAATGATTCCCAAAGTCAAGTGGTATTGCCCAAAACAGATCATCATTTTAACAACATTACTCCTGCCAAATATAGTCAGATGAAGATTCCCTATCCGTGAGAATTCTTTACGTGCACTTCGAATTATACCAGACAGATTATTCTCCACTATTTGGTCAATGTTTTCTTTAATAGTGACTCCCAAGTACATTGCCTTATTAACTACTTGACTATGCCTGATTTGCACATTACTATTAATAATGAGCTGTGTTTTATCCATATTTAACGAGTACCCCGAAAACCTCTCAAAGTTGCCAGCCTCTTTTTTGATTTCCAGTAAAGCCATATCTTGGTCAGGGGTCACTATGGCTATACCATCAGCGTAAGTCAATACTTAAGTATGCCATCATGATATTACATCGGTAAAATACCAGTGTTGTTTTCCATTTTATGTATTATATGGACTATATATAAAGCAAATAATAATGGCGAACATTGACATCCTTGCCTTGTACTGTACTGTATCATTATTTGCTCGCCCATTAGTGCTATCTTCGCTGTAGGGTTGAGATATAATGCTTTCACCACTTTGATGTATCTAGGCCCTCTGCAGATCTACTCATAACCACCCACAGATACTGCCAGGAAACCCTATCAAAAACTTTTTCAGCATCTAATAAAATGAATGCCATAGGGCCTCATGTCACAGCTGCAGCATTTAGTAAGGTGATTGCATGCCGTATATGATCAACAGTTCCCCTCCCTCGAATGAAGCTGTGTTGCTAGGGGAGACAACCTTACCAATTCTACATGACAACCGGCTGGCCAATACTTTTGAATACATTTTAGTATTGCTGTTCATCAGTGTAATGGGATGATATGACCCTGGGTCTCGAAGGTTTTTTTTCCAGAAAAACGACTGCATTCGCAGTTGCCCATGACTCAATGGGAGGATGGCCTTTATAAAAGGCCTTCATAAACACCCTGAAACGAATGCGCCAGAACTGCCCCAAGGTGGTCTGAAAACACTTTAAAAAACACTCAATGGGAATCTTATCCATACCTACTGCTTTCCCTGATGGTAAACTTTTAATTGCTATTAAGATTTCTTCCCCCATAATGTTAGATCTATTAATAGTTTGTCGGTGGTTTTAAATTGCTCACCTAATCACTTCTATTAAAGTGCTTATCCTCATATTATCGAGCCTTAAATGTACCAAATAAAAATGCTAATATTCATACATTTCTCCTGTATTTCAGGCCATGCCCTGAGTTCCGGCCTTCTGACCCCTTATAATTCCACCAGCTTCTCAGCACAGTACCCACCACAGATTTCTTTTTCTCTCTATTGTTTTTAAAGGCATACCCCATTATAACCTCCCCCTCATGCCCTAGCTACTTTTGTCAATGGTCCGGTAGATAACTCTTCGAGGTATTCCTTGGCATTTATTTCTAACACGAATGTCCTGATCCTGCCATTAACTATAACTTTCAGTCTCGCCGGATTCATTAAGTATACTTCACATCCCAAAAACTGAAATGGTTTGATTAACTCGTATGGAGGAAGTCAGGGTGTCTGAAAAATGTATGGCTGACAAACGAGCTCCTAGCTTCAGCGCTCGTTCTTTTTTAAATTGCCTGCAGAGTAAGACATTTCCACAACATATCAAATTAGGTCTAGGTCTGTCTGTGTGACTTGTGTATTTCATTATCATTGGAAAACAGTGTACTTGCTGTACGCCTATGTCCCAGTACCATATTGAAAGGCACAGAAAGGCACCTTTTAACAATCTATCACTCAGCACCAACCCCTCCACCCTCACGGAGACATCTACACTAGCAACAATAAGCTGTTGAAAATAGCAATGTGTATGTACATAAGCGGCGTTCATTTGTGTTCACAGTACCCCTTGTTGTAAGCAGAACGAAGATCGCTAAAACACTGACTGTGTTATCCCGCTAGCATAGACCCATGCACACACGTACACGACAGCCATTTTAGGTACCATGGTCTCCCTGTTCACGATCACCCGTCAGCGCACTTCCCTGAACCTTGCGAGCCTCCCCCACGCACCCTGACTGCCCCCGCTCTCACATGCACAAGTCATGAGCCCTCCCCTCCCGCATGACTCTGTCTTTGAAAAACGCACCCCGCGCCTGACCAACACCTCCTTTCCCTCCATGAATACCCCTCCTTTGATGACCTCTTCCTCTGAACCTAATTGTCTACATGGACCACTGGTCATCCCTTAGCCTGAGGCTACAGTTTATTGCCCACCACTGTATGCACTCGCCTCTCTTGAAAAGAGCCACTATTGATCATGACCTCCCCACCCCCTGAGATTCGATCAGGAGCACACATTCCAAAGGAATCAGCAGAACACTCAGCTGCATGACAGCCCCCTCCTATTGTATGGAGGATAAGGGCACCTACTGTAGCCACGTGTTGGAATATCTTCGTACTTCACAATGTCTTGATTGTAATAAAGGATGCCTGTGTGCCACAAACCTGTGTATAAAAGACGAAGCCTCGGAGAAACTTGTTAGAGCACCTCCCGAAGACACTATGCGAGTGTCCGAAATGACATGCTCTCCTCATGAGAAATAAACTCTGTTCTTGTTTTCCTGCCTCCAGCGCCCGTCTCTTTGTTTGGTAATTATTCAAGATGGGAACTAAGAGTCGCCCTGCACCAGCAGCCTGGGCATCGGGTGCGATATGGGCTGACTTTTCTACAATTGGCGTCCCAACGCGGGGTCCATCAGCGACATAGGGTCCAGTAAGAGAGGTCCAGACGATGGGGTGAACATCTAAATGATTGGAGTATACCTGCCTTGAGAGGGCCCTCGTCCGGCTGCCGATTGAATGAACTTCACCGATTCCGAACGGACCTCTCTCAAGTGACCTATTGTCCTGACTGGAATCCCACAGGACTGCTGCGGTAAAAACATGGAGAAAGAGAACGATCGGGCGCTGGAAAAAGGAAGGCGAAGAACTGTCCACACGGTCCGGTCCGGGTAAGGTTAAGTAGGACGTCTTTACGTCTGATTGGTAGGATGGCTTTATCCATCTGATTGATTGATTGATTGTTGATATTGGAAACGGTATTTAGATACTGGTATTGTTCATTGATTGGTTCATTTAGCCTTGGGTGCTACTTGAAGTATTGGTTCTCTTGGAGACATTCTCTGTCTGCAAACAGCGACAGATAGGAACGTCTGTCTCCCTTTGCAGATAGTGAAGGATAGGTAATGCAGACTTTTGTCCCCATTGTAAACCGTCATGCCTATCTTTTCTCCCCATTGATTGTTTGTTAATCGGTTTTTATCGATTATTGCTTTTTGAGATATTCCCTGTCTACAAACGGGGACGAATAGGAATATTCTGTCTCCCTTTGCAGATAGTGAAAGATAGGTAATGCAGACTTTTGTCCCCATTGTAATCCGTCATACCTATTTTTTTCTCCCCATTGATTGATTGTTTGATCGAGCATTGAATTGCTCGAACTTGGTTCTCTTAAGGATCTTCTCTGCCTGCAAACGGGAAGAATAGGAATGTTCTCTCTCCCTTTGCAGATAGTGAAGGGTAGGTAACGCAAGCTTTTAACCCGTCGTGCCTATTTCGTTCCTCATTGATTGATTGATTGTCCGAACATTGACTATTTGGAATTGTTCTTTTTGGAGGTATTCTCTGTTTGCAAATAACGTGGAATAGAAATGTTCTGTCTAGTCTTTGCAAGTAAGGAAGGGTAGGTAATGCGGACCTTTGTCCCCCGTTGTAATCTGTCATGCCTATCTACTCCCCACTGATTGGTAAACCAGTTCCACCCGGACCATTTATTGGAGGTAGGTCATCTGGCTCGGCCAGGAGGGTACCCCTAATAAAAAAGGACAAATATAAAAATGCGGATTAGCCGTCGTATCGTGCTAGCAAATAAAAGAAAAAAAAAAAGGAAACAAATAAAAATCGTTAGGAAAAAGAAAAGGAATAGAGTGAAATCAGTAGGCCGCTGATGAAATCTTCTTTTTAACCTCGCTGAAATGAAAACATAGGGAACAACCCCTCAGGAAATACAAAACTGGTGAGGAAAGCCGAACTCAACGCTATGACTTCGAGACAGCTTGGCTCCACCACCCACCCCGCCCAATTAACGACAAACCTTAGGCGAATAATAGAAAATATACAACCCTATAGCAAAGTAACAGGTGAACACGTTTTATTTTTAAACAAACAGAAAAAAAACATTTAAGCAACTATTTACATGACAAACGGCTGCAACGGCAAACGAAACCCACAATGCATTTCGCCGTCTGCCTGACGCCGTTCCAGTCATTTCTTCCCCAAAGTAGCAATGTTGGGCTACTTTGGGCTACTTTCTAGTAGTTTTTGGGCGTTTTTATGTCTACAAAACCCGGCAGGGGCGGTGGGGTGGAAGGACCACTACGCGAATAGCCCGAAGGCGGCGCCACACGCCAAGGCCTGCCCCACCGGATGAACCAAGGAACCCGTTCCTGGGGCCAGGGCGAAGAGCGTCCGGCCGCCATCAACCGGAGGCCCGGCCCGAAAACATGCCAGGCGCCACTTCTTTCTTTTATAATGGCTGCGACAACCCTGGGGGGGATGTCTTGCACATGCCTCCGACTCCCCCGTCCTCATCGCCTGGTCTGGCCATAACAAATGTCAAGTGAGACGCCGTGGGGTGCACTGGGAGGGAGAGGCGGCGCGAACGAGCCTCTCCCACCTCCTCAGGTGGAGGCTCCCCAGCTGCGCCCTCAACGCTCCTCGCACCCGGCAAAGGGTTCGTCCACTCTTGCGGTGCAGCGACGCTCCACGCACCCGGAAAAGGGTTCATCCACTGTGGCAATGCTGCGACACCTCGCCCGGCAGGTTGGAGCTCATCTGCTCATTTGACCCCGCGATCGCCGGTGGCTGCCGAAATCTCAAAATGGCGGTCGACCTTGCAAGATGTAAATGTAAATGTATGAAGCTTATATAGCGCATGACTTACCCTGGGGCATCTCCGCGCTTGCTTAGGGAACCCGTCCTGGTATTCCCCTGTGAGATAACCCTGGCAGGGTATCCTCAAGGTGAAAGCCAGGCATCCCACCGCGAGGGGCCGATGTGGAGATTAAGCAAGCTATTGCCCAGAGTCGCAGAGTGTGAACCCGTGAGTCGAGAAGGCACCGGAGCGAGAATTATCGAGTCCGTGGAATTATTGAGCCCAAGACCCGCCGAGGCGGGGAATTGAACCCTGGTCCAGGGCCGAACTCAGGCTCCAGGTCTGCCGCCTCTAACCCCTGAGCCACACTTCTCCACAAGAAGAGCAAGAGCGGGCCCAGCATGAAGGAATGGCCTGGTTGCTTGTGGATGCCACCCTCATAAAAGTTCTCCTCGTCCCTGAAGATTCTAGAGGAGCCGCGGGAGTCCCCGACTCCCGCAGATACCCCCGATGGGGAATGACTGCCATGATTGCCCACGGAACGATGGAAATGTAGCCGCAGGACGTCGGCGCTCCCATGCTGGCGCCAGCCTCAGTTCGAATGACTAGAATCCTGCAGACTACAGTTCGGATCAGTTCCGGTGAAAACACAGTATGACCCGGTAGAAAAGATTGTTGCCTCCCTCCCCTTTTGACTGATGGTTCAGACCACCGATCCTTTCTTTTGCCCTTTGACGGAACTTTTTGGACTGCCAAAAGGAAGCTCTGGGCCAACCACGAGTTAGTGGAGATTTAGACTATGCCTGGATCTGCCTGACTGCACCCAAAATGGCGCCGATGCAAATGAAACTCTCAACTCCTTATTGTACCCCGATTGCTCAGCCTTGGTGTCATAGGATATGTACGAAGTTTTTTTTAAAGAAAAAACATATAGATTGATATAGGATGTGTACTGATTATAAGTTCGGACAATGGATTGATATAGGATGTATACTGTCAGCTCGGACAATGAATTGATATGAGATGGGTACTGATTGTGTGTTCGGACAATGAAGGACAATGAATTGACATGAGATGGGTACCGATTGAACATTCGGACAATGAATTGTTGTTAAGTTTTGGCGCATCATGATTATTGAAAGTTCGAAATTTCAATGCTTATGATACTCGCTCACACTAAAGATTCGATATGATTTTTATTGCACTTGGCGCACTTTTTGGGAAATTAACGACCACCGACTCCATTAAGTTTTCCCCTAATAAAGTATCCCCACATCTACAGTTCCAGCCTGCTCCGTGGCTGGCCCACGGGGTTGTAGGCCCGTATTTGTACACCGACATTCTTATTAAAGATTTTTGGAAAAAGCAAACGTAGTTGTCACGCGTAAGTTGATAAGTTTCAAATGAATGATCACTATTTCCGACATAACTAAAAATACAGGTGAAATGGCTCAGCTCGATTAGTTAAGGGATAAAACATATAGTAGGCAGAAATAGTGCAAATATGAATGGTCCAGGTTTTTGTTGTATGTATTTTGCACATTCTTGTACAGCCCAAAGCAACCGCTAAAAATAAAATTAAAAAATAAAACCCTGGAATTCAGCCTATACTTTATGTGCTACCTGTATCAGGAAAATTGTGCTGAAATGTCCCTAAGTCGCCCCGAAGGAGTGCCACCTGGCCTCCCTACATACGGTCCATAATACCACACACTGGCTTCCGATAAACATCTCTCACACACTAAAAGGTTCATCTGGGCTTAAATGCCGAGTTGGCAAGAACTGCGCTCCGTGGAGATAGACCGAGTATGTAGTAAGTAAAAGCCTTTTTCGGGTTTATGCGCGCTGATGTGTTTTAAATGTTGCCCCGCCCCCTTCTTTCTTCCTCTTTCTGCAGGTCACTTTGGAACATCGATTAAAGATACGAAAAGGAAAATGGTGATCTAACGAACGAAGAGACGGGAAAAAGGCGTTTGATTATGGTACCTAACCACGACAAACCCCGAATAATGCAACCAAAAATGACGTACAATAATGAATACATTCCTACTTTTAACTAAGTAGGGAAAAGTTTAGGGTATTTCGAGGTAAGGTTTACACAAGTATCCTCCGCCGAGAGGACTAGGAATATTGCCAATATTTAAAAACCTACTACCTCCTGTTTCGCATCCTCATAGACATGTAACTCAAAGCTGCCCCATTGTTCTCCAACTGACACCGACTATTGTCTCAGCCTGGAAACACATTTGCTAAAATGACTCGAAAATACCACCGTGAGCATTAGTCCGACCAGGTTAGTTCATGACCAAGTGGCAGAGACGTAAGTGTGCGCAACCACAACCTCCAGTAAAGGCAGCCGACAATAAAAAGAGAAGAAAAAGTAAAGAGAGCTTAGGATACTGAGAATGCGCAGCGTACAGGAGGAGATCATTTTGGCCAATAACTGTTCTATGTTTTGTCTTGGATTTTTGTATATAATACATGTACTGTCCCCCCCGTCTGAGTTTGTGTGTACGTGATGCCTGAATCTACGTCATCCCTCTGCCTGTGTTTCCGTGTTACTTAACCCCTGTTGTTCTGTGTTGTGCGCTCACTGAATGGCCCATTATTGTACACGTCTCTCTCTCCCTCTCTTTCTCTCTCCATGTCATACGTGTACCGAATGGACCATTTAAGGTGCGGTCTCTCTCTCTCTCTCTCTCTCTCTCTCTCTCTCTCTCTCTCTCTCTCTCTTTCTCTCTCCAAAAGCCCCCTGTTTCCTCTTTCCTTGTATGGTGACGTTGTGCCCCTCCGGCACAAAACATAATTGGGTTTCCTCGAACGCAAAGGTGTTCAGCAAAATTGACCAAAACCAAAACGATTGTGACTTGCCATATTACTACCTCTCCTTTCTGCAAAACGATAGAACCCGAGTTGGTAATGAAGGAAAGGACAGGTAAGACGACGGACGTCCCCTAATCTGGCCTTTTATAAGGGAACTATAACGTCAATGGTCTTCTGTTTTAGAAATGCGATCCCCAATGCCCCGATTGCCCCACTCCCCTGCACCTAAGTGCGGATGTCCAGAGTACCCCACTTCTCCCGATCGACCCCAGCTCCCTGTCCAAAGCACCCACGCGCCCCCGATTAACCCTAGCCTCATGTCAGCTACCCGCGAAACGTAATTGATGACCTTGATTAACGGTCATTCCCCAGGAAAGCCATGTTTTACATCTGCCCCCTCCCCCTTCTTCATGACGATAACGCCCCTGCTTGCAAAGGTTAGCCGACCCCGAAGGGAAGTGTAAGACTGTCAGTACTTGGGTTAAAATGAAAAAGGGCGAGTCTCTACATAGGGGCTCGAGTTTTGAGTGATGATATAACACACCATGTATAAAAGTCCAATTTCTCTCACCATACGTCGCGCATGAACGCCACACAGGTCTATGAAATCAATGACAATGCACTCATACAGACTCCATAAGTGACGACTTCTGACTGTGATCGATGAACATATCCCCCACCTACGCAGGATTGGGGACGGAATTGAGATGTATAAATGTCTTCTCCTGCCAGTTTTTCTAAAACTTGTTTTCTACCCATTCAAAGATACAATCACCGGAGGAGAGGAGCTGGACGTGACGCACAGCCTGGCCACAGATCATGGAGCACGTGTGACCGCAACCAAAGGTGGAGCCGCAGAGCAACGAGACGCGGGACGAGGCATAACTTTCAAACTCAGCAGATGGAGGAATGAATGGCTGCCTTGAAGCCCTCGACTCGCTGACCCACTCGTGCCTGAAGTCCCCCGTCCCCTTTTTAGTCCGACTGATGGGCCTGCCTGCTCGCTGTCCTTTGCTCCCTTGGTCCCTTGGTGTGTTCAAAGATCTGGCCCCACTCCGCCCTCTCTTCCCTCGATTATCCAACAAACTCACCATTTTCGCATAAACTTTTGACTATAGAATGAGGTTTTGCCACGGAAAAAGAAAAGGCACGCAGGTGCCCAGCTTGAGGCACCCCTACGAAAATAAGTTAGGAAACAGGACTGTGATCTAACAGCAGAGGACTGATCGCACCCTGCAACGTGTAAGGATGAATCCGAGCTGGACCTATAGCTCCACCGCCGGTGCTCAGCAGCGCCAACAAAAGAAGACGGACTCTGTTAAAAGACATTGCGACAAAGACCCTCCCCCTTTCCAGAACTTTCTACTCACCCCTTGACTAATTGCTTGTATCGAATTGAATCCCTCCCTCAACCATTTTGTATTGCCTTTTAAAATGTTTCATCGGTCACTCATGTAGTTAGTTTTTCAAACGTCTCTTATAGTACTGACAAGATCCGAAGGTATCAGAGCATTTTTCCTGTATGTTGATGTCACTGGAGAGAAAATGTGAACCTGATTTTATAATGTGTCGGATCATTTTTCCTTGATTCTACACCGACTAAATATTGTGCCGATCTCTAGGCTTGTATGAAGAACCCAACAGATGTAAATTAACATGTATTGCATTCTGCCTATAGCATCGACTAGGTAGAAATTGAACTTGCTTATGTAAAAAAGCGTCGACTGTTGAAAATAGCAATGTGTATGTACATAAGCGGCGTTCATTTGTGTTCACAGTACCCCTTGTTGTAAGCAGAACGAAGATCGCTAAAACACTGACTGTGTTATCCCGCTAGCATAGACCCATGCACACACGTACACGACAGCCATTTTAGGTACCATGGTCTCCCTGTTCACGATCACCCGTCAGCGCACTTCCCTGAACCTTGCGAGCCTCCCCCACGCACCCTGACTGCCCCCGCTCTCACATGCACAAGTCATGAGCCCTCCCCTCCCGCATGACTCTGTCTTTGAAAAACGCACCCCGCGCCTGACCAACACCTCCTTTCCCTCCATGAATACCCCTCCTTTGATGACCTCTTCCTCTGAACCTAATTGTCTACATGGACCACTGGTCATCCCTTAGCCTGAGGATACAGTTTATTGCCCACCACTGTATGCACTCGCCTCTCTTGAAAAGAGCCACTATTGATCATGACCTCCCCACCCCCTGAGATTCGATCAGGAGCACACATTCCAAAGGAATCAGCAGAACACTCAGCTGCATGACAGCCCCCTCCTATTGTATGGAGGATAAGGGCCCCTACTGTAGCCACGTGTTGGAATATCTTCGTACTTCACAATGTCTTGATTGTAATAAAGGATGCCTGTGTGCCACAAACCTGTGTATAAAAGACGAAGCCTCGGAGAAACTTGTTAGAGCACCTCCCGAAGACACTATGCGAGTGTCCGAAATGACATGCTCTCCTCATGAGAAATAAACTCTGTTCTTGTTTTCCTGCCTCCAGCGCCCGTCTCTTTGTTTGGTAATTATTCAAGATGGGAACTAAGAGTCGCCCTGCACCAGCAGCCTGGGCATCGGGTGCGATATGGGCTGACTTTTCTACAAAGCAACACACCAGTGATCACTCTTACTCTTTGGTCCTCCTTCTGCCCCATCCAGGAGGAAGAGATTATTAAGCTGATAGCCTCTGCTAAACCCTCATCCCACTCCCTAGATCAGCTATCATCGAGCCTGGCGAAAGACCTGAAGCTTACCCTAGCCCCAATCTGGTGCAAGATCCTCAACAGTTCACTGAGCACAGGAGTCTTTCCTGACTGCCTCAAAGTAGGTCAAGTCACTCCGTTACTAAAAAAACAAGGCCTTGACACAGAGGATATGAACAACTTCAGACCGGTATCAAACCTTCCTCTATTATCCAAAATTCTTGAAAGAACCCAACACCTAGAGAACATCAAACTACTAGACCCACACCAATCAGGATTCAGAAAGGGATGCAGCACCGAAACCGCAATCTTAAATGTCCTAGACGATCTTCACATGTCACTTGACTCTGACCAATGTAGCCTTCTCATCCTACTTGACCTATCGGCCGCGTTCGATACAGTTGACCACACCCTGCTCCTCAAAGTCCTCCAGGAGAGAGCAGGCATTGAAAGGACGGTACTAAATTGGTTCTCCTCCTTCTTTCACAACCGCACACAAAGAATAAAAATCAACAACTTTGAGTCTGACCCCCTTCCCGTCAGTAGAGGAGCACAAGGGTCAGTACTCTCTGCACAACTTTTCAACATCTACATGGAACCCCTCACCACACTTCTAAGGAAATCCAACATCCCCTTCCACCTCTATGCGGACGATACACAACTTTATCTGGAAACCACCTCGATCGAAGACATCCACAGACTAAATGTCACGCTCAAAGAGGTCCAACAGTGGCTCTCAACAAACCACCTCAAACTCAACCAAGAGAAAACAGAAGTGCTCCTCATCTCTAATAGAGACAAAAACCCTCAAATCGAAGAATGTCTCAAAGCCATAGACGCCCTCAATGGGGCCCTTGCGCCAATGGACTCGGTGAAATCCCTAGGGATTACCCTCGACCCCAAGCTGGACATGAAAAAACACATCTCAAAAGCCGCAAAAGGCGCATTCCTAAACCTGAAGCTGCTGTACAGAATAAAACCCTTCCTCCCTCCAAAAGATGTTAAACAGGCCACGCAGGCATTGGTGCTTTCCAGAATGGACTATGGAATCGCAGCATTGACCGGATCAGCAAAATATCACCTAGGTCCCCTGACCACTACCCTCAATGCCGCAGCAAGAATGGTCACAGGAACGAAGAAATTTGAGCACATCTCTCTGGCACTTAGGGAACTGAAGTGGCTTCCTATTGATCAACGAGTCAGCTTCCGCACAGCCTGTCTCACGCATAAAGCCTTGCACACAGTTAAACCTGAATATCTGGCCGCCCAACTCAAAAGGGCAGGTCAGTCCAGGAACCTCAGAAGCTCCAACACGCTTCTACTCATCCCACTGAAATCTCGGAAACTCAAAACCGCAAATAAATCCTTTGCGGGTAATGCGCCTAAGATTTGGAACTTCATCCCACCTCACATCAGAATGACCACCTCCTTCCCGAAATACAAGACACTTCACAAAGCCCTCTTCCTAGAGCGCTCCCCATCGTAAAGAGTAATCCAGAAAGGACTTGGGGAAAGATTACTAACTCCTCTTCTTGAAACCCCTCCACCTGGAGATATGTTCCGCAACTGTTTAGATATTGCCCTTGAGTTGGTATACTGAAGGTTTTTTGCTTCTGTCTTCTTCTCTGCTCTGGTTGTCCATACAGAACTTGTTTACTCATAATTGTACATGCTGTGAAGCGCTCTGATACCCTCGGGTCCAGCTAGTGCTATACAAAACTTCAATAAATAAATAAATAAATATTGCTTCCTTCAACCCCTTCTGTCACCCATAGTAGCCTCAGGTTATTCCTCCTCTGCCTGTTCCCAAAATCTTCCATTTTCCACTTTACGATAACCAATTGAGACTCATGTGCCTCTTCCTGCCCTTTCACAGCTACAACCTCCCCTTCTAATACATTGACTCTATCTTCTACTGCAGCAGTTCTAGCCCCTATTTCTGAGCATGTCTTAGTCATTTTCCTTATTGTTCTCTGCAGTTTCTTGGTGGCTAATCGGGCTTTACAACAATCTCTCTGAGTATCCTCCTGCAACTGCTTTATAGATTGATAAACCGTACCAAGTGAGGCTTTCCCCTTCACATCTGCCTTCTTTTGCCTTTGATCCTCTCTCATACTGCATCCCATTATTAGCTACTTCCTCTAGATAGGTCTGTGGAGTAGTTGAATAGTCCTACTTCAAGGTTTGCACTTCCTGGGATGATCCCTCTGCAGGAGGTGTTGATTCTCCCTCTGCAATGTGAAGGGGAAATGCAGTTTAACAATGTGTTCACATGTATGTTGTCACATTGTACATGTTTTCATTCAGACTGCATGACTGTATACATTGTGACTGTTTGGGAGGAGCTGCCTATTTGATGGGAGACAGTAGACATTTCAACAACATAACGGATGTGTGTTTGCACTTGTACATTATCAACTCACATTTCCCTGCTATGCCAAATGTGATTGGCCAGTTTCTACACACATGCAGCACTGTGGTGTCCTGTGTTCTGTTGTGGACGTGTTGCGGTTTGTACCACATCCTTGTCAATGTTGATGTGCTCTGCATGTTATGTGTGTGTGCCGCATTTTGGGGGAGTCGCCCCTGCAGCTCCGTTTTTGCCACCCCTTATCTCTTTCATGCAGTGTGCCTTTGACTTCTGTGCTTATACAGTGCTGAGATGTTGCATACTTGGGTACATTGGTCTCTTGGTGAGAGTTGGGGGCTGGGGCATGGTTTGTCCACAGATGAGCACTAATCAATTGTACACGTGTGCCATTGTGCTCATCTCCCCGGTCCCCCCAGTCCCTGGTCGTTACTCACCCTGGTGCTGTTGTGTCCTGTCACGTTGCGCAGTACCCAGTTTCCCAACTCCTGCCACCGTCTTCCCACTGATGACTGTGGACACTATTTCCTCCATCTCGTCCAGGTCCTCCGGTGGTGCAGGACTCCCTTCTCCAATCTGCAGTGCTGCCTTCTGGTTGTTGGGGAGTTTCTGCTTGGTATTGTACTTGACATCATTCCAGCGCCTCTTGAACACTTCCATTGTCCTCTTAAACACTCGGACTGCATTCACCTTGTCCACGATCGACTGCCATATTCCATTTTTTGTTGCCAATGACACAGTGAAGGTGACGGACAGTAGTTGATGGTGTACTACCACCTCCGTTATCAGGATTCTGTTTTCCAGAGGACTGAACCGCTTCTTCCTACTCTTCTTCTCTTTGCCCTTCCCTGACCCCGAGGTTCCAGGCTGGTCCTCCGGGGGGCTTGTGGGGTTCTGGTTGTCCTCCGTACTTGCTCCGGCAACATCCATTGTGCTTCGTTGTTGTTTGGCATTTGTTTGACTGGTTTTTTTCAACTTTTATGGTGATTTTTCCCGCCAGACGTGTGTTAATTGCAGGCTTGTTGCTGGTTTTTGCTGATTTTTTTGTTGCCTCATCGCAACTTTTTTTGTTTGTGTTTCGCATTTTGGCGGCATCGCGTTGACTTTATCCTGGACATTTGACGCGTTATCGTGAGCCTATTGCATGGTACCGCCGTGTTGTGAACACAGCGTTATTTTCCCGCAATAGACTGCAATAAGGAGAGTTGCGTTAAGCTAATTTTGCATTAATTATCACACATTCTTGAGCATATCCTACAAAAACTCTTAAATAGATTTTAACATACATGGCTACAATTCATTAACCAATCTCCATAAAATTTAATTTAAACATGCGATGTTGCTTTTTCTGACATTCCAACATACAGGCAGATGTACATACCACTAGTCTGTGTTTAAACACCGTTTCCAAAGTGGACAACTAAAGTACATTATTATCAAATTGGATAGGCAGCTGTGCCGGCTGGGTAAATAATCTCACATTCATTTTAATGTGCTCATCCACATTTAACTCTGAGAAGTGGTTGACAGACCACATTTCCCATGGCCAACTGAGATGGCTACCTGCAACATATAAGTACATTCAGTGACTATCATATCTAATATGGTAGGTCAGCATGAATTGAAATAATTGAAAATCCACATAACGGATGTATCTGTATTGCATTACCACATACCCAAAACCGTGCCAGGATCGTATCACATCTTTCCTGTACCATCATCATTATGTTGAGAATGGTTATGGTGTTACTTGTGAAAAGTCAGAAGAAGCAAGCACAAAGGTGGAAGTTGGGGCATTATTGTAAGAAAATTCCACTTGACATACATGAGTAACGATATAGAAGAGGTGTTGAATTATGTTTTTGGTTTGTAGTACTGGTAAAATATTTGACAAAGATACCCTGAGTGTTACAAATAACTATATCAAAGGCATGCAAAACAATGATGGGAGTATATGGGGCTGGTGGATGAGGTAGGGCTGAATCACTGACAAAAGTATAGTTATATACATTCAGGGCGCAAGAAAAGTCTGAAAGGCTAATGTGGTTGTCAGAGCAATCTATGCCCTGTGAATATAGCCTACATAGACTACAATGTGGAGAGCAATTGTTATTCAATACACAGCTGTTTCTAATGAGTGCATGTGAATATTGTTTGCAAGGATTCTAAACAATTGAAGCTGTCATGTATGGGCAGTGTCCAGAGGGCCACATTCACAAAGGTAAACTTAAACTTCAAGTCTAAGTTTACCTTTGTGAATTTGGCCATGATTTACTTGTTGTCGGAAGCCAAATATCCTGTTCTATTCCATTTCTCAAATTAGATTTCCCATGTTCAGTGGCACTTCTTAGGGCAGGGCTTAATATTAGTTGGACCTTTAGACAACACAAAAATAAGTGTGTATAAATCTCTTGTGGGTCTTGGTGGATCATGCCATCTGGTACCCAGAGGTAATACCTCTGAGGACAGTGACTATATTTGTAATGGCCAGGGCACTGATAGGGATATTTAACGGGGTGGTTTCCCCTTGGAGGTTGTTTCTAAAACAGGCCCAAACTTCATGTCAGCAAACATGAAATCAATGTGGGATGAGTTTGGGGTAAACTACAAATTCTCCACACCATACCACCCACAGATTAATGGGCTTGTGGAGAGATTCATCAAGACTCCCAAAGGCATGATCATGGGTATGTCAGAGCCCTTGAGGTGTATGTTGGGTGTCCTCTTGCCATGTCCATAGTTCTGTCATAGAGAAGTTCCTAAGAACGGCTTAGGGTTCAGTCTCTTTGAAATTCTGTATGGCCAGCCTGTCAAATGGTCTCTCAACCTTGTGATTCAGAGGTGGAAGCAAGTTTCCTGGAAGTCTCCCCAAGATGTAGTAAGCTACATGTTGGGCAGCGATCTCAGATGAAGCGCTTTTGGAAAAAGTCCACTGAGAACCTGTGGTAAAGTGCTTCTGTTCTCTCCATTAAACATGGTACACTTCCTATGCACCAAACTGGCATATTTAATTTACTTCCCTAGCATATGGTAAGGGTGGGTGAAATTGAAGGGGTTTGATCCAATGGAATTAAAACACAATTTCACCAAATTCCATTAAAGTACGCAACAGGGCGAGTGAGCTTTTGGCTCTAATTTCATAGCGCACAACTCAGCCTCAATCAATCAATCAATCATATCATTTGTAAAGCGCACTACTCACCCGTGAGGGTCTCAGAGCGCTGGGGTGGGGAATGCTGCTACTGCTTGAAAAGCCAGGTCTTGAGGAGTTTTCTGATGGTCAGCAGGTCTTGGGTCTGCCGTAGGTGGATGGGGAGGGTGTTCCAGGTCTTGGCGGTGAGGTGGGAGAATGATCTGCCGCCTGAGGTCGCTCTTCGGAAGTGGGGGGCTGTAGCGAGGTCGAGGTCGGCGGAGCGGAGCTGGCGGGTTGGGGTGTAGAAGCTGAGTCGTCTGTTGAGGTACGTTGGTCCGGTGTTGTGGAGTGCCTTGTGTGCGTGGGTGAGGAGCTTGAAGGTTATCCTCTTGTTGACCGGGAGCCAGTGCAGGTCTCCCAGGTGGGGTGTGATGTGGCTGCGGCGAGGGATGTCGAGGATCAGGCGTGCAGGGGCATTCTGGATGCGTTGGAGCCGTCTCAGGAGTTGGCCGAGGCTCCTGCGTAGAGGGCGTTTCCATAGTCCAACCTGCTGCTGACAAGGGCATGGGTGACTGTTCTTCTCGTTTCAGTGGGAATCCACTTGTAGATCCTACGGAGCATGCGGAGGGTGTTGAAACAGGAGGAGGAGACGGCGTTGACCTGTTTAGTGATGGAGAGGGTGAAGTCGAGGATGACCACTAGGTTGCGTGCGTGGTCGGTAGGTGTTGGAGCGGTTGCCAGTGCGGTTGGCCACCAGGAGTTGTCCCAGGCCGAAAGGTTGGATCCGAGGATGAGGACCTCTGTCTTGTCAGAGTTCAGCTTCAGTCGGCTGCTCCTCATCCATTCAGAAACGGCCTTCATTCCTTCGTGAAGGTTGGTTTTGGTGGTGTGGGGGTCCTTTGTGAGGGAGAGTATCAGCTGGGTGTCATCGGCGTAGGAGAGGATGTTGAGGTCGTGCCGACGGGTGACGTGGGCGAGCGGTGCCATGTAGATGTTAAACAGGGTTGGGCTGAGGTATGAGCCCTGGGGTAAGCCGCAGATGATCTCGGTGGCTTCGCAGCAGAAGGGGGGAAGGCGGACGCTCTGTGTTCTGCTGGAGAGGAAGGAGGTGGTCCAGTCCAGGGTCTTCTCTTGGATCCCAGTGTTGTGGAGGCGTGTTCGTAGTGTGTGGTGACAGACCGCGTCGAAGGCGGCTGACAGGTCCAGGAGGATGAGGGCCGCCGTTTCTCCGTTGTCCAGCAGGGACTTGATGTCATCGGTGGCGGCGATGAGGGCAGTCTCGGTGCTGTGGTTGCTGCAGAACCCGGACTGGGAAGGGTCCAGGATGTTGTTCTCTTCGAGGTAGCGGGTCAGTTGTTTGGTGACGGTCTTCTCGATGACCTTTGCTGGGAACGGGAGCAGGGAGATGGGCCGGAAGTTCTTGAGGTCCTTGGGGTCAGCCTTGGGTTTCTTGAGTAAGGCGTTGATTTCGGAGTGCTTCTAGCTCTCAGGGAAGGTTGCTGTCTCGAAGGAGCTGTTGATGACTTTCTGGAGATGGGGTGCGATGAATGTCCTGGCTTTGTTGAAGATGTGGTGTGGGCATGGATCTGACGGAGATCCGGAGTGGATGGTGTTCATGATCTTGATGGTGTCATCGTCATTGATGTTGGTCCAGTAGAGCAGGCGGTTGGTGCGGATGGTGGTCGTGGGGGCGGAGGTCTCAGTGGTTGTCGGGGCAGTCGTGGCGTTGAAACTGTCGTGGATGTCTGTGATCGTGCGGTGGAAGAAGGTGGCCAGCGAGTTGCACAGGTCTTGCGAAGGTGGGACGTTGTTGGTGTTGGAGCTGGGGTTGGAGAGTTCCTTCACGATGTTGAAGAGCTCGTTGCTGTTGTGCACGTTGTTGTCTAGGCGGTCTTTGAAGGAGGTCCTTTTGGCGGATCACATCCAAAATGGATGCAAGGGGGCATTTTGTGCTATGAAAATAGTGCAGCCAAATACCACTCAGTGTCCTTGCATACTCTGCAGTGATTACATGTTTTAATCACTGGAGCGTATGTAAGGGCACCAAGTGCCTGGTATGCAGTGGTTTCTAAAGTTTAGAATCCACTGCATATCATTCGGCGCTCACCCCTTACATACTAAACCACTGCATTCCATTTGGCACCCTTACATACTTTGAGGTGATTAAAAGTTAATCACTGCAGAGTATGCAAGAGTTCTGGGTGATATGCAGTGGTTTCTAAAGTTTATAAACCACTGCATAATTTAATTCTGACATTGGAGCAGCAGAATTTTAATTAATCAGTAATTCTGCACTACAATAGTAGCAAGGAATTACCAACATTTCTCCAATTCTGCCGGCAGAATTGAAACCTTCACCCGGGCCTAGTATATGAAACCATATGTACCCAGAACCTGTAAATAGAATGCTACTAGTGCAGCACATATTGTGCCACCCTCCATAGTAGCACTGTAAAACATGTCACAGCCTGCAAACACAGCCTGTAATGCAGTTTTAAACTGACATAATGACCTGGCAAAATAATGCTTTTGCCAGGTCTAAACCTTCCCTTTGAATACTTATAAGTCTCCCCTAAAGTAAGCCCTAGCAGCTCATAAGGCAGGGAGTATGGTATTTATAAAGTAGGACATGTGTGCTTAGGTTTTATCTGTCCTGACAGCTGTTTTTCAATGTTGGAAGATCTCACCCATAAACTAACACTGGAGTACCTTATTGTACTTGATAGGTGATAACTACTGTTTGGGAACAGATAGATAAAAACTTCTTCCACTCATTTGAATAGTAATTTAAAATCCTCTTTAACGGTAAAGGCAGATTTTAGAAAGCTTGAAGTATATAAAAAAGTGATGGATGCAATGCTTGAATTGATCTTAGCCCATGGTATTTCCCTGGGCTGCACCCCAGTCCATTATTATTTTGCACACCATGCCACCTCAGCTTAGACCCAGCCATATGCACATCAGTCTTGACTCAGCTCCAATGGGAACAGTCCAGCCCAAACTGCCAGGCCAGATTTGTATGCCGGGTTCCCTATTAGCTAATGATTTTCAATCATATTTCTCGAAGGTACTGGCATAAAAGTAACACTTGCCTCACTAATCTCTGTATCGTCTCAATCCCTTTATACCACCACTATACCTTGACTTCATGTAATGACATGCTTGCCCACCAAATCCAGTCCAATTATCAAATGTTCTAATCTATGTTGTACAACATTGGATCATTTCCTGCCCTCAAGTAAACCTATTGATCTCTTCTCCAATGTCCTTTTCATTCTAATGTCTCTATTTAAGTACTTCCTCACATTGGGCACCTATCCACTATATGTTTTAAGTCTCTTGAAGAAACCTGGAGCAGACTCTTGTTGTTGTTCCAATGACAGCCCAGTATCTCATCTACCTTTTTTAGTCCGAGCGTGAACCAGCGCGCAAGCGCTGCTCTGCGAAGAGCTGGGGTATTTGAGTATTGGGAGAAGCTTTGCCTACTCCCTCGCCCGTAATTTTCATTGGCTCCTGTGTTTGTCCTTTGTAAATGCTGTCTTCGGATTCCTTATGAGGCTTGTTAGTCCCTCCATAGCAGGGCCAGGTCGAGATTTGTTTCCTCCCATGGTTACTGGCCCCTTTACTTGGATGTTACACATTTCGTGTACTTTTTGTTTATTGAGCAGGAACAATAGCATAGGTCTAGCAGAGCGAGTTGTCCCGGCTCCGTACTCTCGTTCTCTACTGTGACGCCAGCCGTTGAACACACGTGCCCGACCAGGCTGCGAGTCAACCGAATGCAGTGCCCCCTGTCCAAGGGGTACAGTGATTTCACTTAAAGTGCTTCTAATCGCACATAACCGGCCACAGTCACAGTTTCTAACACCCTATCAGCCCCCTACCTTGTCCTCCCATCTGCCTCTAACCCCCTGCCGACTCCCACCAACACTCCCTCAACAACCCAACACACCGCTTGGGGCCAGCTTTAGCGCTGCCCTGTGACACCTGTGACGTAGTTCAGAGAGGGTGGGGCCATAGAAGGGGCACGCTATGAAGAGCTCACATGAAATAATAAAATTTTAAAGTGTATCTTTTCTCCTTGGAGCTTCTTGACACTGACAACTAAGCGCTAAGGTCTACTTGTCTATGATGTCACTTGGTGCATTGAACTTTCTTGATGACGAAGTAGAAAGTTTCACCTTGCACTGTATTTTGTGACGCCATTGTGCATTGTTAACGTCGCCTCCTTATTGGCCAGTCCGTGATGACATGACCCACAGGAATTATGGTGAGGGGAATGAACTTCAGTGCTCAAGCTGAAGATGCAGTGTATGTGAGTAAGGGGGCCATATAAGCCCAAGAAACAATTGGGGGCCTTGGACTATTCCATTGGGCAAGCAGAGTGCTGAGAGGGAAGGGTCGGGTTGATAGCAAAGATAGAATGTCTCACCAAACAACATATGACAAAATATATTGTTGATTTACCACATATGTAGATGTCTGTCTGTTGTCTGTGTTCTGGTCAACCATAGAATATTTCAGACTTTTTTTTAAACAACATTGACATTTTGAGCAAACACAGCAGGAACCAAATCCCCATTAAAACTCAGGGGAGTTTTACTAAGGCCTTGTATTTATTTATTTTATTTATTTATTTATTTGCGGTTTTTATAGAGCGCAACACTCATCCCAAGGGATATCACGGCGCTTATACCAGATAGCAACTACAGATGGCGGATGCTAGGATGCTAAAGTTTGGGGAAGAGGTGGGTTTTCAATTTTTTTCGAAACTGGAGAAAGTTTGTGGTATGTCTCAGGTCGGTGGGGAGCTCAATCCACCTTTTTGCTGCCAAGTAGGAAAAAGAGCGACCTCCTGTTCTAACTTTGTAAATGCGTTTTGTCTTGGCCAAAGCTGATTGAACAGAGCGTAGATTCCTAGTGGGGACATAAAACTCGATATTCCCTTGAAGGATTGTGGGGCCAGTTTTATGTAGAGCTCTATGGGCATGGCTAAGCAATTTAAAAGCGGCCCTCTGACGCATCGGTAGCCAATGGAGTGTCTTTAAGCATTCCGATGCCGAGTCTAGTTTGCCCTTGTTACAGATAAGTTTAGCAGCAAGATTTTGCAAGACCTGCAGGCGAGAGAACAGATGTTCGTTCATCCCTACAAATAGCGCATTGCCATAGTCCAGGCGACTGACCAGTAGGGCCTGTGTGACTGAGCGTCAGCAGTCCAGGGGTATCCATGGGAATATCCTGGCTAGGAGTTTTAAGATGGCAAAGCCCCACCCGCGTAGCTAGGAGGGGGTGGGGGGGGCGGACCGCCCCAGGCGGTACAATTTAAGGGGCGGCGGCCGACGGCACTGATGGCCCGTTTCGACGGCCTTTATAATTTATTTGGGGACACTCACAGTAGTGTCAGTGTCCCCAAATAAATTATAAAGGGCGCCGCAACGGGCCATCAGTGTTGTGCACTGCATTAGCTGTGAGGTGAGGAGCTACTGGCAGCCTCAACTCACACACTAATGAACATCATTCACCCGCGGCGCTGCTCTGACGGATAGCCTGACGTCAGGTTGTGCTACTTTGCTGCCACGCAGGGGACGTCAGATCCTGCTACTGGAGCAGGCCGGGAGTTGAGGAAGTTGCGCGCCTCCGTGCTGGCCGTTTTGCTGGTGGTGTCTGTTGTATATTACTTGTCTTCAGAGGTGCTTGTCTTTCACAACACTGTCCCAAATTGAATGATGGCGCCGGCGTTCACAACGCTGCTGCAGGCACCTCGCACCGACCCGAGCTGTCACCGTGCCTTTAGCTCAGCTGTAGTTAATTTACCCCCGGGCCCCGCCGAAAATATTGCAGCCGCCTTCACTATTTCTAAATAATTAGGGCCTCATTGATTCAGACTTGCCAAGCTACTGAAGTGTTGAGTACCTGTCAATGCTCACCCTGCAGCCTCGTGCCCAACTTGGACATCACCTCTCAAACAACGTGAGTACTTTTATTGAAATATTTCAGTGATCCCTAGTCTACTGTGGCACGCGGTTGCGGTGGAGATTCGTTCAAATGTACTACATGTTTTTCTACCATGTATATTTTGGTACATAAATGCTCTAGCCATGGGCATCAACTTCTATGAGGGTCTGGGGCATGAGCCCCAGCAATGTTTTCAGGTTAGGAGGAATCATGCTGGTTGGGACAAGGTCTGAGCAATCCCATTGTTCTGCTCACTGCTCTTGCAAGAAAGGAATCACTGTAATCCAAATCCCTTTGTTCAGGAAGACTGAAGAGAAGTGATCAGTGAAGGTAGGGAAGGGGTCATATTTCTCTACGAGGAGCTACAAGGACAGATAGAAGAAGGGGCAGTGTGTCAGGAAGCAGTAGGAGCAGTATGTGACCAGATGGGGTAATGTGTGAGCAAAGGGACACTGTGTGGGGGAAGAGGCAGGTAAGAGAGATAAGCGTGTGAGCAGAGGGGGCAGTGTGCCAGCAGAAAGGCTACGTAGAAATCAAACAAAAAAAAGGTCAGGGGGAGAAGGACGGTGTGTGGGCAGACAGGGTACGGAGCATATTGTGTAATATGTGAACTAACAAGATGTGAGAGCAGAAGGGGTAAGGAGCAGAGGGGTAGCAACAGCAGAAGGTGCAGGAAGCAGAAAGAATTGAGTGTGAGCAGGAAGAGGCAGGGAGCAGAGGGGGTAGTGTGTTATGAAAAAGGGCAGGGAGCTGTGGTGCAATGTGTAAACAGAGGGGACAGTGTGTGAGCAAAGGGGGCAGTGTACATGCATATGTTTCAAGGAGCAGATTTGACAGAGTGTGAGTAGGGGTACTGTGTGAACAGAAGGGTCAAGGAGCAGAGTGGCAGTGTGAGAGCAAAAGGGCAGTGTGGGCGCAGAAGGGGCAGTGAGTAAGCAAAAAGGGCAGACTATGAGCAGATGGTCAAGGGAGACGAAGGGTTGGCACGAGAGGAGAACAGGCAGGGAGCACTTTGGGCAATTTGTGAGCAGATGCTAGTGTGTGAGAAGGGGCAGAGGGAATATGGTGTGAGGACAGGCACTTGTGTTTGAACAGAAAGGACGGTGAATTAGTATAGTGAAAATTTGAAAGAAATTTGAGTGGTGTATATGTTAGTCAGTTATTTTGATTGAGAAGGATAGTGGAGGGATAGAAGAAGAAAAAAGGTTTGCATTTATATAGCACTTGCTACCCTTGATGGGGTGTTAAAGCGCTTTTTTGGCGAGTGGCACGTTACTTCGGAACACAGAAAGGAATAGTGGTGAATTAGTGTAATGAAAATATGAAAGTAAGGTGAGTGGTGAATATGTTAGATTATGTGGATTGAGAATGATAGTGGAGGTATGGAGATTTAGGCACTTAGCACTGTGTCTTCTTTCTTTTTCTTACTTTATCACAATTGTTGTTATTGGTTGGCAGTCGCTGATGATGAGAACCTGAGGATGCAGGCGAGTACCAGTCTGCAGACTCCCATGGTGTTACTCCTGTGAGGCACTGCCAATCGTTTTTCACTTTTTTTCCTTTCCTACTTATGTTTGGTCATTTCACACTGGAGGGTGGGATAGACCACGGGAGGCAGAGCTCACAGACGCAATTAGTATAATGAAATATGCAAGTCATTTTTAATAATTTGAGTGGTGGATATGTTAGTCAGTTATTTGGATTAAGAAGGATACCAAAGGGGTGGACGAGGTAAAAAGGTTTGCATTTATATAGTGCTTGCTAACCCTGTTGAGGTGTTAATGTGCTTTTTCGGTGAGTAGCATGCTACTCCGGAACCCATAAAGGAATAGTGGTGAACTAGTATAGTGAAATAGGAAAGTTATTTGAGTAGTGGACATGTTAGTCTGTTATTTGGATTGAAACAGGATAGGGGAGGGAGAAGGGAAGTA
Organism: Lissotriton helveticus; assembly: GCF_964261635.1. NCBI lineage: Eukaryota > Metazoa > Chordata > Amphibia > Caudata > Salamandridae > Lissotriton > Lissotriton helveticus. The sequence goes on along the minus strand of NC_136069.1, from coordinate 405,345,249 downwards.
TTTTGAATTGTTTTTGTTTTGTTGTTGTTTTGTTGTCGCTATATACTTCATTACGAGTGGTTATTCCCCAGTAATGAGGAACAACGTCCATATCTTGCTGCTTACTGCACCTAAATGACATCTTCCGGGTTTCCCCTGATAGATATCAGGAGGTTTGGCCTGAAAGCATTTATGAAGGGAATATAGTTTTCATTCCAAAACTCAAAAGTCCAATAAGTGTGGTTCCAGGAGCTACCGCACATAGCAGAATTTAATGCAAACTTGTAAGGAAGGCAAAGACAAACTTACCTTGGGAAATTTTTCAGACAGCATAACATTGAAGTTTCTCAAAACTTTAGCAGCATAAAACAGGATTTCCAAAAATTCTAACTTTATGTAGGGCTGATATGTGGTATGCACTCCTTTCGTGTTGTAATTGTTCACGCAGTCCCCAGATAGATTATGCAGTGTGTGTGTTCTCCTTTCTACTGCTGGTTACCGGTGTATTTAACTGTGTAGTCTTAGACTGTGTCATGTATGTGCATATAACTTGCATGATCGAGGTAACTATTAGCAGCGATACTACACGTCTCTCGGACCTTTTTCAAGTGCTCGCCGTCTTTTTTCCCCAGCAAGGGGGGGGCGGCAATCTGAGGGATAGCCCCGGGCGCCACAAGCTCTAGCTACGCCCCTGCAAAGCCCTTGCCACAAAGGGATCGAACATGATCCTTCATGGACAAGACATCGTCTATGATAATTCCCAGGTTCTTGGCATGTTGCTTTGGAGTGGGTGCTAGACCTAGTGAAGGTGGCCACCATGTGGCATCCCATACACGTTTGGAACCACCGAACAGCAGAATCTCTGACTTACCTGCATTCAACTTTAGGCAGTGGGCATGCATCCACTGGGCCATTTCGGAGAGGCAGTCCTGTAGCTTGGTTTTAGTTATATCAGGCCCTTCATCCATGGTCACCATCAGCTGCGTATCATCCGCATAAGAGCAGATGCCGATGCCCCACTTCCTTCCAATGTCGGCAAGAGATGACATATAGACATTGAAAAGAGTCGGGCTCAATGAGGCGCCCAGGGGGACCCCGCAGCTGATGGGATTGGGTCTGGAGTGGAACTGACCCATATGTACTGCCTGAGTGCGGTTACTCAGGAAAGACTGTAGCCAGTTCAGTGCAGTGGATTGAACTCCTTTGCTCCGAAGTATGTTCAGCAGGAAGTGGTGGGATACCGTGTCGAATGCCGCTGACAGGTCAAGCAGTATCAGCGCAACTGCTCCATCTTGGTCGGTGGAGGATCTGATACTGTCCGACACTGCCAGCAGCGTTGCCTCGATACTGTTATTGGCTCGAAAGCCAGTCTGGGAAGAATCCAGAAGGGAGTTACTTTCTAGGTACCTGGTCAGCTGTACATTCACCAGTTTCTCTAAAACTATGGAGAGGTAGGGGAGCTGGGAGATCGGTCTATAATTCTCTGGGTTGAGAATGTCAGATCCTGCCTTCTTTAGGAGGGGGGTCACAGAGGCGTGCTTCCAGGCATCCGGAAAGATGGCAGTACTTAGAGATTTATTAAAGAGTTGTGTGATCAGGGGGCAAAGCGTGGATGCAACTCTTGAGAACACGAAGTGGGGACAGGGGTCCAAGGGGGAGCCAGCTTTCACTGTGGTCAGGGCTGCTAGGACCTCATCTTCGGAGAATGGCTCGAAGCCGGTTAAACGGGGTACATTTCCTAAGTCTGGTGAAGTGGTAAGGACTTCGGATAGCGTCCCAGTCTTGGATGCATTGTCAGAGTTGCTATGAATATGTTGGGGCGTGAAGGTGGAGTAGATTCCCTTGATTTTTTCAGAGAAGCAGGTGTTGATGCGTTCGCAAGACTCAACCGATGGGGTGAGTGTTTGAGAAGTACTCGATGGTTTGCTCAGCTCCTTCACAATTTTAAACAGTTCCTTCGCAGAGTTACTGTTTTCCTTGATGCGCTGAGCAAAGTAGTTCTTCTTTGCATTTTTAATGGCCAAAATATACTGCCTCCATTTATGAACATAGTCTAGTCTGGCTTCACTGTCTTTAGACCGACTCCAGAGATGTTCAGATTTTTGGCATTCCTTTTTAAAAGTTTTTAGGTGGGGGGTATACCATTTCTCTGTTATAGGTTCTTTTTTGGTTTCCCGCAGCGGGGCTAGTTTGTTTAGTGTTTGCAGTATTCCAGTGTTTAGCAGGGCAACGTCATTGTAGACAGGGGAGTCATCCAGTAGTTTAACATTAGCCTCTTGGAAATGTTTCTCAAAGTTGGATTCATTAATTAGCCTCCAGGCTCGTTTGGAGATCTGGGGGACTACCTTAGATTTCAGGGATTTGCCGGGGAGGTCAAATGAGAAGGATATAAGGGAGTGGTCCGACCAAGATAGGGGATAGACCTCTCTTATGTTGGTGGATTCGATGTTAGTAAATAGTAGGTCTAGTGTATGACCGGCTATATGAGTGGGACCCACTACCCACTGCTTGAGGTTGAGAATCCCCATGTCATATTCCAGCTGGGAAGTACCTGGAGCATCCTTTTTCTCATAGTGGATGTTGAAGTCGCCAACAATTAGATAGTTTTTGTGTTTTAGACAGAGTGGCAAAAGTTGATTCAGTAATTTGGCACTAAGACTAACTTGTTGTCCAGGGGGGTTGTATATAACTGCACCAGCGAGGATGGTAAGACCCTCATAGAGTACTTTAAAAGGCAAGGTTTGATGCTCAGTGTGGGTAGTTGTTAGTTCCACGAGGCATGTTAGGTGATCCCTAAATATCACAGCGACCCCCCCTCCTCTTTTACCAGATCTGTCTAGCTTCATGATTTTATAATTAGGGGGGAGGGCGTTGGCTAGATCCGGAGCATTGGTGTCGGATAGCCAGGTTTCCGTAATGAAAACTAAGTCAGGGGTCTTTGATTTAAGTAAGTCCCAGATATCCAGGGCATGTCTAGGTAGGGATCTAGCGTTAAGATATAGACAGTTCAAGGTCTGATGGTTTCTAACGCGAGTTGTGTGATGTTCTAATGAAAATTGACCCATACTGGACCAACGACAAGCGAGGCAGGAAATTGGTCCATAAGATAATCCTGGCCCCGTTTGGGTACATAGGCTAGTTTTATGACCCTTTTTGTCTTCCCGAAGGGCTAACAACTCACTGCGGGAATAGCAGATAGGTGTGGACTAGTTTCGAGTGAGACCCACAGGGGGTATAGCCCCTAGTCCCGGCCGGTCGCGGACGGGCGCAGACAGGCTTGCCTTAGGCGCGCCTTTGGCGCGCAAACGGCGCGCCTGCTGCGCTCATCCGCTGCGCGACCGGAAGATACACATTTTTATACAGGAAGGGAGATGGCGGCGGGGGGCGTGGCCTCTCAAAAAGGGGCGTGGCCTGTGTGCTCGGCGGCAATGGGGTTTGTGGTTGGTCCCGCAGCAGCGCTAAGATCCGCTGCGCGGGTTTCTCAGGAGCGTGGTGGAGCCCTGGGCAGAGTGCAGGAATAACAATAGGTAAGGTTAAAATACAAGGTATTTGTGACACTCAAAGTTTTTAAAAATGCTAGTGCAATCCTACTCCCGGCTTCCGCCTCAGGAGAATTAACTATCTGAGTGGCGCTTTCAGTCAGCGTCCTCAAGTAGTGGCGGCGGGGGGCGTGGCCTCTCAAAAAAGGGGCGTGACCTGTGTGCTCGGCGGCAATGGCGGCAATGGCGGCAATGGGGTTTGGCTCCCTGGTATCGTTATAGCGCGCTTTACACAGGACTGCTGTTACCTTGCATTATAGCGCCTCACACGCATAGCGCCACTGTCAATATCTGCCTCATTCAGCGCGACCTCGCTCAGGCTGTTGGAACCATTCTAGGCTTGTCTGTGCATTTGATTTTAGAGCACTGCTCACGCGATCGTTTGTAATTGTGTTTCATTTAAACTGCGCATTTGCTCTGATTGTGCTGCTCACTCGTCGTATTTCTGTTGTTGCTGCCCCTGACTGCCTTTTCCTCTGACCCTCCATTTTGTTGTTGTTGATATCCCCTGGCCCGCCCCTCAGCCACACTACCGCCTCCCTGCTGCCCCTCCCACCCACGTTCATCGAGCCTTCCTCTCTCCCAGCCTAACTGTGACCACCTGGACCTGCTTCAGAACGGTCGCTCCACCACGCTCCTCCTGTTCATCAGCTGATACGCTCCCTGGTATCGTTATAGCGCGCTTTACACAGGACTGCTGTTACCTTGCATTATAGCGCCTCACACGCATAGCGCCACTGTCAATATCTGCCTCATTCAGCGCGACCTCGCTCAGGCTGTTGGAATCATTCTAGGCTTGTCTGTGCATTTGATTTTAGAGCACTGCTCACGCGATCGTTTGTAATTGTGTTTCATTTAAACTGCGCATCTGCTCTGATTGTGCTGCTCACTCGTCGTATTTCTGTTGTTGCTGCCCCTGACTGCCTTTTCCTCTGACCCTCCATTTTGTTGTTGTTGATATCCCCTGGCCTGCCCCTCAGCCACACTACCGCCTCCCTGCTGCCCCTCCCACGCTCCGCCCCCTCCACTCTCCTTATATGGCTCATGTCCCAACGCGCAGCGTCCACGCGCTACGGCCGCGCCGAAGGTGCGCCAAAGGTAAGCCCGTCTACGCCCGTCCGCGCCTGGACCGCGCCAAGCGCCAGACCCCCTGGTTCCCGTAATGCCCAGCCCACTCGCTTCACCTACGATGCCACCACCCTCCTAGCCCTTAACCCCGGCCGATCCCCCAACTGCGCCCAAGCCGCTCCTGGACACACCCATGGACCCTTCTCTTGCAACTCCTGCAAGTTCGACAGCACCAAAACCAACTCCTCATCCGCCAACACCATACAGAGACCTGACACCAACCACCTTAAATGCATCCTGCTCAACACCCGCTCAGTCCACAGACACGCCATCGACCTCTGGAATCTACTAGACACCATCTCACCAGACGTCGCCTTCCTAACAGAAACTTGGATGAATGCCTCTTCAGCCCCAGACATCACCATTGCCATCCCGGAAGGATACAAGATCATCCGCAAGGACCGCATCAAGCAAACAGGAGGAGGCATCGCTATCGTCCATAAGAATTCCATCCGCATCTCAACCAGCTCTGACGCCAACCTTGCCAACGCCGAACACCTCCACTTCCAGATCCACACCGACCCCAAGACCACACTCAGAGGCACCCTCCTCTACCGACCTCCAGGACAGCGTGCACAATTCAGGGACGACATCACTGACTTTATCACCCCACACGCCCTCCCCTCCGAGGACTACATTCTATTGGGAGACTTCAATTTTCACCTGGAAAAGAGCAATGACAGCAGCACCACCACCCTTCTGGACAATCTCGCCAACCTCGGACTCAAACAACTTGTCACTACCCCCACCCACATCGCAGGTCACACACTCGACCCTATCTTCACCTCCAGCAAACATGTCTCCTTCCGTCACACCACAGCTCTCCATTGGACGGACCATAGCTGCGTTCACTTTATCTACAAGAAGACCACAACCCACAACCATCCTCAACCTACTATGCGAAGAAACTGGAACAAAATCACCATCGATCAGATCTCTTCATCACTTCTTCAAAACCCCCCTGCCCACTCCTGAAACCCCGACCAAGCAGCAATTAACCTCTCCCAATGGCTATCCAACAGCGCCGACATCCTAGCACCGTTGAAAAAACGTCAAATCAAACTAGGCAGCAAAAACGCCTCCTGGTTCAACGACGATCTTAAGAAATCGAAGAAACTCTGTCGCTCCCTTGAGAAGGCCTGGAAAAAAGACCCAAACACCAGCACCAGGGACGCCTTCAAAAACGCCACCCGCATACACCACCAACTCATCCGGTCTGCCAAGAAAACCGCATTCAAAGACCGACTAGATAACAACGCCCACAACAGCAAGGAATTATTCAACATCGTCAAAGAATTTACCAACCCATCAGCCAACTCCAACGACATCACCCCCTCCCAAGCCCTCTGCGACTCCCTAGCTTCCTTCTTCCACAACAAAATCGCAGACATCCATAACAGCTTCGACAACCGACCCGGAGACCAACCCACCCAACCTTCTGCAGAACCTTCACCCCCCTTGAACATCCTTAACCACTGGAACACAATCTCCACTGAGGACACCATCCGCCTGATGAACTCCATCCACTCCGGATCCCCCACAGACCCTTGCCCTCACCACATCTTCAACAAAGCAGACTCCATCATAGCACCACACCTACGAGATGTCATCAACTGCTCCCTCAACTCCGCCACCTTCCCGGAAAGCTGGAAACACGCAGAACTTAGCGCACTTCTGAAAAAACCCACAGCTGACCCCACCGAACTCAAAAACTACCGCCCCATCTCGCTTCTTCCATTCCCGGCCAAAGTCATCGAGAAAGCTGTCAACAACCAGCTCGCCACCTTCCTCGAAGCCAACAAATCCCTCGACTCCTCACGATCTGGCTTCCGAGCCAAACACAGCACCGAGACCGCACTTATCGCGGCAACAGACGACATTCGAACTCTACTGGACAATGGAGACACAGTCGCCCTCATCCTCCTCGACCTCTCCGCTGCCTTCGACACAGTCTGTCATAGCACCCTCCTGCAATGCCTCAGAAACGTCAGAATCCAAGGAAAAGCACTGGAATGGATCACCTCGTTCCTTACCGGAAGAACCCAGAGAGTCCGCCTCCCACCATTCAAGTCAGCGGCCTCTGAAGTCATCTGCGGGGTGCCACAAGGATCGTCACTCAGCCCCACCCTCTTCAACGTATACATGAGTCCCCTCGCGACCATCGCACGCCAACACAACCTCAATATCATCTCCTACGCTGACGACACTCAACTGATCCTTTCACTCACCAAAGACCCTAACACCGCCAAAACCAATTTACACGAAGGAATGAAAGAAGTAGCCGAGTGGATGAAGCACAGCCGTCTGAAACTGAACTCAGACAAAACAGAAGTCCTCATCTTAGGCACCTCCCCCTCCGCCTGGGATGACTCTTGGTGGCCAGAGGCCCTTGGAAAAGCACCCATCCCGACGGATGACGCACGGAACATGGGCGTCATCCTGGACTCCTCACTCTCGATGACCAGACAAGTCAACGCCGTTTCATCATCCTGCTTCAACATCCTTCGCATGCTCAAAAAAACATTTAGCTGGATCCCCACCGAAACTAGAAAAACGGTCACCCACGCACTGGTCACAAGCCACCTGGACTACCCTATACGCCGGTACCACCGCAAAACTCCAGAAAAAACTCCAACGCATCCAGAACGCATCAGCCAGACTCATACTAGACATCCCGCGTAAAGAACACATCTCTGGTCACCTGAAAAACCTCCACTGGCTTCCCGTAAATAAGAGGATTACCTTCCGCCTCCTAACCCACGCACACAAAGCACTTTACGAACTTGGACCCGAATGCCTCAACACACGACTGTCCTTCTACACTCCCTCCCGTCAGCTACGATCCTCCAACCAAGCCCTCGCCATTGTACCTCGCATCAACAAAACTACGATGGGTGGTAGATCCTTCTCCTACCTGGCAGCTAAAACCTGGAACTCACTTCCCACCCACCTTCGCCTTACTCAGAACCACCTAGCATTCAGAAAGCAACTCAAAACTTGGATATTCGACAAGTAATTCCCCACCCTTTCTCAAGCGCCTTGAGACCCTATGGGTATGTACCGCGCTATATAAATCTTGACTTGACTTGACTTGACTTGGTCCCGCAGCAGCGCTAAGATCCGCTGCGTGGGTTTCTCAGGAGCGTGGTGGAGCCCTGGGCAGAGTGCAGGAATGACAATAGGTAAGGTTAAAATACAAGGTATTTGTGACACTCAAAGTTTTTAAAAATGCTAGTGCAATCCTACTCCCGGCTTCCGCCTCAGGAGAATTAACTATCTGCCTATTGTCTTTGAGTCACACAAGGCAACACAAGTCCTCAAGTAAGATTTACAATGCCACGCAGAGCCACCTTGCATGACTCTCCATGGCATAGTAAATCTGGAGAAACACAAGGCAGTGCAAGTTGCCACCTCATGCCGTCATGCACCCCTTCCTGCACAAAAACAATCAATCCTGGCCTGTAATGCAGGCTCCCTTGCACAATGTTTCAAGGGTGCTTGTGTTGGCACTTGGCAGCCACAAATGTGCCTGTGCAGAGAGAGAGCAGAAATGTTTCATGTCTTAGTAGATATTGCACATTCCCACTCTCTCCAAATGATTCAGTGGCGCGCAGCAGGTTGTCTTGCTGCGTTGCGCTGCATCAAATCTTAGTCAATCTGGGCCTGAGTGTTGTCACTTTTCTTGCGTATTACTACAGTTGCAAAATGAGAGGGACTAAAGTATTATTTTTAGCAATGGCCTTTCCTGATAACTCTGACTTTAATCCCCACTGTTTGAATACCCGTTGACACTATATAACTGAAGGAAAGGAGCTTTCATGCCGAGTCCCACATGAATTCTGGGTGACCCACAGGCCATATGAACCCTGTGGCAGATCGCATTAGAACCCATAGCTTCCAATGTTTGTGTTAAGGAAACAATACTCAATCGATTGTTCTGTTTTAAGCTCCCCACCCCAGGTGTCTCACACTTGCGCTTCCAGAATTGCCTGACTGTCATTGCCTAATAGACATTGGGGCATATTATCAAGGAACGGCGTTAAAATGATCTCCGCTTTAATGGCAGGAAACTGTCGCTAAAGCAGCGATAATGGGCTTGATAATATGCCCTTGAGAATTCCAAGAGAAGCCCATGTTCTGGTGTTAACCTGGGCTTCTATGGGCATTCTCTAAGGCATATTATCAAGCCCATTATCGCTGTTTTAGCGGCAATTTTCTGCTGCTAAAGCGGCGATAATTTTGAAGCCGTTCCTTGATAATATGCCCCATAGTCACTTTGAAAATAAACTCAGTGATACTTGTGTTTGGCAATTATCCATCTACATGGTTTGATACCTGATGGCCTACTTTGATCAGGTTTCCTCTTTCACCTTGATTCAAGCCCACACTTTGTTTTTCATATTCAATGACAATTTGTCTTTAATGCTTCAGGTAGAGTAGCTGGCGGCTTTTTCCTTTTTTTGCTCTGAAACTTACACAACATTAGATACTTGCGGACACGGGACTTGTGCTATTCCAGCCCCATCTGGATCCATAGGACCAGAATTGGTGATAGATGTCTTTCATATGTGACTAGCAAGACCTCGAAATTGCTTCCTGTTTCCATTCACTCCAAAGCATTTGGCTTTTCATGAACATATTCAAATTTGGCTCTTCACAGGCCCTGTTTAAATGCACCACTGGTCGCACCCTTCCTTAGCACAGGGATACCTTTCGATGTCGCACCAAAACTTACAAGCTGGTTTCATTGATTTATTTATTCAAACCCATTTTCATAGAGGCAAATAGAAGTGAGCCTTCCTAAAGAATTTTATAAATGGCCTGACTACGTTTTAGTAATAGCTCACTCTAGTCAATTTGACACCGTTTTCCATTTAGTTAGGGCAGGATCAGTCTCCTTCACAAATGTGGATTTCTTACATTTTGGTTACTGAAAATCTGGTTTGATATGTTTGGATGGAGTCCATAGCGTAATTGCTTTGACCGCTGAAGATGCTGAAGATGTATTTGGTGTGTCTCCTGCAGAATTGTATAGGTCTATTGCAGTTTAACAGCTGTGGGCCCTCATTTCTGTCCTCCTCGTCCCAGAAATAACCATGAGAGGCGTCTCCGCCTCCCTGTCTTTATGACTGAGACCAGGAGGAGTAGGAATCGGTGTAATGAAGATTACGAGTAAGTAGTGGAATCAATTGCTCCTATGAAAACCGAATTCAGGGCCATATTATCAAGAAAGGGCGATATATTATCGCCGCATTTATCAGCAGGAAACTGCCGCTAAAGCTGCGATAATGGGCTTGATAATTTTCCCTTGTGAATTCTCATAGAAGCCCAGGTTAACACCAGAACCTGGGCTTCTATGGGAATTCACAAGGGCATATTATCAAGCCCATTATCGCCGCTTTAACGGCAGTTTCCTGCCGATTAAAGCGGCGATAATGTATCGCCCTTTCTTGATAATATAGCACTCAGTGTTGTATTTCAGTTTTAATTTTCAGTATGAGAACCTAACTAAATCGAAGGAACATCTTTTCCGTGTATGTCTGTCTACAAGGCAGGAACCCATGCTAAGAGTATTTCAAGGCTTAAAAGCACGTTATATATCGAGTCTCTAAGGGGTGCAAAATAAAAGGGACTAATAAATGAATTATTCAGCGATAGGCAGTGTCCCAGCCTTGCACTCTTGGTATCCTTTTGCTCATTAAACAACATCTCTGATTGGTGAATGCTGCATATGGATAATTGTGCCTTCACTGATTGGCCTCCTTTTTGGTGCACAGGCAGATAGCATCCCGATATCCCTGTGGCTAAGCGGGTTAGTCATTATTATAATTATAATGTGTTTGTCTATCTCACAAACACCCTCATCCATCACACCACCAGGCGCTACATCCCATAACACGATAACTTTGCCTCGGAGGACATCATTCATAACATGAAAACACTTAACACATGAACTCAAAACAAAGGCAGCGCCCTTCTACCCTACATGGTGTAGCTTGAGATCTGTGTGAGTAAATGCTTCAGCCTCATGCTAAGCGCAATTAAAACAGAACAGTACGATGCAATTACTGTAGAGAGAATTACTGAGGAAAGAGGGATTGGAGAAAGTTGGCCAAATGTGTGTAGAAAGGGCAGAACGTGCTCCTTCATTTGGTGATGGCAATATTAGTTTTGGAGGCAATCAATATTGTTTATTAGCACCCTCGATTGAATGCTGATTTTGGCTCGCACTGTTAATTTGCAAAATCTAGAACTGAGAACTATTTTTGCCTAAATCCATATGTCAGTAAAAGCTTGAATCAGACAGTAGACAGGGGCTATTGGCATGCCTCTCTGCTTTATGCAAGATTAGGGGAGTGGGTACTTATAACCCTATTGCTTATGAGCTGATGGAAAGCTACAAACAGTTGTTAATTGCCCTTTTAGAGCCATGTCTTTGGCCGGAATTATGTGGCAGGCAATTAATACTCGTTAGGAGCATCGTTAGAGGGGATTAACCACTGTTAAAGTTAAGGCCAGGGGCAGTAGGCAATAAAGTCTAACAATACGTGGGCCCATCATTAAGGTTATGGCTAATGACTCCATTGACAGTAAACCAATAAAAACATTTTTACGGAGTACATCTTTGTTTGGCAACTGTAACTTTTAAATTGAGTACAAATGACACCAATTGTACATAAAGAGAAGTTATTATGTTAATCCTCGTCTGATCTATCTGGCACACCAACAACTTTTTGCTCTTTGCACTTTCTAGGCAGACGACGCCTAATTTTCCAAAATGTTTCAGTCTGTGTGAAAGGATTGCCAAGCAGATGCTTACTCAATACAATCCACCATCATGTACGCCAGAAGCATTGAAGTATTCAGAGCTGTCATCAGTTCATCCGAGGACTAGGGAGGCACGAGATATTTGAGCCACCCGGCCCTTTCACAGCATCCTTTCACTGGCATGGCACGGGCATTCTGCAGCAGTTTTGTGATGGCGCCAAAAGCAATGGAGTATCATGTTCTCAGACCTCTCAGATATCCATCTCGCCAGTTTATAAACGGAAGGCCCAGCAAAAATTAGCCCAATATCCCCACTGGTGAGATGCGCCAGATGTCAGCAGCTGTTCGTGATGTTTGGGGCTGGTGACAGCACTATGCGTTTGGTCTATATCAGAGTGATCTATATATAACCACAGGGGCGTAGATCGGTCAGTAAGATTGGAGGGGGCTTCAGAGTTTCCAACAATCACGCTGGCATATAATGTTTAAATACATTACATGACAAGCAGCGCACATGAGAGGGTCTAAAGGGGCGACGATTGCGCATTAGTAGGGGTATTGGTTGAGAGAAAAGACAACATTTTGTAAAATAACCAACATTTTTTACGGCTTTTAAAGTAGATTGTATGTGCACTTTAGCCACCTGTGTTTAGGTAAACATTCCTGGTGAAATCTGACAGACACCTCACCATACCTGACTAAAAGCACCTGTACCCAACTATTTACCAGAAAATACATTTATTGGGGGAGCAACACCCAGCCCCCCCCCCCCACGAATCTACGACCCTGATAAACCATACACGACAGCCCAACCCCTCATCCTGCCAATCCAATGTGATCACGTTTTAAGGAGTGCGTTATTGGTTATTAACGAGAGCTAGCCAATGGAAACTAAGGGGCATATTATGAAGGACCGGTGTTAAAATTAAAACGGCAATAATGGGCTTGATAATACGCCCTTGTAATTCCCATAGAAGCCCATGTTTTGGTGTTAACATGGGCTTTAATGGGAATTAACAAGGGCGTATTGTCAAGCCCATTATCGCCGTTTTATCGGCAGTTTTCTGCCGATCAAACGGCTATAACTTTAACACCAGTCCTTGATAATATGCCCCCAAGTGATGCCAGAGTGAACTTTAGAGCGCTCTCAACAACTGTTCTGCATGCCTCGCTTTCCAGAGCCGTCATCGAGGTCTTCATTACACTGAGACTTAGAGATGGCATAGCTACAAAGCTACAGTGACACATGGCAGCTATAAACATGAACTCTATGCTGAAGGAACTCCAACAGTAGAGCCAGAGAGACAGAGGGCAAGATTCTGAACCACGCGTGACGGCATCTCTCTTTGAAAGCTAAGGGTGCCATTTTTAAGTGTATTTCCTACACTCAGACTCCAGCTTTTGAAGTTCTTTCAATCAAGACAAAACTTCGGGATACACGATGCAATTGACAGGTTGTACACATTAGATTAAACGATTTTGCTGGCACCGGTTTTAAGTCTAGATTTAGGCAGTCACATGATATACCTTTCGGAATTTCTGCATGCCAGTGTGACAGAGGTGAGTACTGTGTCATACTAGTAGTGGAACATTAGCAGCAGTTTATATCTGTTGCAATGGCGGCAGAGGTTTCTCCATTAAAATGCCTGACTCTGCTGTGAGGAAAACACCTCCATTGTCTTTGTGGTGCAGTGGAATTTCTCTCTCCTAATTTTAGAAAATGGTGGGGGCACATTGCCAGTAACCACTTGTTCACTCTGCCTAGGATTGTGGGGGGATTTTCCTGCATGTTACCAAGTACCTCAATTTTCTGTAACCGAATACCTCCATATTCTCAGTGGTCTTTCATTGTGCTATTTATGCTGAGCAGTACTCTAGCAATTCATCCGTTCCTTTTCTCACTATAAGGCAAGAGTGTACTATACCTCAATTATAAAACCGTGTAGAATTGCTCTTGCACTCTCTCAATTACCTGAGGTCATCCCGACATGAACCCTATGGACACATATGATATCCCATAAAAAACAATGCACCTACACTCCTGAGGTTACACAACACAAACTGGATGGACTTTTTTTGTGAAGAAAGGGTTATTTCTGCACAAAAAAGTCCCTCCAGTTTGTGTATACCTAAAAAATAATCATATATGGCAAAATGGGTAAAGACATTAATGCAAACTTACCTATAGAATGTCATGTTTGCAATTAACAGAAACTGTCCACCTATGAAAACTGGTGTAGAACCTTTTAGTGCTCAATTCACAAAGATTAGTATACATGTATACATTTATTCATTTGTATCTTTAATACTACACCTAGGTGTAATCCCTCACTTTTTTTTGCTGTTCACCATTTCCAAATACAGATTTAAACCTACGCTTAGACTTACATTCCTGCAAGACCTCCAATGAGTGGGTGGAGCTGGCTAATAATGAGTTTAAAACCTTAAAGTACATTTGCAGCCCTATTGTGCATTCTGCCTAGTTAGTGAACTTGTCTGCCACCAGGGCGGAGAGCTATGCCATGTAGATGGAGATTTCGCTATTAGAAAATATTTTGAAATGTATTAAAGTTTAGTTTAAAACAATCTAATTTTATCTGTCTATCTCTCTATCTCTCTATCTCTCTATCTATCTATCTATCTATCTATCTATCTATCTATCTATCTATCTATCTATCTATCTACCTATCTATCTATCTATCTATCTGTTTTAAAGTGCGATATAAATGTAAATGAATAGCACATCTGTTTTTAACATGGAAATGATCAAATAAAAACTTACAGTACATTACCTGATTTAGAGTTTGGAGTATGAGTTGCTCCATCACAAACATGGCATATATCCCGTCTGTGATTATTACAAGAGTATTATATCCTATTTCACTTGTAATAAGGTTGACAGGATATCTGCCACATTTGTAACAGAAACACCTGTCTGTCAAAGTCGAAATCAGCCCTGAAGTCTTCCAATTAAATGTGTATTAAATACTACCATTATTTAAATGTATCCATTTTAACCTTTGACCACTTATGAAAAGAACTATACACATCACTAACATTTTCATTTTGTATTTAATATTTAATAGATTCAGTTTAAAATTATTTATTTAATGAATGTAACGCTTTTTAATTTTTTCAGATAAAAGTTCAACACAGTTTATTAAAAAATATGCTTATTTATTCACTAAAATTATAATATTACATATTGTTTATTACCTAAAGAAATATACAATTATAAATGCTGAACTAATTTAATGTATCTAACATTAGTTCCTATGTGGCCTTATTTTAATTCCCTGCCTCCAATGATTTTTATGGGAGTGTGTTGCAGTACCTATGGTTCGCCTTATGTGGTGCTTGACTTTCTTCAAACCAGCATTGGAGTACAAATAAACCTGATTTAACAACTTTAGGGCTACCATAACTTTAAAAGTGTATTTTGTAAATTGCAATGTTCTTGCTCTTTTGTAGCTGTGTTTTTTTATGTTTTTTGTGCTAGCATGTCCTTTTCAAACCCCTTCTTAAATTTCCCTAAACTCTTCCCCTTTAGTAGTCTGTATTTCCCATTTTCCATTCTCATCTCCCTTGGCCCTCCTCACATTTCCTACATAAAAACAAATACACATGTGTCTGTACATCTCTCCACAAGTGGCGGAGACCTCAGCACAGATAAGAGAGGCAGAGGCAGTCATCTCTGGTAGTAGGCTTGTGAATTCTATTTTCTAATATGTGAGTAGTACTACTGTAGGACTACTTTACATATTACAAAATACAGTTTGTGAATTGAGCCCTATATTTTTAATTAAAAAGACGCAATTCTATCATCTAAAGGTCAAAGTCTCTGTTTCTTCTTATTCTTCCATATCCTTCAAAGATAGTTTTCAACTCAAGCCCTTTACAGACTCATAAGTCATTTTCAAATTCAAAACAGTTTATCAGTGGGACCAAATCATTGTTGGCTTTAATGCAATCACTTCAGCTAAATTATATTACTACATTTATTTCAGCTGATGGCAAGAATCCCTCACTCTGTATATTTTAATTCCTCTACCTCAGGACTGTAGTGAGTGCATTTTCATGACTAAACTGCCCTCTTGTTTATGAGTAACTTTCCCTACCTATGCTCACCGTCTGAACAGATATACACTTATTAGGTCGAATTGCAACCACTGGCACTGGCACTACTGAAATTCATTTCTGGGGACATGCTCTTATTTTTACTCAACAGCTTTGATCCAGAGCAAGAGAGAGAAAAACACAAAAAGGGGAAAAGAGGGGAATAAAAAGATGGAAAACAATGACAAAGGGAGAGAGAAGTGAAGAGAAAAACCTGCAAGCGTAGAATAAGAAGTGGAGAGTCTCCGAAAGTGGATCTAAGAGGCATGAGGTGGAACCAAGACTATACAGAATTAGGGGTTGATTACGATGTCGGTCAGAAACGTTCTGCCCAACACCATCTTGGAATCATCTTGGACCAACTCATAGTCGTCGGTTCCGCCCTACTGATTATGATGAGACTGAACTCTGTCTGTCTGTTCGGTCAGATTCTCATTTTTTCCTTTCGGAGCTTGTGTTCCGCCCACCAACACTGGCTCCTATGGGGAAATGGGGGGTGTGCATTGTACCTGCAACACAGTGCATGGTTTTAGTGGGGTTCCCTTAGGTCTCCCCTCAGCCACCAACTGGAGGCATCAGAATGAAGGTGGCCCTTCTAGGGTCCCCCAAAGTCACTTTCTGACAGCCATTACATGTTGGATAGGCCGACTCACAAAGGGTGTTGGTAATTGACATCATAATCCCGTGGTCGGAAACGCAGACCATAGGGGTGTACGATGCAGTTCTGACTGACAGGGATACTGAGAGCTGGTCGGAACCGATTCGGAACAACCGCGTGGTTTACCTTCCGACCACGAACATCGTAATCAGTCAGCCGGAATGTAAACAGACCGAGTCAGTGGGAAGGGTTCTGACATAGTCGAGGAGAACCCCAACTGTTGGAAGGAGGCTTTCCAGCCAACTTCGTAATCGTCACCTTAGTATTTCTCACCCTGAACTTCGATATAGTAAGCCTCAGTCTTCTGAACAAAACCTTGGTCCCTGGAGCTTATTCTTTTATAAACTAAGCACTGACCTGAATCCACCTTACCACATAGTTCAATCCTTCCTCAGTTTCTCCAAGTCCTACCACAGCGCTGCCTGTCATATCAGGGAAGCAAGGAAAATCTCAGTTACCTCTATGCTGACAAAATATGGACTCCAAATGGTTCACTTGGTCTCAGGTTACCTTTGAGTACACATCTCATACAGAAGTGATAGAAGTACGGAAGAAAGCGTGGTTCACTGGGGAAACGGCCACTACAACGCGGCCGTTTCCACGGAAACATTAACCACGCATGCATTACAAGGCATGCGTGGTTACCACGAAAGCCTTTACAACGCATACCTTTACTACGAGGTACGTAGTAAAGGCATGTGTGGTAAAAGCTAACATTAAAAAGGGGGCTTGGGGGGGTCTCCCCCCCAAATAAAAAGAAACTCACCTAAAGTCACTCGGCGTCGTTTAAGAGGAAACGTTAAGAAACCCGTTTCCTCTTAACGACGTATGACGTCACCACAAACAATTAGAGGAAAAGGTTGTTCGTTGAAATAGCATTCCGTTGTAACGCATGCGTGGTAAAGGCATGCGTTGCAACGGAATTCGTTGTAATAACATACAACCGGTTCACTGAAACACAGTTGACACTCTTAGGAATGTTGGACGCAGGATAAGCCTGTGAGAAGCCCCAGGTAACATCACTTTGCATACAAAGTCCAGTAGACTCATATTTATATGGGAAAAGGCAAACTACGTGGGACAAAATGCAATGTGTGATTGGTAAAAGCATCAGAAATGTCCCAAATGCTTAAATGGCTTGGTGTTGCCTGGCACATTTTGAGTTTCTTGGGAAAACCAAAAAAAGCATGCACCTGTGGCAAATGGAGGAATGCAATTAATCCCGGAGGGCAGATGTCTTTGAGATTGTGTGGGAAATATATTAATGGCAGCATCTAGGTAATTAATACCTATGCTTAACACATACGTTATGCTTTACATACCCTATTTTTGTTTGCATCATTTCCTGCTATGTCCTCTTCACACTCAGCCCCTCCCCCTACCAAGACTCCATATTCAACTCCTGGCTCAGTTCCCTCTCGTTCTTTAAGCCTCTGACCAAAAGTGTTAGACTGGAGAGGGCCCAGTCACTATGCAGGCTCAATGAAGTCTGTGGGGCTCCGGGGCTACGAGTGAACCCTCGCTCAGAGAGCCAGATGTGGCTGGGGGAGTTGCAGGGCTCTTGAGTGGCAAAGTGGGTATTTCATATAATGTGTTTAACTGTCATGTTTTTGTGACAAAGAGTATTTATTGTCTGTTGACCATTAATAAGAGTTTTGTTGGATAGCTACAAATGCGAGTTCGGAATTAGTGAGCAAGGTGAGCCTCTTTCTGTTTGTGACCTGGGCTTTCTAAAAATAAACACTAACTCAGTTGCATATCTGATTAAATGAATTATCTTTACCTACTGCAGATGGATAAAACAGGTGGTTGGCCCAGTGCTGCGTCAGAAAAGCCCATCATGATACAGGACCTGGAGCCTGGTGGAGAGATGGAAGGTGGTGTCAAAGTGCATCTCATGTGCTGCCTTTGTGATGTGATGCTCCGGGAAGGATTACCTTGTTGGGGAGGTAGACTGACAGATCATGGGTAGTGCAGTCATTTTGTGCACAGTCATATTGCGTCTTGTCGTCTATAAGGCCCAGTCAGTACCTCTAGCCTTCCTCGCCCGTATAGCAGCCGCGGCTGGTAGTGGGAGAACTGGCCATGCGGTGACGTGGGGAGGGGCAGGGTAGGGGGTAGTAATGTATGGATTACGGACTTTAACAGGTAAGTAAACATAAAATTTAATAAAAACGAATTTCGTTGCGCGCACTGCAACACCTAATGCGATGCAGTGCACGCATCCAAATCCGTTTTATTTATTTATATGTTTAATTACCTTTTAAGGTCCGTAATCCATACATTACTACCCCCCACCCTGCCCCTCCCCCTCCCCACGTCACAGCCCGGCCGGTACTCCCACTACCGGCCGCGGTTGCTGTATAGTGAGCTCCCTAACCCACTGCTTCCCACCAGCCGCGGCCGGTAGTGGGAGTACCAGCCGGTGACACAGGGAGGGGGAGGGACAGGGTCGGGTGTAGTCATGTATGGATTATGGACCTTAACAGGTAAGTAAACATATAATTAAATAAAACGAATTTCGTTGCGCGCACTGCATCGCATTTGGTGATGCAGTGCGCGCAACAAAATTAGTTTTATTCATTTTTATGTTTATTTACCTGTTAAAGTCCGTAATCCATACATTACTACCCCCCCACCCTGCCCCTCCCCACGTCACTGCCCGGCTGGTTCTCCCAATACCAGCCGCGGCTGCCTTATATAGAAAATCGGTGAAAAACTAAAAGGGTAATGCAGAGAGACGCCGACACTGCTGGCTTCATGAGCTGGGCACGAAAAATGCACGAATTAGATACAAATATATGAAACTATAGTAGAATTGAATAATCTCTGAAGCACTTACCATTCCTCGACCAAAGGAAGTCTTTAGGATAAAAATGAAGCAGTGAGAATTCAGAGCTGCTACAATTAATAGAAAAGCACCATGATGGAGAAAAACAGAAACTTGTGGCAAATATTGAAAATTAAGAAGAATATTTAGCAAATGGAGAGTCGGATACACCATCTTGAACAGAGAAAAGAAAAGTGGGCGTTGCTTATGCTCGCCAATGCATGCTTTACCCATCCAAGATAGCTGCTGCACTTATGGATATGTGCCAAACCGAGTCATACTGACCAAGCCTGGAACTAGCAATTTGTCATCAAGGTTGGCCACTTGGCACTTCCCCAGTGTGCCAAGCTGAAAAGCCAATGTGCCATGGACCTTAGCACAGTACTATGGTCATCTGGTTGCAGAAGAGCTCAGAGTAGGGGAATCCAAGTCTGAGATTAGGCTCATACTGCAGAGCTCCTGCCCTTGTCCAACAGAGATACAAGATCCGCTGAAAACATGACATTATCATCCTCCTATATATATTCAGCTTGGTAACTGCTTTTGTTCATTCTTTAACCCCTTGTGTGCTGCGATAATTCTACCACTGTGCTGTGCGGGAGAATTAATGAGCGGGCGGGGTTTGGAAGGCCCCCGGCCGTCATTAGCACATGCCCACCGTGGCGTATGACGGCCGGGGGCCTTCCTAAGCACCGAAGGGGTTAAAAAAAAATATATATTTTACTGTTAAATTACAGCTTTTCCAATTATACCTGCTGTACAACAAATAAACAGTTTGTGCTGCATTATTGGTGTCTGCGGTTGACGCTTTGATCTTTTAGGAACTACTTTTCACTTTAAAATTTGAAAATTTAAAACTCAATTTCTACTGTTTGCCATTTTGTTGTTTTGATGCCAAATATATTATTAAAATTAACTGTATTTTTCAAAATTGGTGTGGGGTTTTTCTTGTGTTGTGTTTTCACTTAATATTGTTTGTGTGCTGCATAAATACTTCACACATGCCACTAACCTAAGCCTAGCTGCTTATGTGCCAAGCTACCAGCGGGATAAGCACAGTTTAATTTAGTGACTTTTTGTGGTTCACCCTGACAAGGATTTTGGCTGTTGCTTGAGCAGGGTTTCATCCTTCTGAACCTACAACCCAATTTAGCGCTCTAGTGCACTAAACCTTCATATACAGCCAGTCCTGCTCGCCGCGTTACAGACGTGTGCAGGTACCTTGCTCCAGCTCAAAAATTGCCTTGTGGGGGACATTTTGTTTTTCAATTTGGAAACTGTTTTATGTGTTTTAATATTGCTCATTTTGCCTCTTTGCACAAAATTACCACCTGATCGGCAGGGGTTTCCTGTTTCCACTGTGCACTCCGATCCACCGCGGTCTCTACCGTTTGTGTTGAGGGTGTAGGCGGCTCCATTGCTCCTCTGCCAGCTGGCGAGAAGCGGAGACAGGGAGGTTAGCGCTCTAGTGAGACAAACCTACATAAACAGCATGCCTTGTTCTCCGCGGAGCAGACGCGCGCAATGGGCGCCGCCGATGTGCCGTAGGCGTGCCAAAGGCAAGCCCGTCTGCGCCTGTCTGCACCAAGTCCACGACAGGCGCAAGGGATGCTGCCTCTCCTCTGGAAGGTCCTAAGCTCGAGTTAAGGTATTCAAAGGTTCAACTTTTAAAATTGGGTCTGACGAATCTGCCACCCTGTAACTATACTTTAAACTCCGAAACCCTCTTTAGAAAAAGGCCCTCCTCCTGTACTTCGTGTGGCCTTTGTACTATAGGCGGTGGGGTGAAGAGTCCTTCCACTACCAAAACTAGAGCTATCCCTTTGGGGACGGGGAAGACTCTTCAGGGCTTTCTTATTAACACCAGGTCCCTGATCAAAAATAATGGTGCTTTTAAAGATTTTATCCTACAACATACACCTGATTTGGTATTTCTAACTGAAACTTGGGCCAACGACCTCTCTGGTCCTGAGCTCGTAGAGGCTATCCCTTCTGGATATTGAATCATCAGATTGGACAGGGTGGGTCGCCGAGGGGGGGACTAGGCATCCTGTTCAAGGACACTTTCACCTGTGGCTCTGAACCTCTTACCTCAAAGCCCAACCAATACCAGGCCTTATATTTTTACATAAATACGACCCCCACAGAAAGTTTTTCTGGTGTGCTTTGTTGTAGGCAACCGGGCCCTAGGGCCTCTTTCAGCCAGGACTTGGGAAATCGGCTGGAGCCCTACCTAGAAAGAATGAATTTTAGTCTTCTTGGGGATTTTCATTTTCACTTAGAAAACAACATAAGCCATGACACACAAACTCTATTGGAATGTATGAATGGTTGTGGCTTCCCACAGTTAGTCAAATCTCCCACACATGTTGCAGGCCACACCCTAGAAAGGATTTTCTCTAATGATCATCGATCATGGTGGGAGAGCCCCTTCCTTTAGCGTGGTCAGACAACTTTGCTATTCCCTTCGAAATAAGGGTATTAACACCCGCTAATTCGCAACCTGGAAAGTTGGTAGTTGCTGGGAAACGAAATTTTAATCTGGTCAGCAATGAAGCGGTCGCTAATTCTTTCATGGATTTTCAGCTCTCAGAACAGCTAAGGGCTGACTCAGCTGCAGAAATGCTTTCTAAAAAAATACTAGCAGTGATGGACACTGTAGCTCCCAAAAAGCCCTACTATTCGGCTAGAAAAAAGCCATCTGCTCCCTGGTTCTCCGACCCATTGCGTAAGAGATGCATAAAAAGTGTCTGAAAGCATATAGAGCAGCTATTATGGAGGAAAAGGGAAGGTACTAATAAAAAATGTCAGAGGCACTCAAATCGCCTAAGGAGCTTTTTAACATCTTTAACTCCCTTGTCGCGCCTACGGCTACTGACTCTGTGGAGCCGTCTCAGGAGCTTTGCGACAGTCTTTCTTCTTTCTTCTGCTCTAAGATATCTGATATATATGCTCAGTTGGAAATTTTTAATTTGAATCAGACATACGATGCCCGGTCTGATATCTATGCAATGGACAGCACCAGTAATATGACGCCTCCCTGTTTACTTGCTTTTCCTAAGCTACCACCTGAAAAAGTAGAGCACCTACTAGAAGGAGTTAAGTCGAGATCGCCTATTGATCCCTGTCCTTTAAAGGTTTGTAAAATTGCCAAAGCTGCGCTTATTCCGCACCTCACCGTGGTCCTAAATCTAGCTATCTCGCAGGGCCAATATCCTTTGACTCGGAAGGCGGCAGTGGTTAGGCCACTTCTAAAAAAGCCCTCTCTAGACCCGACAAATCTAAAAAATGTCTGTCCCATCTCCCTTTTGCTGGTGCCAGCGAAGATTTTAGAATCTCATCTGAATTTCAATTTGAGTGCCTATTTGAGGGAGCATCAAATTTTGGATGGCTCTGAACATGGGTTCAGAAGGTCTCACAGCACGGAGACTGCCCTCACTGCGGTACTTGATAATATACGGGTACAGGTGGATGCAGGATACACCACCCTACTAATTTTACTTGATCTTACCGCAGTATTTGATACCCTGTCTCCCTTGAGATTGGTGGAGCGTCCCAGGGAGATAGGGGTTGGGGGCTCGGCCTTGGATCTTCTTGCCTCTTTTCTTGGTGAGCGGTCTCAAACAGTTAAATTGGGAAGCTTTTTCTCGGATGCTACCCCCCTTGTTTGCGGAGTGCCTCAGGGCTCTTCCCTGAGCCCTACCTTGTTTAATATCTATGTGGCCCCGCTGACAAGGGTGGTGAAATCGTTTGGGCTGGAGGTGTTGTCTTATGCGGACGACACTCAAATAATGGTGTCCATCATGCAAAATGTCAGTGACTCCGCACATAATTTTAATAACTGCATGCAAGCAGTCTCGTCATGGATGGTACAAAACTATCTAAAATTGAATGGCGAGAAGACGGAGGTCCTGATTTTTGGGGACAAGACAGACATCTGGTCTGGGGAGTGGTGGCCTGATTCCCTGGGCACCTGCCCAACCCCCGTTTCCCATGGTAAAAACTTGGGAGTTGTGGTTGGCGATTCCCTTTCTCTGAATCTGCAGGTCTCCAGAACAGTGGCCACCTGTTTTGGGCTCATTAGGCTCATAAGGAAAATTTCACAGTTCCTCTCATTTGATGCACAAAAGAAAGTGGTGGTTGCACTAATATTCTCCAGATTGCACTACTACAACGCCCTTTATTTAGGCATCAACAAACGACAGCTGCGTTGCCTGCAGCTGGTGCAGAATGCCGTTTTAAGGTTGTGATGGATTTACCCAAACATCACTCAGTCTCGTCTTCCCTTCTTTCGCTGCATTGGCTCCCGGTGGATCGCAAAATTAGGTTTAAGACTCTCTGCCTCACTCACAACGTCTACTATGGCCTGGGCCTGTTGGGCATTAAGTCCTTATTCCAACAGTATGCGCCCTCGAGGAATCTTAGCTCTGCAAAAAAGAATCTCCTCACGGTTCCTAGGTTTAAAAGGATGAGATGGGGCGGGAGAGATTTTTCATTTGCTGCTGCCAACGTTTGGAACTCTCTACCGGATGATCTTTCCGGGCAACGATCTCACACAATCTTTCGAAATACTTTAAAGACCTGGTTGTTCCCTGAGAGGCGGGTTTGACTGTGATCTTGTTTTCCTGCATGCTGTTCTGTATTTAGCACCTTGATGCCCTTGGGCTAAGTCTGCGCTTTAAAAATCCTCCATTCATTCATT
This sequence comes from Lissotriton helveticus, assembly GCF_964261635.1. Classification (NCBI taxonomy): domain Eukaryota; kingdom Metazoa; phylum Chordata; class Amphibia; order Caudata; family Salamandridae; genus Lissotriton; species Lissotriton helveticus. The sequence continues at coordinate 405,321,529 of NC_136069.1, read as the reverse complement.
CATTCATTCATTCATTCATTCAATTTCTCATAGGCCTTTAGATATGGATAGGGCAAACAATGATAAAAAGCTGACTTCACTTAGTCTGAATATTTTATTTGGATGCACAAACTTCAGAATGAAGGCTAGTCTTCCCTTAACACTTGCGCTAACTGTGCCATGTACAATTCTGAATTACTAAATGGCAGTACATGTATAATATGTGTTGAAGTGCAATAATGCTAAGAAATCAGAAGTGCTTTTAGCAGGTATTAAAACGAATTCACATGTGTTCTTACAAACAGCTGTGTATACATAAAAGTGTGTCTTCAGTAAGCTTTACCACTCATCAGTTGAGCACTATAAACCCTTTGGCCCCCAGTGGAGTGATTACGGATTTTGAGATATATGCTGCGGGTCTAGATATTGAAAGGAAAAAGCAGTTGCTATGTCTCCTAGTGGCCCATTGGGTAACAAAACAATTACACTGAAACATGTGATAAAACATGAAGATGCCAACTTCATGCCAATGAAAAATGTCGATTATAAATGCACTAGACTGATCAGAAACCTGATAAAACAATTGACCTTTTTTCACCTGAATAAAAATGCAAATACAACATTTGAGTTCAGCTCACACACTTACGACGAAGCCCTGAGATCACATATCACATATCATTGTTGGATACTCTTTTCACTCAGACTGAAGCTGTTGCATAAGCCCAGGAAACTAAAATAGCAAGTTGAAGTAATGGCTCCCTGTGCTAACTTTAACAAACTGGTCAATGGATTTTGTAGTGCCTGGGACACAAGGGCGGTAGCCACATGCTAAAGAAATCCTCCTACTGCTGTAATTACATCCTCCCACATAAGGTATGTGTGCAGATGCTGCCGTCAAATGGATCATATTCAAAGTGTGTGCAGTCATCATGAGAAGAATGAATGAAGACTCTTGCATTCTCTCCCACAGTGCTCTATTCAACAATTATGAAGATTCGTGAGGGATGCCTAAATGTCAAGACATAAGCCGAGAGAAATCACCATGAATACATGAATAAAAGTTTCTCATCCAGATATGTCTCTACTGAGCATGATAAGAAGAGCAAAATAAAAATGTTCTCCATATGTGACCATGTCCTGATGGAAGGCAATGCTAAACTCACAAAGGTAGTGTTAGATATTAATATCTGTATGATGAAAGCTCCTTTCCTAGTGCACACAGGTACCATCAGCATCATAACTAATGTTGAAGTCTCGGGCATGCACGAAAACACTGTGTTGCAAATGACAAATGTACAGATATAAAACAAAAAAACTCAAATGGGATGCAAGACATTACAAAACATGCCCTTACCATGCATACCTTTTACCAGACAGTCTTACCACATTATGCCTTTACCACCCATATGTCTTTATCAAGCATGCCTTTACCATGTACTTTCATTCACTATACTTAAAAATACCTTCACCACACATACCTTGACTATGCATGTCTTTACAGCGCATTTTTTAAATGTATTTAATCATTTCATAATTGTAGTAATTAAAAATTATTTGGGCAAATGACATTTTAAATAAAATAAGCAAAAATTACACATTTTTAACAATATTCAAAAATGTCGCTGCGAAGGTGGAAGGACAGTTTACGTAAGAAAGCCACGATTAAAAGCAGAAAAATCATATCACAACTCCAGCTTTCGGACACATATTTTAGAATAAATTTAGGTTTCACCTAAAAAATATTATATATAATTTTGTCCTCCATTTTGCAGTGTGTGAATAACCAGGAAGGTGACTCCTCACACTGAGTGAACAGCAGCAACTGCCTGACTAACTTTGTTTTCACAGTCCCACGTATCGCTGAATGTATTACTTCACAATTTTTTTTTACGTTTTTGCTAAAATAATTTCTAATAAATGTGTTTTTTAGTCTTTTTCATAGAACTGCCAAAATATTTCACTCTGACCAATTTGTCAATCAATTTTGTGTTAGAAATAAACAAGGAAAGTCTTTTTTTATAATTAAGGAAGTTACTTTTGCAATATAACCATACTATGTCAAATAGTATGGGTTATTTTAAACAAAACAATATATATGTTTTTACATTTTTTGATTATGTGTACCAAATGCACTGTCTAGAGAACCAATTTACTATTCTAACCTCTGCCCTGTGCCAGCTTTTAGAAGGTGCTAGGAAGGGGGCAGATTTACTATTTTAACCTCTACCCTTTGCCAACGCGGGGAAGATGCTGGACATTGGCGGGGAAGACTTATTTTAACCTCTATCCTGTGCCATTATTGGGTAGGTGATGGACAGTGGCAGGGGCTGATGTAATATTCTAACCTGCGCCCTGTGTCCAATCTGGAAAGGTGCTGAAAATGGAAGGGTGGCAGATTTACTATGCTAACATCCACCCGTGCCAACTTGGGGAAAGTGCTGGACACTGACCCGGAGGGCAGGTTATCTACTTTAACCTCCTCCCTGTACCAACTCGGAGAATGTGCTGGAAACTGGGAGGGGGGTAGATTTACTATTTACAATTCTACTATGTGCCAACTCGAAGAATGTGTTGGATACTGGCAGGGGGGCAGATTTACAATTACCAACACCGCCCTCTACCAACAGTGGGAAGGTGTTTAAATGTTTTATTCACAGACATATAAACATTTTAAATTCTGATCTATATAGTTTCTTTTCATTTAAAATACAAGAACATTATACAGCCATCTACAGAAAAACTGAAAGAAAGATTGGAAGAAAAAAAAAAGTCCACATTTTATAACCAAACCAACTGGTTATCATCTCCTCAAACAATACAAATAAAAAATAAAAAAAACATTCTGCAAAGAAAAAATAGGGGCCAGAGATTACACTTCAACCTTTGTAAAATGTTACTGTAATGTATAATATTCATTCTTTTCTACCTTCAACTTACATATTTCAAATGTAGATGAATATTTGTAACATAGGATGTGGACGAATGTCTAGAGTGGTCGACGTCGAAGATGGGGAACCGGGTCAAGCCTTGGAAGGGACGCTCAACATCCTGCGATTCTGGGCAAATCACTTAATCTCCCTGTGCCTAACAAAGTGAAGGTGTCCGTCTGTAATGCAACTGGTGCTCATGTAAAGCGCTCTGATACATTCGGGTCAAGTTCACACTACATAAAACAAAAAAACAAGAAAATACACTATCCTAGACCACTTAAAAATAGAATAAAAAAACATCAACATTGCTGTGAACGTCCTTAAAAAATGCTAATCTGAAGCATATTTCTTCCCTTTTATGACAGAACAAAACAATGTTTATTTTTTCAACCAACAGGAACATTTCTAACTTTAACATATATTTCTCAACAGAATTCCAGCAACTAAAATGTTTTTTTTTTTGTTCAACAAGAGGAAAATTATCCACAATTGTTAAATCTTTCCACAGGATATAGCAAAGAATGTAAGACAGTTTTAATGCATATTACTAACATTTACTCTTACTTTTGTTTTTTAGAGATTAAACATGGTACATGCAAGGCAAGCTGCATACATCCATTCTAAGAGAGGAAATACGTTCTTAAATATGGAGGGTAACTTTATTGTAAGGAGCTACATACTGAGCCCTGGAGTCATTGCTGGTGTGTGGACTACTTCTTAACCCATTGCAAAAGCAGAGCTGTTATACTTTGTGACATAGTTGAAAAAGCTACTGATTATAACCACTTTGCCTCGGCAATAGAGTTGGAAGTGAAAGATTATGTACCACACATTAATGCACTTGCTGCCTCCTACAATGAACCCTGAAGCCTCAATATTGAGGGAGGTAACCTAGGACACCGTCATGCATGTTGCTAATTGTATGCTCACATTTCCTAATCTTGGAAGAATGGTACAAAGTAAAAAAGTGGTGCATAATTCTCAAGTAACACCTCCTTATTCCTACTTTGATATTAACGTACCCCAGACTTAACAGAATCTTTCAACCATCCTTCTCTTTAACAAGCAACACACTAAAAACATATTCTATTCTTTGCAACCCTGCATAACACAGTTATTTTAGTAAACAGTGAAATTTGGATGATGCATGGCACCTTTAAATCCAAACCCCATCTTTGTACCCAAATTTACATAATGCATGCCAACATTAATCACACTGCTTTCCCAATAATTTATGGTTTACTTCCTGACAAGCAGTCCTAAACCTATACTGATTTTTTAAAAGCTGTCGAATCAAAAACAATAAGCAGAAAATCCCTAGAGAAGTAATAATTGATTGTGAATGCAAATGATTAACACTATTGTTGAACTTCATGCAAATAACCAATTCAAGGATGTTTTTTTCACTTTTCCCAGGCAGATTGGAAAACAAATCGAAAAACATCCTTAGTTTATGATTACTTGTCAAACAGCAAATTACAACTCAAACTTAGAAAGATAACAGCTTTGTCCTTTGTGCTACCTGACTGTGTGGATAAGTTCCACACATCATTTATTCAATCAGAATGTTTTACACAAAATGAGGAAAAATATCCCACTTTTATATTATTTTGAAGATACATGGATTGTTCATCTAAGCAGGTAGGATAACAAAAGGAAACCATGCTTTCCAAATAAATTGCTACTCGACCTGCTTAGAGGGAGGTGCAAAAACAAAAAATACCATTGAGGGTTGGCATAACTCCTTTAACTCCTTTAACACCCTGACCAGTAGCATTTCCTGAAAATTCTAAATATAGAACAAAGTTTTAAGGAAATTAAACAGGTGCATTCTTTAACAGGTAGTCTAAATGTGTACTTAAACAGTAAAGAAAGGTCCGAATGACTATTGGCCAAAATGCAACAGTTTTCCATGTTGGGAGGTTCAGTCTACCTAGAAAACATTGCTTACATCCTACACTATTAATCTAACTTTCTCTTACAATAAATCACTCCCCCGTCTTTACTCAATTCTTTACTACCTGTAGAAGTCCTCTTTCTTCAACTTTTGGTGATATTTGCAAGATCCACTCACCAACGGTCTTTGGTAATCCAGCAGTCCAGTGAATGTACATTTTTTCCAAAACACAAAAAAATAAGTAAAAACTGGAATAACGCTAAACTAAATTCATGAATCCTTCTTAGCTGAACCAAAAAAATCTCCCATCAAAATCCTTAAAAAACAGACTTTCTTTTAAAGTTCTTTTAAAAATGTACTTCAAGAAGCTAAACAAATCAACTGAAATGTTTTGAAAGTTTCCAACTCCTCTTTTCTTGATCATTGTCTTTCTTGCATAAAGTAATTCACCTATACAAAAACGTGCGATAAAAACAAATAAAAAACTGCCCATTTAGGTTTAAAAATAAGTATTTGTAATGCAATGATACTTCTTTTAAACATAAAATAAAATAATAATAGCCACCCAAATGTAACCTGTAAGAGGATGTCAAACTAGTTCAAAGTAACATAAGATACACATGAACATCATTCCTTTCTCCTTATATTAAATACCCTTTATGTGATTTAAAAAATAAAAAACACATCTTACCTGACTGTAGCTCCTCTGTGCTTTCAATAATGACCACAGAGCTCCACCGACTGTAGAAACAAGTGCACAACCAAGAACATCTACCTGAATAGCAAAAAACTAAATAAAGACTATTTCTCTCAATGAAATCATTGGGAAAGTGTAGGGAAAAAAGTTTTTAAAATGTTTTTCAAATGTTGTAGATTACATTTAAAATTACAAATTCATTGTATTAAATAAAGATATATCTTTCATCAATAATGTTTTCATGTTTTCCTATTTGCATTTCTATTTTAATTAAAATTATTTTGCATCTCTAATATTGTTTTGCCGTTTTATTCCAGTTTTTTTTTTAACAACAGATTTTATTGATTTTCTGTAGTACCAGATATGCTGAGCCAGGCAAGCATCATACATGTGAATGACATATTGTAAAGACTTTAGGTACTGAAAAGTTTTCACGCTAGAGGTCTATGGAACATCAGACCAAACATAGTTCCCCGCCCCCAACCATGCACCATACATGCCATAAACAACATGATATAAACAACGCAAATGGGTTTCCGTCCATATCTGTATAACTCTATGACATAAAACTGGCGAGTCATTTACTACTAGTTGTTCAAGAGGGTCCTGGTTTACTGACTGGGTTAGGAGAGACAAGTCAATGCTTCAATATTTGGCTCACCTGTCTCAGATCTCCCCGTGCTTATGTGGACAGCCTCTTGCCTGCCTGAAACAACGCAATCTCAGCAGACATGCATCTATCCATAGCCATTTTCCAATTTGCAATACATGGGGGGGAAGGAGCCTTCCAGTGTTGTGCAATGTCTCGCTTAGCCAGTGTGAGGCCCAAGAACAAAAGGTGTCTTTTATATCTGTTCCCCCCAATGTCCTCCGTGTTGTGTAGGAGTGTCAATCGAGGGTCGGCTGGAATATCCCATGCCAATACCCGCCCCATGCAAGACAAGAAGTGTTGCAGCACCCCGCATCTCCATACGTATGAAAAAACGACCCCTTGTTTGAGTCACTGCGGAGACATGTGGGGGACTGAATAGCCGCAATCCTCCAGAGGCGTAGGCGTGTGTAATATATTCTCTGGAGGTATTTAAATTTGATCCGCTGGGATCTAGTGGAAACATCGGAGTACCTGGGGCTAGCCAGAGCCTCAGCCCAATCATCATCCGTCAGGGTGGGTAAGTCCGTCTCCCACCCTGCCTGGGTCCAGTGTATAGTGGTTTTGGAGTGTGTAGTGAGGGTTTAATAAATTTGCTGGATTTTGTGGGCCCCCAGATCTCCCATCAACAACCTCCCCTCCAACGGGTGAAACTCGGGTATCAGGGGGGACAAAGCATGACGGAGCTGTAGGTACCTATTGAACTGTGATTTGTGGAGGTTGAAATCCTCCTCCACCCCTCTGGAAGGTCTTAAGCGTGGGCCCCTGCATTATATCTCCAAGCATGGATATCCCTATATCATCCCATCTACGAAACCTCACTAATGTCGATACAGGCCGAAGGTGTGATCCCTGCCAGAGGGGAGTGGCACTGGTCAGCATGCCCCACCAACCCATAGACCTGGCCACCTGCCTCCATATCTGGATAACTGTCCAGCAGGCCAGGGGAAGCGCCTCCAAGGATGAGCTGCTGTACAGAAGGTGGAGCAGTGGAGTATCCACCAAAAAAGAGCCGTTCCATGGCACAGGCAGGGTCTGCCTGAGAACCATACCACCATTCATTGATCACCATGAGGTGGGAAGCCCAGTAATACGCCCGAACATCGGCCACCGCAATCCCACCACAGTACGCAGACTGAATACACGTTGCAAGTGCCACCTGGACCCTACCCCCCCAGAAGTACCTAATCAGAAGCACATTTATGTGGAGAATCCATGACGGGGGGACAGAATATGGGTATTTCTGCAGCCGATACAGCAAGCGTGGGAAAGACGCCATTTTGAAAATAGCGGACCGGTCATATAGTGAAAGGGGCAGGTGGGGCCACCCTGTCTTCTCGTCATGCTCAGCGTGTAGCAGCGGCACGATGTTGCGCAACCAAGCTTTGTTAGGACACCGTGTGATAGATACCCAGAGGTATTTGAAACCTGCATCCGCGATGATTAACTGCGAGGCCCAAGTCTGGCATTTTATTCCTGTTTTGATATTCTCTATAATATTGAAATATCACCCCTTTAGCATCCAGCACCTGCTCCAAATGCATTTAGATTGGAGTGGGAATAGTTAATGTCACCCTTTTAGTGTCTAACATCTTCCCCCAATATGGCTAGATTGAAGTGGGAATAGTAAATGCCAACCTTCTAGCGACCAATACCATCCCCACATTGGTTGAGATTGGAGTGTGAATTTTAACCCCTTCGGGGCTAATGACGAGCTGGGCTCGTCATCGCGCTTACCTGTCCTGCGCGGATGACAAGGCCAGCTCGTCATCAGCCCCACCCTCGGGGGAAGCGCTGGCGCTCCCCCCGAGGCTCTCTGATCTTCGGTTTTGCAATGGGGGCGGCAGCGGAAGAGCTTCCGCTGCCGCCCCCGCCCCCCCCCCTGGTAATCCCTGATGACGTCAGCGCGCACAGCGCGCGCTGACATCATCAGGGATTCCCAGCGCTCAGGAAGCCATTTGCTTCCTGACCGCGCTGGAAGAAGGTAGGTTTCTCGAGGCTGGCGGGGGTTTGGGGGCAGCGAAGAGGCATCAGGGGAGAGGAAAGAGATTTTCCTTTCCCCTGATGTCTCTTTGCAGGGCATTTCTGCCTCACGATCGCGCACAGCGTCGCGATTGTGTGGCGGAAATGCCCCCACTAGACACCAGGGATATACTTTTAGTTTTTAGGAAGTGACCCCTTGGGCAAGGGTCGCTTCCAGGCGGGCTGGCAATATGTTTTCGTTTTTCTGCCCCCCCTGGGGGGAAATCGGCCCGTTTTTTCGGCCGTTTTGCCCCCAGGGGGGGCAGAAATTCCCCACTAGCACCAGGGATATTGATTTTAGCCAAGATGGCGGCCATTGATTTTGTTTACGTTTTTCTGTCCCCCCTTTTTTGCCGTTTTGCCCCCAGGGGGGACAGAAAATGCCCACTAGACACCAGGGATGTAATTTTAGTTGGGCAAGGGTCGCTTCCAGGCGGGGTCTGAGTATGTTTTCGTTTTTCTGCCCCCCCTGGGGGGAAATCGGCCCGTTTTTCGGCCGTTTTGCCCCCAGGGGGGGCAGAAATTACCCACTAGAACCAGGGATTTTTGTTGGGGCAATGTGTTTGTTTTGGGAACCGACCCCTTGGGTAAGGGTCGCTTCCAGGTGGACATGATTGTGTTTTTGTTTTTCTGTCCACCCTGGGGGCAAATCGGCCTGTTTTTTTTGCCGTTTTGCCCCCAGGGGGGGCGGAAAATGCCCACTAACACAAAGTTTTTAGGAAGCGACCCCTTGGGCATGTTTGCTGGTGGTGTGTGTGGGGAGTGGTACTTGGCTGGATGGTGTGCGTGGAGCGGTGCTTGGCTGGCGGTGTGTGTGGAGTGGTACTTGGCTGTCGGTGTGCGCTGAGTGGTGTTTGGCTGGCGGTGTGCGTGGAGGGGTACTTGGCTATCTATGCACGGAGTGGTGCTTGGCTGGCGGTGTGTGTGGAGTGGCGCTTGGCTGGTGGTGTGTGTAGAGTGGTACTTGGCTGTCTGTGCACGGAGTGGTGCTTGGCTGGCGGTGTGTGTGGAGTGGCGCTTGGCTGGTGGTGTGCGTGGAGTGCTACTTTGCTGTCTGTGCACGGAGTGCTGCTTGGCTGGTGGTGTGTGTGGAGTGGCGCTTGGCTGGTGGTGTGCGTGGAGTGCCACTTTGCTGTCTGTGCACGGAGTGCTGCTTGGCTGGCGGTGTGTGTGGAGTGGCGCTTGGCTGGTGGTGTGCGTGGAGTGCTACTTTGCTGTCTGTGCACGGAGTGCTGCTTGGCTGGCGGTGTGTGTGGAGTGGCGCTTGGCTGGTGGTGTGCGTGGAGTGCTACTTTGCTGTCTGTGCACGGAGTGCTGCTTGGCTGGCGGTGTGTGTGGAGTGGCGCTTGGCTGGCGGTGTGTGTGGAGTGGCGCTTGGCTGGATGGTGCTTGGCTGGCGGTGAGTGGTGCTTGGCTGGTGGTGCTTGTGGAGTGGCGCTTGGCAGGTGGTGTGCGTGGAGTGCTACTTTGCTGTCTGTGCACGGAGTGGTGCTTGGCTGGCGGTGTGTGTGGAGTGGCGCTTGGCTGTTAGTGTACGTGGAGTGCTACTTTGCTGTCTGTGCACGGAGTGCTGCTTGGCTGGCGGTGTGTGTGGAGTGGCGCTTGGCTGGTGGTGTGCGTGGAGTGCTACTTTGCTGTCTGTGCACGGAGTGCTGCTTGGCTGGCGGTGTGTGTGGAGTGGCGCTTGGCTGGTGGTGTGCGTGGAGTGCTACTTTGCTGTCTGTGCACGGAGTGCTGCTTGGCTGGCGGTGTGTGTGGAGTGGCGCTTGGCTGGTGGTGTGCGTGGAGTGCTACTTTGCTGTCTGTGCACGGAGTGCTGCTTGGCTGGCGGTGTGTGTGGAGTGGCGCTTGGCTGGTGGTGTGCGTGGAGTGCTACTTTGCTGTCTGTGCACGGAGTGCTGCTTGGCTGGCGGTGTGTGTGGAGTGGCGCTTGGCTGGTGGTGTGCGTGGAGTGCTACTTTGCTGTCTGCACGGAGTGCTGCTTGGCTGGCGGTGTGTGTGGAGTGCTGCTTGGCTGGCGGTGTGTGTGGAGTGGCGCTTGGCTGGTGGTGTGCGTGGAGTGCTACTTTGCTGTCTGTGCACGGAGTGCTGCTTGGCTGGCGGTGTGTGTGGAGTGGCGCTTGGCTGGTGGTGTGCGTGGAGTGCTACTTTGCTGTCTGTGCACGGAGTGCTGCTTGGCTGGCGGTGTGTGTGGAGTGGCGCTTGGCTGGTGGTGTGCGTGGAGTGCTACTTTGCTGTCTGTGCACGGAGTGCTGCTTGGCTGGCGGTGTGTGTGGAGTGGCGCTTGGCTGGTGGTGTGCGTGGAGTGCTACTTTGCTGTCTGTGCACGGAGTGCTGCTTGGCTGGCGGTGTGTGTGGAGTGGCGCTTGGCTGGTGGTGTGCGTGGAGTGCTACTTTGCTGTCTGCACGGAGTGCTGCTTGGCTGGCGGTGTGTGTGGAGTGCTGCTTGGCTGGCGGTGTGTGTGGAGTGGCGCTTGGCTGGTGGTGTGCGTGGAGTGCTACTTTGCTGTCTGTGCACGGAGTGCTGCTTGGCTGGCGGTGTGTGTGGAGTGGCGCTTGGCTGGTGGTGTGCGTGGAGTGCTACTTTGCTGTCTGTGCACGGAGTGCTGCTTGGCTGGAGGTGTGTGTTGAGTGACGCTTGGCTGGTGGTGTGCGTGGAGTGCTACTTTGCTGTCTGTGCACGGAGTGCTGCTTGGCTGGCGGTGTGTGTGGAGTGGCGCTTGGCTGGTGGTGTGCTGGAGTGCTACTTTGCTGTCTGTGCACGGAGTGCTGCTTGGCTGGCGGTGTGTGTGGAGTGGTGTTTGGCTGGCGGTGTGTGGGGAGTGGTGTTTGGCTGGCGGTGTGTGGGGAGTGGTACTTGGCTGGATGGTGTGCGTGGAGTGGTACTTGGCTGTCGGTGTGCGCTGAGTGGGGTTTGGCTGGCGGTGTGCATGGTCTGGTGCTTGGATGGTGGTGTGGGTGGACTGGAACTCTGCTGGCGGTGTGTGAGTAGTTACTTTCTGTTGGTCACTACACACACTGCTAGTTGAGTGACACTCTACGCAGTCCATCATTTTCTGTAGTTGCTATGTCAGATATGTGGGCGTGTGAAAGTGATGGGCGGCTGGCGGTGTGAATGTTTTGTATGTGTCACACGTACAAAAGGTGTATGAATGTCCTTACTGCCCCTGTGTGATATGGGTACTGGTAGTAGCAAAAGACTGACTGGCACCAAAGTGGTCAGGCACTTTAAAAAAATTCAAAAAATTATCCAGTGTCTTGATGTTAAACCTCATCTAATCTCATTTGGTCTAAGCCCTAATTGATGGCCCATCTGGCCGAATTTTAATTTGGGGGGCAAATTTGTGTGTTGTTTTTTTAATTGTTATATTGTTTGTGAAATGTGGTAGTAATTTTTTTTTCTTCTCTATTTTTGTCTTGTTCCAGGCTTTTGCTGTTTGGATTGTTGTAGGTTGCGTGTCTGTTTGCAGCTTGTGTAGTTGCTTGTGCTTGGTAAGTGAATGTATTTTGTACTACTTCTCCTTGATGTTTGTCTTTTTGAAAAAGGTTGTACTTCTAGCAGTTTGTGTGGCTCTGTGTTTTTTTTTTCAGCATTAGTGTTTGATGTGCACTTTGTTTTCTAATGTCATTTCTTTTTTTCTTTCTAGTGGGATTTCATTTCTTTTCGCTGTGTCTCAACAGAGTAGGTGCTGGTGAATGTAGCTATATTTTGTAAGAGTGAAATTGTTTTGGATTGTATTTATCTTTTAGTGAAAGCCTTACCTTGTTTACTTCTTACTTTGCACAGTGTAGGTTGTTGTTCACTTGTGTGTGCAGTCTTCTTGCTTTGTAAGGATAATGGCTAGTCGCAGGATTACTGCTCAGCAGGTTCTTGGTTTGCTTTTTGAGTCTTCCTCGGACCATGGTTCAGAGTCTGAGTCCGATTCGGACTCCCAGGAAGCGGCAGAAGATTCAGGCAGTGAGTTTTCTCTTCGCATGGAATCATCATCATCGGATGATGACTCTTCTTCTAGTGCTGATGAAGGGCCTATGGTACAGGAGGACATTGTGTTGCCGGTAGTGGGCCAAGAGGCACCTTTGCTGCTGCCTAGGGCCGCAAGGTTTCCTTTCTTTTTACGTCGGCAAGAGGCATGTGGGCTGGAGCCTGCACCCAAAAGGCTTCACATTGCTGTGGTGCGCAAAGGGGCATCTGGTGCTTTTCGTCTTCCTGCTCGTGTAGTGCAGCAAGAGGCATCTGGGGCTGTTAGGCTTCCCATTGGTGTAGAGCGGCAAGAGGCATCTGGGCCTGCTGGGTTTCCCGGTGGTGTAGTGCAGCAAGAAGCATCTCAGGCTGCTGGGCTTCCCGTTGGTGTAGTGCAGGAAGAGCCCTCTGGGGATGCTACGTCTTCTGTTGGTGTTGTGCAGCCAGAAGTATCTGTGGCTGTTAGGCTTCCCGTTGGAGAACAGCAGCAAGATGTTTCGGTGCTGCAGGCTGGGGTGGCTGCTCCCCCCATTGATAGGGATGGCCTCTGGGTTCCCCCTGGCTTGGTGCAGCCGGCATTGCCAGAGTTCACTGGTGTTCCTGGGTGTAGAGTGAATACAGAGAATTTTCTGCCAATTAATTTTTTTCAGTTGTTTTTTGACGATGTGTTTTTGCAAGAGATTGTTGAGCAAACCAATTTATATGCAGAACAATATTTGAGGGCCAACAGTGCCAGCCTTAAGCCCTATTGTAGAGCAATCCGGTGGACTCCCACCAATGTTGAAGAGATGAAGAAGTTTCTGGGATTAACTTTTTTGATGGGCTTGATAAGGAAGTCATCAATTACTTCATATTGGTCCACTAGTCCCTTGATGGTAATAGCTATATTTCCAGCAGTCATAAGTCGTGATCGGTATACGCTTCTTCTTCGGATGATGCATTTTGCTGATAATAGTTTAGCGTTGTCACGCGATCACCCTGATTGTGACCGTTTGTTTAAAATTCGGCCTGTCCTTGATCACTTTGTTGATCGTTTTTCTGAGATTTTTGTCCCTGGTAAAGAAATTGCAGTGGATGAGTCTTTGGTGTTGTTCAAGGGCCGCTTGGTTTTTAGGCAATACATTCCTAGTAAGAGGTCACGCTATGGAATCAAACTGTATATGCTGTGTGACAGTGAGACTGGATATGTCTACAATTTCAGGGTGTACACTGGTAAGGAGTCCCGCATTAACCCTCCTGGTTGTCCTTCTACTTTTGGAGTAACTGAGAAAATTGTGTGGGAACTAGGTAGAGGATTATTTAACAAAGGCCATCATTTATATGTAGATAACTTCTACACTGGTGTGCAGTTGTTCAAGGAGTTGGCCAAAGTGGGCACTGTTGCTTGTGGCACAATGCGCAGTAACCGTAAAGGTTTCCCAAAGGAACTTGTTTGCAAAAGGCTTGTGCGGGGACAGTCTACGGCATTGCGATGTGGGGAGCTTTTAGCTGTGAAGTATTCAGACAAGAGAGATGTGTACATGCTGACTACTATCCACGATGAAAGTACTGTACCTGTGCCTGTTTGGGGTCAGGGTGCTGAAGTGCGCAAACCTGTGTGCATTCTAGCTTACAATAAGTTCATGGGTGGTGTTGACAGAGTAGATCAGAGGTTGGAACCTTATGCTGCTCTTCGAAAGGCTTACGTTTGGTACAAGAAGTTGGCTATCCATCTGTTCCACTTGGCATCATTTAATGCTTTCGTTGTGTACCAGAAGTCTTGTCCTGGGATGAAGATGACTTTTCTTAAGTTTCAGGAGTCTATAATAGGCAGCCTTGTACTTGTGCAGCAGGCAAGTGTTCCTAGATTTGGAGTGGTGGAGGAAGTGGCTAGATTGCAAGATCGCCACTTTCCTGAATCTATTCCTTCCACTACTGCTAGAGACTTTCCGACTAGAAGATGCAGAGTCTGTTGGCGAAGAGGCGTGCGGAAGGAGTCTCGTATATACTGTCCTGACTGTCCTTCTAAGCCTGCATTGTGTATGTCAGCTTGTTTTAAATCGTACCACACGCAAAAGAACTATTGGGAGTTTGAATGAGCTGTAAAGTGAATTGCCTGGTCTGCATTCTGTAAAACATTTTTAGTTTGTTTCAAGGATTGGCATTAGTGCAAAGTTTTTATTTTAAGAATTTGTGTTACCTGATTTGTAGGTATTTCCATTTGTTTAGTGTTATTTTCAAAAAAAGAATTCTAAATGTGTTTGTGGTTTGTGCCGGCTGGTGCTTGGCTGGCGGTGTGTGTGGAGTGGTGCTTGGCTGGCGGTGTGTGTGGAGTAGTGCTTGGCTGGCGGTGTGTGTGGAGTGGTGCTTGGCTGGCGGTGTGTGTGGAGTGGTGCTTGGCTGGCGGTGTGTGTGGAGTGGTGCTTGGCTGGCGGTGTGTGTGGAGTGGTGCTTGGCTGGCGGTGTGTGTGGAGTGGTGCTTGGCTGGCGGTGTGTGTGGAGTGGTGCTTGGCTGGCGGTGTGTGTGGAGTGCTGCTTGGCTGGCGGTGTGTGTGGAGTGCTGCTTGGCTGGCGGTGTGTGTGGAGTGGTGCTTGGCTGGCAGTGTGTGTGGAATGGTGCTTGGCTGGCAGTGTGTGTGGAGTGGCGCTTGGCTGGTGGTGTTTGTGGAGTGGTACTTGGCTGGAGGGTGTGCGTGGAGCGGTGTTTAGCTGTCTGTGCACGGAGTGGTGCTTGGCTGGCGGTGTGCGTGGAGAGGCGCTTGGCTGGTGGTGTGCGCTGAGTGTTTGGCTGGCGGTGTGCATGGTCTGGTGCTTGGCTGGTGGTGTGGGTGGACTGGCGCTCGGCTGGCGGTGTGTGAGTAGTTACTTTCTGTTGGTCACTGCACACACTGCTTGTTGAGTGACACTCCACGCAGTCCATCAATTTGTGTAGTTCCAGTGTCAGAAATGTGGGCGTGTGAAAGTGATGGGCCCTTGAATGGCGCTGTTTGCTGGTGTGAGTGTTGAAATGTGATGGGTCCGCGGCTGGCGTTGTGAATGTTTTGAATGTGTCACACGTACGAAAGGTGTATGAATGGCCTGTAAAGAGGTTGGTGCCTTGACGTGGCTTTACAGCTCACGAGCTGTGAGTCAGTGGTTCAGTTTATCATACTTGCAATTATACACAGTGTATTTCATTTTTGTGAAATTACTTGCGTATACAATTGTATGTACTGAATCAACACTCACCCTCGTGCCAAATCCAACCAGTATGTGTGTGTGCTTGCGGATTAGATGGGTGTGCAGTAATAATTGGTTTTTTTTCTCTTTCTGCATTAGGGTGTACCTTGTCCCTTATTGTGATTGTTGTAATGTGTTGCTTTTATTCCAGATGGTGTCAGTGGTCTTATTTGTATCAGGTATGAAAGGTGCGTGAATGGCCTGTAAAACGGTTGGTGCCTTGTCGTGGCTTTACAGCTCACGAGTTGCGAGTCACTGGTTCGGTTTTTATGCATTTATTTATTGACAGAGCATTTCATTTTTTTGAAATATCTTGTTAATAAAATTTTATATACTGAACCATCACTCGCCCTCGTGCCAAATCCAACCTGTATGTGTGTGTCTTTGAGGAATAGATAGCCGTGCTTGAATGTTTGACTTTTGAGTAACTCTGTTAAGGTGAGGTACCCTTTTACTCGGGAGAACAAGGGGAACGCTGGGTGGTAGGACATTTTTGCCGGCACGGCGATCCCACGGCAACATTTTTGGAAAAGTGCTATTTTTACCTAATTAAGGTTTGCAAGGAGTTCTGGGTAGAAAAACATTGGGGGACCCACGCATGCCATACCTCCCTGGACTCCCCCGGGTGTCTACTTTTCAGAAATGTGTGGGTTTGGTAGGTTTCCCTAGATGGCTGTCTCGCACGGGGCCAGAAACCCAGGTAACCCCTCTTGCAAAAGCTGGAGAATTCATGTCCACCAGCTTTTGCAAGAGGGGTTACCCGGGTTTTTGGCCCCGTGCGAGACAGCCATCTAGGGAAACCTACCAAACCCACACATTTCTGAAAAGTAGACACCCGGGGGCTTCCAAGGAGGTATGGCTTGCGTGCATCCTCCAACGTTCCTTTACCCAGAATCCCTTGCAAACCTCATTTTTTGCTTGGAAAAAATCAGTTTTTTCACACGTTTTAGTGTGGGCAAGCGTGGCATCACTGGGCTCACACAAATTACCTCCCACCCAGCGTTCCCCAAGGTCTCCCGATAAAAATGGTACCTCACTTGCGTGGTTAGGCATAGCGGCTGCTTTAGGAAAAGGCCCAATTCATACTGTGGAGACGAAAACATTACCTTTAGCCAAATAATCTTATTTTTTGAGGGGGTCACCTGAGCTTTTGGCCCGGGGGTTGGCAGGCATCTTTGGAAACTACCAAACCCAAACAGTTCTGAGAACTAGACACCCGGGGGAGTCCAGGGTGGTATGGCATGCGTGGGTCCCTCAATGTTTTCCTACCCAGAAACCCCTGCAAACCTGAAATTTTGGTCCAAAAACCCACTTTTCCATACTTTTTTGGGTGGGATCTCGCTGCCGGAACAAATGTCCTACCACCCAGCGTTTCCCTTGTTCTCCCGAGTAAAATGATACCTCACTTGTGTGGGTGGGCCAAAGGCAAGTGACTTAGGCTGGGGTGCTTAATTTGTAAAACGTAAATGTGAGTAAAAACTACTTTTTTCAAAATTCATTTTTGGGGTGTTCTGCTTTGGGGCACCCACACAAGTGAGGTATCCTTTTACTCGGGAGAACAAGGGGAACGCAGGGTGGTACGACTTTTTTGCCGGCACGGCGATCACACGCCAAAAAGTTTGGAAAAGGGCAATTTTTACCTAATTTTAAGGTTTGCAGAGAGTTCTGGGTAGGAAAACATTGGGGGACCCATGCATGCCATACCTCCCTGGACTCCCCCAGGTGTCTAGTTTTCAGAACTGTTTGGGTTTGCTACTTTGCAAAGAATACCACCGAGCCCCGGGCCACAAATTCAGATCCCCCCCCCCAAAATCAAGGTAGTTTTGCAATAAGGTAATGTAAATTCACCACCGTACGATTTGAACCGTTTCCTGTTGCAGCCACTATGTCTACCCACGCAAGTGAGGTACCGTTTTTTTCGGGAGACCTGGGGGCACGCTGGGTGAGTGGAAATTTGTTGATCCACGCAGATTCCAGAACTTTCCACCACAGAAATGTGAGGAAAATGTGTTTTTTTGGTCAAATTTTTATGTTTTCAAGGGATTCTGGGTAACAAAACCTGGGGGTAGGCAGACGAGTCACCCCATCCTGAATTCCCCTGGGTGTCTAGTTTTCAAAAATGTATAGGTTTGCTAGGTTTCCCTAGGTGCTGGCAGAGTTACGGCGCAAAAACAAAAGGTAGTCTTTTTGTCCGAATCGTGCTAAATTTCACTGGGAAATTGAGGTGCGACCATGCTGCGTTTTGCGCTGTTTCATGTCGCAGCCACTATGCCTACCCACGCAAGTGAGGTACCATTTTTTTCGGGAGACCTGGGGACACGCTGGGTGAGTGGAAATTTGTTGATCCACGCAGATTCCAGAACTTTCCACCACAGAAATGTGAGGAAAATGTGTTTTTTTGGTCAAATATTTATGTTTTCAAGGGATTCTGGGTAACAAAACCTGGGGGTAGGCAGACGAGTCACCCCATCCTGAATTGCCCTGGGTGTCTAGTTTTCAAAAATGTATAGGTTTGCTAGGTTTCCTTAGGTGCTGGCAGAGCTACGGCGCAAAAACAAAAGGTAGTCTTTTTGTCCGAATCGTGCAAAATTTCACTGGGACATTGAGGTGCGACCATGCTGCGTTTTGCGCTGTTTCATGTCGCAGCCACTATGCCTACCCACGCAAGTGAGGTACCATTTTTTTTGGGAGACCTGGGGGCACGCTGGGTGGGTGGAAATTTGTTGATCCACGCAGATTCCAGAACTTTCCACCACAGAAATGTGAGGAAAATGTGTTTTTTTGGTCAAATTTTTATGTTTGTAAGGGATTCTGGGTAACAAAACCTGGGGGTAGGCAGACGAGTCACCCCATCCTGAATTGCCCTGGGTGTCTAGTTTCCAGAAATGTATAGGTTTGCTAGGTTTCCCTAGGTGCTGGCAGAGCTACGGCGCAAAAACAAAAGGTAGTCTTTTTGTCCGAATCGTGCAAAATTTCACTGGGAAATTGAGGTGCGACCATGCTGCGTTTTGCGCTGTTTCATGTCGCAGCCACTATGCCTACCCACGCAAGTGAGGTACCATTTTTTTCGGGAGACGTGGGGGCACGCTGGGTGAGTGGAAATTTGTTGATCCACGCAGATTCCAGAACTTTCCACCACAGAAATGTGAGGAAAATGTGTTTTTTTGGTCAAATATTTATGTTTTCAAGGGATTCTGGGTAACAAAACCTGGGGGTAGGCAGACGAGTCACCTCATCCTGAATTTCCCTGGGTGTCTAGTTTTCAAAAATGTATAGGTTTGCTAGGTTTCCTTAGGTGCTGGCAGAGCTACGGCGCAAAAACAAAAGGTAGTCTTTTTGTCCGAATCGTGCAAAATTTCACTGGGAAATTGAGGTGCGACCATGCTGCGTTTTGCGCTGTTTCATGTCGCAGCCACTATGCCTACCCACGCAAGTGAGGTACCATTTTTTTCGGGAGACCTGGGGGCACGCTGGGTGAGTGGAATTTGTTGATCCACGCAGATTCCAGAACTTTCCACCACAGAAATGTGAGGAAAATGTGTTTTTTTGGTCAAATATTTATGTTTTCAAGGGATTCTGGGTAACAAAACCTGGGGGTAGGCAGACGAGTCACCCCATCCTGAATTCCCCTGGGTGTCTAGTTTTCAAAAATGTATAGGTTTGCTAGGTTTCCCTAGGTGCTGGCAGAGCTACGGCGCAAAAACAAAAGGTAGTCTTTTTGTCCGAATCGTGCTAAATTTCACTGGGAAATTGAGGTGCGACCATGCTGCGTTTTGCGCTGTTTCATGTCGCAGCCACTATGCCTACCCATGCAAGTGAGGTACCATTTTTTTCGGGAGACGTGGGGGCACGCTGGGTGGGTGGAAATTTGTTGATCCACGCAGATTCCAGAACTTTCCACCACAGAAATGTGAGGAAAATGTGTTTTTTTGGTCAAATGTTTATGTTTGTAAGGGATTCTGGGTAACAAAACCTGGGGGTAGGCATACGAATCACCCCATCCTGAATTGCCCTGGGTGTCTAGTTTTCAGAAATGTATAGGTTTGCTAGGTTTCCCTAGGTGCTGGCAGAGCTACGGCGTAAAAACAAAAGGTAGTCTTTTTGTCCGAATCGTGCTAAATTTCACTGGGAAATTGAGGTGCGACCATGCTGCGTTTTGCGCTGTTTCATGTCGCAGCCACTATGCCTACCCACGCAAGTGAGGTACCATTTTTTTCGGGAGACCTGGGGGCACACTGGTTGCATGGAAATTTGTTGATCCACGCAGATTCCAGAACTTTCCACCACAGAAATGTGAGGAAAATGTGTTTTTTTGGTCAAATATTTTTGTTTGAAAGGGATTCTGGGTAACAAAACCTGGGGGTAGGCAGACGAGTCACCCCATCCTGAATTGCCCTGGGTGTCTAGTTTTCAGAAATGTATAGGTTTGCTAGTTTTCCCTAGGTGCTGGCAGAGCTACGGCGTAAAAACAAAAGGTAGTCTTTTTGTCCGCATCGTGCTAAATTTCACTGGGAAATTGAGGTGCAACCATGCTGCGTTTTGCGCGGTTTCATGTCGCACCTACTATGCCTACCCACGCAAGTGAGGTACCATTTTTTTCGGGAGACCTGGGGGCACGCTGGGTGGGTGGAAATTTGTTGATCCACGCAGATTCCAGAACTTTCCACCACAGAAATGTGAGGAAAATGTGCTTTTTTGGTCAAATTTTTATGTTTGTAAGGGATTCTGGGTAACAAAACCTGGGGGTAGGCAGACGAGTCACCCCATCCTGAATTGCCCTGGGTGTCTAGTTTTCAGAAATGTATAGGTTTGCTAGGTTTCCCTAGGTGCTGGCAGAGTTACGGCGCAAAAACAAAAGGTAGTCTTTTTGTCCGAATCGTGCTAAATTTCACTGGGAAATTGAGGTGCGACCATGCTGCGTTTTGCGCTGTTTCATGTCGCAGCCACTATGCCTACCCACGCAAGTGAGGTACCATTTTTTTCGGGAGACCTGGGGGCACGCTGGGTGGATGGAAATTTGTTGATCCACGCAGATTCCAGAACTTTCCACCACAGAAATGTGAGGAAAATGTGTTTTTTTGGTTAAATTGTTTTGTTTGAAAGGGATTCTGGGTAACAAAACCTGGGGGTAGGCAGACGAGTCACCCCATCCTGAATTGCCCTGGGTGTCTAGTTTTCAGAAATGTATAGGTTTGCTAGGTTTCCCTAGGTGCTGGCAGAGCTACGGCGCAAAAACAAAAGGTAGTCTTTTTGTCCGAATCGTGCTAAATTTCACTGGGAAATTGAGGTGCGACCATGCTGCGTTTTGCGCTGTTTCATGTCGCAGCCACTATGCCTACCCTCGCAAGTGAGGTACCATTTTTTTCGGGAGACCTGGGGGCACACTGGATGGATGGAAATTTGTTGATCCACGCAGATTCCAGAACTTTCCACCACAGAAATGTGAGGAAAATGTGTTTTTTTGGTCAAATTTTTTTGTTTGAAAGGGATTCTGGGTAACAAAACCTGGGGGTAGGCAGACGAGTCACCCCATCCTGAATTGCCCTGGGTGTCTAGGTTTCAGAAATGTATAGGTTTGCTAGGTTTCCCTAGGTGCAGGCAGAGCTACGGCGCAAAAACAAAAGGTAGTCTTTTTGTCCGAATCGTGCAAAATTTCACTGGGAAATTGAGGTGCGACCATGCTGCGTTTTGCGCTGTTTCATGTCGCAGCCACTATGCCTACCCACGCAAGTGGGGTACCATTTTTTTCGGGAGACCTGGGGGCACACTGGGTGGATGGAAATTTGTTGATCCACGCAGATTCCAGAACTTTCCACCACAGAAATGTGAGGAAAATGTGTTTTTTTGGTCAAATTATTTTGTTTGAAAGGGATTCTGGGTAACAAAACCTGGGGGTAGGCAGACGAGTCACCCCATCCTGAATTGCCCTGGGTGTCTAGTTTTCAGAAATGTATAGGTTTGCTAGGTTTCCTTAGGTGCTGGCTGAGCTACGGCGTAAAAACAAAAGGTAGTCTTTTTGTCCGAATCGTGCTAAATTTCACTGGGAAATTGAGGTGCGACCATGCTGCGTTTTGCGCTGTTTCATGTCGCAGCCACTATGCCTACCCACGCAAGTGAGGTACCATTTTTTTCGGGAGACCTGGGGGCACGCTGGGTGGGTGGAAATTTGTTGATCCACGCAGATTCCAGAACTTTCCACCACAGAAATGTGAGGAAAATGTGTTTTTTTGGTCACATTTTTTTGTTTGAAAGGGATTCTGGGTAACAAAACCTGGGGGTAGGCAGACGAGTCACCCCATCCTGAATTCCCCGGGTTGTCTAGTTTTCAAAAATGTATAGGGTTGCTAGGTTTCCCTAGGTGCTGGCAGAGCTACGGCGCAAAAACAAAAGGTAGTCTTTTTGTCCGAATCGTGCTAAATTTCACTGGGAAATTGAGATGCGACCATGCTGCGTTTTGCGCGGTTTCATGTCGCAGCCACTATGCCTACCCACGCAAGTGAGGTACCATTTTTTTCGGGAGACCTAGGGGCACGCCGGGTGGGTGGAAATTTGTTGATCCACGCAGATTCCAGAACTTTCCACCACAGAAATGTGAGGAAAATGTGTTTTTTTGGTCAAATATTTATGTTTGCAAGGGATTCTGGGTAACAAAACCTGGGGGTAGGCAGACGAGTCACCCCATCCTGAATTGCCCTGGGTGTCTAGTTTTCAAAAATGTATAGGTTTGCTAGGTTTCCCTAGGTGCTGGTTGAGCTACGGCTCAAAAACAAAAGGTAGTCTCTTTGTCCAAAGAGCTTAAGATTTCACTGGGAAATTGAGGAGCGACCACGTTGCATTTTGTGCCGTTTCCCGTCGTAGGCACAAGGCCGACCCACACAAGTGAGGTACCATTTTTTTCAGGAGACCTGGGGGCACGCTGGGTGGGTGGAAATTTGTTGATCCACGCAGATTCCAGAACTTTCCACCACAGAAATGTGAGGAAAATGTGTTTTTTTTGTCAAAATCTGAGCTTTGCAAGGGATTCTGGGTAACAAAACCTGGTGTTAGGCAGTCGAGTCATCCCATCCTGAATTCCCCTGGGTGTCTACTTTTCAAAAATGTATAGGTTTGCTAGGTTTCCCTAGGTGCCGGAAGAACTAGGGTGCAAAAACTACAGATAGGCACTTTGCCAAAAAAGGGTCAATTTGTAACTGCAAAATTTAGGTGTGACCACGTTGCATTTTGCGCCGTTTCCTGTCGCAGGCACAAGGCCGACCCACACAAGTGAGGTACCGTTTTTATCGGGACACTTGGGGTAATTCAGATTTGTAAATCAACTGTTATTACCAATTGAGCTTTCTTGCATTTCTCCCTTTGAATGAAAGATATTGTGTAGAAAAAAAAACTTTATGAAAAATGACCAATAATTCTCATGCTAGTATGAGTATTCCCAACTTTGAAAATGTGCAATTATATACT
Source organism: Lissotriton helveticus (assembly GCF_964261635.1). Taxonomy (NCBI): domain Eukaryota; kingdom Metazoa; phylum Chordata; class Amphibia; order Caudata; family Salamandridae; genus Lissotriton; species Lissotriton helveticus. The sequence continues at coordinate 405,298,738 of NC_136069.1, read as the reverse complement.
GTTTCTGAACTCTATAATTTGTACCCAATTCATACATACATAGGTGTCTTTCATACAGATTATTCCATGTGTACATTTTCCAAGACAAAGTGCACTATACCCAGTAAATGAAAAAATACCATTGCAAGTTGCTGCTCAGTTTTTGGTTCTGGGTTCGTCGGGTTCTTGGTGAAACTACAAGTCCCATATATCCCCACAACCAGGAAGGTCTAATGGATGTAACGGTATATTGCTTTCCAAGAGCTGTCAAAATTAGAGAAAGTTATAGGTGAAAACGTTGAGACAAAAGGCCGTTGTTTTCAACAAATTTTCAAATATTCCAATATCTAACTGTTAGTTTCTATAACGAAACCTTCATGGATTTAGACAAATGACCCCTTTCTGAATTCAGAATTTTGTCTATTTTTCGGAAATGTAAAGCTTTCCAGGATCCATTATTGCTTTCAAACTCATTTCTACCATTAACTGGAAGGAGGTGGAAAGCTCTAAAAATAGCAAAAATAGGCTATGTCCCAGAAAAATGCCAAAACTGAGTGAAAAATTTCGGTTCTCTGACAAAACACTATCATTCCCTAAAAGCTGAGAAAATGGAGAATTCAGCCCCACAAACCCTTTTTTGATACCATATTCAGGGAAAAAGCCAGAGGCTTTCATTTGCAGCCCGTTTTTCCCATTTTTCTGAAAAAAACAAAAAAAACACTATATTTTGGTTAATTTCTGGGACCCCTCCAAGGGAATCCACAAACCCTGGGCGCCTTTAGAATCCCCATGATGTTGGAAGAAAAGGACGCAAATTTGGCGCGGATCCCTTATGTGGTCAAAAAGTTACAAGGGCCTAAGCGCGCACTACCCCAAAACACCAAAAAAAGCCTTAGCACAGGAGGGGGAAAAGGCCTAGCAGCGAAGGGGTTAAATGGCACCCCTTGAGGGTCCAACACCTTCCCCAAATATAGTTAGATTGGAGTGGGAATCATAAATGTCCCTGTTTTAGTGTCCAACATCTTCCCCAAATTGATATGGATTTAAGTGGGAATAGTAGATGTCAACCCTTTAGTGTCCAACATCTTTCCCCAAAAATGGTTAGTTTCGAGTGGGAATAGTAAATGCTACCCCTTCAGTGTCCAATACCTTTCCCGAATTGGCTTAGATTGGAGTGTGAATAGTAAATGTTACCCTTTAGTGTCCAACTCCTTCCCCAAATTTTCTACAATAAAGATACTTCACACATTTTTCTGTTTTTATTTGTTTCCAATTTCTTAACATTTAGAAACAAATGTACTTCGAGTAAAACATTTACATATTTTTAAAGTTAAGTTAATTAAACTTTTTTTCTCTATTTGCTTAACAATAAAAAAATCAGGTAAATCATATTTATGTACATTTCTATATTATACATTTTAAACTCTTATTTTTCATTCTTAAGAATTGTTTTACATTTATTAACTTTTATATATATAAGTTCAACATTATTCTAACATTTTTTATTAGTATATATTCAATAGTTGTATATATTTTATACTATTATTTAATATATACTTTACTCTTTTTCATGAATATTTGTAACATTGTTTGATATGTTTTACATCTTTCGTAATTGTTTACAGTTTTTTAAACATTTATTCAACTTTTTAAAAACATTTCCTAATCATGTTTATCGGGAGATAATCTTTTGTTTTGTTTAATTTAGAGCCAATGTTTTGTTATCTATTAGTGTTACTGTGCTGCTGTTCGTTGGAAAATGCAAGCCTTTTTTAAGGATTTTCAAGGGTTTTTATGGTAGAGGGGGTTTAGGAGGGATGTTTAGAAGTTAGTATTAGTGTTGTTTGTGGGTTATTGGTATGTTTAGATGTACTGCTGTGGGTGTTTTACACTAGTTTGTCGTTTTGCATTTTTACCCTGTTTTCCTCAGTTTTAATAATGTATTATTATGCTATGTTAAATTGTTTGATGTTAGTCGTATTTTGATGAATAACTTATTGCATTTGGTGAATGTAATGTGTTTTGCGGGTGGGTTTTTAAAATTTATTTTACAGGTTTTTGTCTGTGAATGCAATCTATGGGCATTTGGTATTTACTTTTTTTAAGAGAAAATCAATTTTGGTTTATAATAAACAAATGTTTTTAACATTGATTCAGATTTCCCAGAGTGGTTCTTTTTTTAACAATTTTCTTATGGAACCTTAACACTTTGGATTGCTTCAAGGCATTTCAATTGGATTCATTATATTTTTGCATTTTTTGAGGGTACTTTTTGATTCAGTTTCTCATTTTTGGTGGATTATCTGCAGTTACAGAACAGTACATTTTAATTTTCTCATTTATTTTGTGTGGGAAGTATGACATTATATTGTTTATGTTAAATGTATGTGATTATTATGTGGAAATGTTTGATTATGTGTTGTAATTATTTTATGTGATGGATTGAGTATAATTGTATCTATTTCTTTTAAAAACAATATTTTATTTGCTTTTTTACAATGCTTAAACACAACTAGCATGCCACATAAATCCATCATCCACCACCCATCGTCTCCCCATCCTCCCCCCTCCTCAAAGACCATATGTTCTGCCTCATGGCCCTCCAGCATTACATTGTTTCTCCAGGGATCACAAGACAGTGGAGTAGTCCCCCAAATAAATCCATTTCTTAACAGAAGTAGGCAAGCTCTCTTCCACTCTGGCTCACAATCCTCCATCTAATCTGTGGTGTCTGCTCCACTTCCCCCAAACCCTATTAAACTCCTTCGGGCACCCCCTCGCCTTATACGTAATCCTCTCTGAGGCCATATACAAGTCCATCCCCCTTCTCTATTCATCGAGCCCTGGCGGAGCAGGGGCCCCCCACTCCTTTGCCACATCTCTCTTCGCTACTACCAGAGCCAAAGCTACAAAGATCAGGAGTGGGCGGCTTAAGTCAATATCGTTTGCAACACCGAGCAGGACCAATTTAGGATCCAGTAGTAGGGTGACTTCCAGAACCTCATTCATTTCCCTCAGGACCTCTACCCAATACTGCTGAATGTTGGTGCACTGCCAGATAATATGGTCGAAATCCCCCCTCTCTTGTCCACATCTGAGACATCTTGTGTCGTCGGCCCTTCCCTTCCGCTGTGGGAGCACTCTATAGTATTAGGCTCTATGCAGGATCTTAAACTGAATGAGCCGTAAGCGGGACTTGATGGCCACTTCCCTTGGGTGAATTAGGGCCATATCCCAGTCCACCGTATCCATTTCCTCCACGTCCCGCTCCCATGATTCTCTAGATTTTACAAGCTCGTCTGGTATATTATTAATCAATGTTTTATATGTCAGAGAGACTGCCTTGCATGGGATGTGTTCTTGTAGCAATCGCCTCTCCAATGGTGCATACTCTGGTAAGGGTCCCACTAGAGTCCTTTCCGCCCGCCATGCATGTCTCAGCTTTGCATAGCGATAGAACCCTGTTTGATGCAGCCCAAATTCCACCCTCAAAGCTCTGAAAGACTTTAGCTCCCCTTTCTGCTGCAAGTCCCCCAGTGTGGAGATACCAATGTCGTCCCATCTCTGGAACCCACGCAGTTTGTGCAGCTCCTCCATCCAAGAACAATGCCATATCGGGGTCTGTTTTGTCGGTGTATTCTTCCAGCCTATTACCCTGGTCGCCCTCTCCCAAATCCCCAGCGCAACCCTAGTGGCCGACAGCAGCCGGCACCTCCCCTTGCCCTCATATATATAGTAAAGGCAGTTACGCCACACCATAGTTCTCCTCTCTAGTACGTAGGTTGGATGCTCCGCCGGGCGTGTAACCATTCATTGATGGGGGCTAGATGTTCCGCTGAGTAGTAGGCTTCGACGTTTGGCAGCGAAATTCCATTATTGTACTGATTCCGCTGCAAGATTCCCATTGCGACCCTGGACTGTTTTCCAAGCCACAGAAAGGAACGCAACTCTGCATTTATATCAATAAAAACCCATCGGGGAGAGTATTCGTTCTGAAGGGCGTCCAAAAATCTTGGTAACGTTATCATTTTAAACATAGCTGCACGGCCCAAAATCGTGAGGGGAAGCGCCTTCCACCTTGCCGCATCCTCTGCAAAATTGTCCATCACCCGCTGGACGTTCTTCCTGTACGAGAGGTTTCTATCTAGTGTCATATACACCCCCTAATACACAAATCCCTCATCCATAATTCTCAGTGTTCCCGGCAGGTAGGACCAGTCCTCCCCCCCCCCTGGGGTCGTAGAGGATGGATTTATGCCAGTTAATCTGATAGCCGGCATGGGCACCATATCGGTCCAGAACCTCAAACAAGGTCGGGATTGTGGTGGCTGGGTGGGAAATATATAATAGAACATCGTCTGCATATAACGATATTTTCTCTTCGTGGGAGTCAGACTGGTCAATCCTAAAATCCCGAATATTCTTATTCTGTCTGATCTTGCAAGCCACCACCCCTATAGTCAGGTCAAAGAGCAACAGGGACAGGGGGCACCCCTTGTGGGTCCCTCTCCTTATAGGGAAGTCCCCAGATAACACCCCGTTGACCCTGACTCTGGCTCTCGGGTCCGTGTACAGTAGCCGCACCCACGTCCTTAACTTAGGTCCGAACCCAAACTTGGACAACACTCCTTCAAGGAAGGGCCAGTGCACTGCGTCAAACGCCTTTTCAGCATCCAGGGATAGCAGTAAGTAAGGGTCCTGACGAGCATGCACTTCCATCAACCAATTATGGGTCCTTCTGAGATTGTCTGGTCGCCCTATCTGGCAGAAAGCCGGTCTGGTCTAAATGGACCAAGTTAGAGATCACCCGCCGTAGTCTCAGGGCTAAAATCGTTGCTAGGAGTTTGACCTCTACGTTTAAAAGTGATATAGGGCTGTACGATGCGCAATCCTCTGGGGGCTTACCTGCTTTATGTATCGGAATAATTGTGGCCATGCGTAGGTCAGGTGGTAGCATGCCCTCCTGAGCCGCTCCCTCAAACAGTGCCAAAAGGTGGCATGCAAGGAGAACCGCTGTTTTCTTAAAGAATTCAGGTGGAAACCCGTTAGGGCCAGGGGACTTTCCCAGGCGAAGTCTGGTCAGGGCCTCATTAATTTCATCTATGGATATACCCCACTCTAAATCTCGTTGATCTTCGCCCGAACGTGCGGGGATGTCGATTTGGGCCATGTATCTTAACGCATCCTCTTGTGTACCTTGATTCCTTGCCTCCTAAAAGGTCCTATAATACGCCTCGAAGCTCTGAGCCACCTGTGTGTCCGTCCGCTTCATTTGTCCATGTGCATCCCTCACCTGCTCTGCCCACCGGGCATCTCTCTCTTTCTTGCTCAACCATGCCAGGAGTCTCCCGGACTTATCCCCAACCTCATACAGCCTATGGAGAGTTGCAAGTGCCTGCGCTTTTGCCTCCCCCGTCACCAGGTCCTTATATTGTTGCTGCGCATCCCGAAGCCTCCTAAGGGTTCGAGAATCTTTATGCATCTCATGATCATGTTCCAGGTCCAAGATCTGGGCTTTCTCCTGTGTTTTCCGCTTTACCCAGGCTAGCCTGTTCTGCACCCTGTCTCGCATAACCCCCTTAAGGGCTTCCCAGAGAACCACCCCGGATGATACAGAGCCCACATTGTTGGCAAAATAGACCTTCACATCCGCTCTCAGGCCCTTCAATAGATCTTTATCCTGCAAGTCCCAGGCCGTTAGCCGCCAGTTCTTTGCCCCCACCTGTCGGCGTCCCCCCATCCTTACCAGGAGTGGCAAGTGGTCCGATATACCTATAGCTTTGTACTCCGCCATGTCCTCCACACTCAGTGTCTGCCTGGATACAAAGATATAGTCTAGTCTCGAGTACACCACATGGGCCCCAGAAAAATTAGAGTAGATGCTATCGTCTGGATGCAGCCACCTCCACACGTCCACTAGTCCCAAGGTGGAGATAGTTCTAGCCAAAGGAGTCAGGGCAGCATCCCTAGGTCTTCCTCCTGATCTGTCCTGCACAGAAGACATGACATCATTAAAGTCCCCTCCTATCACCTGCAGGGTCTCTGAGGAGTTCAATAATATGTCTGCAATACCTGACATTGTCCTGGCTTGTGGTTTCGGTGGTGCATATACGGAGACAATTGTGAGCTCCAGTCATCGCCATGTAGAGGGAGTTAGGCTCTGGACTCCTTGGTGTGAATGACAGTCCCAATTATGACATGCTGAAACAAAACCCCTCCTCCCCCTAACAAACAACTCCAACTGTAGTGCAGATTCCTCCAGATCCACCCTCCCCCTCATTCCCAAGAAAAAAGTAGCTGACCCCCTACGTCCCCTCCCACTCCACCTCCCTCTCCCCTCCAATCCCTTCGCCATCACACGACAGAGAATAGGCCTTCCAGGTGAAGGAGGTCTGTCGCCCATCCAATCTAACCCCTCAGAAAATCTTCCCTGTGGTCGTTAACCCAGAAACCTACACAATTATACGTGCAAACAAACGTGAACAGTAGAAAACATTAGATCACCAAACAGAGTAGATTATAAGGGGTTGTCCAACTTGCGTGCTCTCCGGCCACTTAGTCCATACTCGGTCAGCCCACCGTGTCCTATTTTCACGAATGTGAGTCCAGGTGTTCCCCCTACGACGTCTCGGCTTCCTGTGCCGGGTCCTGTTCCAGTTTGTTGATTGCCACTACCAGGGGACGTAAAGATTGTTCGTCCGTGGTCTCACCCTCCGATGAAGTACCACCAGCCTCTTCCTCCGCCTCCATTTGTGCATTCCCAGCGAGGCAGTGGAACCTGGTGCCTGTCAGCCGACCGGGGTCCAGGGAGGCCGAGCTCCGCCTCGCCACCAAACTGATCCTTTCACAGGGTAAGGGGTCGGCACCACCCTCCTACTGCCACACGTTTGCCTCAGTCTCTGCGGCCTTGGCGTTCCCGTCAAGGTCTCACTGGATTTCCTAGAATCCGATACCCTCCGAGGCCCTCCCGCGTCTCATACCAGGGGGGGGACGCTCCTCCAGCCACTGCCAGGCATCCTCCGGATGTGAGAAAAAGTAAGTTCGCTCTTTGTAGATGACCTTTAACTTGGCAGGGAAAAGCAGCATGTACTGAATGTGTAGATCCCTCAATTTAGCCTTCACCGCATCAAAGGAGTGCCTCTGTTTCTGCACCTCCTGGCTATAGTCCGGGAATATCATGATATGCATGTTCTCCAGGCGGATGTCCCCAAGCTTCCGCGTTTCCCGCAGGATCATGTCTCTGTCCACAAAATTCAGGAAGCGGGCAATGACTGGTCGTGGTCTGGCCCCCACCAGCGGTTTTGCCAGCAGTGCCCGATGGGCCCGCTCAATCACAAAGCAAGTCGAGAACTTGTCTTTTGGGAAAGTGCCTAGCAGCCAGGATCTCAGGAACTCCGCCATATTGTTTCCTTCAATGCCTTCCCAAAATCCCACAAAACGCGGGTTATTACGCCTGGCTCTGTTTTCTGCGTCGTCCACCTTCCATAGAAGCTGTTTATGTGAGGATTGGAGCTCCCTTAGGCCCTTCTTCAAGTCCTGAATAGTGTCTTCGGCCTCACCTAGTCTTGTCTCTGCCACTGTCACTCGCTCCATCAAATTTCGGAAGTCCTGCCGCTTGAGCGTGACCTCAGAGCCTACCTCACCGATCTTGGTTTCCAGAGCCGCACAGGATGCCTGTATGTCCTCTCGTGATACTTGTATGGCCTCCATCAAAAGTGCTGTGTCCATACGCACTTCCGGTGAGTCAGTCTCCTGGGGACGAGGCGCTGTGGTGTAGTGGTCTAGGGTCCCCTGCCAGGGAGTCCTGAGCTCTCTATCTTTCTTGCCCATATTGTATCGTCCACTACCTGCTAATTGTATCTATTTTGGTTAGTGATAGTTACATTCTTTAAAAAATACTTTATAGATATTTTTATCATATCATTCTTTATTACTATTGTGATTTGTTTGACTGATTTAATAAAATATTATATTTATTATTTAAAACAATAGATTTGGTATGTTGGTTTAGAGTTTGTCATACTTTTTGAGGACTTTGGTAGGTTGATATTTATTTTATAATATGCTTTAGGCTATCATTTCTAAGTAATGTTGTCCTTTGTTATTTATGAAGAGTTTCACTTTAAAATTGTAGCGTATTCTACATTCTTTTGGTTTGTTTGCTAAGTTTAGGGGCAATTTGATTAATAGATTGCTCCATTTGTAGTTCTTGGTAGCTTTGCTCTTGTTGTAATGCTTCTATAAATGTGTATATTGTGAGTGCTGGTTGATTTCTGCCTAGTAGGGATTGGAAGGCATTATGCCATCCTTCCACCACATTGTTTGTTTTGGCATCCCGTGTCATGGTGCTGTCAAAGACATTATACTATGTTATTTGAAATGTGGGTTTTCGTGTGTGTCCGGAGCAATGCAGTCTGCCAACCAAATTAGTCCATTAGGGTACTAAGTTTGACTTCATTTTGTTGGCAGAAAGGACTTTCTATTAGTAAATTGCAGTGGTTGGTTATCTCTGTGATAGGGACATAGGCTAGTGCTATTGATTATTTGATTTCAAAGGTATATTGGCTGTTTGTGAAATATTCTACTTTTAGTGAAGATTTTTAGAGGTGTCTTCTTTTACCATGATTGAAATGAAGGTATGAATCATAGCTTGTTTAAAGTCTGCAATTATTTTTTGGGGTAGTAGTTATTTTATTATTTCATGTTTTATAAGTTTTAAGAGCTCGTAGTAAGTTCTGCTTTGTTAATTTGTTAGTATGGCATATGTAAAAGAGATATTTGTGTTTTGACATTCACCATGTATGTTGTACATCTGAGTAAAGGGCTTATGACACATTTAGAAGGTCCCATCAATCATCCAGGTTGACACTGGCTAAGTTTTATTAAGTTGTTTGCTGCAGAGAATAATAGAATTTGTTTCAATATTTAGGTTGTCATGTAAAAGGAAAGGTTCCAGAGTGTGGCCCTCAATATGATGTTGGTTGAACTGCAACCGATGGCTGACCGACATCTGCTGCCGAAGTCCGACTGTCACATTAAGATGCATGGGGGTCGGAGGCAGGACAGAGGAACTGACCGATGGTTTTGACGGACTCAAGTAGCCCGTCTGACCATCAGAATATAATTCCCTACAAAGGGATTTTGATGTCACTTTCAGACAGCCTTTCAATGGCGGTCTGACCACCATTGAAAGGCTGCCAGAAACTGACTTTGGGGGCCCTACCAGGGCCCCTGTCACTTCGTGGCCTCCTCTATGAAGCCTGAGAGGCACCTGTGGGGCCCCCCAAACATCCATGCACTATGTGGCAGGCACCGCATGATGCCTGCCACACGGTACATGGATGTTTCTAGACATACCCTTTAAAATTGAGGGATGTGCTGCAGCACTTTTCTGGCCACCAGCACATGCCGCAATAGTAATGGATATGATTCTGACCACTGTGCTGGCGGTCGCACCTTAATGCGTTGGGTGGGAACTCTGACTGTTTGTCAGTCGGTCCCATTCCAGATACGATGTTGGTCACACGCTCGCCTGACCAGCATTGTAATCAGCCCCTGTGTATAATTGTTAAATGTTCAGGTATGTCTATGTTTTGGTATCTTCTATGGGCAGGTGGGGCATCCCTGGTGGGTCTGGGATTAGTTACCAAAAAACTCCATCAAGTTCCGTGGAGTTCCGTGAGAGGGCAGAGTATTGCTTACCACCCCTAGTACACAGCAGTGCAGTGAGCAAAGGGGCGCATGCACTTCAGATATATTCTACTGGTCCACTGAGCATTGCAGTTAGAGAATGAGCGCCTAAACGAGTGCTATATCTCCTGGCTCAGGGAGCATGGCAGTGGGCAAAGGGGTGTGTACACTTGTGATATATGAGGACTTCGCTGCTGTTCGTATTGAGCTGAGTGGCGAATGATCTCCTTTTTGGGCCCATTGATCACTCACTCCACAGTTAGTGATTTTTTGGTGACAATATCCAAAAAGTCCAGCCTACCTGCATTGGTGCGCTTCTGCCGTTGTGTGTCAAAGAGCTTAGTGTGGGCCGGAGTAGCAGTCCTGAATTCCCTGCTTCTGAGCATCAAGCCTCCTGGAGCATCCTGGTGCCTGCCTTAAGTCTGGAGAGTGGAGGACAGATCGGGAACTGGGGTTGAAGGTTCAAGGTGAATAAGGTGTTAATATGTTTAATTACCTTGTCAGTTGTGTGTTGTTTGGGAGAGCCTGGTCAATGCTGCCTTATCTTGAGCAGGAGATGGGGAACAGCAGGAAGGGCCAGGTTTGCCCTCAAGGAGAGCAGATCGATGAAAGGCTACCTGCCAACTGCAGTGGGAAATCCAGAGAGAGCGTGCCTTGGCAGCATGGGCGGGCTGCTGGCATGTCAGGATAGCTGAATCAATGCACACCAACTCTTTAACACCTTTAAAAACTCAGCGTGAAAAAGAGACAATAGCAGTGCCTAATGCTATAAAATGTATAGCATTTCCTGCATGTAATGAGTCTGAAGAGTGCCTTTAATAGTGCAGGTTTCTGCTCAGTTTCAGGCCAGGTAGTTGGGAAACACTTTTGTGCTTGGGGCAAAGCATGGCCGAGGCCGCACACCATAATTTCACTTATTAGAATTCAACTTACCCTTTGTCGAGTGTGTTGTAATTTCAGTGTGCATTCTACCATTTATTGAGGTGCACTCTACTCCTCTGTCCTGTTCTCGTATGCCTGCAATAATAAATGGATAGCGCTCAAGTCACAGAAGGGTACTGTAAATCTGGCAGAATTGTGAGCTGCTGATTGGTAATGACGTCATCCACTTCTCACTGACTCTCAGAGTTTGACTCAGTGAGCAATGATGAGCAACAACACTTGAATGACTGAGTAAGTCACTCCAATACTGGCTGATGCGCTGTCCCACTGGTGCCACTGTTTGCCCGTATGCCAGCCTCAGTTCCTTTCCTCCTTTTCCAGCCCTCCACAGCACACACGTCCAAACCAGTAAGCAATTGTGCTAGAAACAAACTACAACATTGGGAACTCACCCCAGTACCCACACTCTGCAGTGCCTTCATAGGGGCATATTAAGGTTGTTAGACCTGGCATCATTGGCGTGAGTCTCCCTTCCATTTTTGGCGGATTGCCTCCTCTGTTTTGATATGTTTTTGCTGGATTTATGCTTTGGGCACTGTGCCACTGCTAATCAGTGCCACAGTGCAAACTCAGAATAATAAAATACATCTTTTAGTAAAGGTTATTTTAATATTCTGTGTTTGCAAACATAACTTTTAGAAAGCAGGTATTTGCTCGCCTAACGATTTGATCTGCCTCTGCTGGGTTGTGTATTTCTTGTCTGGGTTTGTGAGTGACAGGGCTGGGGAATTCCATGAGACAGGCTGGGACAGCCCAGTGGTGAACAGAGAGATTTACATCCAGAGATATCCATCTGTAGTGTTATCACTGTATTACTGTGTATATTCACAAATGCTTAACACACTGCCTCTGGGATAAGCCTGTTTGCTCGTGCCAAGCTACCAAGGGGGTGAGCAGGGGTTATCAAGGAGTGTAATCCCTTTATCCTGACTTAGAAGTAAGGGTCCCTATTTGGACAAAGGTGAATACCATTGCCAACTAGAGACCCCTTGATCTAACAAAGGTTTTTCTGGGCCATACGTATTTTGGAGGCCCCTGTTGGAAACCGCTTTGAATTTATGATCCAATTGTAGCTCTTTCATGGTCTTTTTGGCCATGTCAATGACATTGCACAGGCAGACTGCTCTAAATTTAAAATGTGTTTCCCCTTAGTACTCAGGGATGTAACGTGTAACTTGGTATATATTCCCTGCCATAACATCTCCTTCAGTTCAAACTCACTCGCTATGCTATATCATGTGTTCAACTCAGATCTCAGTGTTCTGCCACACCACTTTTAGAGTCCACCAGCCGCCATTGAATCCAAAAGCTCAGTGTGAGCAAGATGGAGTTCAGGCCAGGTACAGAAATCATGCAGACCCCATTATAGTACCTTGGATGTGTCGGAAATTAAAGATGGTACATCGCGCAGAATAGGTGAGGCATCTTGGTTACAGGTGAGGCATTGGTTCCTTAAGACGGTGCAGGGTCATTGATGCTGCACTGCGCCAGGACGATGCATTGTACAGAGTAGGTGATGCATTGGTTACTAGTGCGAGGCCTCAGTTTATGAAGGTGACACGGCGCCGATGATGCGTCATGTCAAGAGTGTTGACTTCTCAGCATCGAACTCGAACCGCTGGACAAAAGGCGATATGTTGATCAAGATATAAGCAAGGCCGGGGATGCGTTGGAGTTGAGACGGTGCACCATGCACGGCGGTGGTGCATTGTCGAGGCTCACGCTGTGGCAGTTTTTCGGAGGTGCTGTGGTAAAGTCGGGGCTGCGCTGAAGTCGAGGTCATTGCATCGTGCACTCAGCGAGCGGTGTCCACAGCTTCGGTGTAGGCGGCAGTTTCGCAGGCATGCACCGGTTCCGAAGTGATGCTTAGGAGTCGAAGCATCGGTTTCTTGGTTGCAGCACTAAATCCACCTCCAAGGGCCCAGTGCTGGATTTGGTACTACTTGGCAGGTCAAGATGCACAGCAGAGGCGCTCAGGTGCAGGTATCAAGAAGCATGTGGAGTCTTTGACAGTGGCGTTACAAAAGGCCCCCGCAGCCCTTGTAGTGCGATGGACCTGAGCTCCAGGAGACCCTCCTCGGCAAAAGTGATAGGTGGTGGGCCTGGGAGGGGGGCCCCTCCATGTACTTTGCAGAGGGGCCCCCTCAAGTTTTGTTACGCCAGTGGTCTTCGATGTCCCTAGGACTTCAGCAGCAGGAGACATGCTCAGTCAAACCCTTGGAGAGCTTTAGAAAGCAGGATACAGAGAGCAAAGTCTGGTCTTCTCACACGAAGGAGCAGGCAGCAGTCCAACACAGCAAAGCAAGCAGCAGCAAAGTGGAAGTCCCTCCTGGCAGCAAAATAGCTCTTCTTCCTGGCAGAATGTCCTGAGTCTAGAAATGTTCTCTGTATATGGTGTAAGAGGTCAAAGTCCTTATACCCAATTTGGCCTTTGAAGTAGGAAGACTTCAAAGAAAGGTCCTTGTAGTGTACAAGACCCTCACTCTAGCTCAGGAAGGCCCATCAGCCTGGCGATGGATCATCAAGATAGCAGGGCACACCTCAGCTTCTTTTGTGTGTGACTGCCTAGGGTGAATTCACAAAGTTCAACTGTCATCCAGCCCAGACATGTATTCTGGGACAGGCAGAGACACAGAAAGTTAAAGTAAGTAAATGCCAACTTTCTAAAAGTTGCATTTTCAGACCTGCAATTTAAATACCAACTTCCCTAAAAGATGTATTCTTAAATTTTGAATCCCGAGACACCAAACTCCAATTTTCCATCCGCTCCAACTTGGAAGACACTTGTAAGGAGTTACAAGGCAGCTCCAATGCTAACCAATAGGAGAGATAGGCCGTGCAGCACATGTAAAACTCAAACGGGCACATGCATCATTGTCAATTGCATTCGCAAACGGTGCGAATCGCAATTTTTGGCCGTTTGCGAATGCAATTGACAAAATTGGGATGCATCATGTTTTTAGAAATCGCAATCATGTTGCGATTTCTAAAATTGGATTGCATTTAAGAAATCGCAATTTGTGATTTCTTAAATGCAATGCATGAACATTTTAATTTTGCGAATTCGCAAGTAGGGAGAGGTAAATTACCATGAAGTTGACCTTCATGGTAATTTGCGAAAACTTTCAAAAATGCAAAAAACTGCATTTTTGAAAGTTTCATTGTACACACACACATGCCCTTGGGGCAAGTGTGTGTGAAAAATGCACTGAAAGTTATATTTCAGGGGTGCAGAGGGGGGGGGTCTTTTGGACCCCCCCTTCACCCTTGAAATTGCATTCTCAATTTGCGATTCGCAAATTGCTAATCGCAAATTGAGAATGACTCCCCATTCATTCCTAAGGGCCTGTAGGCCCATAGGAATCAATGGGAAGGGATTCCTTAATTGCGATTCGCAAATTGTGAATCGCAATTAAGGAATTTCAAGAAATCGCAAAAAATGTGCGATTTCTTAACGCATAGCCGTTTGCGATTTCTTAATTGCGATTCCTTAATTTTCGCAATTAAGAAATCGCAAACGGCAACAATGATGCATGTGGCTGAAAAGTACATGTCCTACCTTTTAAATACACTGCATCCTATCCAGGGGCTACCTAGGGCCCACCTTAGGGGTGCCCTAATTGTGGTAAACAAGAAGGTTTGGGCCTGGCAAGTAGGTGAACTTGTCAGGTCGACATGGCAGTTTAAAACTGCACACACAAGTTCTGCAGTGGCAGGCCCAAGACATGTTTGAAGGGCTTCTCATGTAGGTGGCACAATCAGTGCTGCAGGCCCACTAGTAGCATTTGATTATGGACCCTGGGCACATGTATTGTGCAGTGTAATAGGACTTGCCAGTGAATCAAATATACCAATCATCAGGAAACCAAACACAATTACATTTTAAACACACAGCACATGCACTTTAGCACTGGTCAGCAGTGCCCAGAGTCCTAAAACCAGCAAAAACCAAGTTCAGCACACTGTCAAAAGCAGGAGATCAAAAACAAAAAGAGTTTACTTAATATTAATGCTACAATGGTGTTAATTTGACATCTTAAAACAGACGTGCCACTACTATTGCAAATTGATGCACTCTATTATTGTTTTAATATGATGGTCATTGTAATAATCGCATATTAGCACTTTACAGTAAATTGACGCACTTTATTATTGCTTTGATATGATGGTTGCTGCAATAATTGCATATTAGCACCTTGAAATGTAATTTGTGCATAAAATGTACATTAGAAACTTTTTTGTTTCAGGTAATTTAGCATTTTAGCATTAATGCTTCGAATTACAACGTGTAAAGTTTCCAGCTGAAATTAACGTTTATTCATTAGAATATCTCCTATTATGTATAAGGAAATAGTATGCTGTGCACGCCATCACCCTTAAAATATAAAATGTGCAATATTACTCTGTAATTATTGATGTTATGTGATTGGATTCTATTTTATTGATACGTTTTAAAATTGTATATATAGGACAGTTTCTTATTTTATGTGCTGGGAAGATGTTTTGCTCGTAATGAATTTTTAGTGATTAATATAGTTATTAAGATTGTGATGTCAAGTCGTTGTGTTTGGAATGATTTTAAGTAATCAAGCAATAAAGATTTACATACAGTAACACAGGACTTGCACATTGGGTAATGGTGTCCCAGGCAGAGGAGCAGAACCAAATATGTATAGGCAGTTGAGTGCTGTACAGTGTCATATCAGCCTCTCCATTGGACAGTAATGCTGGCCCATATAAAAGTGAAACTAATACATTGTAAAGCACTGCTGATAGTGGGGAAACGAGGACTCCCAGATTGAAAAACTTTCCTTTCAATGCTCAAGAGAGGATCCTCAAATTCAAAAGTTCAAAATTCAAAAGTTAGCATACCCTTGTTTCTCTGCTATTTTTATATGTTTTCTGTGCACAACTCAGAAATACTGTTGAAATTAGGAGCGGATTTGTGTTAGCAACGCCCCTTCACAATCAGGAACCGCAGTTTTTCAAATGTATATTACCAAATGCTTTTCTGTTTTTCATATAAATCTTTGCAGAGGGCCTGCCTTTGGATACACTGCTTTGTGTGTGGGGGAAGGGGGAAACAATAATATTACTTCACAATGTTCTTTTTCCACATCTCATTCATTAAAGTGGAGATCTTTGAGAGTTACAAATGGGTGTCAAATATTTTATTGGTTTTTCCGTGCAAAATGTCGAATGGATTACTATATATCATGTAGCCCTGTCTGCTGTGTGCGAGAACGTTCGAATGTAGACTATTGTCCTACAAATCGCCTAAAAATGCCACACATTTCATTAGCGGCAGGCAAGCCGCAAGAAAGGGAAAGATTTACAGACCCTCGACCCTGTAGAATGTCAGGTTTTGTGCATTAGCTATGTCAAAGTTTTTGCGCCCCAATATCCACACTGTGGCATCAAACGAAGGTCGAGCTGAATAATTCTGTCCGGTGGCCCAGAGGACAATATGTCCTTTTAATTGGGGTCCTAAATTATTGTCTAAGAGAAGAACGCAACATAATGATTTACTCCAATTATATTGACGCCTAGAGGAAAAATCGACCACCCACTTTCACATGTGGGGTACAATAGTCTCCTGTTTTAATGGAGCCACACTCTTCCCGTAATATAGTTTTAAGCTTAAAAACAGCACAGGCCACAAAGGGTTACTAGCTTTTCAAAGTCAAGGATCAATGTTGAAAGTGTTTGAAGAATTGTATGATTATTTTTTCGCCCGCAGTAGTTATAAAGGGGCATATTATCAACACAGGCGATAAAATTATAGCTGCTTTTATCGGCAGAAAAACTGCCGCTAAAGCCGCTTTTGCGGCAGAAAACTGCCGCTAATGCAGTTTTCTGCCGATAAAAGCAGCGATAATTTTATCGCCTGTGTTGATCATATGCCCCAAAGTTCTTAGATAATTGTCAACATTTCCTTAGCTTATTTTTCTATTTCCATGTTTATTACAACACCTCACAATATAGTAAACAACGCTGTTGTACAAATCCAATGCTACCCGCCTTTTCTGCAAAATGTCGACATGTACAAGATATAGTATCATATTGAACATCTCTATAAGTAGGGGCATAGATTATATGACAAAATAATATGCAATAAGAGTGTTTATTTGCTTCCTTCTATAGGCACCAACTCATTTGTGACATCCATGTCCATGCAGTTCCCCATTTTCGACCCCTCCACAAACATAAACAATTGACTTTTTTTTTAACACATATTGACCACAATAAATAACTGCGCTTTTTTGGCCTAAAACGGTCTCATTTCATGGAGTGTACATTTCAGTACATAATTGTTTGGTGTTTGGGGTCCATTCTTTAGTGATTTGTGCTAGCAATTCTTCAGATGTGCGAGTTCAGAAAAAAAATGTGTGGGGGGTATGTAGAAATGTGTAAATTTCACAATTCTGTGTTAACAAATAAAACAAGTATTGGCATTTCCAAAAGGCCTGGGGGCCTCATTTATGAGGCCTTGCTTGAGTTTTGCGCTTCCGATGCGTCACTTTTTGTGACGTATCGGCGGCGTAAAACATGCCTCCTGATGCGCACTATTTACAAAGTGACGCATCTAAGCAGATGCGTCACTTTGTAAACCCATGCGCTACATTATACCTGCGTCAGGTATAATGTATGCAGAGGGGGCATTCACCCGCAATATGGCCGGGATGCCCGCCACCCCCTCCCAACACATATCCCCAAGGATGGGAAGTCGGACAATAGTTGAACTTTTGGAAGGCGGGAGGGAGTCACCCTCCCGGCCGTATTTATTAAAATATGAAACAAAATTTAAAACATTAAATAAAAGTTTCATCATTATGCATTATGTACAATTTGTCATTTATTACATTTCGATGCAGTCATGTACTTTTGGCTAACATCCTGAAAATGCATACACTCTAACTCAAATTGTACATCCTAGCATTAAGGGCCAACGGCAAGGTCTTAACCGGTGTCAGATCCCTACTACCGGACTCCCGCCCTCACTGTGTGAGCGGCGCATGCGCAGAGGGCTCTACCCTCATTGCCAACTGTAACTTCCCTTGTCGTGGTGGGGGCCCCCTTACTACTCGACGCCATCTTAAGGGTCGTCCGAGTTCCCGTATGAGGTCTCTGTAGGAAGGACAGCGTGGACTCTGCCCCCATCCCCACACTCTCTATCCGCCGTCGCGGATATCCGGCCCCCGGGAAATTAGTAGGAGGTGCATCTAACCGCCTCCCCCCCTGGGAGGGGCCCATGGCCATCTCCCCATAGGCGCCACATCCTTAGTGGGTGCCGCCTCCCCGTGGAAGGGGCCAATGGCCGTCTTCCCCCGGGCGCTCCCATCCATTGTGGGTGGCGCCCCACTCTAGGGACCTTGAAATAACTGCTCACCGATCATGACCTTACCGCCCGACAAATAAATACGACAGTTGTTTACCTACTAAGGAAAGAAAATTCCACCTCATCTTACTGTGTTATCAACTGCTCTTTCCTGCAAGAAGACACTTCTGCAATGAAAATTCAAATCTTTATTCTCAACGTTCCTTCATTCTCTCACCAAGGAAAAAGAGGCCTATACCTTCATCACTCCTAAAACTTTATTTCCTCCAAACACTTGCTATAAGGGGCTGGTGGGTGGGTCAAAATTGCTGCTTGTTCCGTCGAGGGCTCACGAGCAACGAGTGGGTGCAGCCTTCCGATCCGAGGAACAAGAGGACGATCTTCTGGATTCCCACTCCTTTATTCTTCTGCGGGAGGGCGTGTACCCGTCCCCGATACGCCTACGGGGCGTGGTCTTCCGTCGAGGTGTCTAGGACAACCCCTCTCGGGCGGGGGAAGGCGCGCCCCGGCTACGCCACTTCGGGCATACCAGCCGGGCTACGCCCACCCCGCCCAAAATGGTTTCCCGGGAGGTTCGGGGCACCCATCCATACGTTCGGGGGGACCGAGCGGTCGCCCCTTTTCCATATGGCCGGGATGCCCGCCACCCCCTCCCAACACATATCCCCAAGGATGGGAAGTCGGACAATAGTTGAACTTTTGGAAGGCGGGAGGGAGTCACCCTCCCGGCCGTATTTATTAAAATATGAAACAAAATTTAAAACATTAAATAAAAGTTTCATCATTATGCATTATGTACAATTTGTCATTTATTACATTTCGATGCAGTCATGTACTTTTGGCTAACATCCTGAAAATGCATACACTCTAACTCAAATTGTACATCCTAGCATTAAGTCCAACGGCAAGGTCTTAACCGGTGTCAGATCCCTACTACCAGACTCCCGCCCTCACTGTGTGAGCGGCGCATGCGCAGAGGGCTCTACCCTCATTGCCAACTGTAACTTCCCTTGTCGTGGTGGGGGCCCTCTTACTACTCGACGCCATCTTAAGGGTCGTCCGAGTTCCCGTATGAGGTCTCTGTAGGAAGGACAGCGTGGACTCTCCCCCCATCCCCACACTCTCTATCCGCCGTCGCGGATATCCGGCCCCCGGGAAATTAGTAGGAGGGGCATCTAACCGCCTCCCCCCCTGGGAGGGGCCCATGGCCATCTCCCCATAGGCGCCCCATCCTTAGTGGGTGCCGCCTCCCCGTGGAAGGGGCCAATGGCCGTCTTCCCCCGGGCGCTCCCATCCATTGTGGGTGGCGCCCCACTCTAGGGACCTTGAAATAACTGCTCACCGATCATGACCTTACCGCCACAGACCGGATAGTTGACCGACTATCCGGTCCCCCCAACTCCTCCTAAAGGTCATGCTTCCTCAAACCCCTTAGCCATGAAATGAAGTCTCCTATGAGTAAGTCATTCCCCTCCCTGGACAGGTGAACCCCATCGTTCAGATACATATGATCACCACGAATACACCCATGAGGAATGTTATGCAACTGTGCAGAACGGAACAATCTACCAATTTTATTATTGACCCGTTTAACTGAATGGTTCAGTGCTGACACCGAAAGGCCCCCCTGCCACCTCCTTCTAGGAATCATGTGGGACCAGGCAATCGTGCACCCCGGGACTCTTTTAGCCAATTAGCTAACAGCCGACAAAACTCGTTCAAGTAACACTCGTCTACCCAGTGTCACCAAGTCGTTGCCTCCCAGGTGTACTATAACTACAGATGGCGGTGACCTATGCCGCCCTAGAAGTCCCTCGAAAAATGGCTCAAAGTTGTCAAAAATGAGCCCACCCTTCCCATGGAAGGCCACTCTGAACCCGTATTCCCCAGGTGCGTGAATCGCGTCACCTTCCTTGAATACGTCGCCGGCGCGCCTCACGTATGAGTGGCCCACGACCCATACCATCCTCTCTCCAGCCGGTGGCCTCTGACCGCTGGTCTCCTGATGCTGGGCCGACCTCAAATTCCGCCCCGCGTGGCAGGCTCGCGAAACTGTAAAGTAAACAAAGACAGAAAACAGTGAGTGCATGTCAATTGATCACTCACAACATGTGCAATCGCACATACCTCTTGAAGCAATTCGAGGACCAATGGCCCAATTGTTTCACTTCCTCAGCACTCTGACCCCTGGCTGTAGCCTCTGTAGCAGCCCCTATCCTAAAGGAGTGGGTCCCAAAATCGCATGGGTCCATGCCCGCGTCAGCGATTGCCAGTGCTAGTACCCTCTGAAACTGAAATCTCGTCAGTGGGGTGCCATCCATATGTCGGAGCAAACTCCCCCCCCATGCGGCCGCTCTTAGCGCCAAATAGTCTTCCACGCACTTCAACGGGCAGATGGGGGACCCACGTTTGCGCTGTACGACAACACTATTTCCCATAGCCCCCTGGTCAGTCTTGGACCTGGCTATCACGATTACCATCGAATCACCCCTTATTTGGATGTGATCCCTGCACAAGCCTCCCTCCATATCTTTCTTGTTCCTAGCGACAAGTTCGCTCACCCTCATAGCCCCATGGAATGCCAATGTGAACGCTGCCCGGAACAGAACTGCTTCAAAATGGGAGGAACACGTCTCATCCAGCTTTGCCAAAAGCAGAGACAGTCTGTCTAAGCCAATCGGGTGCCTCGTATCTTGCTTGCACCCCTCAAGGCGCTTCCAGCCGTGAAGGGCTTTCTTCACCAAAAAGGAACCCGTAGGGTCCCTTATTCTGTGTACCTGGGCCATGAAGGAAATGGCCGCCCTATGCCTACTGGCCGTTGCCACTGATCGCCCCTCTCTGTGCAGTGCGATCAGGTACCCCAGGAAGGATTCCTCCTGACCCCAGTTCCTACTCTCTGTGGGACCCAAATATGTGCAATAGGAACGAAACGCTCCTTCGTATGCTTTCCTCGTCCTGGGGGCTAGACTCGCTGCCACGAGGTCTTGTAATCCGGGGCACCGATTAGCCACATTGCTTCGGGGAATGGTGCTGCCTCTAGGTCCGCAGTGGGCAGATAACCCCTGAATGCCTGCATATGTGAACGAGAGAGTGCATCAGCCGCATGATTCAGTACACCTGGCACATGTTTCGCCCTGAACTGTACATTCCATCTCATGCAAAGCAGCACAATTTCTTTCAACAATCTTAGGATCAATTTGCAGCGTGCTGCCTGTTGGTTAATACACTCGACAACAGTCATATTATCAGACCGAAACACCACAGAGCGGTCCCTGAAGTCGTCAGTCCATGTCATCAGAGCAACCCAGATGGGGAATAACTCCAGGAACCCAATGTTACCTGTGAGACCGTTGGAGTGCCACCATGTTGGCCACGTTTGTGCCGACCATCGATTACCCAAGATGGCGCCAAAACCCACGCTCCCAGCCGAGTCGGTCCATAGACCTAGTTCCTCCGAAGACTCTGGCGGGGAGTTCCACACGACTCGACCGTTGAAGTCCGCCAGAAATGCCAACCAAATACGCATATCCTGGCGAACCTCCCCCGACAGTCTCGTACGGTGGTGGCCCTCTTTGAGACCTACCATTGCTTGCGCGATAGAGCGCGAAAAGGGGCGGGCCATAGGCATCACCCTCAAGGCAAAATTAAGCTGACCCACCGTTTGTTGTAACTGGTGCAGGGTCACTTTCTCCCCATCCAGGCATTGCATCAAGGAAGCCCGGAACTTGACCACCTTTTCCATTGGTAATCGGAAACACCCCTCCACAGAATCGAGTTCAATTCCCAGAAACTCCAGTGAAGTAGATAGTCCAACCGTCTTACCTGGTGCCAATGGGACCCCAAATTCACACATGAGGATGCAGAAATCATGCAGCGCCTGTGCGCAGTTCGTATCACCAGCTGCCCCCAAGAACAGGAAGTCATCCAGATAATGCATAACATGTCTATGCCCTGTGGCCTCGGTGAAGGCCCATTCCAAAAAACAGCTAAACATTTCAAAATAAGCACAAGAAATGGAGCAACCCATGGGCATGCATTTATCCATGTAATAACTTCCCTGAAATGCAAAACCTAGCAGGCGCTGATCCTGCGGGTGCACCGGAAGCAACCGGAACGCTGATTCGATATCACATTTCGCCATCAGCGCCCCAGGGCCTAGGTGGTTCAACATGGCCACGGCATCGTCGAACGATGCATATCGTACTGAACAAACTTCTGGGTCAATGGCATCATTCACCGAGGAACCCCTAGGAGCATAAAGGTTATGTATGAGTCTAAACTCCCCGGGATCTTTCTTCGGGACAACCCCTAACGGGGAACAGATGAACTCGGCCACCGGCGGGCGATGAAAGGGCCCAGCTACTCGCCCTAAACTGACTTCTTTTGCTATTTTCTTTTCTGCCACGCCAGGGTTGTGCTGTACCGATAACTGGTTTCTACAAAAGGAGTTCCCCCGAAAATCCCCCACTGGGATGTGGAAGCCATGTAAGAATCCCTTCCTCAACACCCCGGCGGATACATGATCAGGGTATTTGTTTAACCACGGAATCATAACCATGAGATCAATGGGTGTGGGCAATCGGTCACTAAGGTCTACCTCACTCCTGCTTAGACCCACCTTTTCCCCCCGTCCCGCCATTTTTTTATCTACATGCACTTTCCGGGTTTGAGGAATTCCCACAGCCGGCACACACATGCTTAAACTTGCACGTCCCCTGTGGTCTGTTACAGTTGCCTCGATTGAAGCCCCAACAGACCCCCCCTTTTCCGCCATTCCCGCCAACTCTAGGCTGGTAGCCCCACCTGTGCCTGCTCGAAAGGGCACCCCGGGCTTTTGGCGGACCACTCCGGACCCGCTCCCGCCTGGTGAGGACGTACCTGTCGCCCCTGGCAGGAGTTGCTTGTGCCATGACACCGAGTCCAAACAATCCCAAGACAAAGAAGCATCATATTCTTTTGCTTTACGGAACTTCATGTCATAGCCTTTCCATTCTTCTCCCTCATACATTGAATAAAAATCCATAATGCGATTCTGATAGCAAACCAACTCAGTCATAACATCAGGTTTACATTCCCCCATGACTGCGGTAAATATAGAGAAGGTCTTAACCCAGTTCGTCACTGTCTCGTCCACCCTGAACTCGGCCATCTTGGCGCGCCAGACACTCGGGTGCCACAAATCTTTCTGCGTTTTAGCATACTCCATCTCGCGATGGTCGGTTAACAATGAAAACATGTTGACATACTTGTCTCCCCATATTAACTCTTTAGTGGCCATGGGAATGTGCTGTGCAACCTTTTCCCGCCTTGAGGGTATTGAGCCCTCCCCCACCATTGGCAATGCGAGCTTACCCGGATCGGCCGTTGCTGCCGCCGTCTTTTCTTGACCAGCTGCTGGTACTCCAGGTGCCACCTGTGGGGGAACAAGAGGAACACTCGCCTTTGCGACATCTCTCGATTGCCGTAACTGCTTTATTAGTACTCTGGCTTCCTCGGCCGGATCTCCCGGGGTCACTGTGCCCCCCACCTTCGACTTAAGCCATGCCGTCAACTGTGCGGCCAATTCTGGGGGCATCTCATCATCCTCGGCCGGGGTTATCACCACCGGGATCGGCTGGCCTAAATCTGGGTTCTCAGCCGGTACGAGGGGGGTGATAGGGGGTACCTCTGAGACTGGGACCCCCCCCGAAACAGCCCTCTCCTTTACCCGCTTCCCTCTAACCCCGGGGACAACTCCCGGCAAGGCCGGGCCTATTACCTTTTTCGTCTGACTTGGGTCATTCAATGCGGCCAATTGCTTCTTCACCTCCGCCAAACCTCTACCGAGTGATTGGACCTGACCGAGCTTTCGGTCCATACAAGCCATCCGGTTCGACAACAGGCGTAACACCCTTTCCGTCTCGGAACCCTTTCCTGCTTTCTTGCTAGGCATGGTTTCGAGTCCTCCGCCCTTGGTCGATCCACAAGGTCCTTCGAATACTGAAAGAGAAAAAACAGGATTACCACGTTCAAAATTGCTGCTTGTTCCGTCGAGGGCTCACGAGCAACGAGTGGGTGCAGCCTTCCGATCCGAGGAACAAGAGGACGATCTTCTGGATTCCCGCTCCTTTATTCTTCTGCGGGAGGGTGTGTACCCGTCCCCGATACGCCTACGGGGCGTGGTCTTCCGTCGAGGTGTCTAGGACAACCCCTCTCGGGCGGGGGAAGGCGCGCCCCGGCTACGCCACTTCGGGCATACCAGCCGGGCTACGCCCACCCTGCCCAAAATGGTTTCCCAGGAGGTTCGGGGCACCCATCCATACGTTCGGGGGGACCGAGCGGTCGCCCCTTTTCCAAAAGCCTCGTAATAGTGACGCAGTGAAATGTATGAGATTTCACTGCGTCACTTTTAGGATGCTGTTGCGTCAAAATCTTGCGCCTGCCTCACAGCAGGCGTAAGACTGACGCAAGCCCTTTCACATGGGGCTTTCCCATGTGAAAGGAAGCATTGCTGGAGTTGCGTCACTTTTGTGACACACTCCAGCAATGCGTCACTTTTGCGCCTACAGATACGTCAGAAATACTGACGTATCTGTGACTCCTTGCGACATGATGCGTCATATTATAAATATGACGCATCAATCATGTCGCAGGGAGAGCGCAGTGAAAAGTGACGCATCGCTGTTTTCACGCAGCGATGCGTCACTTTTCATAAATGAGGCCCCTGGTCGATTGTCAATTAGGGGAACGGATGTATTTTTACGTGGATGTGAACAGTGTGCACTGTGCACAGTCACTCAAAGTCAAGTGAGGCAACAGGAAAAGTGGGCTGACCCATTGCCACAGCAACATGCTGTAGTAGGTGGAAACAAAATCTCACTGACAATTTCACAACCCAATCTACGTATATGGATCATGAATGATTTAAAAACAATATTAAACTGGTGAGACAGCTAAACTTGTCCACAAGGGCAGACCTACAAACAGGTGTGAAGCCTTGATCTTTGCATACTATTGTGAATTCTTGAAACGCAAAGGGATGTGATGCAATTGCACACAACCACTACTTTGATTTACGTTTTCCGAAATCCTATAAAGAATATTTGTGGCTGCAGTGCAATCTTGAGGGCAGGCAGTTTAAATCTCAGGATTTACCCTCTGTAATTGCAAGGGTTCAATGATGCTGCCATCATATGTCCTGGGTCCCTGCACATGGTGATGCACACGAGCCATTAAGCATGGCAAGCTTACAGCCAGTTCTTTAATATTCATTAAGAGCAACCTATAGTCATATACTATGAAACCTTGATTTATTTTCTCGAATTCAAATAGGATTACTTGTCTCTGAATGGATTAAACTATTTTCATATCACGTTCGCTTGTTTTCGAGTTGGCACTTAAGATTTTCTCTATAACATAAGTATAAAATGAGTTAAGGTTACCAGGGATTTTAGTAAATTAATGAAGTGCTGATTTCACCTCTGGCCTTTTAGGACCATATACACGTAGCTCATTAAATGGGACGATGGTATGATTATGTTTAGTCTTATTTGTATCAGAGTTGCATCTTTTGTTAAAGAATCATGCAAGGAAGCATTGCACTTTTGGAACAATCAAGTAATATGGTATTCATTTAAATAGATATGGACAATATCACTTACAAATTAATATATATTACATGCTTCAATTAATCGTGTTGATCATATTTAACAACTAAACAAGCAATTTGATGAGCCTGTTACCCTGCACGTCTTCAGAAGCACAAACTTTGCTTTAATGACCTATCATGGGCAGCCAGAAGTGCCCTGAAAAAAGGCTCCCTACTCAGCAATAAATCTGATAGCAATGCATAATGTATCAGTCCAAGGTATACAGTGGTAGGTCTTGCATGTCCTGTATCAGTGCAGGGCACAGCCCATGGTTGTAGTGCTGTGGGGAGTCGTGTCCACTCATCTGTCCCTCTGGCCTCCCCCTGCCACTGCTCTTAAAGGGGTCTGGGCGAGCCATAAGCCCAGTCCCTTAGCTCTGTGTAGGTGGAGTTTCTTTCCTTCCATCTGTGCCATGACAAGTGTATGCACTCGCTTGTGGCCCGGAAGTCAACTCAGATGCAGCATAGTTTAAAACAGCCGCAGCCCGTGCAGGGAAGAGCAGTGGGGTGGATTTTCACAGAGGACAAAGAGGGAAAATTAATTATTTATTTAATTTTCCCTCGTGGTTGTCTGTCGAATCCCCCCAACCCAGCCCCACCGCTCTTACCTGGACGGGCCGCTCCTGGTTTAAAAGCTGCATTCAAGTCAAACGCAGCGCTTGACTGGCTTCAAGTACCGTTGTGGAAGGTTTTCTTGTCACATAGCTTCTTCTCGAGTCCCATTTGTTTCACCTGCTCCCCGAACCAAGGGGCAGATTTACAAGCCCCTTGCGCCACCAGTACGTCACTTTTTGTGACGTACTAGAGGCGCATTTCACTTCTCCATATTTACAATGAGATGAAAAGCCACCCTGCTTAAGTTTTCCTCTCCGTCTAAATATGGCCTCTTCACACGCAGCACTTTGCGTGGAAGGGGCCTTCCATGGGTGCTGCTGTGGGTGTTCCCACGTGATGGAGCAATGTTTCGCACGTAAAGCGACTTGCTTGAACTCAGCCCTCTCCAAATAATTTATAATATACTAATTAACATGTTTTGTATTACTAATAATGCACTACACAACATTTCTAGTATCTAGGGGAAGCTTATCTATGTGCTTTTACTAACCAGTAACGCAAATGCATTAAAATGGCCACCGCAACACAGGAACTTTTCTGCTCATGCGTCTATCACACTCACGTGACATGACGTACTTTCTGCTTGGAGGGAAAACTTTGCTTCTGCACACTAGAACTAAAGATGGCTGCTCTATGATTAAATGTGCTAAAAGCTTACATTGCTGCTTTTATTAAACTGTTTGTTCTGCCTAAAACCTAACGCTATAGTTAAAATAAAGTAATGGGAATAGAGTAGAGATAAGTGGTATACAGTGCATTCATTTATTCTTTGTTCTAAAACTGTTTTTCTTTGACTTTGCCATTAGCTCGTATTTGGGCCTGATGTAATCTTGCTGCACTCCATCTTGCAATCCTGCGACTGCGCAGAAGAGCTCCAGAGTCCACAAGTCATGGCATTGAACCTGTGCCAGTGACTGTCTTGCTTGAAGATGCGCATAGGAAACTCACCCTTCGACCTCTTGAGAGGAAGCTGAATTGAAATTTTTTACATACAATGTATTTGTTATTGAAATATTTATTGTCGGGAGGAATAAAAGTGCATGGGAAAATAAAACTATGGGAGGTACCATTAATTTGAATATATGAATCAAATGATCTCATAACTGGTATGGTGTGATGACCTCTCCTCGTCTTTTGACCAATCAAATTGAAGGAATACACACATTTGCAACATTGGGGGGTGGTACATTGCCCTGGAAAATGGTATAGCTAAGGTAGGCTTAGCTAGTTAGATTGTCCCACTTGTCCGAATAGCTGACCTTTCACTGACCCAACGCACTCAATATGTGATCGAAAACAGAGGTGCTGGCGGAGCACTCTGTCAGAATATTCAGGAGCAGTGGTGCTGGCGGAGCACTCTGTCAGAATAATCGATAACCTAATCGGGGTTCTGGGAAGGAGTTCGATAACCCAATCGGGGTTCCTGAGGGAGAAGATTTGCTAACCCAATCGGGGTCCAACTGTTAGCCGCAGTGAGGGGTGTAACACTGGCGTTGCACTTAGCTGAGGGTAGCTGGTTCCATCCTGAATCCATCCTAATTTTGTCTTCACTGGTCCTGATCTACACCTGTGCCATCTTACTGGCATCTGAACTACTAGAAGTCCTGTCCTTTATCCCAGCCCGTGGCCCGGGTTGGTCTTCACACCATTCTCTGTAAATATAAAGTATGCGTGGGTATGTTATTGTGCTGTTACTCTCTTCTTACCCTTCTTATGTTTCAATGTTTAATGAAAATTTCATAATATTTCCATATCATCTTGCTTTGATTATATTCTTACTAATTGACCAAGCTCTGACTGATTTAATAATAATTAAGAAAATATTTAGATAAAGCGTTTTAAATCTTTCCCGAGTATGTGATTATTTATGAGTGCAAATGTTTATTTACTGCCTATTTTCTTTCTAACCCCCTTGATCCCTTGGGACTTTAGGTACCAGAGAATAAGATTGGTAAGTCAAAGGTATAGGTCCTAAACCGTTACACAAAATCCTGATTTAGCGTAGGTTTACCTGTTCAAAAGTTTGTATGCGTTTATGGGCCCGGGTGAGTATGGTAAAACTCTCGGGCAGGTGAGCCCGCACTCTATCACACGCAACACCCATGGCACGAGGCACATTTTCAAATTTACGAGGAATCGTAAATCTGGAAATGCGTGTCATTGCTACGCCTCCCCAGGGGAGGCGTAGTGAGGCGCAACCAGGAGAAATGTTTTAATTTCTCCTCATTTCTTCCTCTTTCAAAGCGTGCTGCATTCTACAGCACGCATTGGAATAGGAAAATGCCCGTAGTGATTGTTTTTGTGTAGGAAGGTGCCCCTTCCTGCACAAAAACAATCTCCCCCATAACGCAGGCATCCTTGCACCATGGTACAAGGATGCCTGCGCCAGGGCATGGCTGCAGTTTATGTACCAGCGCAAAGGGAAGCACAGGAATGCGACATATTATTGCAAATATGTCGCATTCCTGTGCTTCGGAAGTGCCACAGCGTGGCGCAGCCAAAGGGCTTGTGTTGCCGCACTGCTGCACTTCCTTGTAGATCTGCCCCCCAGTTCCTTACGTCTGGCACTTGTTCCTTTTTGGCTCCATTCCCCATATCCTGTGTCATTCCAGCCTCATCTTCCCCACATATAAACCTACATGGAATCTTACATCCTTCGGTCTCTCTGCCAGCCCATTTCCTCTCTTGACCCAGGGCCTGGATTCTCCCTGTCACCTGCAGCATACCCCTGGAGTCTACAGCATCTAAACAAAAAAGAACCAATATTAACTTCCAGAAAACAGGTCAGTGCACTGAGCTTGCGGCTTTACCAAATCAAATCAAATCAAATCAAAAACAGCTTTATTCGATTTTGATTATAAAAATCATAAAAGTACAAATAGGGGGTCAGTTAAAAAACATTATCATCATAATTCATATGAATACAATAAAAAATAAAGATAAAATACATTAAAAAAGATTTACAATGTTTTGGAGGATGGTGTTAGGTCAGTCCATTGATGTCCTATATCTAATTATAGTTTTTAGGAACGATGACACAAAATACATGGTCAATTCATCTTCCAACATTTGTAGTCTCAAAAACGCTAATCTACATTGTCTCAATCCCCACTTTCTCAACATAGGTATTAAAAATATTTTCCTCGGCAGGGTATAGAATTTACAAAACAATATGCAATGTAGCATGGATTGTACAGAAATATCGTCACAGGGGCACAATATCAAATTTTAAGACCAGGAATTTGCTTCAGGAAACGTGATCAGTCTAAAAAAGCCCCCCCCCCCTAAATCGTGTAAGTAGCATGCAAGAGTAACAACTTTGCATCTGAATCAAGTATGGCTGAATACCCTGTCCTTGGAGAATCAGTTGATTCTCCATGACTGAGGTCTTACTTTTCTCTGCCAGCCAACGTTTATTCTCTAAGAAGTGAAGACAAGTTTCTTTCAACTTCTTCCTTGAGACAGTCGCTAAACAACTCGGGGAATCAAAATATTCAGGGTATCCAATATCGTTAAGAAATTTCTTTACGTACATAATCCAGGGGATTCTTGAGACCCCATGAAGGATGAGACAGTACATAATTATATCTCTGTTAAGACCTGTCTCATCAGTAGACCATACCTTATGCCATAATAAAATGGGATTAACTTTGATAAGGTCTGAGATGTAATACAGACCTAGCCCTTTGTGGCACACATAAGTAGAAGTGGACCCTGGAACGGCTAATAAATAGTGGAGGAATGCGTTCTCACAGAGCTGTATATTGTGGGTTTCTGTTATCCCCCATATACCTGCGCCATATGTCACTGTGGACACACATTTAGATTTATATACTGTCCACTAACACTGGCACGGGTCGACCTCCCAGCTTGTTGGCAAAATTTTGAACAGCTCCAATGGCTCGCGAAAAAGCCAGTTTTCTTGCCTGGGCTGCCGATGACCAGGTCCCCTTTTTATCAAAATTAATACCCAAATACGAAAATGTATTAGTTCTCTCTATTTTTGTATTCAAGAGGAAGATTTTACATGTAGAAGTTCTCTTTGTGGCGCAGCACATAGTGAATGTCTTGCTTATATTTATTTTTAGGCACCTGGCATTCATATACTTGGAAAAATTAGTGAGCGATCTTTGCAGGCCAACTTGGGTCCGTGCCATAATTACTGCATCGTCTGCATATAATAAAATGGGGACTGGTGTATTCCTAACTTGGGGGTAATCCTGCTTATCTTGAGTAAAATGGGAAGCCACACTATTTATGTATAGATTAAATAAAAAAGGTGTGAGTATGCAACCCTGTCTGACTCCTTTTTTTATGCCAAATTTGATGGTGCACTCGCCATGGTTCCCAAACCGTACCCTAGCCCCAGCCCCCCGATATAACTCCTTAATAAAAGTCAGCAGATTTAGATCTATACTTAGTTGCAGTAACATGGTCCAGAGTTTGTCATGATTCAAACAGTCGAATGCCGAACTCAGGTCGACAAATGTTAGAAATAATTTTTCTGTTTTAGCCGCTACATACTTGGCTATGATCAACGCTAAGTTCAGACCTTGCTCTGTTGTACCAAGTCCTGCCCTAAAATCATATTGAAACTGTGAGAGTATACCTTTATCTTCCACCCAAAGTTGTAATTTGTTTAGTATTACCCTCCCAGCAACCTTCATAAGTGAATCCAATAGAGAAATTGGACGATAACATGTTGGTTCGTCGCAATCGCCTTTCTTAAAAATTGGGGCCACAATGGCCTCTTGCCATGTAGGAAAGAACCCGTGTTTGTTAGAGCTGTTTAGGAAATTAGTTAAAAGTGGGGCCCATAGCTCGGTATTAGATTTGTATATATCTACCGGCACCCCATCCGGTCCTGGGGCTTTCCCTGCAGCACTATCATTAATGGCAGTTTGGACTTCTAGCAGTGAGAATTCAATATTTATTGGAAATAATCCATCGGCCACGATTTCCTCGCCTGAAGTTTGATCTGAACTCACATTCTCAGTTAGATCATCTGCCTGATAAAGCTCGCTAAAGTAGTTTACCCATTTATCTTCAGCAATTGCCACTTCTATTGTGTCAGTTTTATTATCTGCAAAAAATGGGGTGTTTACCACCTTCCAAAACCCTATGTTATCTTTAACTAGACAAGCTTGATGTAATGCCTGCCAAGCTTCCTGCTTCAGTTGTCTCTTACGATTTTTGACTGCATATTGATATGCAGTTCTGGCGAATCTTACTTCAGCCACATTTCTTGGTTCGCTCTTAAGCACCGTCAGCAAGTATGCGTGGGCCTTACTACAATCCGAGTCGAACCATCCCTGCATCTTAGCTTTACCCTGTTTCAGGGATCCTGTGAGGAGATTGCGTATTTCCTCCGAAACTTTGAGGAAAGCCTCAGTAACTGAGACACAGTCGCCATTCTCAGTGAGACATATTTCAAATTTGTGATGTTTGTTTTTAATAAGGGTTTCAAAGAAGGCCACAGGCTCTACTTTATTCCACTTTATAGCATATCCATTCTTTTTTGCTAGGCTTAGTTTATAGCTATATAAATTTTCGGATGTATGTCAGTACAACCCGATCTAAAAGATCGCGGTACTTGACAACGCGGGCATTACAGCGCAAGTCGTTACAACGACTTGCGTTGGAGGGCGCGGATTTTGGAATATTATAATTTTATATTCCAACACCAGTCCACGTAACAGTAGGGAAGGTGTTGAAATATAAAATTACAACATTCCTTGCCCAACAGCGCCATCCAGTGCAAGTCGTAGTAACGACTTGCGTTGTATTGGCATAGTTGTAAAAGCACTGCGGTGTAAACACCACGTTGTAAACGATTTTTACCAAATTTTCTATTAAATCAGTTACTTTTCCATGGCTCCCCTTGAAAGAGAGGAATAGACTATGTGGAAAATGATCACTCATTGCCATCTCACATGTTTCATAGGTGAGAACATGGCAAGAATGACGGTTTGATATCAGTGCAAAATCTATAACTGATTTGCAACCCCTCCCAATAAATGTAGGCTCAAAAGGAACCGGGGGAGAGCATAGTTCATTTACAAAACCCAAGTCTAATTGGAAAATCAGATCATTGAAGTAATTGCCCAGGGTCATGTGTGAAAAATGTGCACAAGAATCATCTCTGCCTGTTCCCAGGCCACAAACACCCAAGAGACTATGTGGGCATAAAAAACAGTTGAAATCGGCCACCCATAAAACACATCTATCCCCGGGCTGTTTCTCTGCAATATTCTTAAGAGTTTGGGATATTTCTTCTAAAACCTTGCTTGTTTCCACTTTCGGGATATTATTATAAAAGTTTATCAGAACTATTTTTTGATTACCCCCAACAGTCATCTGCATTATCTGATAGTAATCAGAATCAATATTAGATTTTAATGTTGTATCGTTCAAAAAATTAGATACATAAATACAAAGCCCCCCTTTATTCCTTCCCCTCATCGTCCGAATTGCAAGAGTGTGGAAGGTACGGTAGCCGTTGATATGAATGGCCTCCACTGCCCAACATTCTTGCAAGCAGATAATTGAAAAGTCTTGCATAAAGGATAAGCAACCTGGGTCCCTTATCCTAATAGACAACCCAGCGATGTTTCAAGACATCAGTTTGATGCTATTATCCTGCTCTATATTCTTAGTCTTTATACCGTCGGTTTTTTGTGAGGGAAAATCTCCTACTAAGCTTACATCTTCACAGTAGCATACCAAAGGATACATGCTATGATCTGTAGCCTGTTGCTTATTTACCATAAGTTCTTCCCTTGCTGTTATTTTTGGAATTAAATGTGGCTTGCAAGAGGAGTCACACTTATTCTGTGTATGTTGGTTATTTTCTATAACAGCATCAGGGTGAGTCACTTTATCCATATTATCGTCTAAGCTCTGGGCAGAGTAGATTTTATACCCAGCCGGGACTGCATTAAAAAATCTCTTTTCAGAATGTTGTCTCTTGGCTTTTTTTACCCTGACCATTTGCCCGGAGTTCTTGGGGGTAGCAATTTTTGGGGTGAGTCAGTCGACCATGTCAAGTGCACTATATCTGTTACTGGTAGGAAAACTCTGTTCCAATCCATAGCCCTCACAATCAGGTCTATTTCTAACATAATTTACACCAGGACTCCCTTCCAGAGTTCTTCCCTGTAGAACATAGTTTATTTTATATGTTCGGGAACTATAGAAGTAGGTGAGATCAAATGGCTGGATTCTTGTTTTCGAAAAATGGGGCCACTCACCACAAATATGTTGTACTGCTTGCATATCCTTAAAGTTTACGATGATACAATCCCCCTGTATATTTTTTCTACTCCTACCCACCCAATTGACTCTACGTACAAATAAGATCTTACTATGGATGTGTTGAGGGAGGGGTCTATTGGCATTAAGCCAATGTATGGTTTTATTTTTCAGTTCTGCAAACGATTCCAGGCTACCTTTCCCTAATTCAGAAACCCCTGTCAAAACTACAACATAAGGGATGGATTTCGGTGGCAGATCTATATTTGATAACAACGGACCTTGGTCATCATTTGCACTAATTTCATTTCTACCCTTCTGCAAATCTTTGGAAATAATCCCATCCACCGTATGATTTGTTACGCTATTTCTCCTGGGTGTGTCCATTTTATCTTGTACGCTTGTGGCATTCTTATTGCTCAGTCCACCTTCAGCACTACTCCGTAAGATGCCTTTTGCGAGGTCAGGTGCGGGTGTCTGAGACCTCCTGAGAATTGGCATCTGAACATTTCTTGTATCATTGTGCAAGAGAAGTTTATCTTGAGTCACTGTCGGAGCTGTTGAATGTTTCTTTTTATGGACCTCAAGATTTGATAAAGTCAGTTGCTCAAGTTTCTTCAATCTTTCTTCAATGAGGTATAATCTATCCGTGATAGGTTGGATAGAAGATGTTAAAATTTCACCAATTTTTATCCAAAACCCATCATCCAGAACCATCGAAGTGCCAACAGGGATATTTTCACAAGGAGTACTTGATCTCAGTGAGTGTATTTCGGGAGTGATTCGTACAGCAGATGTTAAAGCGTCACTGTTAACTTTGGCTGCCTTTTGCTGTTTTCCCCTTTTAGCGCCCCGTACTTCTTTTTTGGTATTGCTCCTGTTGTAATTCCTGGCAAGGATGGTTTAACTTAGTTTCAGCTAGCGTTGATGCACGGGTTGATACCCCTTCAGGCAGACTGATCACTGTATTGGTGTTACTTAAGGTCTGCGTGTTGGGGATCCCGCCGGCCATAGTGTCCGTTATGTCTGTAGCTGTTAGATCACTATCCAAGCTTATGGCTAATGAGTCATTTATAGCAGTAATGTTTGTGTTTCGTACCGGAGTAACAGACAGCGCAATGTTGCCTAGGGAAGACCGTTTAGTATAAGCCGGGTCTAGAGAGAGTCGACGCTCTGTCAGATCACTTTTTCGGGCGAAAACCGATGCTGCTCTTACGATAAATTGATCTAATGTACCTGCCACAGAGCCCCCGAATGTGGCCTTCTTCCCTCTTCCAGAGCGACATGGTTAAATGCGATGGGCAGGAGGTGGGCGGGAAGAGAACCCAGCTGTGTTCAATGCTGAGGTTGCTGGTCCTCGCAGTCCCGCATTAATAGTCCCGGTCAGGAGGAATCCAAGGTAAAGCAACACACTGCTGCGAGCGGCTCCCGCGAAGCGGGGGCCGCGAGCAGTTAAGTGCAGAAGGCAGGAGGTGGGCGGGAAGAGGACCCAGCTGTGTTCAATGCTGAGGCTGCTGGTCCTCGCAGTCCCGCGTCAATAGTCCCGGTCAGGAGGAATCCAAGATAAAGCAACACACTGCTGCGAGCAGCTCCCGCGAAGAGGGGGCCGCGAGCAGTTAAGTGCAGTAGGCAGAAGGTGGACGGGAAGAGGACCCAGCTGTGTTCAATGCTGAGGCTGCTGGTCCTCGCAGTCCTGCATCAATAGTCCCGGTCAGGAGGAATCCAAGGTAAAGCAACACACTGCTGCGAGCGGCTCCCACGAAGCGGGAGCCGCGAGCAGTTAAGTGCAGTAGGCAGGAGGTGGGCGGGAAGAGGACCCAGCTGTCTTCAATGCTGAGGCTGCTGGTCCTCGCAGTCCCGCGTCAATAGTCCCGGTCAGGAGGAATCCAAGGTAAAGCAACACACTGTTGTGAGCGGCACCTACCAATGACAATCAAATACGCTCTCTTCATTCTCAGGGAATGTGACCATTAGGAGAAATTGTTGACTCTGTTATGTACCCTTCTCACAAACCTCTGGATATTGTTACATCTGGATATTGACTCTCTGGATCTCCATTCTATAATAACTATTAATGGAATGAAGACTTTTTTGAATACACCGTGTATAATTTGGTGAGTGATTTCTGGAGGGAAAGTCAGGACTAGAATATTTATGCATTGTTTTCTGTTTGTCAAACCTGATTGTGTCTCTATATTTATAGGAGAAAACAGATACAGGGAGACCGAGTCATGAAACTGAGGGACATGCTTGCTGTGGTGTCAATGCCAAATGTTTTGTCTTCTCTTCTCTTCCCCTCTCACTCTTCTCATCCCCTTCCCCCTACTCCCCCCAGGCACAAGCCCAATTCTATTTGTGCATTCTGACCTACCCTGTGTCTTCCTACACAGAACCCTTGCAATCACTGGGGTATGCTTCCCAAGGACTTTGCTGTTCTCCCAACACAGTGCTAGACTGTACTGGACATGAGGTACACCCAAAGCATACTGGACGATTGTGCAGAGTGTCTACTCTTCTCAATCACAATCCTACTTAAAACTTGGTTAGTATCAGCTGATTGATAGACAAAGGCACAGGTCTTTTCTTAAAACCCTTATGAGAGGCATTAATGCACGTTTTCTTTAAATTCTTTCAAGTATGGCATAGATAAGACTACTCACATATCTAGGCAGGTATGTTGTATGGCTGTGCATATTGGTGGGGGCATGGAACCCATGTGAGGTATGATGGCTGATGACCTTGATGCGGACACATAGTACACATAATAATGGTATACATCCTTTACAACGCAACTTTTACCACGCAGTGCCTTTACGACGCAACTTTTACAATGCAAACCATTACAACGCATTGCGCTGGGGGGCGCTCTAGGATAGGGAATAGGTTTAATTTACTATCCAACACCTTCCCTACTATCCACGGGGACTGGAGTTGGAATAGTAAATTAAACAATTCACTATCCAGCGCCCCAAAGCACTATGCGTTGTAAAGGTATTCGTTGTAAATACCGCGTTGTAAAGGCATGTGATGTAAAAGCATGCGTTGTAATGTCATACATCCCATAATAATATGATGATCTCATGTACAGGGAGTAGACCCTTTCCACTTCTCTCTTCTTGGAACAATACCTACACGTGATCTTCCCAGACTCACTTTTGTCTGATCTCTTATTGTAATCTGCACCCAGCCAGATCCCTGCCAGAAAACACTATTCATATCTGTACTGATTAAGCTGCTTGGGCAGATATGCTTCTTGAAGGATGCTGACCTCTGCTTAGGACATTTGGCTATTGTGAGGCCCAATACACATCCCAGTGACTATCATATGTCCTTCTCTTTTGTGTGGAGCAGCTCGCTGTCTGATTAACTGAGTAGCCTTTGATGAATCTTGACTACCTCTCCTCGAATAAACAACATTTTGACTAATTATTGTATAAGCCTGTCCTCCTTTTGTTGAAATGTCTAGGGAGACGTGCCCAGCAGGAACAACCAGCATCCGTGAAGGTGGAAGGCCTTTCTCACTAGGATTGTCTTGCTGCCAGTGTCAACAGAATTGGTTAAGATTTCCACCTCCAAAGCCAGTTCCATGTATTTGATTTAAATGCAGAAGGAGCTCTGAGCATAGAATAAAAATATCTCATGGTCTTGTATACTCACAGGACAAAAACCAAGCAGGAAAACTTTACTTGACAAAAGACAGTGGGAAACCCTATATAAAGGACAAAGATCAATGTAGGGTTAAATGAAACACTGTGTGCAGGATACGTCAAACAAGTGAGACATTCAGGAGCCACAAGGACCTTTTCAGACACATGATCATGACCAAACAGAGGATGTGACAGAGACTTGGCTAATTTGTCGAATTTTTCGAATCATAACTGGTTAGTCTGTGGCTCCAGATAGACTGCATTTTAAAAGTGCAATTAGACAGTAACCCTCAATTCTAGTAGGTATACAAGTTGGGACCATGGGGTCTGCCCAGTGTCCTAGGGTCCATGGATCCCATGCAAACCAGATTTTCAGATTGCTACAACTAATATAAGTGATATCAACCACTCACATTTTACACCCTGAGGAACATAGAGTGAATGCTAGCCCATGCCTGGCAGATTTTTACTCTGAGCTCATGATCAACCCCTCAGCAAGACCTGACCACTACAAGTTAGCTCCCTGAAACCGCATCAGCAAACACGGAGGTGGAATCACCATCATCCACAAAGAAACCATCCACTGCAGCCCCACCATAGATGACAACACCCCATTCATTGAACACCTCAACTTCCAATTACAAACCAACAGCAAAACCACCATCAGAGGCACCCTTGCTTACAGACCTCCAGGACCTCGCCCCAGCTTCTGTGACACAATCCCTGACTTCATCGCCCCACTCGACATTGACTCCAAATACTACGTCTTCCTCTGAGACCTCAACTTTTCATCTTAACAACCTTAATGACACCAACACAATCAACCTCCTTAAAACCATGAACAACATCGGCCTCACCCAACTAGTCAAACACTCGCTCCTCTCCCTAGAGTTGAGTGGTCGCTCCCCAGTGTCCCTCCGAGATCGCTGGTATCGTTTTTGGCGCTTTGCTCTGTTTAATTGCAACTGTGTTTTGTGCCTGTGCCTGCTGATCGCCACTGAGCAAACTTGCACTTAAATTGTGTGTTTACTTGGCTGACTCGAGCCTGTCTGCGCGCTGTGCCGCTCTGCTCCCACGGCTGCATAGTTGATTGTGCCTGCTGCCTGCCTGGTCGCCGCTGAGCTTGCCTGCATTTTGCTTGAATATTTTAAGTGTATTTCCACTCGGTTTGCGCGTTTGCAGTGCTCCCCCTCCGCCTCCATTTTGTTTATTGTTGTGCTCGTCTTTGGCCCGCCCCGCCTCCCAGCTGAGACGCCCTCCCACTTAGTTAAACAGCGCTTCTCCACCTGAAGACGCCGTGACTCGCTCCTCTCCCTAGAGTTGAGTGGTCGCTCCCCAGTGTCCCTCCGAGATCGCTGGTATCGTTTTTGGCGCTTTGCTCTGTTTAATTGCAACTGTGTTTTGTGCCTGTGCCTGCTGATCGCCACTGAGCAAACTTGCACTTAAATTGTGTGTTTACTTGGCTGACTCGAGCCTGTCTGCGCGCTGTGCCGCTCTGCTCCCACGGCTGCATAGTTGATTGTGCCTGCTGCCTGCCTGGTCGCCGCTGAGCTTGCCTGCATTTTGCTTGAATATTTTAAGTGTATTTCCACTCGGTTTGCGCGTTTGCAGTGCTCCCCCTCCGCCTCCATTTTGTTTATTGTTGTGCTCGTCTTTGGCCCGCCCCGCCTCCCAGCTGAGACGCCCTCGCCCCTCCCCCTCCACCATCCATATATGACAGTTGCTCCCGCGCGCAGCGTTTACGCGCAGCGTTCGCGCCCCATCCGCGCCGAAGGTGCGCCAAAGGTAAGCCCGTCTACGCCCGTCCGCGCCTGGACCGCGCCCAGCGCCAGTCCCCCTGCCCTTCGCTCTGCCCAGCCCTCCCGCATTACCTACGATGCCGCCACCCTCCTAGCCCTTAACCCCGGTCGCGCCCCCACCTGCGTCCAAGCCGCTCCCGGACACACCCATGGACCATTCTCTTGCTACTCCTGCAAATTCAGCGGCACCGACAACATCTCCGCTACGACCACACCACAGACTCCCGACCCCAACCACTTACAATGCATCCTTCTCAACACCCGCTCGGTGCACAGGCACGCCATTGACCTATGGAACCTACTAGACACCTTCTCTCCAGACGTCGCCTTCCTAACGGAAACATGGATGAACGCTTCCTCCGCCCCAGACATCACCATCGCCATCCCGGAAGACTATAAGATCACACGCAAAGACCGTACCAGCCACACAGGAGGAGGCATCGCTATCGTCCATAAGAAATCAATCCGCATCTCAACCAGCTCTGACGCCAACCTCACCAACTCCGAACACCTCCACTTCCAAATAC
This sequence comes from Lissotriton helveticus, assembly GCF_964261635.1. Taxonomy (NCBI): domain Eukaryota; kingdom Metazoa; phylum Chordata; class Amphibia; order Caudata; family Salamandridae; genus Lissotriton; species Lissotriton helveticus. Next base: position 405,259,322 of record NC_136069.1, on the reverse strand, counting down.
ACATCGACCCCAAGACCACACTCAGAGGCACCCTCCTCTACAGACCACCAGGACCCCGCACTAAATTCAGTGAAGACATCACGGACTTCATCACTCCACACGCGCTCCCCTCCAAAGAATACATCCTTCTGGGAGACCTCAACTTTCACCTCGAAAAGATCAACGACCGCAACACCACCACCCTCTTGGACAACCTCGCCAACCTCGGACTTAAACAACTAGTCACTTCCCCCACCCACATCGCTGGTCACACACTCGACCCCATCTTCACCTCTAGCAATCATGTCTCCTTCAGCCACACTACGGATCTCCTCTGGACTGACCACAGCTGCGTTCACTTCACCTACAACAAGCCAAAACCCACTATCCACCTCCAACCAACTCTGCAAAGAAACTGGAACAAGATCACCACCGACCAGATCTCCGCATCGCTCCTTCGAAACACCCCAGCCCACTCTTCTAACCCAGACCAAGCCGCCGCCAACTTCACCCTATGGCTATCCAACACCGCCGACACCTTAGCACCACTGAAAAAACGTCAAAACAAACCTGTCAACAAGAAGGCCTCATGGTTCAACGATGATCTTAAGAAGTCCAAGAAACTCTGCCGATCCCTTGAAAAGGCCTGGAAAAAAGACCCAACCACTAGCACCAAGGACGCCTTCAAAAACGCCACCCGCACTCACCACCAACTAATCCGAAAGGCCAAGAAAACAGCATTCAAGGATCGACTTGACAACAACGCCCACAACAGCAAGGAACTCTTCAACATCGTCAAGGAATTCTCCAACCCCTCAGCCAACTCCAACGACATCACCCCCTCTCAAGCCCTCTCCGACTCCCTAGCCTCATTCTTCCACAACAAAATTGCAGACATCCACAACAGCTTCGACAACCAACCCGGAGACCGACCCACCCAACCATTTGCTGAACACTCTCCCCCCATGAACACCCTCAACGACTGGAACCCAATCTCTACTGAAGACACAATCCGCCTGATGAATTCCATCCACTCAGGCTCCCCCACGGACCCATGTCCTCATCACATCTTCAACAAAGCAGACTCCGTCATAGCACCGCACCTACGAGACGTCATCAACTGCTCCTTCAACTCCGCCACCTTCCCGGAAAGCTGGAAACACGCTGAACTCACCGCCCTTCTGAAAAAACCCACAGCGGACCCCACCGAACTCAAAAATTACCGCCCCATTTCGCTCCTTCCATTCCCGGCCAAAGTCATCGAGAAAGCCGTCAACATCCAGCTCGCCGCTTTCCTAGAAGCCAACAAATCCCTCGACTCCTCACAATCTGGCTTCCGAGCAAAACACAGCACTGAGACCGCCCTCATCGCAGCAACAGACGACATTCGAACTCTATTGGACAACGGAGACACAGTCGCCCTCATCCTCCTCGACCTCTCGGCAGCATTCGACACAGTTTGTCACAGCACCCTGTTACAACGCCTCAATAACATCGGAATACAAGGAAAAGCACTTGAATGGATCACCTCGTTCCTCACCGGAAGAACCCAGAGAGTCCGCCTCCCACCATTCAAGTCCGAGGCCACTGAAGTCATCTGTGGCGTACCTCAAGGATCCTCACTCAGCCCCACCCTCTTCAACGTCTACATGAGCCCCCTCGCGGCCATCGCCCGCCAACACAACCTCAACATCATCTCTTACGCGGATGACACTCAACTAATCCTTTCTCTCACCAATGACCCCAGCACCGCCAAAACTAACCTACACGAAGGAATGAAAGAAGTTGCCGAATGGATGAAACAAAGCCGTCTGAAACTGAACTCAGACAAAACAGAAGTCCTCATATTAGGTACATCCCCCTCTGCATGGGACGACTCTTGGTGGCCGGAAGCCCTTGGAAAAGCACCCATCCCGACAGACCACGCACGGAACCTAGGCGTCATCCTGGATTCTTCACTCTCAATGGACAGACAAGTCAGCGCAGTTACCTCATCCTGCTTCAACATTCTTCGCATGCTCAGAAAAACATTTCGCTGGATCCCCACCGAAACAAGGAAAACAGTCACCCATGCTCTAGTCACGAGCCGTCTGGACTACGGAAACACCCTCTACGCAGGTACTACCGCTAAACTCCAGAAGAAACTCCAACGAATCCAAAACGCCTCAGCCAGGATCATTTTAGACATCCCGCGCAACGAACACATCTCTGGTCACCTGAAAGACCTCCATTGGCTACCCGTCAATAAGAGAATCACCTTCCGACTGCTAACCCACGCACACAAATCACTCTACGACATCGGACCAGAATGCCTCAACTCACGACTATCCTTCTACACCCCCTCCCGCCAACTTCGCTCTTCCAGCCAAGCCCTCGCCACTGTACCTCGCATCAACAAGACCACCATGGGAGGCAGATCATTCTCTTACCTGGCTGCTAAAACATGGAACTCACTCCCCGCTTACCTTCGCCTCACCCAGAACCACCTAGCATTCAGAAAGCAACTTAAAACGTGGATATTTGACAAGTAATCCTCCTCCCATTTCTAAGCGCCTTGAGACCCTCTGGGTAGGTAGTGCGCTATATAAATTTCTCTGACTTGACTTGACTTGACATTGCAGGACAAACACTCAACCCCAACTTCTCGGTCACCATCAGAGTCAATTGCAGTCTTGTCACCGAGCTCACCTGGACAGACCATGCCATCATCCACTTCTCCATCACCGGATCCACGGACACCACCACCAAACCACCCAGCACCATACACTGCAGCTGGGACAAGGTATCAGAAGGCCAGTGGATCAACACCTCAGCACCTCCCACCCTGACACTGCAACCAACCTAGAACATATATCTTTGCCACCTGGATCACCGATTGTGCTGACAGAGATGCCCCCGTCAAGCTCACCAAACTCAAAAGATCCTCCGAACAGGGCAGTTTATATATATATCGCAAACCAGAGAACTACAAAATGTAGCTGCAAGTGCCTTGAAAAGAAATGGCACACCAGCAAAGAATCCACAGACCAAGTCACAATCAAGACATCCCTCAGCCAATATCACCAACTCTTGAAAAAGACAAAAAGGAGTTCCCTTGCAGACAGCATCAAAGCCAGTTCTAATCATAGCAAAGAACACTTCAACATCATCAACCCTCTAACCCCTCAGCAACCAACAGCATCATCATCCCTTCTCAGGAACTCTGCAACACTCTAGAAGACTTCTTCAATGACAATATCTCCACCATCTACAAAAACCTCAAAACACAATCCACTGCCACCAACACCCTCAGCCTCCTCGCTCCCACAGATGCAAACCCTGACCACCTGCTCAACATAAGGGGCCAGCTCACCGCTCAAAACACCGCAGCCATCATGAACTTCATCCACTCAAGAGCACCCATGGACCCCTGTCCCCACTGCATCCTCAGTCTCAGGAGGAAGATGATCAGAAACAAGCTCACCCCCATCTTCAATGCATCCATCACCACGGCCGCCTTCCCTGAAAAATGGAAACATACAGAGGTCAAACCCCTTCTCAAAAAAACATCTGCTGACCCCAGTGAACTCAAGGACTATGTCCCATATCTCTGCTCCCTTTTCCCGCCACAGCCCTTGAAAAAGCCATGAACCTCCAACTCACGGAACACCTAGAGAACAACAATCTTCTGGACACCTCCCAATCCAGATTCCACACCAACCACAACACTAAAACTGCCCTGATCACTGCCACGGACAATATCAAATCCCTCCTTGACCAGGGAGAAGCAGTGGCCCTGATCCTCCTTGACCTCTCAGCAGTGTTTAACACCATATCCAACCGCACCCTCATCAAGAGGCTTCACCACATTGGTATCCACCCTCAAAATTAATTGCCTCCTTCCACACTGGAAGAACCCAGAGAATATGCCTACCACCTTTCACCTCAGAACCTAAGAACATCATCTGGGGCATCCCTCAAGGCTCATCTCCAGCCCTACACTGTTCATCACTGTTGGGACGGGAAGTCTCCTGCATGTCTCTGGAGAGAGTGCTTCCCCTGCCTTATGCTAATCTCCAGGCAAGTCGCTCCAAAGCTACTGTATAGTTTCTAGATCCCTACCTCGGTGAGCATGACAATCCTACATGTCCACTGAGGGTCTCCCTGTTTACATGGATTGAGACCCTAGAGCTTGGCTCTGAGGTCGAGGGGGCATGCCTAGTGCACCCCTATTTTTCAGAGAGTGGCTACTGCCCTCTCTATTACGGCTGTGGTAGACTGACAGTGGTGGCAGCAATAAATCTATAGTCAGGAGGGGTGAGTCCCTAGGCACCCTCCTGACCAAGTCTGTGCAGTTTGCCATGCCTGTGGGCCTGTTGCCTTTGTCTGGCTGATGTGTGTTTGAGAGCCCGTGGGTGTACAGGGGAAGAATGGGGATTTGAGCCAGTGTGAGGAATGTGAGCTGTCCTGCTGGACATCCCAGCTCCCCCGTCCCCCTCCCTATTTCCTTGGAAAGGCCTGGTGGGCTGGGGGAGACACTCAGCTCTTATCTGGGTTTAGCTGCACTAACTTTGTGGAGAGAATCCTCCCCCACTGGTCTGGGCCTCCTGGGCTGGAGTTAATTAAAATTCCTCTCTAGAGGGTGGTGCAGCCTGATACCAGAACACGACCTGCTACATGCTTTACCCATGCATTGAACACGCGGTGAATGTTCTGTGATTGGAGGTGTATTCAGCATGCATAGAGCGGCAGACCCTCTGATTGGATGAGCCTATCAATCAGAGGTGATAAAAGTCTGGCCTGAGTGGTCAGCTGTTGTTCAAAGACTGGGCTATGACAGAGAAGATAGCCAGGCACGGACCCCGCCGGTGTGAAGACAGAAGATAAGACTCTGTTCACTGCGGTCATTAAGGACCAGCTGTTTGTAAGGCTTGGAGGAGCGTTCGCTTTGGACCAAGGAAATTACAGACAGCTGCCCAGTGTGGGAAGGAAGCTTGCGGCACATCACCAAAGGTGTGGGAAGGAAGCTTACAGCACATCACAGAGGCTGGTGGAAAGAAGCTTGCAGCACAGGACGAGAGCCAGACAGAGGACGATGCTTGATTCTAGTCTTTGAGGGTGAGATAAAATCCCCTCTAGGCTCCTCCCTTGCGCTGTGGGAGCCTGTACAAGCAGTAACTGGGAAGAGAGGCCAGTGAAGCAGACCCCACCTTTCTTTTTGTGATCTCTGAGGGTATCAGGGTGAACTGGCACTCTGCCCAGCCACTACCCTTCTTCAGCTAGCCAGTGGCTACTGGACTAGTGGGACTCCAGTAAACTGTGCCAAGACATCCGGCACCTTTGATCAGATCCCTGACACCACTAGAGCGGTGTCCTCACTCACAATGGGAGGGCACTTCTGTTGCTTTGGGTGGGGGGTTATGGGGCTGATCACGACCATTTGACTTCGCATCATATGCTGAAACTATATCCTTTCAATACAAAGTTTGGTATCAAGGCTCTAGTGAATGAGAACAGCCCTGTGTAACATGATCTGTAATATGCAATGCTTACTGTGTGTTTTCATGTTAACTGTGTTTTTATAGTGCTTGGCGTCTAGGCGCTATAATACTGTTTGGGGTCAGAACTCTGCCCCAGAGGGTTGTAGAGACTTCTGGTTTTCACTGTTTATCCTAGTTTTATGTGTAGAATAATTATCTTATGTGTATTAAAGTACTTTTCTTTTATAAAAAGTAAAGCACTGACTGGACATTGAGTTTATCAGCTGGTGGTACGGTTTACACTGTATTCTGAATGTCTAACCCCACCTCCCCTCCTTGAGTAAGCCTTGGACTGCTCTGTCTCGCTACCCTGAGAGAGTCAAGTGCTGGAGAGCAGTACTTGGTTATCCAGTTTTGGGTCCTTTAGGACTGAGGCCCCAGGACATCAGTGAGGGAACACTCCAGTTGATGCGATTGGAGCGCAGTTACCCCTGAGTGCCCTGGTGCCCAGGAAGCCGGGTCTAACAAACACCTACATGACCTCCTTGACCAACATGGTCAGAACCCATGGACTAAACATCATATCCTATGCCGATGATACTCAGCTCATCCTCTCACTATCAGAAGACCCCTCAACCACAATGGTCAGCTTCCGCAGATGCATGATGAGTGTTGCCAACTGTATGAAAGACAACTGCCCAAAACTCTACACAGACAAAATATAAGTGCTGATCTTCGGGAACAATGCCTCCTCGTGGAACGACGCTTTGTGGCCTTCCGAACTTGGCCCCGGACCCACTCCGACAGACCATGCCCGCAACCTTGGCATCATCCTATTCAGCAGCTCTCCATGAAAAGCCAGATCAACTCAGTCTCCTTTTCCTGCTTCCTCACTCTTTGCATGCTCCATAAGATCTTCAAATGGCTCCCCGTCAACACCAGCCAGCTGGGTTACAGCAACGTTCTCTACATAGGAATCATCTCACACCTCCTGAAGATGTGGCAGACTATACAGCATTCAGTGGCTAGACTCATACTCGACCTCCCAAAGCGAACCAACATCACCCCCCACCTCAGGACACTCCAGTGGCTCCCCATTCAGAAGAGATGTCACTACAAGATGCTGATCCACACCTACAAAGCCCTACACAACCAAGGAACCGCATACATCAGCCACCGCCTGACCTTGTACCAACCCTCCAGACACCTGCACTCCGCCTACCTCTCCCTTGCTCACACTCCCTGCATCCACTGAAGCAATAGTGGAGAAAGTTCCTTCTCCTACCTCACTGCAAAGGCCTCCCCCTTCATTTCCAGACCTCACCATCTCTGCTGGAACTCAGAGAAGGACTCAAGAGCTGGCTGTTCAATTGATCCCTCCAGGGATTCAGCACCTGGATACCCTCATGGATGATTACCTGTGCTTTACAAGTCCTGATCGATTGATTGATTCCATGAAGGCTGAAATATAAAAATTTACATTTGTGAATATGTATAATATTTTTCTGTCCCACTTGGTACTCCTGTATAAAGGGCCCACTCCGTAGTAACCTATGTTAGACCCCAGTGACCTGCATATTAACTACTAAATTCTCCAGGTGCTGGGAAAAAACTTGACAGTAGAGCAACCCTTTCCTAATAAAAAAATCGTACTTACAACCTATAAAAAAAAGACTGTGATGCACAAGGAAGGGATATTAAACCAATTTAATTGTATTCTACATTCATCCTCCATTAGAACTTTCCTATATCAAGACGACCTTGTATCAATCAATCAAGGCATTTGTAGAGTGCACTACTCACCCATGAGGATCTCAAGGCGCTAAAAGGCGGGAACAGCTAATGGTCAAACAGCCAGGACTTGAGACATCTACTGAAGGTCAGCAGGTCCTGGGTCTGCCGTAGATGGGCGGGGAGGGGGTTCCATGTCTTTGCGGCGAGGTGGGAGAAAGATCTGCCGCTGGTGGTCGTTCGGCGAATGCGTGGGATGGTGGCGAGGGAAAGGTCGGCGGAGCGGAGCTGGAGGTTCGGGGTGTAGAAGGACAGTCGTTCATTGAGGTATGCTGGTCCGGGGTTGTGGAGTGCTTTGTGAGCGTTGGTGAGGAGTTTGAAGGTGATCCTCTTGTCGATCGGGAGCCAGTGCAGATCTCTTAGGTGGGTGGTGATGTGGCTGTGGCGGGGGAGTCCAAGGATGAGGCGTGCGGAGGCGTTCTGTATACGTTGGAGTCTTTTCTCGAATGTGGTCGTGGTTACTGCGTAGAGGGCGTTGCCGTATTACAACCTGCTGCTGACAAGTGCTTGGGTGACTGTTCTCCTGGTTTCGGTGGGGATCCATCTGTAGACTTTGCGGACCATTCGGAGGGTGTTAAAGCAGGAGGAGGAGACAGCATTGACTTGCTGGGTCATGGAGAGCGTTGAGTCTAGGAAGAACCCCAGATTGCGTGCGTGGTTAGTGGGTGCCGGGGCAGCTCCCAGCGAGGTAGGCCACCAGGAGTCGTCCCATGCGGAGGGAGTCGATCCGAGGATGAGGACCTCCATCTTGTCTGAGTACAGTTTTATTCGATTAGTCTTCATCCAGTCTGTGCCGGCCTTCATTCCCTTGTGGAGGTTGGATTTGGCGACGGCCGGTTCTTTGGTGAGGGAGATGATCAGCTGTGTGTCGTCGGCATATGAGATGATGTTGAGGTGCTGTGCTCTGACAATGTTTGCGAGCGGTGCCATGTAGATTTTAAAAAGGGTTGAGCTGAGGGATGAACCTTCGGGTGCGCCGCAGGTGATCGTGGTGGCGTCGGATCGGAACGGGGGGAGGCGGACTCTCTGGGTTCTGCCTGCGAGGAAGGAGGTGATCCAGTCCAGGGTTTTTCCATGGATCCCTGCGTCGTGGAGGCGTGTGCGCAGGGTGTGGTGGCAGACGGTATCGAAGGTGGCTGAGAGGTCCAGGAGTATGAGTGCCGAGGTTTTGCCCTTGTCCAGTATAGTCCTGATGTTGTCAGTGGCAGCTATGAGGGCGGTCTCGGTGCTACAGTCACCGCGGAAGCCGGATTGGGAGGAGTCCAGGATGTTGTTCTCCTCCAGGAAGAGGGTCAGTTGTCTGTTGGCGGTCTTTTTGATGACTTTGGCCAGGAATGGGAGCAGGGAGATGGGTCGGAAGTTCTTGAGGTCCTTTGGGTCCGCCTTGGGTTTCTTGAGGAGGGCGTTGATCTTGGCGGGAGTAGAGTCGGGGGTGTCATCGTTGTCTGTTGTCGGCTCCTGAGTGTCAAAGCTGTGGTGGATGTTTGTGACCTTGCGGTGGAAGAAGGTAGCCAGAGAGTCACAGAGTTCTTGTGACAATGGGACGTCATTGGAGCTGGGGGTGGCAAGTTCTTTCACGATGTTGAAGAGCTGTTTGCTGTTGTGTGCATTGTTGTCGATGCGTTCCTTGAAGGAGTTTCTTTTGGCGAATCGGATGAGTAGGTAGTGTTCGCGTCTGGCGTTCATGAGTGCTGCATGGGTCCGGTGTCTGGTTCTTGTGCCATTGCTTCTCGAGTGTTCTGCAGGTGTGCTTGGAGTTCTGAAGGTCGGTGTTGAACCAGGTGGCTCTCGAGTCGGTGCGCCTGTTGGAGGGTTTCTTGATCGGGTGAGGGTGTTGGTGCAGTCGTTGATCAATTGTCTGAAGTTGTGAGCTGCTGCGTCGGTCTCGGTGGGCTCGGGCAGAGGGGCTCAGGCGAGAGTGGCGATGAGCTGGTCTTCGGTGACTTTCTTCCAGCTGCGGTGTGGGATACGTTGCGGTTGGTTGTGTGCGGTGGGTTACTCGAAGTTGAAGTGCATGCAGTGGTGGTCAGTCCAGTGGAGTTTGGTGGTGTGGCTGAAGGTGACGTGGTTGCTGGCTGAGAAGATGGGGTCGAGCATGTATCCAGCGGAGTGGGTGGGTGTCATGACGAGTTGTTTGAGTCCGATGTTGACAAGGTTGTCAATCAGTGTTGTGGAGTTGTTGTCGATCTCTAGGTGGAAATTCAGGTCTCCGAGGAGGATGTAGTCTGTGGAGGCGATGGTGTGCGTACTGATGAGGTCGGCGATGGATTCGCTGAACTGTGGTTGGGGTCCCGGGGGTTTGTAGTCGAGGGTTCCTCTGAGGGTGGTTTCGTTATTGACGTGGATCTGGAAGTGTAGGTGTTCGGCCATGCTGAGGATGTCTTCGGTGCTTGTTGAGATTCTTATGGTGTTCCCGTGGATAATGGCGATTCCTTCTCTTGGTTTGTTGTTGTTCCGGTCCCTGCGTGTGATCTTGTAGCCGTCCGGGATGGCTAAGGCTATGTCCGGTGCCAAGGAGGTGTTCATCCAAGTCTCAGTCAGGAAGGCGATGTACGGGGTGTAGGAGTCTAGCAGGTCCCAGAGTTCGATGGCATGCTTGTGGACTGAGCGGGTGTTGAGCAGCATGCAGCTGAGACGGGTGTGGCCTGTGTTGTTGGGGTGGGCGGGACGAGTTGGTGTAGCTGCAGTTTCGGCGGGTGAAGGGTCCGTGGGTGAGCTTTGGGGTGGCCTGGAAGCAGGTGAAGTGTCAGCCGACGTTGAGTGCGCGGAGGGTGTTGGCGTCGTAGCAGCGTCGGATCCTGTGGAGGTCACGGGGGCCAGAGGATCTGGCACTGGGCGCAGACCAGGCACGGACGGGCGCAGACGGGCTTTCCTTAGGCGCATTTGAAGGGGAGGCGGGAGGGACGAGCAGCTGGGAGGCGGGAGCAAGGCAGGAGGGGAGGGATCAGAGGACATCAGCGGGAAACGGTGGGAAAAGAGTACAGGGAGAACAGAGCAAACAAAGGTACAGAGGCAGTCAGGGAATAAAAAACAAAGGCAGTACCAGGCAAGAAACAGCACAATAACGAGGGCAGCACCAGGAAAAAAGCAGTGATCAGCACAGTGATCGGCCCTCAGGGAGAGGAGACCAGGGCAGGCTTGAACCCTGCACAGGAGAGCTGACAGGGGGCAGAGCACTGCTGAGCTGCTGGGGAGCTGTTGGGGAGAGTGAGATCCTTGGACCAAGGATCTCACTCTCCCCAACAGCTCCCCAGCAGCTCAGCGGTGCTCTGGGCCTTGTATAATCGTGTAGTCCACCAAAGACTGACCGCTTTTGCACAGAGGTGTCAAGCAGACCCTTAAGTCACAATTACATTATACAACTTTGAAACTTTGACAGGACCACTATACAAAATATTTCCAGCAGTTTGAGGCTTCTTACATGTTTAAGTACGGTTGTTAGTGAATTGTGAAAATGTTCAGAATGAAGCCACCTGGCCTACGCTTGATTTTGTGACTTAAAGCGGTCACGACATTCAAGTTTATTGCCTCAGACGTCCTCAATGTGTGCCTAGACAGGCTGAGCCTCTAACAAAAATATCTTTCACTCCAGTCTGCAGCAGCATATTAACCCTCAGGCAAATTAGAGATTGCACTAAAGAGATGTCCGCTTCCTATTCACCATTGTTCTGTATTGTGCCGCCTAAGGAAGCCCAAGATTTAATCTACAATCTTTGTGTGCATGTAATTGCAAGGTAAGTATTGAAGCAAAAAGAGTGTTCTAGTTTTTTGTGACCAGAAGAACAGGTTCAGTTCTAACTCGATATAATTACTGTAATAGTACACACTTACCAAATTAGCTAAACATTTCTTTTGCCTTGAAGGTTGCTTTGTACAAGAAACGTTCTGTCTGTATCATGTTTTGCACAACCCCAAAAGATAAAACACATAATTGCCTATGTCTGTATCATTGATTATAGCAGTAAAAAAACAAAAAAGCCTGAGCACTTTAAACGCTTGTAAAGCCAGTCGGCATGAATACTTCTGTAAAAGTCCCCCAGGGGGAAGCATCAGTCATGGGGTCCTTCCTTTCGCCAAGGATTCCAGAAACCATTTGCAGCAAGGCGCACTGACATACTGCCCTAGCACAGTTGGACGGGTTCCTAGATAAGAACCCATAAAATGTATGGATTTGTGCATTCTGGCACCACTTCACATGCTGTAAATGCTCATCAAATGTCAGCTACATACAAATAACCACGGGGCTTATCTGTGATTACATGCCTTTGCAATGGGCAGCACTGGCTGCAGACATCAAAGAAACCTCCCAGACTGTTTAGCTCTTCTTACTATTTCATTTTGAGCATGTCAAATATGTTCATTCAAGAATGTATTACTGCATGACATTGCTAGGCCTGCAGCATGCACTCCACTGCGGACTCGTGTAGATCAGTCGGTTCCAGTCTTGCACCGGCTGAGAGGAGTGACCACACAGGTTCTTGGAAGGAGTGAGCCCACAGCACATTACAGTTCCTGACAATGCTGAAACAGAATGGGCCCACTGTGCACTACTCTTCCCTTCGAATGAGAGGACAGATAGTGGCCACAACACACTTTTGTCCCCGCCGATGGGGTGACAGGGCGGGCCTGTAAAGCAACTCTCACCCGTCAGATGACAGAACAGGTTGACCCACAACACATTTCTGTTCATGCAGTGCAGAGACAGTGTGGCCATAAGGGACTTGTGTCCCCGCTGATACTGGAACAGCAAGTGCTTAAACAGAATGGGCCTAAAACACAGGTCTGTCTCTGTGGGTGAGAGGGCAGTTTGCAGCCATAGCACGATTCTGTACCCGCAGATGTAGGTTGCAGATTGTGACCCTAGCACACTTCTATTTCTGGAAGAATGGACCAATAAGGCATTTCTATTCATGCAGATGCTGGGCAAATTGTGGCCACTGCACAGTTCTGTTGGCATAGATTGTGAAAAAGAATGGGCCCACAATGCACCTCTGTCCCGAGACAGATTGTGGAACTCAGACACACAGAAAACAAGCATTTGCAATGCAATAGGTCTTGCATTTACACACATTTGAGCTATTATTATTTATATTGTAAATGACAATGCCTTTTATTTTTGTTTTCGTTTTTAAAACATAAATAACAGGCATTGTTATTTACAATGCCAATAGCTTAAACTTGCGTAAATGCGAGACCTATTGCATTGCAAATGCTTGTTTTTAAACATGAACCAATGAACATCATGAAGAGACCGGGGATAACGAATGCTAGGTTTTATATAACGATTAGTTGATTGCTATGTGAAATTGTTAATTGTTGTGTTTGTTTTGTCCATCTCTTTTAAAGGTCACATTTAGAACCGAATAAGCATTTACTTACTTGCACTGAAACTATACTGTATTTTGCATTCGTAGTAAAAGTGACAGTGCAGATATCTGTGCACCTCTAGTTCCAGTCGTGCTGCCTGCTGCCTATGTGCTGCTCACATCAAAGCTGTTGCAAACTGTCATAATTTGCTTTTAAAGGTCTTCACACTTTCTGTAAAGTAATTAAAGCGTTAACGCAAGCGTTTGGATTGGTAATTTCAACTGTGCGATTTACTCAGTTTTTCTATTGTGGGCCAATTTTTTTTCTGATTTGAATTTTTTGAAAGATTTGTAAAAATTAGGGCTTTTTAGCCAGCTTGCATTGGAAAATAACCAAGCAATACCGATAATTATCGCTATTGCTTGGTTAGAGACAAATATTTATCGCCGACCTACGGCGATTTTTATCGCAGATAAACCTTGGTATTACCAAGGTTTATCGCAAATGCGATAAAAATCGGCCGCAATGCATGAATATCGCTGAAAAGTCAGCGATATTCATGCATTACCGAGCTAATGCTCAGTTCAGTTCAAGAAGTCTTTATTCGATTAGTTCATCTTAAAAGACATAAAATACAATATATACATATAAAACAGTTAAAACAAGTATTAAATCATTTATAGCTAATCAGCTTCTTGTACAAATATACAAAGTTTTACAGAGGAACTCTGGTACAACCATTGGTCAGCAGGTTACAGAAGTCTAGGCAGTCACCAATTGGTTAATTTTGATAAGCCTAATTCTGAGCACCCAGGCCCACCCAAGGAATTTAGCAACCCCCACAACAATAAGGGAATCTAGGTTGGTTTTTAACAATCTAGTGGCTTCCACAGCAGATCTGGTACCTAAATTTCTACACACCGGTCTTAGCCATTTGGCTCTGTGGGCAGAGTATAAAGGACACACATACAAAAAGTGGTTCAGGCTTTCCCCAGTACCTAGACACTTAGGACAAAACCCCGACCTATCCGTTCCCCACTTTTTGGTAAATTCCCCAATGGGTAGCGAACCGCATCTAAATTGAAAAAATAGTTTGCGGTCCAGGGGTTTAGTAATAGTATCCCAGTACCATTCTAGCTTGGGCGCGTCCTTATGCACAATGAATAGTCCAGTGAGGCTGCTTGAGCTCGAATTCAAGTACATGTTGTGAGTCACCCAATCCCAATAACATTTTTTGAGTTCCTTTTTGGAAGGGAAAATGGCTGACTCCGACGTGGACCAAAGATCTCCATGACCCAAAGCCAATAGGGTAGCCTTGAGGTCTCTGAACCATCCTATGTTTATGGCACCAGGGCTATTTTTAACCTCCAGGCATGCTACAGCATAATGATGGAGTTCTGGTGTTGTCCACAAACGGCGCCAGAATGTTAGTGGCCGGAGTCTAGCTTGGTCCTCCACCGAGTGGCACCCGAGGTCGTAAAGAAGGGGAGTTAGTGGGGTCGACTGAGGCAGACCTGTAGACATTCTCAAAAATTTATTTTGGGCAAGTTTAAGTGGACCCAAATTGCTGCCACCCCATAGTTCCGCACCGTACAGGACTGCTGATAGAACCTTACCACCATAGATCTTAATAAGCGGGGACATCGGCCTCGTAAATGAGCCTTTGTGTTCCTTGATCAATGCCCCGCCCAACTGTTGGTGTTTCAAGGACATGAGCTCGATCTGATGGGTCCAGCTCAAGGTGTCGCTGAAGGCAACACCTAGGTAGGTGAAGTGCTTAGTTTGTTCCAGGGGTATATCCCCCATGGAAACCCTGGCGTTTATTTGTCTGTGCCCCCTTAAAACCATAAATTTGGTTTTAGACACGTTCACCTCCAGCTCATGTTCGCTGCAGAACCTCTCAAACCTAGACAGTGCCTTTTGCAGACCCTGCCTGGTACGTGAAATCAAGAGAGTGTCGTCAGCGAACATGAGCAGGGGGATTCGCATGCCGGCCAGACTTGGAGCATCCGTGGAACAGTTGTCATAGTATTTAGTGACCCCGTTGATATATAGGGAAAACAAGGTAGGTGCCATGACACAACCTTGTCTGACGCCTTTAGCCACGGGAAAATTCTCCGTCACCTCACCCGGTTTGCCCCAACGCACATAAGCAAAAGTCTGGGCATGAAGGTTTACTATGAGACGTACCAATATGGGCGGCATGCCCATATCCAGTAGGGATTTCCATAGGCCTGCCCTCGAGACCAGGTCGAATGCTGACCTAAGATCCACGAAGGCCGCGTACAGGTTACCTTTACCCAGGGTAACTGTCTTCCAGTGCAGAAGCATAAATCGGAATGCCTGATCCAAGGTGCTCACATGGGATCGAAACCCAGCTTGGAGAGGGGTGAGGATATCATACTCCTCTATCCATGCCTGGATCCTGGTGAGCACAAGACGGGTTATGATCTTCTGTACCGCGTCTATTAGACTGATCGGCCGGTAGTTGGATGGA
Source organism: Lissotriton helveticus (assembly GCF_964261635.1). Taxonomy (NCBI): domain Eukaryota; kingdom Metazoa; phylum Chordata; class Amphibia; order Caudata; family Salamandridae; genus Lissotriton; species Lissotriton helveticus. The sequence goes on along the minus strand of NC_136069.1, from coordinate 405,244,289 downwards.
ACCGACCGATCGCCCTTCTTAAAGATAGGCAATATTTCAGCACCGGCCCAGGAGTCAGGCACTCTGGCGTCCGCTGCCAATGCATTTACCAAACGCACCAGATATGGAACCCAGAGATCCTGGTCCTCCAAAAATATATCCGCTGGGATACAGTCTGGACCTGGCGCTTTACCCCTAGGGATGGCTTTCAAAACTGCTTCAACTTCCTTAGCCGAAAACACAAGAGTGTCAAAAGATAATGGCCAGCTAATGGAAACATGCGCAGTGTTGCGACAACAGAATTGTTCCACAAAGTGGGACACCCATTTTTGTGGTGCAACAGAAGCGGGGCTTGGGCGATCATCCTGTGAGCTACCCCACCTAAGGAGGTGCCAGAACTGCTGTAGGTTCCTGGAGCTACAGGCCTCGGCGAGAGATGTCCATCGCTCCTCATCCCAAGCGGCTTTGGCCTGACGCTTGGCTACATTAAAAGCCTTCCTACTTTCTTTGATTAGGGAAGGGTTTTTGGATTTTAACGCCTTAAACAGATCTGCGTGGGACTTCCTGCAGGCTTTATTAAACCAATTTAATGGTTTCTTGCCCTTCCCTCTCCCTTTATTTGCAACAAACTTAACAAACAATGATTTTAGGGACAGAAACAAACTGGCATGAATGGATGAGAAATCTACATTCTGTACATCACACTTTTCAGTTTCTACCAGGGTGTTTGAGACCAAGGCTCTAATCTTTTTGCGTGCTTCTACGTCTACCGAGACCTTTGGCCAGCGCACCCTCCTCATATCATTCGTGAGTACTACCGCCTCCTGAACAGGATTAGGCTGACGTACTGCCATCCCTACAAAACTAAAATCCTTCAGTTCTGCCACCAAGGGTTCATGGTCACTTTCTTGGCGCGGTTTAACAGTCATATCCAAAATCACAGGCCACATTTTGATATCAACTAAAATGTAGTCAATATGACTGCTATGTCTACCATTAGAAAAAGTGTGGTTTCCCATCATGTCCGAGCTAGTACGACCATTGAGTGCTCGGAGCCCCCAGTTCAAACAAATACCTTTAATATATGTGGCTGCTTGAGACCATTTATTTAACGGGGGAATTTCAAGTTGTGGGATCCCCCAGGTCTGGTCCTCTGCTTCAGTTAATAAACCATCGTCATAACTTAATGGTACGAAGCAGGTGTTAAGGTCACCCATCACCACTACATATCCGGAATTAACATTGGAACTTAAAAAATCATCTAAGCAAGTAAGGGTGTGTGAGACTCTGCCACCTGTCATACCCCTAGCATAAACATTAATCAACATTATATCCAGCCCACTGCATGTATGAATTGTAACTATCAACAGGTCAGGACAATCAATAAAAATTTCATTGACAGTTACACCTGCAGCTTGGCGAACCCATGTTGTGAGGCCACCCATAGCCCGGCCTCTTGAACCTTTAGTCGCAGGTTTATAAAAATTCAGGAAACCTTGGAGATACACTGGAAGGGTTGCCCAAGTCTCCTGAAAACACCAAATATCTCCTACAGAGACGAACTCTACCCAATCAGGAATACATGTACGAGATTCCAAACCTGCGATGTTCCAACAACCCATAACAGTGCCCTTATTGTACATTAGCTCACACAGGTTAGAATTCTCGAGAAGGTGTGAGTCATTAGACTGGGGAGGGGTTGCTTCAGGCACGGAGGCAACCAAGTTCGTACCTAGCATCATCAAACCCTCAGGCCCGACCTGAGAACATGGCTCTGGATTTGCACCCTCTATAACAACACTCATTAAAGGCAAAGGGGTTAGTGCCATATCCAGTGTGCCTAGCACCACTCGGTTAGTCGTGCCCCCCTCAATACCGTTACAGGGTTGTTTGACTAAACTTCCATTAAGGAGTGATGAATTAGACAAAACAACCCCCCCTCCCATATAATCCAAGATAGATTCATCATCCCTCGTCAACACTACTGGTCAATCATTTGACGATAACCCTATTAATGGCTCATAAAGGTTCCTCAGCGGTATACTCCAGTGGTCTTTGGGGTTAAGGCTAGATGCATGATGATAAGCTGGGTAAAAACTAGGGAGCTGTTGAGCCTGTGGAAACACTTGGGTAAAAGGAGCTGTGGGGTACAAATGATTATTTGGAACAGGATAGTTCAGTATGACTGGAGGGCCAGGTGGTTGAGGTTTAATTTTAGCCCAACCTGGAGTTTGCGGGGGACAATTGTAGCTAGATTGGTTATAGGATCGATACCGTTCCTCAGGGTTAATTTGGGGTCCATGGAAACTAGATGTAAAATTGGACCATTTGAGGAGGCTTTTGGTGTTTTTAACATGGGGTTGTTCAATTGGGTTAATCAAGGTCTCAGGATAAAAATAACCAAGGTTCCTGGTGGAAACCCCTCCCTCATGTTTTCCTACAAACCAGTCTGAGATGAAGGATACTACTCTGTTGTCCCTAAAGTTGATGATGACTATATCTCCCTCTAAATCCTTTGGGCGAACCCCCACCCATTGACATCTTCTGACCGAGACAATGTCCCCATTAAGATGTGCAGGAAGGGGTCTATTTGTCTTTAGCCAAAAGATGACTTTATTTTTTAGGCTATCATTGTTTTCCCGATCCCCTTCCGCGATTGGTGGCACACCCGTCATTACAATAACAAAATTCATGGAATCCGGTGGTAGGTCCACGTTATGCCTCCTTGATGGGGGTTTGTGAGGGTTACCAGATGGGGGAGCCGATTTACCCTCACCTTTCTTTGATTGTTGGACAGTTCGCTGTAGGGGAGGTTTGTTAGCGACTACCCTGGGATTCGCATTGGCCATACTAGCTGAACTAGGGGGTTTAACAGCCACAGCAGATGCTTTATTTGGAATAGTGGCTGCATTTTTTACCCTGTTAGGATGTTGACTGATGTTAGGATTTATATTACCTGTGGATTGTGCGTTACTTTGTGGGTTAGTGGATACTCCCTTGCCCTTAACTAAGGTAGAGGATTGTGTTAACTCAGAGGGTACCAATAGGCGATCCAGTTTATCATTCAAGATCTTAACACGCTCCAGCAAAGGTAACATATAAGATTTAATGAGCTTCTCTATGATGGCAAAAGACACCTCACTAGACCCTACAGTAACTAATTCAGGAGTAGGCAAATTTAGTAATTCTGGCGCCGGTAGCTCTACATGAGGGGGGATTAGTTGGTCAGGGATAACTATTGGTGGGGGTGATAGTACTATCTGGCGATTTTGGACTTTCCTTTTTACGCCCCCCTTTCTCCTTCTTTTTCTCGGTGGAGAACGCACCACCCTCTTTACCTCATCAGACTCAATAGCAACGTCACCCACATTCCTCAAGGGTATGTTCTCACCAGGTTCAATACATACCAGTGAAGAGTTGGGCAACGTGGGACAAAGCCCGAGATCCCTGGGTTGACTATCTGGAATGTTAGCATCAACAAAACTAGAGTGATCAATGGGAGTGCAAGCTAACTGAGCACCACTAGTTACACTAACACATGGCGGCGATATAATAGGAAACCTAAATATGCTCGGAATTTGGTTGATGTCTGTACCATCATCCTCAATCGAGCTCAGCCCTCGGGCATCCGTAGCCTGAGTAAGGTTTGTGTCTGAGGGGAAGGGCAATTGGCTTCTCTTCAGTTGCTCAATTGAGCGTCGTCGCTCAGCTCTTCGCTCAGCAAGGAGAAGATCCCTATCAACATCCTTGGTGGTTTTTTTGAAAAATTTATCAAGGGGGCCAAGTGGAAAGGTGCCCACACCAGGGGGGGCTGAGTGACTCATATCAAAGGAAAAGAAACAGAATATATTATCTACCCGTAATAATACCTTATTACGATGTTAAAAGCCGCGAGGCAGTGGGCAACCAACAGAGAAATAAATTATTAAAATAACAACAACATTAAAAAGGAAATGACAATACCCTGGCCCAGCCCGGCCTCCTGCGGCCCCGGACGGCCACAGACGGTCCCGCCCTTGTCCCGGGCTTCTCCCGGCGCCCTCCCGCGTAGCGGGAGATGTAATCAGTCTTATCCACAAACGGTGCCAAGCATTGGTTGGTGTACAGGGGGGTGTGGCCAGCGGAGAGAGCAGCCCAGGTGTGTGAGAAGGGCGCGCAGGGGCTCCTGGAGACTGGAGTCCCTGCCTGTGCTCGCAGCCCCGCCGGCTATGCACCCTGCCCGCTCCTCGGTGCTGGCTCCCAGTAGATAGACAAGATGCAGCCTCAGAGGACAGGAGGCGCAGCGGGACCTGCGAAGCAGGTCCGGCGAGGTCGTCAAAGTTCCTGGGTCCTTGAAATAAAAAGGGTTCTCAGTTCCCTCTGGGGTGGTCGCTTCAATTCAGCGAGCGTTGTTGGCAGGTAGCTAGTTAGGACTGGTCCGTTGGATCTATGCTGACGGTCGGCTTAACACCAGTGAGACGGGGGGCGTGGCCAGCGGGGAGAGCAGCCCAGGTGTGTGAGAAGGGCGCGCAGGGGCTCCTGGAGACTGGAGTCCCTGCCTGTGCTCGCAGCCCCGCCGGCTATGCACCCTGCCCGCTCCTCGGTGCTGGCTCCCAGTAGATAGACAAGATGCAGCCTCAGAGGACAGGAGGCGCTGCGGGACCTGCGAAGCAAGTCCGGCGAGGTCGTCAAAGTTCCCGGGTCCTTGAAATAAAAAGGGTTCTCAGTTCCCTCTGGGGTGGTCGCTTCAATTCAGCGAGCGTTGTTGGCAGGTAGCTAGTTAGGACTGGTCCGTTGGATCTATGCTGACGGTCGGCTTAACACCAGTTAGACGGGGGGCGTGGCCAGCGGGGAGAGCAGCCCAGGTGTGTGAGAAGGGCGCGCAGGGGCTCCTGGAGACTGGAGTCCCTGCCTGTGCTCGCAGCCCCGCCGGCTACGCACCCTGCCCGCTCCTCGGTGCTGGCTCCCAGTAGATAGACAAGATGCAGCCTCAGAGGACAGGAGGCGCTGCGGGACCTGTGAAGCAGGTCCGGCGAGGTCGTCAAAGTTCCTGGGTCCTTGAAATAAAAAGGGTTCTCAGTTCCCTCTGGGGTGGTCGCTTCAATTCAGCGAGCGTTGTTGGCAGGTAGCTAGTTAGGACTGGTCCGTTGGATCTATGCTGACGGTCGGCTTAACACCAGTGAGACGGGGGGCGTGGCCAGCGGGGAGAGCAGCCCAGGTGTGTGAGAAGGGCGCGCAGGGGCTCCTGGAGACTGGAGTCCCTGCCTGTGCTCGCAGCCCCGCCGGCTATGCACCCTGCCCGCTCCTCGGTGCTGGCTCCCAGTAGATAGACAAGATGCAGCCTCAGAGGACAGGAGGCGCTGCGGGACCTGCGAAGCAGGTCCGGCGAGGTCGTCAAAGTTCCTGGGTCCTTGAAATAAAAAGGGTTCTCAGTTCCCTCTGGGGTGGTCGCTTCAATTCAGCGAGCGTTGTTGGCAGGTAGCTAGTTAGGACTGGCTCTTAGCCATGTTATCCACCTCCCATTGGATAACATGGCTAAGAACTGCTCTGGGTAGGCGTTAGCTTTTGGAAATAATCACGCTTAGCGCGAATATCTTCAAAAGTTGGTAATAGGAGATAGCGATGTTAGCGACTGTTTCCAGTCGGTAACATCTTGGCACGCCCACTTTGCATGTCCTTAGTGATAAATTTCTCTGACATGCAAAGTGGGGTCTAAGATGGTCGCTATCTCCTACTAGCTGCCGCTAACTGGTGTTAGCGACAGCTAGGTAATAGGGAGATAATTTTATCTCCGCTTTCTTGGCTTTTAAAGCCAAAAAAGCGGAGATAAACCCCCATGATAATATGCCCCATAGTGCGATAAAGACATCAGAGGGTTTGAAGTCATTCGCTACTTTTTCGTTTGGTGCCCCACCCCTACAGGAGCGCTCTGTGGAAATCGTTCCAAGGTTGTAACGTCCGTATTCCACTGTCACAAACCGCGAAGGAGGAAAAACATGTTATGTGTACTATAAAAGGGACGTGAGTCAGTTTCACACATAAATACTTGTGTGTGGGAACTCCCTGAAAACAAAAGAAACATTCTCTTAGGAGCGTGGGGGACTGGTGAAGAGGGTATAGAGGTCCAGTGAAGCGTTCGACCGTTTCCTATAAATGATTCAGTTTCAGGAAGGAAGCCTGCACTTTCAAATAACACAGGTGATGTAACTGCAGCAGCTGAGATGTCATTGACTCTATCTCTTATTCAGTGCTGTAATTAGGATCAAGGCCCTGTAATCCCACCTCGCTCGCAGAGAGCCGTTGTGAGAAAATAATTAAATAAATAAACAAGCTCAGCCGAGGCAGACCACGCTGAAAATAAAAGCACACTGCATTAGTGAGGAGAAATGCTCCCTTTTGCACCGTGTGGCAAAAGAAATAAATAAATGAACAAGCGCGTCCGAGGCAGACCGCGCTGAAAATAGAAATAAAAGAGTGCTGGCACACGCATGAAGGAGACTGTGTCAGGCCACAAGTAAAAGATCCAGTCGGGATGGGCTGTCCCAAAAGGAGACAGGGCGGTAACAAGGAGGAAACTAAGAAGCCTTCTTTTCAATCGGATCTCAGCGATTAGCATGGAGGATGACGCCAGCCAATCAAAAAGAAGGGCGGGGCTTCAAGTCCCCTTCTGAAAACGTACCGATGACAATAAGCCTCCCAGAACGATGAGCCCATGTGCGCTCCAGCGTTAGGTCTGCGAGACCTAAAAATAATGACAGAGGGACAAGAGGGAGATAAAAACTGTGAAACAGCAGAAGACAAACACAGAAATGCAGGGAGCGAGGAAGAGAGAAAGTTATAGAGAATCAAAGTCAGTAAATAACAAAGAGAAACACAGAAAGACAGGGAAATGCCAAAAGAACAGGGAGAGAGACACAATCAGACAGGAAACAAAAGAGTCACAGAAGTACAGAGGGAGACAGGAGGGAGGGTAAAAACTGAAAAATAAGAGAGATACAGACAGAGAGAAAGAGGAAGTAGACAGAGTGAGATGCAGCTAAAGAAAGATAGTTGATTAAAGCCAGGGTTACACAGAAAAGGAGAGACAGGGGATAAGAGACAGGGAGATAGAAGGAAGAAAATCAGAGGAGGAAGAAGAGGAAAAATGGAAGGACAGGCCAGGATGAGGACAGATAGAGAGAGAGAGTGATACACAGAGAAAGACAGAGTGGCAAGGGAGAAAAACAGGGAGAGACCGATGTAAATTATCACAACATAAGCAGTTCCATGTTTCTGCCGAAATTTCTGGTATGTGGAAGGAGTGGATTTCCACTTGTGCCTTAACATTTCTCACAGATGTTACTTACTGAAGCTTCTAAGTTCATTGACTCCCTTGTTCGTGTGCACTTCCTTACCACAATACTCGCCACCATCCCTGTTCTATCCCAGGCATTCATAAAGTGGCATGAGTTCCATGCAGAACTTTCCCAGCCCACTTCAAGTGTAGATCTTAAATGGTTGCTCCTTCCAAATCCCAAAAACAGAGGGAGGCTGGTTTAGAGGAGGGCCCTAAGTTTGTGATCTGTTTTTCACATATTCAACATTGGGGGTACCTTGTCTGTACAGGATTGTTGGCCACATCTGACTGGGCAATGCTACCATGCATACATATTCTGTGTGTGTGTTAAAGCTCATGCCATCTGGTTGGTTGGTTGATCATCTCCCAGAATCAGCCACCAGAGGCCACCACAAGGGAAGTGAGCGTGATGTGCAAGGTTGGTCCCGTTTAATCAGCTCCTGCCATTTCCCTTGGTTCAGTTACAGCTGCCCAATTCACACCTATCACAACTGCAACAGGACTAAAGATTCTTGCAGGGCACCTTGCTTATTTGTCACTGCCAGCTTAATTCCACAGCCCATCAGAAAACTTTAAAACGAAAGGATTTGGGCACCTTCTTTGTGGGACCGCTACAGTCTTTACATTTTAAAACATGTTTACATTTTTTAATTACTCTAGTGCATTGCCCTATTGAAATCCATATATATGAAAAAGCAACTTCACCTGTATTGATAAATATTTTTCTTTTTATAGTATTTGAATTGATCCCACTACAATTTTGATCGCACACCCACTCATTTTTGCATGCATTCCTTAAAAGATTTATGCATATGTTTATGAACTCACCCATGCATTTAACCATGCAATCACTCATAAAATCAATGATCTAACTTATGACTCCTTCTTGCATTGAACCACTAAACATCTGCATTAAAACACACACATAACCTACCTATAGTAAGAATTATAGGTTCATTCAAGCTTGATATTTTAAAAAGGTTTGGACTTTGAATTACTACCCGATTGTGCTACAAATCATTAAATAGTTTTTTCTTTACTGTGTCCTTATGGCTGACGTTGACATAGCTCAGCATAGTCGTGTACCACTCCGCCATCACTTAAACCAGTATGGGGTGTCCGCTGAAGGAATGGCGGTCGTCTTTGTGGTTAGTGCAGACGCGGCTTACCCGTTTGAGCTTTTCTACTCTTGGCTTACGTTTCCTGCTGTGAATGCGGATACCATAAATATGCTCCCACTGCGGTACCTGCAGACTATGCACCATATAGGACACAGGAAGTTCCACTCTCTGCTTCGCAGCATCGAGTTTGGTTTAATGGCGCCTTCCCCATACCGTTTATATGGTTCGGTTAGGCCCCTTGTCTATTCCAGGGTCCACTTGGCCAGTCTTGGCCGGGTTCACACCGCATCCATGTTATCTGACTGCCCCTATAGCAGAGTTACAAATACTCTATGCCTCCGTTGGTACGATATGTAGGGCGTTGTGCAATATGTTTCCCGCAACATCCAGGTGGGGGCACATGGAGCTGCGGCTCAACCAGTTGGACCGGCCGGGATATAAAAATCAGTCTCATCATGGTTAATTCGGTAATGGGCAAACGCCCCCAGGATAAGGGCGATATGCCCTTTTGGCTTGCCGAGTAATTTGACCAACTGGAAGCAGTATTTCCTAATACGACTCCTGTTGAGAAACACAGGATTCTGACAATTAGTTTGCAGAAAGACTTAGTACCAGAGGTAACAGATTGTGAGACCTGGGCACAGTATTTGCGGCAGTCTATGCAAAGTGCTTCGGCACACCGTCTATGACTCTCCTGCCCTCGGTGATCAAGAGTGTTCAGGATCAACAGGTCCGCGGCTGTTGAATTGGGAATGAGACTTTCCAGAGTGTTTGACGTAGTTTCTGATCTCATCCTTGCTAATGTCAAGGGAGATGTGGTAAACTTCCAGGTGTTTAATGCTTTGTTCGATGTCCCCGATGCCGATAAACCCCAGCTATTACCGAAAATCATTGCGGAGGCTTATAAGACCATTTGCTGCAATAGTTTGGGTGTTAAGCCTTTTGCTAAAACAGAAGCACAACCACAAACTCAGGCGGCTAAGTCTAATAAAGATGACCGTCCAGCTTTTCCTAAATAAAATTGTGAAAAATAAAAAACAGGGGAAGCAGCAACAGAAACAAGGGTCGCGTCCTGCATCACCAATCCCGGTGACGACTGAGCGCACATATAAGTTGCACGTCCGCATGAGTATTATATCACCTGATCGATTTCAGGTCTATTTATTGTATTTTTATTTATAAAGTATTATATAGCGCAAACTTGATCCCGAAGGATATCAGAGCGCTTTACAATTTGAGGGAAAGGTAACAAATCAGAACATGATTTCATTGTAGACATGATCAGCTCGTCGTAGAAACAATCGCTAGAGCATGGACTGTGGGAGGGAACAGGGGGAGGAAGGGGAACAAAAGAGTTGTTGAAGTAAAGGGGCTGATAGCTATGGAAGGATAACAATGACGAATGGTAAAGGCAAGCAGGATGACTTTCCACATCAAAGCCCCCAGTTTCCGAAAAAGAAGGTTGCTGCTTTAACCGCGAGGTATGCCACGGATAGTAAGAACACAGCTTCGGAACATGACATGGGCACTGACGCTGCTCGACAGCGCGGCGGAGGTTACAGTAGTGCGGCAAGCACTGCGTCCGTATCTGAAGGAGACAGCAACTGACATGTTCATCACTGTAGAAACAGCTGACACAAGAGTGGCTCCCCCTGACAGACTATATGAAATAGTCCCTTTAATTGAAGGTGACATACAACCTTGTGGATAGTCTCGTGAGAAAATGGTTTAAGACCACACTTGACATATCCGATCGCTTTTTTAGCCATAACCTGTCCTCTCTTAGTAGTCAATGGACAGCTTTCACCTCCGGCGCCAAACAAAAACAAAAGACTAGCCATGGGCTACAAAAACAGCCCAGGCGACTTTGCAGCTCGTATAGTCTCTCGTTTGGAGAGACTCGACCCTGATGATGCGTGATCGTATTTGGATAATATTTATCTCACAGACGACGAATTATGGCTGCATCTGTGTCATGTTGACCGCATCATTATTATGTTTGCGTACTACGGTTACAAATTTAACTTTGCAAAATCAGACATTGCAGAGTACACAGTGTTGTTCCTGGGCTATGAGCTCAACAATGAAGGTCGAGGTTTAGCACCTCACTTCCTTGGAGAAATGCGCACAGTTGCGCGCTCCTACAACTCTGAAAAAACTATAATCTTTGCTGGGTTTTTTGAATTTCAGGCGTACTTACATTCCCGAATATGCCCAGCTTATCAAGTCGCTAAATGCCTTGGTACAACCAACTTTTATCAAATCTTGCTGGCTGCCTGAACATTCAGCTATACTGTAATCTTTGCAGGCTGATCTTCTTGTGCAATGCGCAATGGGTTACACGTACTTGACGTTTAATGAATGGGAATGTTGGAAATGGCACTTTTTGCAGGGTTATCCCTAACCTTTTTGCTTTTTCCTCCTATTTTTTCCTGATCTGTGTGTGTTGGTTTTAGTACTCTGGAAACTTTACCACTGCTAATCAGTGCTAAAGTGTGTATGTTCTCTGTGTAAACTGCGTTATAGATTGGTATTTCCATGATTGGCTTATTTGATTTATGTGTCAGTCCCTAGTAAAGTGCACTTCGAGTGCCAGGGCCTATACATCAAATGCTGTTGGTGGGCTGCAGCACTAGATTGTGCCACCCCCGCAAACAGCCCGTAAAGTGTAACTCTGGCCTGCCATTACAGAGCCTGTGTGCAGCCTGGGGCTGCCATGTCGACTTGGCAAGTGCACACACTTGCAATTCCCTAAACCTTCCCTTTTCTACATGTGAGTCGCCCCTAATGTAGGCCCAAGGTACCCCCATGGGCAGGGTGCATTGTATGTGAAACTTAGGACATGCCCTGGTGTGTGTGGGGCATGTCATGATAGTGAATTACAGCCTACTTCGTTTTTCACTATTGCAAGGCTACCTGTTCTCCATAGGCCAGAATGGGCAGTTTGATCATTATATCCTATGATCCTAACTGACCCAGGAAACATGGTAGAAATTAGAGTTTAGTATGCCTGAACTCAGAATGATTAAATGCATATTTTAGTGAAGTTGGTTTTAACATTCTGTGTTTAAAAATGCCTCTTTTAGAAAGTAGATATTTTCTGACCTAACCATCCAGCCTGCCTCTGCTAGCTTATGTATTGCCTGTCTGGTTTGTGAGTAACAGGGGCTGGGGGAGACTCCAGGAGACAGGGTGAGTCAGCACAGGGCTGAATAGGCACATCTACACATAGATGGGTGGGAGGAGTCGGACCTGGGTCTGAATAGGGCGGTGCCAGCCTTCCACAATGCTGGCTCCACCTCCTGCGGTGCGTCTGATGACCGTGGCCTACACTGACAAAGGAAGAAGGTGCACACTTGCAGAATGTACCCAAAACTGGTTTGAACTAGGTACAGGTCTCTCTGCCTTTAGAAGACAAAGGATTTGCTGGTACAAATATTGGGGCCCAGACCCCAGAACTTTAGATTACTTCTGAAACTAAGGAACCTACCAGGAAGAAGAACCGGGAAAGCTGGAGGAGGAGTACTGGCCCTATGCTGCGTATTGAGGGGTTGGCCTGCAGTGATGGATTCTGTCTTCGGTAAGGGACTGGACTGTGCTTCGTCATCCTGCTGTTAGAGTTTTTTCCAAGGGCTTGAAGTAGAGCTTGCCTCCTGTTGGAAGTCTCGGGGATAGAAAAGACTTCAAAGAACTCGCTGGAATCAAGGAACCTGCCAAGAAGAAGAGCTGTAAAAGCTGCCAGGAGGAGTACAGCCCCTTTGCTGTGTTGTTGCTTTGTTGGGTTGGCCTGCAGCTGCTGTTTCTGCCTTGGGCAGTGAAAGGACTGGACTGAACTTTATCTACTTGTGCTGCGTATCTCCAAGGGCCTGAAACTGAGCTGGCCTCCTGTTAAAATGTCTCAGGGCCTGCAAAGACTTCACCAACCTCTGGGTACTGCTCCTGGAACCGCTGTTTCAGTTGCCACAGAGAAGAGGGAACCGCAACCGTCTCTGTCACCGACTCCGTTGCTGGCCTTTTGTCCTGAAGGCACTGCAGGCCGTACCGTCTCGCCCTGCACCACACGCCTTGATCTCACTGATGCTGTCTGCACGATCATCACCGAGCCGCTGCCTGCACTGCATTGAGAGGCACTGCAACCCGCACCGCCTCGCTTCACTTTGCTGGCCTGGTCTCACTGACACAATCGCCGCTGGCTCGACACCCGTGTCAGCCTCGTTACGCACTGCTGTCCGGCTCGGCCAGCACTCAACCTCTCTGTCGCTTGCATCGCCACCTGCCAGCACCGCATCGAGCACCGTCTCGCCCTACACCACACGCCTTGGACTCACCGACACCGTCTAAATGATCGTCACCAAGCAGCTGCCTGCACCGCATCGAGAGGCACCGCGCCCTGCACTGCTTCCACTTTGCACTGTAACCGCGACGGACGCCACAACCGTCTCTGTCACCTGCGCTGTAACCTGCCAGCACCGTATCGAGCACCTTCTCGCCCTGCACCGCAAGCCTTGGTATCACCGACGCAGTCTGGATTATGGTCACCGAGCCGCTGCTCACACCGCATGGAGGGACACCGCACCGTGCACCGCTTCCAGTTTGCATCGCAACTGCGACGGATGCCGAGACCGACTCACATCTCCATGTGAGCTGCACTAAGAAAGGTACTGTTAACGAGTCTGTCCCGCTGTTGCTGGCCCATACCGACGCGGTCAGCTGGAACTGCGAGACTCTGTTGCTGGTGTTTTCAGCATCACAGTGGTTCGGAAAGAGTTATTGACTCGTGCGAACTGTGTTTTCAACGTATTTTTGCAATTTAAAGACATCTTGCGAATCAACTATTTTCAAAGTACTGCATTATGGATTTTTTTCGTATTTCGTCTTGTCTAGAGTATATAAAAATATTGGATATTTTTCTAATCTGGTGTGGTGTCCTTTAGTAGTGCTTACACTGTATTACTGTTGGTTACGTGCAAATGCTTTACACACTGCCTCTGAGATAAGCCTGACTGCTCGTGCCAAGCTACCAAGGGGGTGAGCAGGGCTTATTTTAGGAGTGTAACTCCCTTATCCTGACTAGAGTGATGGTTTCTGCCTGGCTTTGGTGCAAACCTTAGCCAACCATTAATCCCATTTCTAACAGGGACACAGTCCCTATTGCTTACAAGTCACACTCCTTTGTCCTTGCGCCCACTGGAGGATTACCATTGTACCATTTACACTGATGGTTCAGCGAAACCGGCGACAGGATCTAAGCATGCTTATTCAGCAGCAATAGTGGTGGGTAAGATGGTGAATGGAGAGTTCAAGTCCGATGTTGTGCATACACAGACATTAGGGGACTGTACCGCCCTATTGGCAGAGCTACGTGCTCTGGTGCTTGCACTGGAGTATGCTGACCCTCGTGTGACTACTCATATTGTAAGTGACTCTTACTACTGCGTTCAGTCTTTCAATGACAATTTATTCTTTTGGACTCAAAATGAATATTGTGATTCTAAAGGTAGAACAATAAAACACAAAATGCTTTGGGTTCGAGTTGCAGAACTAAAAGAACGTCTGCCTCTCGTGAATGTAATTCATACTCTTGGTCACCAACATGTAGGAGTACATGCTGTTGGTAACTGTCTTGCTGATGATGCAGCAAAGACAGCAGTAGTAACATATGTAGTAGCAGTAGTTACACGTTCCAAAAGTAAGATTGATGATGACATCTTGCAACAGAGAAGGGAGGTAATTACCCTAGAGGTTTCCCTTCTAAATACTCTTATAATTTAAGTCCTTATAAAGTTCCCTATGTGAGAATTAACAATGTTGGTGACGGACGGATTCCCAATGTGGACTGCAGGCTTTCCTTGAAAACAGCCGCTCATGAGTGCATGGCCTTGGCTCATGCCGGCGTTTCAGCGACTGTCTCTATCTTACAGCAGCGTTGCTGGTGGTGCGGATTGTACAAACAGACTCATGATTATGTCCTTTCTTGCGACATTTGCACACGCTTTCTTTGGCTCTGGCCACAACATAGTGCTGATGTTCGAACTGTCATCAGGGATTTCTGTGTCTTTGTGGGAATTTTTGCATGTGGCACCCTTCATTCAGACCAGGGTCCAATGTTCGCCTCTAAGGCGTACAAGAATGCCATGAGATCACTGGGGGTGCAGGTCAAATTTTCATCTCTGTACCGACCTAAGGGTAATTCCGTTGTGGAGCGAATGAACCGTGACTTAAGCAATCCTTGACAGCTAGGGTTTTAGGTAATGTCCGGAACTGGCTGGCCCATCTGTATAGAGTTCAACGTGCACTTAATAATCTCTCTAGAAGGTCTCTGGATGGGCGGACCCCATACGAAATGCTCTTTGGCATAAAGATGTCTGTTCTGGACCTTGAGGGTCTAGACATGGCAGCGTCTGCCGCACCCTTTGACGTAGATGATAATTTTGCTGTATTACAGAACCTACAAGAGACTCGTGACAGTCTTGCAAAGGAACATTTGCCCTCCATAACTGATGCTACGCTTCAGATTCCGGTAGTTGGCTGACTACCCTGAGTCTGTGACCTAGTCCGTGAGAAGGTGGAGAACAAGAAGGAGTTCGGCCCCTCATATCGTGCACCTGTTCCTGTGCTTGGCGTGGAGGGTACAAGAACAGTCATTTTACCTCTACTTCCTGGTCGCACGTTTACCATGTGCATCTTCATTGACAATGTCAAATTACAACGAGTGGCTGATTCTTCTTAGTATGACACCAGCGGTCTCTTGCCCAGCGATGCTGAGAAATTCAGTTTTGGCTCCGGCGAATACCAACAGGCCTGACATTGCCATCGAGATGCATACAGATACTAATCCATTGTTGAATCCACCGCTGGTGATCCCCATGATGATACTGAGTATACCTTTCCCACAGATGTGTTGTTGCCTGGTGTGCAAACAAGTGTAGTTAACCAGTAACGCTTTTCATTTGACACTGACTCTACAACATCGAGGACCCCATCGAAAATTTCAATTTTTGCTGTTTGGTTTAAAAGACATTTTTTGATACCCCCTTGGACTTACATGTGGGTGGTGCTATTTTCAATTTTTTTATTCATGTCAATTGGATTTGTAGTTGTATTTTTTCATCTAGTGAATCGACATTATGTTAAAGAACGATCTACAATTAGGTTAATTGATGGAACTTTGACACCCCACTCCTCGTCACACATCATGAAGAGGGACCAGAATTTTGTCAACATCACTGCTTGGCCTGTATTAGATGGGATTGTGTGGGATGCTGTTAAATTTCAGATACACAGCCCTTCAAAGGGTATAACTGTCCCCAATGTACTTCGTGTTTCAATGGGGAATGTTGTAAAACAAAACATATGCCCTGACGATTAGGATGTCCAAGTCGTAAAGGCTCTTTTTTCTGATTTGAAATATTATGCTGCTTTTGATGCTGAAGATTTGTACTTAGACTCGGCTAATTATGCAGAGTTATTCTGCTACCAACACTATGGCAATCATTTTCTACATAAAGCAAACACATTTAGAAATGTGGTTAAATATACACAATGGGAACATTGTCCAGCCCCCATTGAAGGCAGCCCGAAAACTCTTTTGAAAAAGTTTTCTTTGTTTACTGATTTTAATCAATCCAATCCTGACGCTTTTTATTTTAAGATGACTGCTAAGTCCTCTTCCAAAGTTAGACTCACCCACACTAAATTACTGTATTTGAAGTCCTTTATCGATCAATTAGCTATAGGGGGCTATGAACTGTGGAAATATACTATTGATCTTAAATCTGTTTGGGGTTCTAAAAGCTGGTATGTGCAAAGCACTGAATCTTTGCATCGTGCATGTCTCATCCCGAATCATATGTTGTTTTTGAACTCGACTATTTCACAAACCACTTGCTTTGGATTGGCTACATCTAAAAAATTAAATGTTCCTTCCATTTCTGATTTGGGGAAATACCCAACTTGGTACAATCACACCAATAGGTCCACTGATGAATTGCAGTCCCTAATACTAAATTCCTCTTTTAATATTTCCAGCTTGGATCCCCAAGGTCGGTTATTATGGCAAAAAAGTTCAGATTTATGCCAACATCGTTTTCTGGGTCTGGCCCCTGGCTATACACAGGTTAGGGTGGATCCCCATTTTTAAAGGGCCCATTCTGTTACTATCTATTCAGTAGGCAAGTTATGTCAGAACTGGCTTAAACATTCCACTTTAGCATCAGTTAAACTTCATTTGTCCAAATTCAATGACGATGTTGATTTGAATGACTTTGTTAAAGGCCCTGTAGGAGGCAGGTCAAAAAGATTGATATATGCTTGCTATTTACAACGAAGTTTGGAAATTTTCTCAAATTGAAGCTGCTTCTAGATTGAGAGCTATTTATCAAGATAATTTAGCTAATTTGATAATAGCATTAATACCCTTTCTTCCCAAATTTACACATTATATAATATTGTTTCATTTGTTGTTGATATTGTGCAGGATGAAGTATCTGTTTTGTACCATGGTCAAAATCAATTACGTTCCATTATGCAGTTTGCTTGATCTTTACAAACTTTAAAATCTGGAAAAGTTCCTTGGGACTACATCAACACCTCTTCTCTATTTTTGCTGTTTAATTTGACAATTTATGTAGATGAAGGATGCTGCATATTCGCTTTTGCATATTGAAAAGTTGGAACATTTACCTTTTTCTGTTGCCGAATCTAATTCAGCTGCAGGGCTCATTCATGGGTTAATAATACTGCCTTTTCCCTTGTTTAAATTCAGTTTATGTATGAAACACTATGCCATAGGCAGATATGAACCATTGGGAAGCACCTATCTCCATGAATTTGGGTCTTTGCATTTACCTATAGGTTTCTGAGGGAGGGTAAAGAAGTTTATTTGAAGGGCGAGGAGTGCACGTTCACACCTGATCACTCACTGGTTTGCAAGAACATACAATTGCACGGCTCGTGTAACACGCAAGCTCCGAATTTAGCCTGCATTCTAAAGGGTAATCCAGTCCCAGCAATAACACCAACTTTCACGTTGCTAGCTAACGGTAGCTATATACTTTTAAATAATGAAGATTGCTGCGGTGTGATGGCACAGATTCCATACATTTTGACCGTCTCCCAACGAGTAGTTTGCTGTAGAAATGTGCTTTTTCCGCCCCCGCATGGGAAGCTCGATGTTTCCTTCTGGCCTTCCATTCCGACCTTGAAAGCAGGGTTCAACAAGATTAGTCGAATAAGGGCTCTATTGTCCCAGAAAGAAGTTGCCCTTACTTCTCCCCGTGAAACGTTTGTCCTTCACATGGCCAACACCCGCTCCGAGGTGCATGCACTTTTACATAATGATCTCCCACTGCATTTCGGCGCTTTGATTCAAACTATATTCAATGCCTTGTCGACAACTGGCTTGACACATTTTTTTAAAGTAGTGAGCTCTGGCCTTGTGACTTCATTCCAAACTATATTTGGTGTGATATCGGCATTTTTTCATTCTATTTTTTCCAACATCTTCAGAGGTTTACCATTAATTCTCGCCTTGGCTGCCAGTGTACTGCTGTTAATTTGCTTAGTAAAAAATCACTGCACAGTCTGTGTTACAAGACAGCCTGCCCTGGCCGCTCCAGCTTCGCAACCGGATGCTTGAATGCTATGGAACGCTACCTCTGGCCACCTTGAGTGTAGCATATGGATTAACCTTCTGGTTCTCCTACTTTACGTGCATGCAGCCTGTTTTCCATTGCCTTGATTGCTGTTTTGAATGGGCTCTGGATTTGTGTCTCTGCAATACGGTGTCTCCTAGCCCGCATTATGATCAACTAATGAGTCTCTTAGTAGCTCATGCGTTGGACTGTTCTGGTGTCGGGATTATGGCCTGTGCAGCGGCGCATGGAGTCCTAAGGAATTGGAATATATGTACGGCTGCACATGACTTCCTGGCATGCAGTTATATCGAAGACCACCCAAGTTTTCCGCTGATGGTGCTAGAGGCTCCAGCTATCAAAGAACATGTATGTTCCTTCACATTATTACATTGGATGGCTGTATTATTTTCTGATGATAACAATGACTTCCTCTTGGAAGCAGTGGCAATGTACTGTGCCTATATGCTGATGTATTGAATTGGTATATGTCCAGCTTCAACGCGTACTGTACTCGAAAAATCTTTTTACTATTTTTTCCATTTCCATGATGGGAAGTATATTGTCCCTTATTGTTTTTTATTTTTTTTCCCTTGCTACTTCGAAAATTTTACTTCCAATTATCCACTTTGGCAAATTTTTAAATTGGTTCTGTCTCACTCAAACTTGAACTCTGCGTTCCTAATTTGCCTCTCTTCTTGTACGTGTTCCAATCGAGGGAGGGTGTAGTGAAGACAGGGCCCTGCTTGCACACATTGCTATGTTGGCATGAGCTTATTAGAAGTTTCAACGCCATTTTGCCACTTTGCAGCTTTTGCACACAACACTACATATAACTGTTGTTGTAAGTTAAACTGCTTGGTTTTCTGCGCATGAGAACGGCTTGTTTTTAACATCCCTAGACTTACATCGAGACCTTAGTCTGTACACTGTGTGCAGAAGCCTTCAAGGTCACCATAACAATGTATGCTGCTACTCAGGTTGATCATCCCACACTCTAGACAGAACATGAACACAGCTGCAGCTAACTGAAATTCTAGTGCCTTTAAAATAGCACTGCATGCATGATTTGGGCACTTGGAGAAAAACCTTTTCAAGTGAGAGAAAGCTATGCTGATCCTGATGTGATTCACTTCTGCTGATCTTGGAGGTATGGGGTTCCCCATTCAAGCCTAAGAGACCTTCAATTATTATAAAACCTAGGGCCAGATGTAGGAGAGCAAATCCCGGTCAGTAACAGACGATTTCGACCGTTACCGACCGGTATTTGGTGTTTGACATGTAGGGGCCATCATTTTACAGAATCGGTAAATTTACCGAATCGGTAAATTTACCGATTCTGTAAAATACCGAATCGGTAATTTTACCGATTCGGTAAATCCACATGTAGGTGACACTCCTAAGAGTGCCACAGGCCCTTAAGAGTCGGTATTTTACCACCCACCTGTGCCATGTGACACACAGACATGCCCTTAGGGCATGTATGTGTGCCACATGTCACACATGCCTGTACTTGGGGTGCTAGAGGGTGTCAAAGTGACACCCCCTGCACCCTTGCAGGATTCGGTATTTACCGATTCGGTAAATACCGAATCAGTATTGCCCATTGATTCCTATGGGCTTCAAGGCCCATAGGAATCAATGGGCAATACCGAATCGGTATTTACCGATTCGGTAAATACAGAATGTTTCCGATTCGGTAATTCCAAAACAAGAATTACCTACATCTCCCTCCTTCATATGTACCGATTCATAAATACCGAATCGGTAAAATTCAGTATTTATGAGTCGGTAAATAGAAGTTACCTACATCTGGCCCCTAGTTCCTAGTAGGGGAGGGTGGTTCATAAGACGCTATAGGACCTGTTTGTACTATCATCATAATATGATTTCTCCCTTTGTGTTTTATGGAATTGTAACAATGCTGATAGTATTATTTTTAATCATATGCCTGCTTATGTTAGAAAAAATACTGCATCTTAGAGCACGTCGTTAAAATAACTTTTCCGTGTCTCTGATTACTCACGATATGGACTGGTATGGGAATAAAATTGAAAGAGTGTTCTTGATTCTCGCCATTCCTGAGAGTACCCTAAGTCGCATGTTCTGGGTTGTCTAATCATTGGTAGCTTTGCTATAGGACGGAGAGCTAATGAGACACTGAAGCTAGTCGGTTAGGGGTTCTGGGTACTGAGGTCAGTTTTTTGGTACACCACAATCCACTGAGGTCCTGGGTCTCTGACCACAGTTCTGTGTATGAGCAGAATCCCTGCAACAATCTTGAAGGCCTGCTTTTCTGTTTGTTGCATTGCTCCCTGCTGCTCTCTGACTCCGCTGAAGGAAAGCTGGACTCTGCCTCTCCCTGGTGTTCTGCGAGGGCATGCTGGGTTGTCTCCTGTTTTTTTGAAGTCTCAAAAGACTTCCAACTCATCACCGACAGCTCCTGGGCTCATCCTCAACACGCTCCTAACCCTCAAGAGGTGCCTCTGCAATCCTGGGTCCTTGGAAGTGGGTTTTGGAACCTTTAAAATCAAGCTTTTGGGCTCTTTGCGGCTGTGAATGTACCAGTTTGCTCCGTATCTGCACAGCTAGCTTGAAGGATCAACGTGAGCCGCTTTAACATCATCTTGTCACACAGCAAGTATCGCCGGCCACAACCGTATGGCCCGGTCTGCCGTCTGCGACGCCCTGCTAACTCTTTGTACCCGCAGGATCTTCGCTAGCGATGCTCTACTTGCTCTTGACAAACTTATCCCCCACAACAGGACTCTTGGCTCAACTTGAGAAGGTTCAACTTCAGCAGGACCTGTTTGGAACTGCATCCGACCCTCACTCCATCATGGTCGGCCTCAACTTTGGATTTAACATGGCTCCCTGTGGAGAAGAGAGTCACCTTCAAAGTCCTCACACATGCCTACAAATGCCTACAACAACAGACCAAAATACCTCAACAACAGAATCAACTTTCACATACCTAAAAGAAACCTCCGATCTTCCATCCTCGCACTGGCCGAAACCCCACGCATCCATAGAGCAAGAGCAGGCGGAAGATGGTTCTCTCACACTGCAGCCAAGACCTGGAACGACCTACCGGCAGACATCAGACGTGCCCCCTCCCTGAACACCTTCAGTAAGACTCTCAAGACCTGGCTCTTTGACTAAACAGATCTGCATACCCCCCTTCCCCCTCAGCGCCTTGAGACCCCCCACAGGTGAGTAGCATGTTCACAATTCCCTGATTAATTGATTGACCATCATCTAGCACGACCTCAAGTAACTTC
Source organism: Lissotriton helveticus (assembly GCF_964261635.1). Taxonomy (NCBI): domain Eukaryota; kingdom Metazoa; phylum Chordata; class Amphibia; order Caudata; family Salamandridae; genus Lissotriton; species Lissotriton helveticus. The sequence goes on along the minus strand of NC_136069.1, from coordinate 405,222,961 downwards.
TAGCAGGGTTTTTGGTTTACTCTTTAAAAATTCATATCTCCGGTTCAACTATTGGATTTTTGCCCTTTCGGTCTTGTTGTGTTCATAAAAATATAATCAATTTTTCTAACCCTGTCTGGAGTATTTTTGTGGTGTTTTCATTGTGCTACTGTGTGAATATGTGTGTGTTGCGCAAATACTATACACATTGACTCTTTAGATAAGCCTGACTGATCGTTGCCAAGCTACCAGAGGGGGAGCATAGGCTATCTTTTAGTGTACGTAGCGTACCCTGACTAGAGTGGTGATTAGAGCCTGGCCTGGGTGCATACCTCACCCAACCTGGAATTCCAGTTCTAGCTTTAGTCTCATCAGTGGGATAGTAGTTGTATTTGCGTAACACCATATAATATTTCATTGCTCACTACAACTTTATACTTAGACCATTTTGAAGTTTTTTCAATTCTCCTTGATTACCCTTTTGATTTTTCTTGCTAAATTATGTCTCAATCAGGAGAAGCTACATCTGCAACTCCGCCTGAAGTTTTGGAGCTTGATCTGGCAAAGTTAGAGTCTTACACTGTGGCTCAGATGAAGAGTTTTTGCCAAGATTTTCAGGTCTCCAGGAGAGGCTTCACTAGGAAGGTGGACCTGCAGAAAGCCTTGGGGGCCTGGGTTGAGCCCAAGGTTGCAGGGTCCTACAATCTAGATGAGGAGCAGGAAATTCCTGAGGAGGAGGGTGACCTGATTTTGGATTCTGAAATGTCTCTGGAACTCTGGAAAGGGCACATAAATCAGCCCCCTGGTTCTCAGACACCCTCAGAGACAAAAAACGTCTCTGCAGGAAATTAGAGAGGTCGTGGCGCCTGGACTATTTACCAGAAAAAAAGCTTCGATATAAAGAAGCAATTAAGGCCTACAAAGGCGAGATAAGGGTCGCTCAATCAGCTCACTTTGCCGATAAAATCATGGCAGCTAAATCCAAACCCAAGGAAATTTTCCACTTGGTGAAAAAATTAACTAAAGTGGCTAGCTCAACTGCACCCCCTGCTAAGACTCAAGCCCAATGTAATGATCTAGCAGAATTCTTTTATAAAAAAGTCACACAGATCTATTCCACGTTTCCAACGGCTGCCACGGATCTAAGAGCACATGACCAGGCACCCCTGAGACAGTTCCCCCCCTCGGACAGGGTATTACTAGACCAATTCCCCCCTCTAGATCTTGAAACCCTTGACCAGCTGGCTCACCAAGTAAAATCAGGATCCCCACGTGACCCAGCTCCACCAGAAGCCATGATGAAGGCGAGCCAGGCCACCCTGCCCGTAATAATGAACTTATTAAACTCTTCCATCTTATCCTGCATCGTGCCCATTGCTTGGAAGAAAGCCATGGTTCGGGCAATGCTTAAGAAGCCAAATCTCGACCCAGAGGACCCTAGCAGCTACCGCCCAATTTCGCTTCTCCCATGGGTTAGCAAGATTCTCAAGAAGCACATCAATGTCCATCTGATGAAATTCCTCGAGAATAACTTGCTACTGGATGCCACTCAGACCCAGACATGGAACCGAAACCGCCTTACTGGCGGTCACCGAAGAAACCCGAAGGATTCTGGATCAAGGAGGATCAGTGGCAGTGATCCTCCTTGACCTAAGTGCTGCATTTGATACGGTCAATCACGTCACTCTGTTGAACCGCCTATCTAATATAGGAGTAACAGGCAATGCACTTAGATGGCTCGAATCATTTCTGAGCAATAGATCGTTCCAGATTTTTGACGGGGATACGGTGTCTGCCAGCAGACCACTGAGCTGTGGGGTACCCCAGGGCTCCTCCTTAAGCCCTGCGCTATTCAACATTTGCATGAAACCACTGGCTGAGGTCGTCCAGCCGTTTGGCATTAAGATCATTTCATACGCTGACGACACTCAGCTAGTGGTTTCCTTGGCGCAGGAGGGCAATGGATCGCCCTCATCAGGTCTTATGAAATGCCTGGAGGAAATTAAGGAATGGATGACAACGTCTTCCCTAAAGCTCAATGGGGATAAAAGAGAGCTGATGCTTCTAGGACCAACATCTCCAGTACCATTCAATTCCCTCTGGCCTCCATGTCTGGGCACTCCCCCGATACCTAAAGATAACATAAAGAGCTTAGGGGTATGGCTTGATAAGACCCTCTCATTCAACACTCAGGCCATCAAATTGTCGGCGACCTGTTTTGGCCTCCTCAGAATGTTGAGGAAAGTTCTCCCGCTTCTACCTGTGGAGGCCAAGCAGGTTGCAATCCAGGGTCTGATCCAGTCCCGGCTGGACTTCAGTAATGTCCTCTACCTTGGAGGCCCGGAATTCACACTGCGAAAGCTCCAGGTGGTCCAGAATTGTGCAGCTCGCACCTTGCTGCAGCTGCCTCGTAGACAATCAGTTAAATCCGTTCTTAGTAAGCTGCATTGGCTACCGGTTAGACAGAGAATTGCTTTCAAGGCAATGTGCATCTCTCATCAGGCCTTCTGGCAGACGGGACCAGTAATTAGTCGTAATCTAATAGTTCACTACCACCCAACCAGAAATCTTCGCTCCTCCCAGGCCTTTCTAGCCCCAATACCCAAAGTAAAAAGAGCAAGAGCTGGTGGCAGGATGTTTGCACTGAACGCTGCCAAGCTGTGGAACTCTCTCCCTCTTCAACTTCGAGCCAATCAAATCTGCTGTCATTCCGGAAGCAATTAAAAACCTTCCTGTTCACTATCCCCTGTTAATTCTTCCGGCTGATTCCCTTTTAAGTGTTTGTTACTACAAGCCTGCACTAGCGCTTGGACGCCCCTGGGCAGCAATTGCGCTCTATAAATTCACTTTTCATTTCATTTCATTTCATTCAACAGGCTGTGGAGGGGGTCAACGTCTTGCCAGGGGCAGTAGTAGTTACCTCCTCTGTAGGCAGTAGAACCTGCCTGCAGAGGAGGTGGCGTAGGGTATAGTGCAGTAACATACAGTGCACTGGCATGCACAGTGGCCCAGAGTGCAGTGGTGTGGAGTGCAGTGACAAAGTGCAGTGACGCAGAGCACAGTTGTGCAGAATAGAGAAGAGTGGTGTAGAGTGCAGTGGCATAGAGTGGGGCAGAGCAGAGTACAGTGGCAAATAGTGCAGTTACATAGAGTAGAGTGGTGCAGGGTAAAATGACGCAGAGTGCTGTGGTATAGAGTAGAGAGGTGCAGAGTAGAGTACAGTAACATAGAGTGGTGCTGAGAAGAATACGGTGGCGTAGAGTGCAGTGGCATAGAGTGGAATGATGCAGAGCAGAGTAGAGTGATGCAGAGTACAGTGGTGTAATATGCAGTGGTGCAGAGTAGAGTGGTTTAGAGTGCAATGGTGTAGAGTGCTGTTGTGCAGAGTAGAGTAGAGTGCAGTGGTATATAATCCAGTGGCATAGAGTTCAGTGGTGTAGAGTAGAGTGGTACAGAGTAGACTGGCATAAAGTGATTACTTGTACAAAGTCGCTGACAACAAGCGACCTCTGTCCGATTCACTTTCTTCTCCTGAGGCACAGCCGGGAGTTTTTAAACTTTTGAGAGTCACAATACTGGTTGTTTCTAACTCACCTTGCGCCCTTGGCACTGCTTAGGTCTCTAAGCCTGGTCCTATCTCACCGCGCAGCGGACTCAGCGCTGCCGCGGACCCGGCCAAAACAAACACTTCGTGACGCCATTGCTGGCGACACACATGGCCACGCCCACTTTTAAGCCATGCCCCCTTCCCCGTCTCCCTCTTACTAATATGTGTATTTACCGGACGCGCAGCGGACGAGCGCAGCGGGCGCGCCTAAGGCAAGCCTGTCTGCGCCCGTCATCGCCAAGACATCGCCTCTCGCCTGTCCCCCTGGCCAAGTTCCACGAGAACTCCATCAGTATGACAGAGAACTCCTTATCGCCCTGGATCCTGGACGTAACTGCAAGGAGATATCGGGCCACCTCGGCTACACCTGCCTTCAATGTAAGTCGTGCCATTTTTTCACACCCAGCCCTTGCTATCTCGGACAGAAGCCAGGCTCCCCCAAACTCACCCCTCTTACGGTCCTCCAACTCAACGTCAGGTCCCTCGCTAAACACCATCCAGAGGTAAACACCCTCCTTCTTGAGGAGAACCCTGACATCTTCTTTTTGTGTGAAACCTGGTTACGCGACGATATGACTACTATACCTAACCTCACGCTACCTGACAATTACTTAATGACGACCCTAAATAGAGACGCGAGAGGTGGAGGTATTGCGGTCATATATAGAAAACAATTTACTTGCTCCTTCACCAGGGAACATATTCCGGGCTGTGAAAGTGCTCGCTTCAAAATCACAACTAACCCTCATTTTTCCTTGTCAAGTCTCTACATCTACCGCCCCCCTGGACCTGCCTCTAAATTCACTGAAGCTCTCCTGCAGGTGGCAAACTCGTTAGTGATGAGGTCAGCCAACTTCACTATACTTGGCGACCTCAATCTCCACTTTGATCTGTCTCAAGATCCTACTATCAAAAATTTTCTGGCAGATCTCGCTGCCCTTCAATTGAATTCTTTAATCCAAGCCCCCACACACTCAGCCGGGCATACTCTTGACCCGATCTTCTCCAACATTCCGGAGGCTAAAACAGAGGTGCCGAAACCAATGGGCTGGTCAGACCATTATCTCATAAAAATGATTATGCTAACCGAGGTAACATCGACCAAAACGGAGCCAACCCGTCGCCTAAATAGGACTTGGCACAAACTCTCTATCAGTGACTTACATGCCACCCTAGGAGAATTCCATCGTGAGGCTCACTTGGATATCAATATGACCTATGATGCCTTTCATGGCTGGATCACTAGAGGATTAGATACTCTTATCCCAGCAAAATGGTCTAAAGGACCCAGCTCTCCCTCCAATCCATGGTACAATGACACCCTAAAATCTTTGCGTAAAGACTGCAAAAAAGCCGAACGTATTTGGAGAAGGGAATACAACAATGGAGACAAAGCCCTTTACCTATGCAAACAAAAACTCTACCACAAAGCTATATGCGATGCTTGCGCCTCCTTCTATGCAGAAGAAATTAACTCGAGCTCGAATCCCGCTAAAGTTGTTTTCAAACTGGTACAAGAACTGCAGATCAGCAGGTCCCCTTCTTCCAGCATCTCCTCTGTGCAGCAATGTGAAGATCTTGCTGCGTTCTTTGTAGAGAAAGTACAAAGAATCTACAAATCTTTTTCACAGCACCCCTCCAATCTGAATAACTCAACCAATTCCATTTTTAATGGTACCACTCTGACGCACTTCCCAGAACTCTCATATGAAAACCTTACCAAACTCTGTAGGAAAGTTAAGTCTGGGTCCCCAGCAGACCCCATGAGACCCACCCAATTTCTGGAATCGCTCACATTTTTTCTTCCCTCCCTGGCCGACATATTGAACCTTTCCTTTTCATCAGCTACGGTTCCTACAGCCTGGAAACAAGCATGGGTCTCCCCTATTCTCAAGAAACCTACCCTAGATCCCTCCAAGCTGGAAAACTACAGACCCATTTCGCTGCTCCCTTGGCTATCCAAACTTGCAGAGGCCCATGCCAACAAAGCCCTGTCACTACATATGGCCCAAAACAGCATCCTGGATCCATCCCAGAATGGGGTTAGGCCAGGCCAGGCCACAGCACTGAGTCTGCTCTACTGGCCACGACTGAACACCTCCGAGCCATCCTCGATGCCGGTCAGAGTGCTGCGCTGATTCTACTAGACCTCAGCGCGGCCTTTGACACGGTATCCCATGACATTCTGCTTAACCGTCTGGCGGCAGTAGGGATCTCAGGTACAGCCCTGGAGTGTTTCCATTCCTTTCTGAAGGACAGAACCTTCCGGGTATCAGCCCCCCGTTTCTGTCTAGACCCTATCCCATTGAACAGGGCGTCCCGCAGGGATCTTCTCTGAGCCCATCCCTTTTTAATCTTTACGTGCAGCCACTCGCGGTAGTGGCTAAAGAGTGGGACCTTACGCTGGTATCTTACGCCGACGATACGCAGCTGGCCATCACTCTCACGGAAGGCCCCTCCGTCTCGGCCTCAAGATTCAGGGATGGTCTTGCTGCAGTAGCCCAATGGATGACGGACAACTGCCTGCAGCTTAATGCAGGAAAAACGGAGGTGCTGCTCCTCGGAAAGAACACCAGTTACTGGAACGAGCACTGGTGGCCCTCAGCACTGGGCACCATCCCTCCCTCCAAGTCTCTGGTCAAAAACCTAGGGGTCTGGATAGACTCCTCACTATGCTTCCAGAACCACACAAAAAAAGTGGCAGCTACCTGCGTTGGCCTGTTGAGAAGTCAGTGTAGTGCTGGTGGTTCCTCAGCGCCGGGACGCCTCTTTGCTGGGGCAGCTGTTGCGCTTTACCAAATCATAACATAACATAACATAACAAAGTAGAGTGCCGTAGAGTGCAGTAGCCTAGAGTTCAGTGGCCTAGAGTACATTGACATAGAGTGCAGTGGCATGGGGTGCAGAGTGGAGTAGAGTTGCCTAGAGTAGAGTGGTGCAAAGTAGAGTGGCATAGAGTAGAGTGGTGCAGAGTAGAGCGTGCTAGAGTGCAGTGGCATAGAGTGAAGGGTCATAGACTGCTGTATCATAGAGGAGGGTGTTACAGAGCAGAGTGGTGTAAAGTGCAGCGATGTAGAAGGGCAGAGAGTGCAGTGGCACGAAGTGCAGTGGTGTAGAGTGCAGTGGCATAGAGTAAAGTGGTGCAGAGAAGAGTAGAGTGCCTTAGAGTTCAGTAAAGTAGAGTGGTGGAGAGCAGAGTGGCATAGAGTGCAGTGGCATAGCGTGCTGCAGAGTTCATCTGCATAGAGTGCTGTGCCATGGAATAGACTGTTGCAGAGTAGAAAAGAGTGGTATCGGGTAGGGTGGTGCACAATAGAGTGAAGTGGTGTAGAGTACAGTAGCCTGAAGTACAGTGGTGCAAAGTAGAATGCAGTGGCATAGAGTGCTGTGGTGCAGAGTACAATGCAGCGGCTTAGAGTAAAGTGCAAAGGCATTAGTAGAGTGCAGTGATGCAGAGTGTGCTGGTGTACATTAGTGTTGTGCAGAGTAGAGTGGCATAGAATACAATGGCGAGGAGTGTAGTGGCATAGAATAGAGTGGGGCAGAGTACAGTGCAACGGTGTAGAGTGCAGTGGTGTACACAGTGGTGCACAGTAGAGTAGGGTGTTGGAGTACAGTGCAGTGGCATAGAGTCATGCAGCATATAGTGGTGTAGAGTGCAGTGGCATAGAGTGATGTCTTGGTCATGTAAAGCGGCATAATATGCAGTGGCTTAGAATGGTACAGAGTGTCAAGGCGGAGAGTGCAGTTGCAGAGAGAATAGTAGAAGGGTTGCAGTTGCGGAGAGAAGAGTGGCATAGAGTGAAGTGACATAGAGTTCAGTGGCGTAAAATAGAGTGGTGCGGAGTACAGTGGCATGAAGTGGAGTGGTGTGGAGTGCAGTGGCATAAAGTAGGGTGGTACAGGGTAGAGTGGTGCATGCTGCAGTATTCTTTATTAGGAAGGCACACTGAATCACTGTCATACTTTACACTACAAGGATAAGTGTATTCTGTACCCAAAAGATAGATAGGGAGAGGGAGGGAGGGAAAAGAAGCAACATGGAAGGGTAATAGAAGCTACACAAACGTGGATTTGGGAGATGAACTCAAAAGTAACCCTGGGCGTAGTTCACGAAGTAGCGCTACGCGAAGCTATGCGAAGTGCACTTCACACTACGCGAACTTCACGTAACACTACGCGAGCTGCGTAGTAGCATGTTCGCACTGTGCAAGATGCGTTTTCAATGATTGCACAGTGCGGACAAGCATCCGGCACTGTGCAAGCATTGAAAACGGCATCTTGCACAGTGCGAGCTGTAGTTTTCTGCTGATCGAGTAGATTATTACTCGAACTGCAGCTTTCTCAACGCGAACAGGTAGTTTCTCATTGAGAGCGGTCGTGAGCATGCGCAACCACTCACAATGAGAAACCTGACCTCCTCGCGTTGAGAATCTCGCCGGGATGTCATTTTGCTTGCTCGCGGTCGCGAACATGACGTTCAGGACCGCGAACAAGCAAAAAATGACCGCTGCACTACGCTACGCTGCACTACGCATGTTCGCACTGTGCTACGTGCAGCTCGCGTAGTGCGAAGTTGCGAAAACTTCGCAAACTCCGCAAGCGTAGCGTAATGCTTCGCCCAGGGTTACTCAAAACGCAAGCAGTCATGTGGAGTGCTTGAACACAAAAAATATGTAGCTTCAAAAATGGGAGCAGTGGATGGACATAAGTAGTTGGTCCATGCTCCAGGGGATGACCAAACAGAAGAAGAGGACATGACACTTGCATGCTCTGACAAAACGGAGCAAAGCAAATGAGAGTGATGCTGAAGCTAGCAAATGGTAAGGAATGGCCGGGCTGCAATCCCACAGTATGTAAACAAGCCTTGCAAGGTCATCAAATGCATAGTCTAGACAAAACTTAAAAACATGAAGTTCTAACCTATACCATGCATTTTGCATGAAACTCTCTAATCACAGTTTGTAGCTCACTCTGCTACATTAGGGTTGTAACTTATGAACTGCAAGTAACAAAAGGATCTCAGTGACAAAAGCAGTAACATACTAAGCGATCCACATAGAATACAGTTTGTTTATTTGCATAGTACACGGTCTTTCCAGCACACATAATAACCCCCTGCGCTACATTATCATAAGTACAAATTGCCACAAGACAAAAGATCTCTCTCCAGCAGGTACATCAATCACCAGAGTTATCTTGACATTTTTATTGTTGCCTGAAAACTGCTGGGTACAGAAGGAACTTTAAAGCAGGTGCTTTTTAAACCCATTTATTTCTAAACACAGCACCTCACGAAGTAAGTGCCAGATGCGGCTGCACCGGTTGCACTGCCCTACAGCTGGCCCTGTACATGCTCAATGTGTATGTCCTACTTTGCATAAACCTTGCATCAGATTTGTGGAAATTGTGTTTAAATAATTATACAACATTTTCCCTTGTTGAAGTAGTGTTGTGAATTTATATTTTCAAATGTAAGGTTAGTATAATTCAGTAACAGGTAAGCCTTGATTACAAACAGTTTCTGAGAATTTATTATGGGCTAAGGCAGCTGCTCTAGAATGGGTTACAGCCACTGACCATTATCAGTTTGGCTGCTCTTCTAGAAAGGGTTACTTACAGTCACTAACAATGATCTGCTTGTATTGCAGTATTTAATGTCACTTTCTAGTTTCGTTTTTCCTCCTCTAATTTCTCACAATGACCCTAAGGATCAAGGGAGGATTGTACCAACCTATCTGTCACGCAACTTATCACAGGCTCTTCTGGAAAGTGGCTACGATTATTAATTGTAGTACTTTAAGGATAAAGAAGTCATCTCAGTCTACACCCTCCTCTATGGAGGGATGATTCAGTAAGCCACAGAAATTGAGGAATCGTTATTGCAGTGCAGCTATTGCTGTCTCTGCCCAAAACCCACATTAATCATCACTTGTTGTTGAAGTTAAGGCACATAAATAAATCACGGTAAACAGAGCTACAATTACAAGAGGATATCTCTTGGGAGACAGGCATGACATGCAAGCAAGTGTGGTCTGCCTCCTTTTGCTAATGATTCTGCAGCTTTTATGCAAACCGGGATGTGCTCGGTGAAATTTGTAATCTGCCGATCGCAGTAGAATGCAAGGAATGCCTAGTTTCTTAAAATCAAGCATTTTCATGTTGTTGGTATGACATAATTTATAGTGCGATTGCTATGTTATGTGTATTTGTATAGGGCACTATTATCAGCGAGGGTTTCCTGGTGCTGAGCAGGCGTGTGTACCTATTCCTGCCTGGAGTATGTTGGTTGTAAGAAATTGGGGTGTTGGTTGACTGGGTTGTAAAACCTTGTCAAGCAGCAACCACAATTCTTGTCAGGGTAAGCTACAAGCAACCCCAAATGAACCTGTGCTCACCACCTTGGCACAGAGCAGTCAGTCTTAACTCAGAGGCAGTGTGTTAAAGATTACAGTGAAATATAGTGCCAAAAAGCACAATGCGCTATTGGATTGAAGAAGCGCTACGCAGCTGAAGCGATGAGTCTGTTCTGCGATGCGGCAAGACTGCAGTGCGGAGTGCTATTGCATCGATGTCCGGGATCTCCTTGGCGGGCTTACAATGCGAAGTCCAGGCGTCGAGGATGAGGTGTGCAGCTGGCAAGGCGTCGCTCAGCCTCGAAGATGTATTGGTTCTGCTTGAGGATGCATCTCTCAGCAGAGAGGATATATATCGGTTCTGCTGGCAAGCACCTTAGGACCAATTCCAGGGTCCAGGACTGGGGTGACACCACTTGGCAGGGTAGACTCAGAGATGGCGGAGTCCAGGTGCAGATTTAAGGTTGCCGGAAGCCTGTTGTGCTCCTGAGGCATCTTATCAGGTGTCCAGTCAATTAGCCCTTGGAGTCACGCTGGATTCTGGGTTCAAGAGATGCAGGACCAGTCCTTCTCACCGAAGAGGGGAACAGACAGCAGATCAGCACAGCAAAGGAGGAGTCCAATAGAGTAGCAAACAGCAGAGTGGCAGACCTTCAGCTACATAGCAGTCCTTCTTCTAGGCAGAATATCCACACATCCACAAGTGTACTCAGGTGATGGTGTCTGAGATCCTCCTGTTATAGACAGTTGTGCCTTTGAAGTAGGGAGAAAGCAAAAGACACATAGATGATGGTTGGATGAAAAGCAATTCAAACATACTCCCCAGTCAATAGATCTGGGTTACATCTATCATTCTTTTGTTCACCATGCCACCCCAGTTTAGTCCCAACCATATGCAATCAGTCCTGTTCCTGTGCCTCATGGGAACAGTCTAGACCGAACTGCTAAGCCAGGTCCTCCCTGAACCGAAACAAGCATCCTGGGACAGGATTTGGAGCAGCATTCGGGCTAGCTTGAATCCACTGGCACAGTGAGCACGGGACCCACGTCTGGGCTTACCCACGCACTTAGGGCGAGAAAGCAAAAGACACAGAGATGGTGGACGGAATGCAGAGCAATTCAAAGATTCTCCCCCTGTCAATAGAGCTGGGTAAATAAATCGTTCTTTTGCTCACCATGCCAGCGCAGTTTAAACCCAGCCATATGCAAATCAGTCTTAACCTTGTGCCTCATGGGAACAGTTCAGACCGAACTGATGGGGATATAAATTCGATAAATAACTATTATTGGCCTAATATATACAATATAACCGTATAACCGCACGTTAGCATTGTATCATTTTACTGTATCATTGTAATAAGGAATGATTTACTCTTGTACCGCTTAAGCCTATTGATATGACTGGAGCCATTGTGTTTCGTTTCTCTGTGTGTAAGTACTGTTTCCCTGAAATCACGTGATTAAGCTTTCTGCACGAAACCACGGTGGCTGACATAGCTGTCTGCGCCTCTTGATAGTTTGTATCTCAGGGAAACCCAAGGTCACACCTGCCCTCCTTGTGGGATGCGCACATTCTAGCAGATACCGTTCTTGCACTCCCCGAGCTACAGATAGAAAGGGAGGCACCTTACTGACCTAACCCCGGAATAGCTGAGGCCTAGGCTACTAGCAATCAATTGTGCCTTATATGGGTATTCCTGCTGGCTCACTGACAAGTTGTATCTTTCCTAGTAAGGCGACTTCGTGGGGTGTGTGAAACGTATATATGCCTTGTATCTTTTGTATGTGGGCAGTCTCCTCTGCGCACCTCTGAGGGTCATGTAGACTGAGGCTCCCCTGTCAGGGCTTGTATTTGCTGAATAAACGATTGAACCTTCTCTATTGCCGACTGAATTATTATTCATAAAAAGGTATATGGGCTATTGGTGAGTATGGTCCACTAGTGTAATATTTTGGTTCCTTCAGTTGGCGACTCCTCCGGGACTCCGCGATAGGGTCGTCCCCTCCTGTAAACAGGAGTAAGAGGGACAGGGAGGAGTTCTGGCCGAATGGGTGGACAGAAGAGGATCCTGATTTGAAACACCCGTTTGTGGTATGGAAACAAGCCATTCTACTCTCGAGCCCAGTATCCCTCCCAGCTGCTGAAGACCCTACGCCGGAGTCCTACGGGCTTAACCCGAGAGAAGAACAGACTGTGTCGGTCTGTTCAGGAGTTGGCAGTGGAGAATTCGCAATCGACCTGAGTGCACCAGGTGAGTGAATTTTGATTGTATTGGATGCGAAATACTTGGAAGAAGTGTTTCCTTGGTAACGGTTAACTGTTCTTGTTGGTGGCCTGGGAAGCCGGACCACAAGGGAATCTAGGGTCTGACGTTGCGGCGAAGTGGCTGCGCGGGTATATACCTCACGGACTTATTTGGTGAAAACTTGAGACAACACCTGGTGCCTTAGCGGAGTACGGAGTTACTCGCTCGGCCGAATCCTCTTTGGGGAAAGCCCTGGGTTCAACTGGGCAAGCTAGGGTTCTGGAGCCACATGCCCAGACACCCGGCCCAACCAGAACAGGACCGTGGGATGGCCTGTAAGAGGGTTCGTGGTTCGCCTATCAGGTGATCTCAGAACAGTCTGGTGACTGTTTCTTTTGCGGTAGAATTTTGTTGGTCTGGAATTCTTTTGAATCGATTCCCCGAACAGGAGTCGACGTGCTCTGTTCATTTTTTAAGACGTCATTTGCATAGAATAAGTAATTGCCTTGTGACACTTTACAGCACTTTATTCGCAAGAAAGAGGAAGAATACGAGAGTGTGAATGGTGAAAAGGACGCGTCCAAATGTGAATGTTTTCTGGAGTGTAAGAGTAGAATTGTGTGATTATTGTTATAATGCCTTGTTTTAGTAAACTATGTTTTGGGTGCTGCTGTCGGCGAGGTACACGGCTCGAAGAAAGACAGCCTGCTCCTCCCGAAGGCAGCCGCAGTTTTGATATGTATGTAAAACACGGTCTCCAACTAATTTTGTTTAACACGCTGTGGCATAAGTATACGAAAGACAATTCCGATTTGCAATGGCCCCTAACGGGGTCATTTGACGAGAAAAAGATCAATTACATTCAAAATAAAATGTTTATGAAGAAAAGCCGTCAATCGATGTTTGATTCCTTGAACCTATGGTTAAAGGAGGCAAAACGACGAAGAATTAGAAAAGAAAAGTTGGGTAAACTTAAATCAGGACAGACAGTCACTCAGAAGGCTATAGCTTATGATAAAGGGAAGGTGGAAGAGAACATTGTACAAATGGATAGACAGTTCCGTTTATATACGGACAAAAGTTATGTGGCTTGACCCAATACTGGAGATGAATTAGAGGATTTATTAGAAGCCCGACCACCTCCTCCTTATGCTCCACAGGGTTTATACCCAGCCGCGCCTTTGGTACGAGGAGATCAACTTGGAGCGGCATCGGCCGTTGGAGCACCGGTAGGAACGGTCGCCACGGCCCCTGCTGATGGATCAGTATGGGGTGCGTTACTTCCCCCCTCCCACTCTCCGACAGACTACCTCACCCTTGATATCCTTACAGCCGGACACGGCTGTCCCCTCCCCTTCACACCCTGTATTTCTCTCCCCTCCGACTCAGACTGCTATAGATCCCCAATATACGGTTTGCCTAGATACCACACCCAAGCGACCTAGATCTGACTTGAGTGATCAGCGAGTCTATACTCGGTCGCTGTTGGGTGTGGAAGAAAGGAGGGCCATAGTAGTTCAGTCATCCCAGTGGATGCGGAACGCCATCTACACCTTGGAAGATATTTGGAGTACCATGAAAGATTTTGAACCCGTTGCACAACAGCTGGGTTTGGAGAACATGGCGATCCGACTGATTTCACTATGGGAACAGTGTTTTGAGGAGGGACTTCCTCCTCAAATACTGCGTGATATAAGAGATCGAGCTCATAAATTCCAATTACAGGCTGATGAAGTATATCAAAATGCAGCAACTCTTTTGCATTATCGTGAACGAATGCACCGGAAATGTGCTGATTGGGGAGCGCAGCACCCCATGAGAGAGGTACACCCCCTCTTTTATCCCGAACTACCGGAAATAAGAGATGCAAATAATGCAATAACTAGGGCTCGCGTGGATGCTAGGCTTCAGGAACAATGGGTTTATACCCCTTGGAAACGAAGCGAGGTCCTCACTCTTAAAGCTCAGCTCCCCGACCCCCGTAAAAATCCTACTGCCTACTATAAGGAACTGACGGAGGCCGCCAATTCTGCTATCATGACGATACCTGATATAGAGTTATTCTTTGGTCTCCTGATCCCGGTAGATATTTGGAGACAAATACATGACACGGACCATGTACCCGAATTAGGAGGGGCGTGGGACCAGTTGAAAGCCTGGGACAAGGAGCGAAAGCCTGGAGAGAAACCTAGAGACGAAGTACTAACGGTACCAGATAAAATTATTGCATATATGAAAACTCTCCTCCCTCCCAGAAAGGTTGATTGCGACAAATTAACAGCCTGTAAACAGAAGAAGGATGAAAGTGTGTCAGATTTCTTTACTAGATTTGAAAAAGTCTTCATAGATTTTAGCGGGCAGGACCTATCCACGGAAGGTGGGATACGGTTGTTTGTGAACAGGTTTGTTACCAATTTGCTCCCAGAAGTTATGTCTCGTCTCCAAGCAGCCGAAAGCACGTGGACTACGGCTGCTCCGTCAGTAATTCTTAGTATGGCTCAATATTATGAACATCGAGAAAATGAAAGCAAAGAAAAGTCAGAAAAGAAGACTAAGGAGTTAAAGACTAGAGTATTGTTGCAGCAGGTCAGTAGAGGACAGAATGCAGGACTGGGAGTGCATGGCTCGTTCCAGAGGGGTGTAGTAGCGGGAATAGGTAGAGGAGGTCCCCCGAACATTGGCATAAATCAATGTTCACTGGAGGGCGGATTGTCCTCTGTTACTAGCAAGGAATGGTCCTAATAGAGGACGGGGGAGGGGTCGAGGAGATATTGACCGAAATAGCATGCGAAGAGAGGAAATGCAACATGAGGGGTCTCGAAAAAATTATTTTGACGATCCCCAAAACAGACAGTACTATAACGAGATGTATAGGACTGATGGGTATGACAAACAGGATTATGCATGAGACAGCCATGGACAGAGCGGGGGCCACATTACAGTACCAGTTGACCAGGAGGGACCTTATGTACAAGGGGAACTGTTGGGAACATCGGGAAAGTTTCTAGTGGATACTGGGGCAATGAATAGTTCAGTTACCCATACACTGGTCCCAGGGGCTGCTCTGTCTGGCCAAAATAACGTATCAGTGGGATTCTCTGGAATACCGGTGGAAAGCCCCATTTCGAAACCCCTGCCCTTTACTATAGGTCCCATATCCATGCATACGCCTTTTCTTTTAACTTCAAATTGTGCAGAGAATCTTTTAGGTTTGGACATTTTGAAAAAATTAAATGCACGAATTTATTGTTCCCCTGATGGTGTCTATTTGACAATGCAAAAACCATCCTTTAAAACAGCTCAATATTTTGCTAAAAATGAGAACCTTCCCTCTGAGTTTTCTACAATTCCTCGGACACTGTGGGCTACAGGAGACACCGATGTTGGCCTGTTAAGAATTGCCCCCGTGTCAATAACCTTGAAACCTAATGCCCAGCTGCCCCGCATTCCTCAGTATAAAATTTCACCAGAAGGTGAACAAGCCTTGTTGCACATTATTCGTGACCTTATTCAGAGGGGAGTTGTAGAAGAGACAGCTGCTAACGTTTGTAACAGTCCGGTTTTACTGATTTTAAAGAAGACACAGATTGATGGTGCTCTGGATTATAAGAACACATATCGTTTTGTGATTGACCTCAGGGAGGTCAACAAAATAGTGGTCCCACAATATCTAGTGGTACCCGATATTACTGTAATTCTGACAATGATTTCCCCTACGGCCCAATATTTTTCAGTAATCGATTTAAAAAATGCCTTCTTTAGCATCCCAATTCATCCTGATAGCAGACATATGTTCGGATTCTCATTGGCTGGCCGAAGTTTTAGATTTACACACGCACCTCAAGGCTATACCGAGAGTCCTAGTATATACAGCCAAGCATTGAAAGCAGTTCTTGATGAATTAATATTGCCAGCAGGGAACACGATCATCCAGTATGTGGATGACATTTTGGTGGCCTCCGATACAGAAGAAGGCTACAAAGAGGCCACGGTTAAATTATTGAAACATTTGGCTGAAAAGGGTAACAAAGTGTCCCTTTCTAAATTCCAGTATTGTCGACAGGAAGTGACCTACCTTGGCCACTTACTGTCGAAAGCGGGGAGGCGATTGACTCCAGAGTGAATATCTGTGATGACTAACATGTCTGTACCTCATACTCAACGTGATGTTCGTGCTTTTCTTCGCATAACTTCTTACTGTCGCCAGTGGATTCCTAATTATTCACTCCTCTCTAAACCCTTGTTATATTTGATGACCAAAGATGTGCATGAACCCCCTACCCAGGACGGATGAATGTCAAGAAGCCTTTGATTCTTTAAAGTCTGCTCTTTGTTCTGCACCTGTCTTGGGCACTCCAGATTACCGAAAGCCTTTTTCACTTTATGTGCACGAGGCGGACGGTTGTTCGCTTTCAGTATTAACACAGGGTTTTGGCGGAAAGCAAAGACCCTGTGCATTCTTTTCATCAGTCCTGGATATTGTTGCACGAGCCCTTCCAAGTTGTCTGAGGGCCACTGCTGCAGTAGCGGTGGCCATCCGGCAATCGGAAGGAATATTCTTGAATACGGATCTCACAGTTTTGGTACCGCATGCTGTGGATATCGTTTTGAATAGAACTAAAATCCAGCACCTTACCAGTGCTCGATTAACTGGGTATGAGTTAACTTTGTTTGCACCCCATATCACCATTAAAAGATGTGCTACTTTGAACCCAGCCACATTACTGCCTCTCCCTTCAAATGACTGAAAGGACGATGTCCATGATTGTATATTTAGAACTGAGGAAGAAACGAAAGGGCGCGTAGATCTCACTGACACCCCTTTACCAGAGCCCCAAGGAGAGCTGTATGTAGATGGCTCTTGCTTAAGTTACCAGATGGCACGGCGACAGCCGCATATGCTGTTACGACATTAAAGACGGTGGTGGAAACCGCAAGGATTTCTCATCACTCAGCCCAGGCAGCTGAACTAATAGCTATGTTAAGAGCATGCGAATTGAGTGAAGGGCTAAGAGTGAACATTTTTACAGACAGCAAGTACGCCTTTGGCGTGGCCCATAGCTTTGGGAGGCTGTGGAGGGAGAGGGGTTTCTTTACCACACATGGTCAGAAAATTCAACATGGCCCTTTAATTGATCGATTGTTATTTGCTTTGACATTATCAGAAAAAGTGGCCATCATTAAGTGCAGCGCCCATAAGAAAGTCATTGATTCTACTGGAAAGGGAAATGCTTTTGCTGATTCAGTAGCGAAACAGACAGCCCAAACTAAAATAAGCCCCATGTTTCCCAGTACTTCGGCCCGGTGGGTGGCAGAAACATCCCTTTTTGACAATACTATCGAAAGCGTGAGAGAACTACAGAAGGAAGCAACAATAGATGAAGTACAGAGATGGGAACAGGAAGTAGGAAAATTAGATAAGAATGAATGTTGGATTGATCTGTCTGAAAAACAGCGATGGTTACTACCCAATGCATTAGCATATGCTGTAGTGACTATGGCCCATGGTCCGGCCCACATAGGCGCGAAAGGTATTTGTGCCGTGTTGGACCCAGTATGGAACAACCCAAACATTCCCAAAACTGCAGCACATTTAGTAAAATATTGCCCTGTGTGTTTATGTTACAATCCTGGGGGTAGAGAATCCGTTTGGAGTGGAAACTTTGCACCACCATATCTGCCTTTTGAAGTAATACAAATTGATTACATTCAAATGGACAGAGTGAATAATTTGAAGTATGTATTAGTGGTGGTGTGTGCTTTTAGTAAATGGGTTGAAGCCTACCCCACCAAAGAAGCCACTGCAGTTGCAACTGCTAAAGTCTTGATTAAAGAATACTTCCCCCGATATTGTTTACCCCGGGTTATCTGGTCTGACAACGGGCCTCGTTTTAATGCCCTGTTAGTTCAAAGTGTTTGTGATGGATTGCAGATAAAACAGAAGTTTCATGCCGCCAGACATCCCCAGTCAGCTGGTCTGGTCGAAAAGTATAATGGCACTTTGAAATTAAAAATGGCTAAGATCTGTGCAAGTACTGGACTAAAGTGGCCCGACGCACTTCCATTAGCATTGCTGTCATTAAGGACAACCCCTCACACCAGAAATGGATTGTCCCCTTATGAGGTAATCTTTGGCCGCCCCGCCAATGTGTGGGGAGTCCCCAGACCCCGATCCTTTAGGGATATTGATTACCCTTTAATGACAGACTACCTGTATGCTTTGACTAAAGTTCTGCGTTCTATTCACCAACAAGTATCGGACACAATGCAGCCACTTCCGGAGGGTCCTGGACATCGTTTGGAGCCTGGCCAGTGGGTTCTGGTAAAGAATTATCAACGGAAATCGAGCTTGGAGCCAAGGTGGTCGAACCACTACCAAATCCTCTTGGCAACGAGGACCGCGGTGAAAGTGCATGGAAGAAAGCACTGGATTCACATCAGCCATCTGAAACGCCTGCCGCTGCATTTGCCATTTGATCTACGAAACAGCGAAGGAATTCTGAGCCAGGAAGGAGAGCTGATTCAAAACTTTGTGCCCTTTTCAGACGCTTAGGAAAGAGGGCAACCGAATGAGGTGTTGTCCACAGTTGAAAGAACGGCAGCTCGACCAGCAGAGGCTGTTGTTTCCAGGGCATCACAGGTTCCGAATGCATCAGATGCCCTTGCAGCAGAATTTTTTTCTGACCAGGAGCAACCTAGCCGTTGTAAATATGATCTGTGGCCCCGAAAACAGCGCGGTACCCCAGCTTCCAATGGTAGGAGCTAGACAGAGACTTGAGCTGAGGTGCATCGGATAGAACTACTGGGGTACCGAGCGAGACACTGGACTGAACCCGTTGAGAGCTTGGAACATTGTGTTAAATAGCTCTGTTCAGAAAGAAAGACTGAGTTAAGGGCCGCGGTCGTACTACTGGGATATAATTGGTTCTCTTGATGAACGATGGGAGTCTGCCTGTGAGGCTCTAACGGACACAGGGAGAAGATCCCTTAGTGGGAAGAAGAAACCCTCTGGTGGTGTGTGTGCTTTGTGGATACAAGGATTAGTTTTGGACTTTTAGAGAGGTTCCGAGTTAGATTTTGGACTTATAGAGAGTATGTTTCCTTTTGCCCGATTTGCGATGGAGGATGAACGACCACTTGCCCCTCGACGGTACATTGATAACATGCAATTGTTTTCCAGATGGCCCACCAGAGTGAAGGTGGCATTCGTTGCTTTTATTGTTATAATTATAGTAATTTTGATGTGTGTATTTACGTATTTAGAATTTCAGCATCCTGTACATAAACTATTAGGAACTACCCCTGCTCCAGAAGAACACCTCTTTTATTCCTTACCTCCACATAAGGCTAGGCACAGAGAAACATACGTAAAAAATGTTTTTATTGAACTGTTACATCAGACCCACAGTACGACCAATAAGACGAATTGTTGGGTCTGTGGGTTACTCCCGTCAGTAATGCATCAGCATGAAGTGTTCATTTCCTTACCCTTGTCCCACTTAGCTAGCTGTGAAGCCTGGTTCCAATTATTATCACTGATGTATTCTCACTATGTAGCTAACCCTAAGATATATACCGAAAAAGATTATGAGGCCATTTGGAAGTATATAGAGCAACACCAGGGATTTGATGCCGAAGGCAATGGAGGAGAGGGATCCTTGGACACAAATGCTTGTATGAATGTGTATACTGAATATCAAAATGTTACTTGGTTACAAGCAGAAATGCAGAATTTTGAGCTTTTTAACTCTACCATGTATTTTCAACATTTCAAAGAACGGAATGTCACAAATGACAAAGCTTTGCCCATTCCCATTATAAACACTACTTCCCCTTTTTGCATCCAGGGACGAGGTCATGTTAAGGTAGGGAGCAGTAAGTGTAACTATACCTACACCCTGCAGACGTATAGCACTCCCCCTGTGATCACTCCCCCTAATGTATATTTTGTATGCGGTGAAAACGCATATACTTGGCTTCCCTGGGGATGGGCGGGACGATGTTACCTCTCATTCCTTTACCCTCCCGTTTATATTGCCCCACCTGACTACCACAAGACACATCAACTGGTTCGGAGAGAGATAGCAGACAACCAAAGTATTAGAAGTTTCGATACTGATAGTACTGATCAGACAGACACCTCCTTGAAACAATTTGAAGATTTTGCAAAGGGTCTTACCCCTTTTTGGGGACCTATTTTCAATAGCCGTAGTATAAGACGTCTGTCGAGAATAGTGGAAAATGTGGTACAAACCACAACTGAAATTCTGACCAACATTACCGTTGAGCTTCAGGCGACGAGACTTGTTTCGCTTCAGAACCGAATGGTTCTTGATGTCATCCTTGCCGATAGGGGCGGAGCTTGCCGCGTGATCGGCAGCTCTTGCTGTGTTTTCATAGCTGACTCTGCCCCTACCATACATCTTGCAATTCAGAAATTGCATCGGTTGGCCAGCGAAGCACATGTCGAAAACGGTACGTGGTCCCTTAGTGGATGGTTCTGGGGTCTTTTAGCTACCTGGGGTTGGAAGATATTTATGATTCTTGCTGGAGCTTTTGGAGTCATATTTACTTGCTGCCTATGTCTCCATTGTGGCCCGGCTTGCTGTTCTTTTTCTGCAGCAAGAATAACGTCTGCTTTGAACTTTTCTCGTCAGGCCAAAGTCGAAAAACAAATGATTCAGAAGGAGGTTTCAGATCTTATGCAGATAGATGAGGGAGTGTTTGTAGAATAAGTCTAGTTATATTGACTATAGTAGGCCAAAAGGGCCGTCTGATGGGATATAAATTCGATAAATACATATTATTGGCCTAATATATACAATATAACCGTATAACCGCACGTTAGCATTGTATCATTTCACTGTATCATTGTAATAAGGAATGATTTACTCTTGTACCGCTTAAGCCTATTGATATGACTGGTGCCATTGTGTTTCGTTTCTCTGTGTGTAAGTACTGATTCCCTGAAATCACGTAATTAAGCTTTCTGCACGAAACCACGGTGGCTGACTTAGCTGTCTGCGCCTCTTGATAGTTTGTAGCACAGGGAAACCCAAGGTCACACCTGCCCTCCTTGTGGGATGCGCACATTCTAGCAGATCCCGTTCTTGCACTCCCCGGGCTACAGATAGAAAGGGAGGCACCTTACTGACCTGCCCCCGGAATAGCTTAGGCCTAGGCTACTAGCAATCAATTGTGCCTTATATGGGTATTCCTGCTGGCTCACTGACAAGTTGTATCTTTCCTAGTAAGGCGACTTCGTGGGGTGTGTGAAACGTATATATGCCTTGTATCTTTTGTATGTGGGCAGTCTCCTCTGCGCACCTCTGAGGGTTGTGTAGACTGAGGCTCCCCTGTCAGGGCTTGTATTTGCTGAATAAACGATTGAACCTTCTCCATTGCCGACTGAATTATTATTCATAAAAAGGTATATGGGCTATTGGTGAGTATCATCCACTAGTGTAATATTTTGGTTCCTTCAGAACTGCCGAGCCAGGTCCTCCCTGGTCCGGAAAAAAACAGCCTGGGACCAGTTTTCGGGGCATCAACCCTCATCAGCCGGGCTAGCTTGTATCCAGTGGCACAGTGAGCCAGGGACCCACGTCTGGGCATACCTGGTGCACTTAGGGCGAGAAAGCAAAATACAAAGAGATGATGTGGCCTGGCAGTTCAGGCTGGACTGTTGCCATTGGGCGCAGGGTGATGACAGATTTGCATATGGCTGGGATAAAACTGGAATGGCATGGGGAGCAAAAACATGATGGATTTAGGCCCAGATCTCTGTACTGGGGTGAATATATGACATTTGTCTGCATTCTGTCCATCTATTTTTCTTTTTGCACTTGTCCCCCAGATTGGGACTGGTATGCCCAGGCATGGGTTCCGTGTTCCCCATGCCACTGGAGTCAAAGTATCCTGGCTGATGGGGGGTGAAACCCCAAAAACAGTCCTAGTATGCTTGTTTCCATTACAGGGAGGACCTGGCCTGGCAGTTCATGCTGGACTGTTCCCATTGGGCATAGGGTCAAGACTGATTTGCATATGGCTGGGTTCAAACTGAAATGGCATGTAAGGGTGGGCGTAGTTGGCGGAGTACTACTACACAGAATTCAACGAAGTTGAACAAAAATCCAGTGAGCAACTTTTCTCCGGCGGACTCCCAATTAATAAAACAGAAACCACATATACTTTTGGTAAAATAACAAGTATATCTTTTTTTTACATGCTAAAATGCATATAGTCATTTCACAAAAGTGAAAATGAAAATTTAGCAAGCAGTGAGAGAGGTGATGAATTTGGGATCCTCCCTAACCTAGGGGGAGAACCAAGCAGATGCCTTGAAAACAAAGAGCACATCTTGTTGAACGATTCGGTGGTGGTCCCATCCTCTTAGGACCACCGCAAGCACAGTTATGGGCAAAAATACACTCCCAACCAAAGGCCCTGCAAAGCATTATGGGACGAGATTAGCAGTGGGAAGTGAATATTATAGTATCCAATATCAAAATAATTCTACAAAGTGCTTCCGTTCAACTAGTCGTTACTAGGTGTCCCTCATGAGTCAAATGCAAAACTATTGAAATTTTTACATCAAGCTGCAATTTTACTAGTCGTTACTAGGTGTCCCTCATGAGTCAAATGCAAAAGGATGTGATTTGAGGGCCACCTAGCAATGACTAGTTTAACTGCAGCTTGATGTAATAATTTCAATGCTTTTGCATTTGACTCATGAAGGATATTAATCTCAGGTGGAATTTTTAAATATTCTAATAAAACATAATCTAGGAAAATTAGAAGTAGACCTACATATCAAGCCAACAGCCAGAAACACCATCCTACATTTCCAGAGCAACCACCCTAGATGCCAAAGAGAAAGCATCCCTTTCATGCAATTTTTAAGAGTCAGATGTAACTGTACGAATCTTAAAGATTTCGACAAACAAGCAGTTAATATGAAAGAGAAATTTTTAGCCAGAGGCTACCCTCACCAGCAGGTGAGAGAGTCGTATAAAAGAGCCCGATATTTCAATAGAGACCAACTTTTTAATGTAAACAGAGCCAAAACTGAACCCCAATTAGTATGTATCACTAAACACTCCACTCTCAACTCAAAAGTTAAACAAATCATTCATTCTAATTGGCATCTACTTAACAGTGACCATAGTCATAAAAAGATTTCCAAACCTCTCTTTGCAAAACATTAAAGACATGGTAGTGCACTCCAGATTTGCTTCAAAAACAGTTAGGCGTCCTTTTATTAAAAAATCCATAGATAGTAATGCACCGATCAGAGGCACCGTCAGGTGCTCCTCGTGCCAATTATGCACTAGCATACTAACTGGAGAAAAAATTTAAATAATTTTGAAATCTCAGCAAAAGAACTTTGGAACTTTAACACCCAGAATGTTATCTATCTCCTCCTCTGCCCCTGTAACCTTGGTTACGTAGGAGAAACCTCCAGAGCTGTAAAAACAAGATTAACAGAGCATAGGTCAGCCATCATAACATCAAAAATAACAGCACCTTTAGTCAAACATTTTAATGATTTCCACCATACACCCCAAGATATAAGATGGCGAATATTGGAAAAAATAAACATCCCAGCAGACAGAGGCGGAGATAAAATCTGCAAAAAAAGAGAGGTATTTTCGATTTTCTCACTTGATACATTCAAACAAGGCCTCAACAAGGACCTTAAGTGGGAACACGCCATTATTTAACCTACTGCATATAGCTGTATTAGTTGCTGCAATAATCTCTTCATAGTACTTGCAGCTATATGATACCTTAACATTCTGTGTCACTGTCGCACATAATATCTAGCGACAGTACTGATGATCTCTGTTATTTACTTTAATACCATCTTTGCTAGTGCCTTATTTCACCCATATCAGTAATATACAATTAAGGCGAATCAGTATGTTTTTATACTCATGTCCTACATATTACACCTGAGCTCAATTGTTGCATCACCACATTCTGAAATTAGAAATAACATCATCACTTTTTCTTTATATTAGTTTTTACATCTCAAGTCACCACACCAATCATGAAACACATCTCATGTCACACACCAATCCAAGGAGTCAGCATACGCTGTCCCGGCAGTGCATTAATCATCACAGAAGAGTTTTTAGGTCTCGTGACCTATCAATGCGAGAGAAG
Organism: Lissotriton helveticus; assembly: GCF_964261635.1. Lineage (NCBI taxonomy): Eukaryota > Metazoa > Chordata > Amphibia > Caudata > Salamandridae > Lissotriton > Lissotriton helveticus. The sequence goes on along the minus strand of NC_136069.1, from coordinate 405,198,605 downwards.
CGAGACTATAGGGCTTTAAACAAAGTTTAACTAACTGTGGCGATTTGGTGCTGTACCCGTGGCTTTTAGGTCAATGTGCAAGCGCATTGACCTAAAATGCACGTGCACATCACCAAATCGCCGTCTGTTCCCTCAGCCGCACTCCTCCCACACCTTTGAAGTGAAGCTTAGCTTCACTTCAAAGGCCCCGGCTGCTTCACACCCTCATGCCGCTCTCCCCGCTCCGCCCCCTCCCCTGCCCGCCGTGTGCATTTCTCCCCCCCCCCCTCCCCACAGCAATGCCCTCCGTCTTGTTGGTCGATACTGCTGTGAAGCATATGCGAGCACCCTCCCCAATGCCCCAGTGCCTCATTCGAGCTCATTTTTATCCGACGCACATTCCCCCTGCAGCAGTCTCCGCTGTCAGCCATTAGCAGAGCACATCTGGCCGCTCTAATGACCACCCTCGCGCACACATACCTGACTGCCATCTAATTTAGACATCACCCACAAGACGCTAATGCGGAGGTCTCCAGGGCCACTTAAATTCGGGCTTATCGACTAGCTCCCGTTTTACCGCATTTTATCTTTTGTAGTCGAATCAAGTACAGCTGGGGTCATCAGTGGGTCACATATTTCTACATATTGCGCAGAACTCAAGGAAAGATTTTTTTATTATTATTTGGACGTACCGATTTTTTAAAATGTAATTTAAAGAAGGTCGGTGATTAAAATAACTTGCGCCGTTCCTGTGCGACGTCATATGCTTCTTAGAGATGCCAATTCTGCTATTTTTGTAACAAAATGTGGCGCTTCAGAAGAACAAACTAGAACAAAGGCATTTTGAGTTTTCTGTGCAATAGAAATTTCACACTGTCAAATGCTGTTTTTCACGTTTCTTTGGAGTATATTATTAAGAATCAGGTTTCCTTTAAACTAAATGCACAAAGGCCAGTTTCACCTATTTTTCAGTTTTTCAGTTTTTCAGATTTCAGCTCCGCTTCCCTTGTGTCGTGTTTCCAGTGACTGCGGTAGTGTCCCTTACCTAAAGAATGAGTGCTAAAATATTAATTGTGCACAAATGCATCCCGGACGTTCCTATGGCAAACGACCAGAATTAACGGGCAAGGCAACAAGATGTTATGCAGGCACATAAGTGTTTCATTATTAGCCAACAGTGTGAAGTCCAACATTATCAAGTGCAAAAATAGTATTTTACAGCATGCGGTGCACATATTCGCCGTAATATAAATAAAAGGGCTACATGAGAAAAAATATTTTAAGATACATCTTTACCAAATGTGCAGCTCACAATGTAATGTCCCAGTCCTGCTATATGCACGTGCACTCCTTTCTCCCTCTCTCCCGCTGCCTAGTCCTCCCACCCCCTCCCTCTCCAGCGCGCGCTCCACTCGCATCTGCCTGCTGCTCCCCCGCCCACCCCCCCCACTCCCCCAACCAGCAATTCACACACAGCAACGCCACTCACACACACAACGCAACTCATCGACGCAACCCCACTCATCGACGCAACCCCACTCATCGACGCAACCCCACTCATCGACGCAACCCCACTCATCGACGCAACGCCACTCACACACGCAACGCCACTCACCTACGCAACCCCACTCATCGAAGCAACCCCACTCATCGACGCAACGCCACTCACACACGCAACGCCACTCACACACGCAACGCCACTCACACACGCAACCCCACTCATCCACGCAACCCCACTCATCCACGCAACCCCACTCATCCACGCAACCCCACTCATCGACGCAACCCCACTCAACGACGCAACCCCACTCATCGACGCAACGCCACTCATCGACGCAACGCCACTCACACACGCAACGCCACTCACACACGCAACGCCACTCACACACGCAACGCCACTCACACACGCAACGCCACTCACACACGCAACGCCACTCACACACGCAACGCCACTCACACACGCAACGCCACTCACACACGCAACTCCACTCATCCACGCAATGCTACTCACACACGCAACGCCACTCACACACACAACGCCACTCACACACGCAACGCCACTCACACACGCAACGCCACTCACACACGCAACGCCACTCACACACGCAACTCATACACGCAACCCCACTCACCCACGCAATGCCACTCACACACGCAACGCCACTCACACACCCAACGCCACTCACACACGCAACGCCACTCACACACGCAACTCATCCACGCAACCCCACTCATCCACGCAACCCCACTCATCGACGCAACGCCACTCACACACGCAACACCACTCACACACACAACGCCACTCACACACGCAACGCCACTGACACACGCAACGCCACTCACACACGCAATGCCACTCACACACGCAACGCCACTCACACACGCAACACCACTCACACACGCAACGCCACTCACACACGCAACGCCACTCACACACGCAACTCATCCACGCAACCCCACTCATCCACGCAACCCCACTCATCGACGCAACGCCACTCACACATTCAACGCCACTCACCCACACAACACCACTCACACACGCAACGCCACTCACACACGCAACGCAACGCCACTCACACACGCAACGCCACTCACACACGTAACGCCACTCACACACGCAACGCCACTCACACACCCAACGCCACTCACACACCCAATGCCACTCACACACACAACGCCACTCACACACACAACGCCACTCACACACGCAACGCCACTCACACACGCAACGCCACTCACACACGCAAAGCCACTCACACACGCAAAGCAACTCACACACGCAACACCACTCACACACGCAACGCCACTCACACACGCAACGCCACTCACACACGCAACGCCACTCACACACGCAACGCCACTCACACACACAACTCATCCACGCAACCCCACTCATCCACGCAACCCCACTCATCCACGCAACCCCACTCATCGACGCAACGCCACTCACACACGCAACGCCACTCACACACGCAACGCCACTCACACACGCAACGCCACTCACACACGCAACGCCACTCACACACGCAACTCATCCATGCAACCCCACTCATGGACGCAACCCCACTCATCGACGCAACGCCACTCACACACGCAACGCCACTCACACACGCAACGCCACTCACACACGCAACGCCACTCACACACGCAACACCACTCACACACGCAACGCCACTCACACACGCAACGCCACTCACACACGCAATGCCACTCACACACGCAACTCATCCACGCAACGCCACTCACACACGCAACGCCACTCACACACGCAACGCCACTCACACACGCAACGCCACTCACACATGCAACTCATCCATGCAACCCCACTCATCCACGCAACCCCACTCATCGACGCAACGCCACTCACACACGCAACGCCACTCACACACGCAACGCCACTGACACACGCAACGCCACTCACACACACAACGCCACTCACACACGCAACGCCACTCACACACGCAATGCCACTCACACACGCAACGCCACTCACACACGCCACTCATACACGCAACGCCACTCATCGACGCAACGCCACTCATCGACTCAACGCCACTCATCGACGCAACGCCACTCACACACGCAACGCCACTCACACACGCAACGCCACTCACACACGCAACGCCACTCACACACGCAACGCCACTCACACACGCAACTCATACACGCAACGCCACTCATCGACGCAACGCCACTCATCGACGCAACGCCACTCATCGACGCAACGCCACTCATCGACGCAACGCCACTCATCGACGCAATGCCACTCATCGACGCAACGCCACTCATCGACGCAACGCCACTCACACACGCAACGCCACTCGCACACGCAACACCACTCACACACGAAACGCCACTCACACACGCAACGCCACTCACACACGCAACTCATCCACGCAACCCCACTCATCCACGCAACGCCACTCATCCACGTAACGCCACTCATCGACGCAACGCCACTCATCGACGCAACGCCACTCATCGACGCAACGCCACTCATCGACGCAACGCCACTCACACACGCAACGCCACTCACACACGCAACACCACTCACACACGCAACGCCACTCACACACACAACGCCACTCACACACGCAACGCCACTCACACGCAACGCCACTCATGCTTGTTCTTAAAAACTGTTTCCCAAGACCGTGCACTTTCCTTACTGTGACTTAACTGCAAACGGCAGGTAGTTGTTTACATCACTAGGCCAATCCATTCATGTAGCTTCGCTGCTTAATCTGTTACAATGTCGATATATTCAAAACACAGAGTTTACATTCGGGCTTTATTTCCTTTTTTCAGAGTACACATTTATAAACAAGCATTTACAATGCAACTGTTCCGCCTTTGGAAAAGTTAGAGCTATTGGCATTGTAAATGACAACATTTGTATTTATGTGTTGGTTTTGAAAACAGATAAATAAATGTCATTGTCATTTACATTGCCATTAGCTTAATCTCTCGCAAATGTGAGACCTATTGTACCCTACGGACGAGCTCAGCAGACAGCAATTACTACCACACACACACCCCCAGAGCCACACCCACCCAGAGCCACACCCACACACACACCCAGAGCCACACACACCCATCCAGAGCCACACACACACCCACCCAGAGCCACACACACACTCAGGAGAGCAAGCACAGCGAGGGGGCAGGGAAGCAAGCACAGCGAGGGGACAGGGAAGCAACACAGCGAGGGGGCAGGGAAGCAAGCACAGCGAGGGGGCAGGGAAGCAAGCTCAGCGAGGGGGCAGGGAAGCAAGCACAGCGAGGGGGCAGGGAAGCAAGCACAGCGAGGGGGCAGGGAAGAAAGCACAGCGAGGGGGCAGGGAAGCAAGCACAGCCAGGTTGCAGGGGAGCAAGCACAGCCAGGGGAAGGGGAACCAGGGGGCGGGGGAGCAAGCACAGCCAGGGTGCAGGGAAGCAAGCACAGCGAGGGGGCAGGGAAGCAAGCACAGCCAGGGGGCAGGGAAGCAAGCACAGCCAGGGGGCAGGGAAGCAAGCACAGCCAGGGAGCAGGGAAGCAAGCACAGCCAGGGGGCAGGGAAGCAAGCACAGCCAGGGGGCAGGGAAGCAAGCACAGTCTGGGGCCAGGGAAGCAAGCACAGCCAGGTGGCAGGGGAGCAAGCACAGCCAGGGGAAGGGGAACCAGGGGACGGAGGAGCAAGCACAGCCAGGGGGCGGGGAAGCAAGCACAGCCAGGGGGCAGGGAAGCAAGCACGGGCAGGGAAGCAAGAACAGCCAGGGGGCAGGGAAGCAAGCACAGCCAGGGGGCAGGGAGACTCATAACTATTAGGTTTGTGCCAGAGCAATGCAGCTATGGTTGTTATGTCTTGCCCATATAGTAACTTTACAAATGGAAAAAATCTTTTTTAACATTACTGCTGGCAACCCTGCTCGACTCACTGGTGTGATCATTGCTAGTGATTTTTATATGGTGGCTACCAATGTAATCTAGCCTGATGTGGTCACTATTCGAAAACTGATGATTTCCTTCGCACATAACTATCTCTTATCACAAACAGGTTGAAGACCCTGGATTTAAACATAATTGCATAGCTAAAACACAACATTGAGAACTGTGCTTTTTGAAACGGGTAAAGAAAAAAACGGTCGTAAATAAACTTGGGAGCTCGGAAGTAGAGGCAGAGAGAGGATCGGCTGGGCGGCTCAGGGTAAAGCTGGAGACCAAGTGAGGGCAGTATACTGTACCTGGTCCTGGAGGGGGCAGTCCGGATGGGGCAGGTAGGGCACGGGGAGTTTTTGATTGGTTTACCTGGCTTTGGGACAGTGGTGCTATTACAAGAGAAAGTAAAATGAGAGACACAGACTTACCGTCATGGTGGGGGTAGGGGCTAGAAAGAGGGTAATAATCCGAAGGGGGGGGAGGAAAGGCAAAGGGAGAAGCGTGAACTTCACAATGATTCTCCCTTCACCCCTAAAAGAGCTTAGGCCTAAAAACTACACTTTTCCCTCCTCCCTCTTTACTTTCAGCTTTTTTGAACTTCCTGGGAGGGGCCGAACTGCCAATGGGAGCCGTGAGGTGGGCCGGTAAGGAAATAAAAAAAAACTAGCTTTAACATCCTGAACTTCTCAAGTTGGCCCCAGATCCTTAGGAAGGAGCACATGTTTGGGAGATGTAGCGAGATCATGTTCAAAACATTACATGGGCAAATCTACTTTTGCCCATTTTGTTAAATCCATTAGTAAATAGGTGTTTAATCATTTGCTTGGGTAAGCACAGTGCTGACATTTTGGATGAAATCTTAAGAGTTTTCCACTTCAAATAAAAAACGAAGGCTTTTATATATCAAACGCCCTTCCCGATCCGGAACTGTGGTGACCCGCAGAATGCCGGTTCAAGCGCACATGCGCACTCCTCCTCGCGCCTCTCCCCGGTCGGTTCACCTGATTGGCTGCTGCGCTCGGGTCTAGCAACCGCCACCGCAGAGCCGTCGAAACGTGGCGAGCTCGATGAAGTCGCTGAGAGAGAGCGCACCTAACTGGAGCCGCGTCCGGGCACCACGCTCCGGCCATAGCGTGAGAAAGAGGAGGGAATGCGTACCAGCCACTCCAGAACGCAGACTGACTGACCCCCGATAGGGAGACACCGGTTCCAGAGCTGTCACTCAAAGCTACGTCACGTCGTTGCCATACCGACAGAGGGAACGTCAGCTGTGACGACATTGTGATGTCAAGCTGGTAACCTTGGGGGGGCAACATAGACATCGAAAGAGGACTGTCATTTGATCGCTGTAGCTGAAGGGAGAAGACACATGGGAGTAGAAGAGTAATTTAGGCAGCAAGACGTGACCGGTGATGTTTTTTTAGAAAACACGTATTGGTAAAACCAACCAATATGTTTTCCAGTTGAATAGCTTTTCGGTGATCGGCGAGTTTGGGTGTAGGGTTGTTTGGGTAGCAGGTGTATACATGCTAACATTTTAAATATGCAAAGTGGAAGATTAAAAAAACGAGCTGCTCAAACATAAAACATCTACGGAGACACGGGCAGCGGGAGGGGGGCGGGAACATGCGGCATGACGAAAAAAGGGGCGGGACTTAAAAAAAGACACAGAAACGCCCCCCAAATCGCGTTTTCACGGGGAAAGCGTGATTGACAGCCAATCTCTTCCAATGGCTAGCCTCCATTTATGGAGCTAGCCAATGGAAGAAGGGGTGGTTTCAAGTCCCCACTATTGAGATAACATTAGATTTTGCCCTGGGCGGAGCAACTGCTACGCAGTTGCTACGGCCAGGGCGAAACCTAAAAAGAAGGTAGCACACGATATGTGGCCAGTTTGTCTCCTGAAATAAAAAGATACATTCAAATGGCATTTTTGAGTATGTTTGAGCCATTAATCTAATCGACGGGCTTTCTACTCTGCAATGGCAATTGCGCCCCACAGGTATTTATACCCAGATTCAATCTGCAAGCCATAGTGTCATTCAGTTATAGAGTTATGTTGCTCCATAGTTCATTGTTTTGATACAGTTTAAGTTTGCCATGGCTACTTTGTAGCAATCGATGTTCAGCAAAACTCCGGAATACAAACCAGGCTGTATTCTCGATAAATTTCCTTTACAAAAGCAATATCAGTGCGACCTAAACCCCTATACTTTAAGGCCTCAAACCTCGTTTTTCACTAAAACGATAAATGCTTATTTTTATAGACACTGGAGTTCCCAGCACCGTATTTCACACCAAAGTGACACTTGATAATAATAGCGATATTATTAGACTCTTAGAAATATAAATATAAACAGTAGTCAAGCTGCTGCCCACATAATTGTATATTTCCACGCATCTAATTCTGTTTGCAATATTAGGAATTATAGACACCATTAACTTGACAAATAATTATGGTTAACTTTGTTTTAGTTACAGTTTTTAATAGAGAGAGACCTCAAATCTGCAGTAACTCTTTTAACATCAGGATCAAGTCCATATAGTTGCATTATCAAGTAGGTCACTTTCATGTATCTACAACATATTTATTTGTTAATAAAGTGTCCCTATACACTATATACAGTTGTGTATCTCTTTATTCATAGAATAGAATATTCCTGGATAGCACTGGTCCTATATACTGATGTGATCAATCAAAAACATTCAGCTGCATATAAACATACAAGTAAGCAAGTCTCTCCTTCCATCTCCATACAGATCTCCATTATTCTTTGTCCATTCTGAAACTCCTTACTTTTATCTACTTATTTTTTTTATTCTTCATGAACAGACTCCATATTCAGACTGTAATCATATGACAGCAGAGGTATATAGAACACCACTGTATAATGATAGCATTTTTTAGCGATTAAACATCTTTTGCTAATCCTATTTGCATATCACGAAAATAGCCAAGCAATTCTGGTTGAGGTTGTTTATTTCTGACTATTTTGTCATTGTTAGACATTACAATCATATATGAATGCTTTTTTAAAGATTGTACACCACCTTGTACTCTCATGTTTCATATAATTTTGCCAGAGCGGCTGTTAAAAAGTTTCTAAGAATAAGCAATGCACCTTAGAATGAGTTCTAAATATTGTTTTAATTGATTTTATATTGTTTGGTGTAAATTCCTGACGAAGGCACCGCTACTGCCGAAACGCGCGTCTAAGAAACCATTGCCACCACTATCGAATTGTTCATTTTCTTAATGATTTTATATAATCATCAATGAAAGTTATTTACTGATGTTTTTTAAGCATAAATGTATTTATAAAGATAATTAAAATTGTGTTTTTTAACATTTCTTCTTTGAACTCATTCTCTACGTTGCATTTGTCATATATTGGATGGATATGTAGACAGCCCTGTAGTCCCGTGGATGACGATAGAATGACATTTGTACATAGTGCGTAGAAGGGCCTTCTACATGATGTTCAAAGCATTGTGATAATGTTGTGCCATACTAGATGTGTAAACAAAGTAGTTTCAAAGAAATGTATCCAACATTGTCATGCATGCAAATATGTGCAGAAGGTCACAGCAGAAATGTTATTGTGAAAAGTAGGACAATGTAAGAAATGAACCGTTTTGCTGCACAGGCCTAACCCAGGCACATAACACTTCCCTCTGGGCTTTCGAGGGCTTAACCTAGGGGTAGCTTATATGTATTAAAAAGGAAGGTATGGGCCTGACAAAAGATTTACCTTTGCCAGGTCTTAGTGGCAGTTTAAAACTGTACACACAGGCCCTTCAATGGCAGGCCTGAGCCATACTTAAAGGGCTACTTATGTGGGTGGCAAAATCAGTCCTGCAAACCAACTAGTAGCATTTAATTTATAGGCCCTAGGCATATGCAGTGTGCTGTTCTAGGGACTTATAAGTAGATTAATTGTGCCAAATTGGATATGGACAAATATTCTTATGTGTAGAAAGAGAGCACATGCACTTTAACACTGGTTAGCATTGGTAAAGTGCTCAGAGTCCTAAGGCCAGTAAAAACAAGGTCAGAGGAAATGGAGGAGGAAAGAAAGAAGTTACGAGGAACCACACCAAGGATGCCAGACTTAACACCTGGGTCCCCCCAGCTGAAAGTGGGGAGAACTACCCAACCACTTGGGAGCTTTCTTCACTAAGGCGGAAGAAATGATATGAAATTAAATTGAATTTGTAAAGCGCATGGCTGCCCGAAAGCGTCCCACGCTGTAGAACAAGGAGCCAACTAAGGGGGGGCACAGTTGATTAGGAATCCTGGGGAAAGAGGAATGTATTTAGGAGCTTTCGAAACTTCAGGTAGCTGGGTTCTGTTCGAATCCTAACAGGAAGCGCATTCCACAGTGATGCCGCATTCACAGAGAATCGATGACCCCCAGAACGAGCTTTCCTCACTCTGGGATCCTTGGCCAAATTTCCAAGGTCAGAGCGGAGGGCCCGGGTGGCCTTGTAGGGGCAGACCAGTTTCCTAAGAATAGGGGGTCCCTTACCCTGTAGAGACTTGTGGGTGATGCATAAAGACTTAAATGCTATCCTCTCACGTATTGGCAACCAGTGAAGGGATCTAAGTGCGGGTCTGGCTAAGGATCGGACTGAGCCACCAGTAAGCAAACTGGCTGCTGAATTCTGAACACGTTGGAGGGTGTTAATGGTTGCTTCAGGTGCCGCCAAAAACAGGTCATTACTATAATCCAGTCTTGACAATATTAACACCTGGATTAGCAGTTTCCTAGAATGAAATGGCAGAAGGGGAAGAATCTTACGGGCAGAGCAAAGAAGGCCATAGCAAACGCCAGCTGTTTTTTAGCTGGGGTCCTGAAAGAAAGGTCCCGCTCAAACCAAACCCCCAGACTTTTAATTTCATTCTTTGGGGCAGGAAGATCCCCCAGACAGGCAGGCCAGATGGAATTGGGTAAGGATGTAAACTGATGGCCCAAGAGCATAAGCTCTGTCTTGGCTCCGTTCAATTTGAGCAAGGATCTAGTCATCCAGGAGTGTATTTCCGAGAGGCAGGCAAAAAGATTTTCAGAACACTTCTCCTCTTGGGAAAGCGAGACGACTAGTTGGGTGTCGTCCGCGTAGGTGACTACTTTAATCCCAAAGGGAGTGACCACGTCCTCCAGTGGGGCCATATATACGTTGAACAGAGTAGGGCTCAATGAAGAGCCCTGAGGGACCCCACAATGGAGGGGGGTTAATTTAGAGCTTGTGTTGCCTTCCCAGACCTGAAAGGTTCGATCACTCAAAAAAGATGTGAACCAAAGCAAAGCCGTGACCGACACTCTCAGCCTGACAAGGCGCTGAATTAAGATTCCATGGTCCACCGTGTCAAAGGCTGCACTTAGATCCAGGAGGATCACAACAGCCGATCCTCTTGAATACAAGATGCACCTTGCCTCTTCAGCCACCACTATCAGGGCGGAGTCAGTGCCCTGGCCTGGGCGGAAGCCCGTTTGGGACTTGCGTAGAAGCTTGTTACTTTACAAAAAGGAAGAAAGCTGCTGGTTGACTACTTTCTCCGCAATCTTACTGAGACCAGGTAACAGTGATATTGACGGAAGTTGGCCAGCTCGGATGGATCCAGCTCTGGTTGTTTTAGGAGGGCTTTTACCATGGCCTGCTTCCAGCTGGGGGGGAACAATACCTGGCTAAAAGAGGCATTTAATAGATCGGTTGCTAGGGGGGAAATGGTGGCTGAGACCCGCTTAAGGATATGCATAGGCACAGGGTCAGAAGGGGATCCACTTTTCATGAAGGTCAGAACTTTACAGAAATCTTCTCTAGATATTAAAGCAAAGGAGTCCAGACAGGGGCCAGATGTAGGGGGCATAATAATCACCAGGATCAGGGGCTTGATCACTGTGTGGTAGAGCTTTTAATATATTTTGAATTTTGGTATCAAAGAAGACCGCTAATTGGTTGCATCTTGCTCCTGAAACCTCCTGCAAACTCGGGGGGTTAGGTACCTTAAGGAGCTCTTTCACTATCTGAAAAGTTTCCCTAGTCGAATTGGAGGATGTTTTAATTTTTTCCTCAAAAAAGGCCGCCTGGGTTCTTTTGAGGGATGATTTATAAGTCCTAATAGCCAATCTATAGGAAGCTTTATTATGGGGGGCCCAATCTTTCCTCCACGAGCGTTCTAACTTTTTCCAAGTTTTTCTAAGATCTCTAAGTTCTGTGGTATACCAAGGTGACTTAAAAGCACTACTCTTCTTTTTAATATTTTTCCTGGGTAGTACAACATCAAGGGAGCTATTCAGCCAATTTAGAAGGTGTTTGTCCGCCTCTAAGGGGTCTGGATCCGACAGGGGAGCTGTCTGTTCCAGTCTGAGGGTCCAGCTCTCAAAGGATAGTTTAGACCATGCTCTCTCTAGAGTGCGTGGTGCCGGAATTCGTGGTGAGTCAGTACAAGTTTTCCAAACAAATGGGACTAGAAAATGGTCAGACCAGGGGAGAGGGAGTGGGGGGCTTGAGGCCAGATGTGCAATATTCGAAAATATCGGATCTAAAAGATGACCCTTAGAATGAGTGGCATCTTTATTTTTAAGATTCAGCTCGAAAGATTTTAAGTCAAGCCTGAGATCCGCTTCCACCTTAACGCCCGGGTCATCAAAATAGAGATTTAGGTCTCCTAGTAGGATAAAGTTAGATGGTGTGGCGGCCATGGCTATAGTGGTATCTAAGAGGGATCCCACAAACTGTCCTGGGGAGCCCGTAGGGCGTTAGATAAGAAGACCCGATAGGGATTTGTTTGGAGTGATTTGCATGATAAAATGAATACTTTCTGAGTCAGAGATGCAGCTATCTCCTATCCTACAGGCAAACCTGTCTCTATACACTATGGCAAGCCCACCCCCCCTTCCCATGCGGCCTATGTTGACATTGAATAAGGAATCCCTTAGGAAAAGCAATAACAACATCAGCCTCCGAATTGGGAGACAACCATGTCTCTGTTAAAAACAATATGTCGAGATTGCAGTCCTGGATCATTAAGTTAATCTCTAGAGAGTGTTTTGGTAGCGACCTACAATTAAGGAGTGCCATGCTAAGTTGGCTCAGGGCCTGTTCCCCTGGTTTATTTTCCTGAATGGATTTGGGACACGATTTCATTGCCTAAATGGGCTCTCCGACCCGTTTAACAAACTGCATGACGGGCCTTCCATATGTCTTAATTGTAAAAGCTCTTCACTGGAGTATATCGTACGGAGTTTAGGGGAAACAGACAGGGTATCTGGCCATAGGCCCGGACCGGCTCGGACGGGCACAGACGGGCATGCCTCTGGCATGCCTCCGGTGCGCCATTGGCGCGCCCGCTGCGCCCGGCCGCTGAGCGGACGGGAAGTGACATTCATTTTGTAGTGCCTGTGCCCCAATCGCCCACAGCACTAGTCCGCTAACCTGTCACTGTCCTAAGATGGCGCCCGAAGTCTGCGCCCGTGGGATTGCTGCCTGAAACCCAACGGAGCCCTAAATCGGCCCCTGGTTACGGCAGGAAGCACTGAGAGGGTACCAACAGGGGTAAGAAATGAGCAAAGTACGTGAGTTAAAATTAAAAAGAAGAAAGCACCAAAATGCGTGAGTTAAAATCCGAGTAGCAACAGGAGCACGAAAAAGCAGTGTGTGTGTGCGTGTGCGCTAACTCCCGGCTTTCCGCCTCAGGAGCCCCAGTTCTAAAAGACTGGAGAAACCATCAGCATTGGTGTGGTCTGTTCCAGGGCGGTGTCCCATTGTAATCTTCATTCCCTGTAATCAGATGTACCATGACAACAGTTTGTAATTCCCACCCCTCGTCTGCATTAATCAGCTGATGGGTCTGTGGTCTATCTGAACCCAGAAAGGAGTACTAAACAGGTAAGGCCTTAACGTCTACAGTGCCCAGACCACTGCAAAGGCTACCATCTTTACTGCACTCCATCTCTGTCACTGGAGAAGTACCCGCCCACTGATGGAGGCTACAAGTTGATCCCTTCCCTCTTTGTTCAGTTGTGAGAGCACTCCCCCTATGCCATGCTCTGAGGCGTTTGTCTGCACAATACATTTTTGGGAGAAGTCAAGGGCCTTCAGCACTGGCGCTGTGCTCCTTCTGACATGATTGCATCCAGATCACTTGACGTGGCTGCTTCTCTGAAGTCAGCTCTATGAAGGGGGCAGCAATAGTGCCAAATCCCCTGTTACAGCTGGTGAGGCCTAAGAAGGCTCTCACCTCTGTGTGGGTCCTGGGGGGTTACCAAGCCATAATGGTTTCAATCTTGGCCCGAGGCACTGTACATTGCCTCCTCCCCACTTGGTGACCCAAGTAGACCACGGAACCCTGCCATATCTGGTACTTACTGGCATGGATAGTCAGGCCTGCCCTCTGCAGAGCCTGATGCACGTCTCCGAGATGGAACAGGGGGTCTTCTCAGCTAGAACTGAAGACCGCAATTTTGTCCAGATAGGCGGCACTGAAATTCTCCTACTGAGGCTGGAGCATGTTGACTAACCTCTAGAAGGTGGCAGGGGAGTTTTTCAACCTGAAGGACATTACACAGAACTGCAAGTGCCCTTTTGGAGTAGAGAACGCGGACCTCTCTTTGGCGCCCTTGGTCAGAGCAATTGGCCAGTCCCAGACATTAATTCAAACGTACTGAGGCACCTGGCAGCACCTAGCCAATCTATGAGCTCGTCAGTCTGGGGATGGGGTAAGCGTCAATCCAGGTGACTGCTTAGAGCCCATGGCAATCCACACAGAACCTATGTTCTGCGGTGACATCTGGAAGAGAAGCCTTGGGGACTAACACAACTGGGCTGGACCAAGGGCTGTTTGAGGGCTCAATAACCCCGAATTTCCTGCATCTTGGTGACCTCCTCTTTAATGCTGGCACTGATCTTATCAGACAACGTATGGATTTTGTTGTCAATATCACGGGTAAACCATCTAGTGAGTCCTGGAGTAAGAGGGAATAAAGAGGCAAACTTCCCCAGCAACTGGCAGCAGTCTCTCTGTTGTTCCATGGTCAGTGTAGGGGAGAGGCTGACACCCTCGACTGACCCATCATGCTTCACTCTTCTCTTCCATCCCATCATCTGTGACCAGGAGCATGGTTAATGCAGACCCCTTGAAGAGGGGTTTGAGACGATTAACATGGAGGACCCTGAAACCACAATTTTAGGCCAGGCTGTAACTCGCCCAGAGAGGCGTCCTAGTCCCTACAACCATTTTATGACCTCCTTGCTGGCTGCCAATTTCTCCAGCGCTTGCTTCCAGGAGCACTTCATCTGGTTACAAAGTGCCAGCATGCAGAGGACCACATCCTGAGGAGCCTTTTTGGAAGCTTGCTCCCAGCACTCCTTCACCCAACTGAGAGGTCCTCTCACAGCGTGCCATACAGAAGTTTAAAGGGGCTGAAACCAACCCCCTTCTGTGGTAGCTCACTGTAGGGAAATAAAAGGTATGGCAGGAAGACATTCCACCTCTGCTTAATGGTCCCAGACGAGACCATTATCATGTATTTTAGGGTCCTGTTGAACCTCTCAGCAAGCCCACTGGTTTGAGGGTGTTAAGGAGTAAAGAACTTGTAGGTTACCCCACACTCCTTCCACATGGGCTTCATATACCCCAGCATCAAGTTGGTACCATGGTCTGACGTTCTTGGGGAACTGCACATTGGTAAAGATCCCCATTAGTGTCCTGGCCACTGAGGGGGCAGTCACTATTCTCTGAGGTATAGCCTCTGGGTACTGGGTGGAATGGCCCACCAAGACCAAGATAAACCTGTTGCCCAATGCAGTCCTGGGATCCAGAGGCCCACAAATGTTGATGCCCACCCTTTCAAAGCGGGTCCCAACAACAGGAAAAGGTTAGACTTGCGCTTCTCTCCTGACTTGCCTCCGGGCTGGCAGGTAGGGTAAGACCTGCAGAAAGCCTCCGAGGCCGTCCTAATTTGAGGCCAATAAAAGTGGATGTCAAGCCTATCAAAAGTTTTGTTCTGGCCTAAATGACATGCCTGTCGTACATCATGAGCCAGCTCCAGTAGGAAGGTCCTTTAGCACTAGGGGACCACCAACACATGGGTTGTACCAGGCTCAGGAACCTTAGGCACACTACACAGCAGACCATTCTTCCAGTAAATCAGGTGATCATTAGGGGTGTTGCCAGCTTCCTGGGCCTCGGCCTGCTGGCGTAGACCCCTAAGAGTAGGGCACTCCAACTGCACCTGGTAAACTCCTCTCTGGTGGGCCACTCTATCTGATGCCAGTTGGCCAGGTCAGGTAGGTCTCCCAGGGTGGCAACATCCTCCCCTATAGGCTCCAGCGCATCACCCTCATGTTCAGTCTCCTTCCAGACCATGGGAGTTTCAGGAGCTGGTTTCCCACACATGTTGTCCTTCCTCTTTTTTGCAGGCAGCTGGGCCATTCTAACTACCCTCTTGGGCTGCCATGGACCGTGTGGTCAGGCAAACCCACTCAGGCAACCCAAACATCTCCAAGTGGGACCTCAGCTCCACCTCCTTTCAGATGGTGTGCTCCAGGTCATTGCCAAGCAAATATCCACAGGCACGGATCGGCTCACATCTAACCTCAAGGAACCAGAGACTTCCCCTCACTCAAGAGGAACCAAAGCCACTTTCATGGTTGTCAGCTGCAACAACTTGGTGGAATGCATTAGGGACTATCTGCTCTGAGGTCACCAGATGACACCTAAGAGTTGTCATACTGGCTCCAGTGTCTCTCAGAGTCTCTACTCTTTGCCCATTGATGGTGACCCACTGCTTGTACTTCCTAATATTACTAGGCATGTGAGTTCTCTGCACCATCTCTCCATCACCCAAGGACACTAGGGTAACATCTACACTTTACCCCCATAAGTGGGCCAATCTCCTCCCCTAATGCAATACTAGCCAGCCCCAGTGACTGCCCACCACTGGGGGTCTGTGCCTGCTTGGGACACTTGGCATTACCCTCAAAGTGCTCTTCCAGTTGGCACTTATAGCCCTTGGGGGATGCCTTCCCTGAAGACTTATTGTCAGGGGACCATTAAGTCTAAGGGCCTGATTTAGATCTTGGCAGAATCGGTCCTGTCGTAATTTTTCCATCTGATTCCCTGCCTGCCTAATAGGCGGTCTGCCCGCTCTATTTAGATGCAGGCGGGTCGATGGATGAAAGCCAGTTCAAGTGCCGCCAAATCCTCCAGATTTGTTCACCTGCATTGACGGCACCGTAGGCAAAAGTGGCTGTCGGAGGGAGTACAGCTATTTCGTCCCCGGGCCAATCATGATGTGCTTTCCCATTGACATATCGGTGGCAGGTAAACCTCCACATCTGAGTTGGCCGTGTTTTTTACTTGTGTCCGTTTGTATTGGCTATTTGCATTATCTCTGGACTAATGCATTTTGGAATCTCTCATACAACCAATATTTAACTAATGTGTAATGCATATGTGTGTAATTCTGTGGTTTAAGATATTTATAGGAACACACCTCAATAATGCTATTGTATTTGTAAAGTTTCAGCAAGGTGCCTTCATGATAATGACACAAAAATTGACAATAACCAAAAGTAACCATACAGGTGTGTTTAAGTAATTTTCCTATACTACAACATTATAAATATGTGCATTACACATTATTTGAATAATTTAAATGTAATATAATGCAGAAATTGCACTAGACAAGGTGTAATGTTTTGTTTAAATATCTGTAAAATCAATGTTATTTCTAAACTCGAATCACTTAAATATTTATTAATGTAGCATTTACCCTTATGTAGTGCCTTATCTGTATTTAAATAAATTGAAATTTTCACTATTTAATTTTAAATTGTAATGCATATGTGTTTATTTTGTTAGCAAGTTGAGATAAATACACCTGTATTAACACTTAAAATAGGCTTAGATTGGTGTAAGTGTCCATTATCCTGCTGAATGTTTGCACCAAAATTACTATGTCCATTACAATTCTTTAATACTAATGTTTGCACTGTTAAAAAATTGTTACCTAAAAAAGGTCTTCCCTGTCATAAATGTAAGTAATAATATGTGTCACTCATTTTCATCATTAACATTATTCATTATCAAGGAGTTGTAAAATAATAAAAAATGTATTCTGTCACCAATGTGTACACATTCCTGTATGAATGCCTATCAAATTGCTTTTAGAAAAACAGACTGGCGGACATGCAAATTTGTTAAGGAGTAAGACATCATGCAAATCTGTCACTTTTAAAATAACTTAAAATGTATTTGCAAAACATATTTGTGATATGTCCATAATCAAAAATGTAGCCACTTAATCTGATGCTTCTAGTCATTTTGGCTCACATACTGGCTATTGTTTGTTCATAATATCAACTAGCCAATGTGAGGTTTGGAACATCCACTGTTTCATAAGTACATTTTATGCTATGTCACCTGTAATAGGGCTAATGTAACATCACTCACAATAGTGAAGGGGCATGACACAATTATAACTTGTAGCCTGTTTAGTACTACTGTCCCTCATAACTTCACAGATAGTCATGTATATTTGTTGTTTAGGCAGTCATGTGTCTGCTTAAAACAGTAGTGTTGAGAAATCTGGTGTTAACTTGTGCCACAATTTTATATACACAACACAATTTATCATACACCTTGTGCAAAACGTACATCTTCAAGAACTTTTCTTGCGCGTTTGACATATGTCGACCTTATTGTTGATGCCATAATTTGTTGCTGTATCAAAAAAATAGTTATTTAACATGTTTAACTCAAACAAGAACTTACTTCCTTGATGCTGCTGTTGGGCTCTCAACTGCCCTTCAAACTCCAGATAGGCCAGCGTAAGTATGCGGGGCATTAGGGGGGTCATTGTGTGGCACACGTACTTCCCACGTTAGGAGCAATGCCCTCGTTCCCATCTCTTACAACAATGTATGCTGCGCCCCTTGTAGACCCCAAGGGACCACACCTTCTTGACAATGGCCTTCCATTTGGTCTTCTAATGGGTGTTGACCTGTATAGATACAAGAAATAAAAGAAACAAAATGTGTTTTGTGACTTTTAGTTTGTCTGTATTGAAGTAAGACAATTTTCAGAACTCAATAATGAACATTAGTAAAAGTAACAACACAATATTTGTTTTCTTATTCTGATAATATAAAAAAGCACATTTGCAGTAACCTGTTGAGTATCCTTATCCCTTCTCATGTACTAAAGTTACTAATCCAGGCCAGTCACATCATCTAGGCCAGGGGTCTTCAACACTTTTTGCAGTGAGAGCTACTTCTGATCAGTGAAAATCATTCTGAACTACTGAAGGCTAAACAACTTATGCATTGTTACCAGACACCCCCATGCCCAGTTTCATAGGGCCTGATTCACAAAGGTACACTGAGACGAAATTCTAACTTTACAACTTTCAATATTCACAAAGGGCATTTATGAGTAGTAGAGTAAGACTTATGTTTCAGTTTTGGTCTCAGTTAAACTTAAGATCAAAACATAAGTTTGACTGAGACAAAATACTAACTTTACTACTCGTAAATGACCTTTGTGAATACCGAAGGCCATAAAGTTAGACATCTGCCTCAGTTTACCTTTGTGAATCGGGACTATAGACTTTAAGCTTAATGTCCATAAAGCCAGATACGATGGGTTTAACTAAATGCTATGGCTAAGGGCAAGGCAGGGCCTGTGCAGGTAAGATCATTGGCATGGTGGGGCCATGTGGGGGGGATTTCAATGGACGATAATGAGGGAAAATACATTATTTATTTATTTAATTTTCTCTCGTCAACGTCCATTGAAATCCCACCACTCAGCCCTAACGCCCTACCGCTCTTAACTGCATAGGCCGCGGCTGCTAAGGGCACCAGCCAGTTCAGATGACAACCATTCTTCCTGCCTACAAACACCATGGTGGGACTCTTGGCCACAGCATGCACCAGTCTGTTTCCAGCCTTTTGCCGCAGGTGCCAAGGGGGGAAGCGTGATCAATGCAGATAAAAACGCCTCCTCTACCCAGCTGCACGTGATGCCAGCCAGCTCGGGGGACAACCATTCTCCCTGCCTACAAACACCCTGGTGGGACTAGTGGTCCCATGGTGTACCGGTTTGTTTCCTGCCATTTTGCCACAGTAGCCGGGGGGAAGGCATGGCCAATGCACATAAAAGTGCTGCCTCTATCCCTGCGGTGTGGGATGCCAGACACCTCGGGGGACAACCATTCTACCTGCCTACAAATAACCTGGTGGGACTCATGGTCCCTGGGTGCACCAGTCTGTTTTCTGTCTTTTGCCACAGTTGCCGGGGGGAGGAGTGGCCAATGCGCATAAAAGCGCTGCCTATACCCCAGCAGCGGAAGAGGTGCCCGGGCCGCACCTGGGCGAAGCAGCCCAGGAAAAGGGTGGTCCATCCTACACCCATCCAGGACAGGAGGAGGCAGGGCGGGGCCACCACCCTTTGCCATAAATCTTGCATCCATATTCTGACCTGCTCCTGACTGGATCTTCTAACAGCGGTCTTGATGTGTAGGGAGGCCATCTTCCACGATCGGTAGTCTGTGGTGAGGGCATTCATAACAGCCCACCTGCATGCGTTCCGTTCCAGAGGAAAGCCAAGTCGAAGCACTTCACTGTAACAGCAAAACAAGTGCTACCAAGCTGCGCTGAGTGCTGGGTACTGTTTTCTACCTTCCATACTCTTTCCTAACCTTCTGCTTGTGACTTTCTTGAAACATTTTTGGCACCTGAGGGAGATCTCCTACATATTCATCACAGTGTTGTTTAATTGGGAGCTGAATCTTATCTTACCAGAACGGCGAGAGGGGTCTTGACTCTTGTTCTACCGAGGGGGAAAATTATACTTTGAGTATTGAGCCTTGCTGGACCAATGATCACGAGGGGGGGTGTAACTTGGCCGTGACTTCAGAGGTAGGTGGAGCGCATCAATACTTTGGTAACTATTTTTGTAATTATCGTGCATTTCCATTTTTTTGCATTGTTTTGACTCATGATTTATGATGACCTTTTGATTATACTGGCACTATTTTTCCCCTCAAACAAGCTATCCATTGAATGTTGGCAAGAGAAAGCATCCTGTTTCTGCGAGCAAGTCCCAAGCCCAGTCCCCAGATAAATCACAATTATCACTACTAAAATATTTTACAGGAGCAATGGGAGCTATAGATATAGGCAAATATCATCGGTTGAAGAATCACTGTTAACCTGTGGAGAATCTGTAACAACTTCGGTAATTCCGATCCACACCACCTCTAACGAGTCTGGCCCAAATAACCCTATAGCGAGTCTTACAACTAGCGATGAAGGAAGGGGTTCAAGAAAGGATAATGATGTGAAAGGGCCTACAGGGGCTAATGGGTATATTCAATTTATTTCTGAATCAATTTCCCAATCTGAATCAATTCACCACCACCACCCAAACGAGTAAGAAAACTTTTAATCCACCCTGAAAGCACTTTCTCTAGAAAGAATCCCCTACGAAATAGCTCTGGTAGAAACCATCATGGCTTCTAATATTCTAATAAGTAGCAAACTTGATGTCCTATGCGAAGCACTTAAGCTTTTTGAGCAAAACTCTAACAACGCATTGGAAGCAATACATACTCTAAAAAAAGTGGAAATTAAAATTAATTCTTGGAAATTAAAACTAATATATATATATATACATATATTCACTGAAAAAACATTGGTTTGAGGGATGTTATAGTTAGAAATTAGCATTTAAAATAACCTTAGAAATTCACTGAAAAAAACACAGGTTTCAGGAACATTATAGTTAGTTGGACATTTCACTCTTACAAAACCAGAGAAATTCGGCCGTTATACTTAGTTGAGCTAACTATAAGTCACACACCTAAACCAAGGCCACAAGCTGGCAGACAAATTCGGAAATGGAGGTCGGCGGACTTACCCGCATTCCTTAAAACGCTAGCCACCACCCTTCCCTCCCAGGATACGGATATAGAATCTAGTGACAAAGCACTTTCACAGTGGCTATGCCTAGCGGCTAATCTACATGCCCCCTTAGTAAATTGTTCTACATCACGAGGGAAGGAAGCTCATAAATGGTTCACCCCAGAACTGAAAAAATTCAAACTCAGCATTAGACAGAAAGAAAGGAAATGGAGAGCAAACTACCTATCAGAGGACAAAGAGATGTACTGCCTAGCGAGGAAACAATATCAAAAAACGCTTCTAAGACATAAAACTGACTTCTTTTCTGCAAAAATTTTGAACTCTTCGAACAAATCTAAGCAGATATTTGAAATCATAAATGATCTTTGCAATGATGATAGGACAACTCTTCCTATCATCCCTACTCAAAAACTGTGTGACACATTGAATGACTTCTTTCAGGATAAAATTATCAATATTAAACAAAATATAACCAGTTCTTTTACCTCAAGCCCATTAAATGATACATTCTTTAACGCCCAAACGCTGGATAACATCTCTCCCATTGACCCAAAAACTCTCCTGGAACTCATGGTCCGGGTGAAATCGGGATCTCCCGACGATATATGTCCCCCTCTCATTTTTAAAGAAATAGGACTCGCTATCCCGCAAAGCGTTCTCTCTCTATTAAATAATTCACTCGTCCAGGGTAAAGTACCTAGCAGTTTTAAACAAGCCCTGTTGATCCCTCTGATAAAAAAATCGGGTATGGACCCACATGACCCTTCCAATTATAGGCCGATCTCCTTGTTACCCTATCTGTCTAAAATTATGGAGGCTCATGTATCTAATTGTGTCTCGAGTTTCATCGAATCAACTGATTATTTAGAACCGAATCAGGCAGGTTTCCGCCCGGGCCATTCTACCGAGACAGTGATACTAGCGGTCCAGAACACCTTGAGATCTAATGCAGACAGAGAGGCCCATCAGGCACTGGTGCTCCTTGATCTGTCGGCTGCGTTCGACACGGTTGACCATACCATTCTTGTCAACCGTGTCGAGCAAGCCGGCATCAGGGGCCCAGCTCTGAGCTGGCTAGAATCTTTCATTTCTGAACGTACTCAGTCAGTCAGATTGGGGTCATTCACAGCACCAAAAATTGTTTCCACCTGTGGTGTCCCTCAGGGATCATCCCTTTCCCCACTCCTTTTTAATTTATATTTACGTCCTCTACTGCACTCCCTGAAAAATCGGAAAGTCACAATTTTTAATTACGCAGATGATCTGCAATTAGTCTTTGTATTAGATTCCCCCGATGCTGTGGTAGACTTTCAGGACACCATGTCTCACATCCAGAGATGGATGAATCTAAATTACCTCAAACTCAACCCGGGCAAGACAGAATTAATCTTGCCCGGGAAGAGTGAAATTAGTTGGGGTCCCCATTTCTGGCCACCTAACATGGGTACTCCACCCACTAAGTCCCACACAGTTAAGAGCTTAGGGGTGACTCTTAGTGAGGATCTCTCATTAAAAAGCCACATAGGGACGGTAGTCTCAACCTGTTTCTTTCAATTGAGAAAGATAAAGAAAATATCCCAGTTTTTAACTCACTCTGCCTTGATTCAGGCAATTGCTGCCTTAATACTATCGCGGATTGATTCCTCCAACAGCCTGTATCTCGGCCTCCCAGTAGGTCAGTTGAAGAGACTACAATATGTCCAAAATCAGGCAGCCAGGCTTATTTTTAAACAACCCAAATGGCAATCTATTAGATCAGGATTGGAAAAACTTCACTGGCTTCCAGTGGCTCAGAGAGTTAGTTTTAAAGCTGGCTGTATCATTTTTAAAGCTTTGCAGGGCAAAGGTCCGAAATGTATTAGGAATTTAGTTTGTAAATACATTCCTTCACGAAATCTTCGATCAGCCCAACAAGAGCTATTGATGATCCCTGCATATAGGAAGAAGCGTCAGGGCGGTAGTAGCTTCCACTTTCTTGCCTCTTCCTTATGGAACTCTCTGCCACTGACCCTGAAACAAAGTGGGGATCTCCTCGCTTTTAGACAGGCATTTAAAACTTTGCTTTTTAGACAAGCTTATTGTAATTAAACCTAGACATGATTTACTCCTGCTCAAGTACCCAAAAGCTGTGTTGTGTTCAAAAGTTCGATAGCGCCATGAAGCCTGCGGGCGTACGAGCGCTGTATAAATAAAAAATTAACATAACATAACATAACACCCGCAATGCACTGCTGATGACATCACATATTACATCATTCATGACATGGTCAGTAACATCACTGATGACATCAATGATGACTTCTCACATGACATCACTGACTACATCCTCCAGAGACTGGGTGTTTCTGAAAAGTTGAAGTATGTTTTTTTTTTTTTTTAAAAAGGTCTTTATTTAACATTTTCTACGTTTCATATACATTTCGCAATCCGAAGGCAATGAAGACATCTCACCCTTCCTAGCAAACCCCCCTCCATCCATATCAAATTTGTAATTGAAATGTGCATTTGACAGCATATATAGTTGGGCTAAAAAAAAAAAAAGAAACATATACAGATAACACATGATTCACTAGTAATTAAACAGAACAAGGATAGCAGTGGCCGGGCACCCAACTTTCTTATCCGGAACTGGGTTCGGTAACTCCCTCAATCTTGTTAATCCACATCCTAATAGGGGTCCAAATTTCAGAGCCTTTCTTCCGGGCTCTATGTCCCCTTTGATCATATACCACCCACTCCCATCGATATATGCCGTGAGGAGTCAACCCAGCCATTGGTGCTCAGAAAGTTGTTTAGGGTCTATCCAGAAAGTAGCCAGACAGAGTCCTAGTAGAGTCATAGCTGTGAATAAGAATATTTGGGTCAAGCAAGGCACCTCCAAATCAATCACACCTAAGACTATCAGCTGGGGGATCAGATCAATCGCGAATCACATTTGTTCTCGCAAACGTTTAGCTATCTTTGCTTTAAGGCTATCGAGTTTTATTATTTAACAATTTATATATAGTAGTCAGCGTGGATGGTGACCTCAATAATATATCTATCAGAGTGACCCTGGCTAAACCAGCCATTCCCCCTGACTTTTTAACCAAAAAGTCTCCTATTTGTAAATATTTAAAAAAAAATGCATTGTTCCCTATCCCATATTTATCCTTGATTGCATCAAAAGGAAGTAGCCTCCCTCTGCAATTAGGTCACCGATTCTCTTCAGATGATAGCTGGGAGTAAGTCATTGTTGTACATGGGAGTGTATCTGTGATTCCGGCCCAATTCAAGCTTCTTTCGGACTGCTGTCCATGCCTTAAATGCGCCCATCTAGATCTTATATCTAACCCTCTTAAAATAAGCAAAACCAATGTGGCGCAAGAGGCACCCTCTCACCTCTGCTCCTAATATATGGAGACAGAAGGCCCTTCTTCTAGCTCTGCTCTTTCCCCTGTTAATAGGTCTGTCATCTGCTGGAGCATTGTTGCCCAAAAAAACAATTGAAAGTTAGGAACAGCCCATCCTACCTGATCTCTTGGGAGGGTCAGGACTTTTAGGGCTCCGTGGCGGCATCGGCCGGCCCATAACCCGGTGATCAACTGATTCAAGTCTTTAAACCATGAGTTGTAAAATTCCAAGGGAATGGCTCTGAAAAAGTATAACATTTTGGTAAGAAGATCATCTTAATAGCATTGCTTCTCCCCGTCATTGTAAGTTTTAAATTGTTCAATCCGGCAAAGTCCATTTTGGACTTTCGGAGCACTGGATCTAAATTTAGTGCAACATATTTCTCTACCTTTGCCGTGATTTCCACGCCAAGGTACCTGGCGTTCAAGACTACTTGATCATCGTTGAATTGTATTGAGCTGTTCACCACAATTAGAGTCTTACTTTGATTCAACTGGTAACCTAAGATATATCCAAAGTTGGTTGCTTCCCTTTCGGTTTCTAATACGGCCTCCCTCGGCTTAGGGGTAGTAATTGCCAGGTCATCTGCATAAGCTAAGATCTTTGTGTTCCCTCCGAAATTATGCATGGCCAAAATACTGATGTTTCCCTCGATCTTCTTGATTAAGGGATCAATATAGAGGAAAAATAGCAAGGGGGAGCAGGGACAGCCTTGAGGTGTACCTCGAGTGATCCTAATTACATCAGACATGCCACCAATTGCCACTACTCGAGCAGATGGGTTCCAGTACATGGTTTGTACTGCATTGATAAAACCCCTACCCAAGCCTTTCTTCTCCAAAATTGCCAACAAAAAAGGCCATGAGACCCTATCGAAGAACTTTTCTGCGTCCAGCAAAATTGGTGCGATAAGGTCTCCAGCAATCCTTGAGGAGTCAAATAAAGCAACGGTTTTCCGATATGGTCAACTGTCCCCCGACCAGGAACAAATCCATGTTG
Source organism: Lissotriton helveticus (assembly GCF_964261635.1). Taxonomy (NCBI): domain Eukaryota; kingdom Metazoa; phylum Chordata; class Amphibia; order Caudata; family Salamandridae; genus Lissotriton; species Lissotriton helveticus. The sequence continues at coordinate 405,172,885 of NC_136069.1, read as the reverse complement.
GAACGGGGAAACCAGCCTGCTAATTACTTTAGCCAATCGACTAACTAAAATTTTGGCATAAATCTTGATATCACTGTTAAGCAGCGAAATCAGGCGATATTGTCCCAGTTCGCTAATGGGTTTGCCCTTCTTTGGGAACACTATAATATATTGGCCAATTTCCATGATTCAGGGGCAGCCCCCCCAGATTGTGCACTTAAAAATATCTCCCTCATAAATTCATGTAGGGTGAGTGCAATTTTCTCATAAAACTTCCCCAGGATTGAGTCCATTCCCGCCGCTTTCCCTGTGGGAAATTAATCAATCGCCCTCCTTACCTCATCCTCCGTAATAGGTGCCTCTAATATTTCCTTCTCCTCAAGAGACAATCGTTCCCCCGGCAGACCCATTAAATATTCCTCAATTGCTTTGTTCTTACAGTGGATATCTTCAGTGTATAGCAGCTGGTAGAACCTCTGTAACGAAGAGCTGATGCCCCCCTTCACTGTCTTTTCCCTAGCGTGTACAGCCAGTAAATGACCCACCCTTTCGCTCCATTTGTATGCTTTGCATCATCAGGCCATATATCTCCCCACAGATTTTTTTGCTGAAATATCGATAATTGCGGATTTCCCAACAAAAAACCCTAAATTGCGCCTTACCTGTGTCTCCCCCTCCTGCAATCGTTTCTATCAATTGATTTTCTTCCGCTGCCAGTTCTGTGTATAGATCTTGCAAAATCTTCTTCTCCTTCCTCTGGGTTGCCCACCCATACCTAGATGTTTCCTCTCTTATCCTAGCTTTGAGGGTATCCCAGACTATGTCGATACTAGTGCTCCCTTTGTTTTATTATATGAACCTGGGGGTCCAAGCTTTTATATGTTGGATAAATTCCTCGTCACAAAGCTTATCCCTAGCAAATGTCCATCACGCCACCAGGGAAGGCTTGGCTTGGAAATTCACTTCCAGTACAAGAGGGTTGTGATCGGACATGACTCTTGAATATTTATATATTTTACAAGACTGAGCTAGATCCTGGGAGGCAAGAAAATAATCCAACCTAGCATGTACTTGGTGTGGAGCAGAGAAGAAGATATTGCCTGGATCCCCGGGTGCTTGAGTCGCCCAGTTGTCTGACAGCCCATGAAGCGCACATAGATATGATAAAGATTTTAAAACCTTAGGTTTGCAGCTATGATACCCCCGCACTCCTTCTTTATCCTTTTGAGAATTAATATTAATATTAAAATCTCCACAGATTATTAAGGGGAGCAGCCACAACACTAATTCGACATTCAGCCATTCAAAAAGCGCCGGGTCATCTAGCTCTGAGCCATACACAGAACACAAAGTGAACATACTATGGTCCATACAGCATTGGGTAATCACCAAATCATAAATCCTCTCATTTAGTCTGAGCCAGAACGCAGAAATCTGGCTATGCCTTTTCGTGCCATAACTGCCACCCTCTTTTTCTTGTCCCCTGTAAAGTGCTGGAGATAAGTTGAAAACCTGCCAGCTCCACGACCTCCCATCTGCTTGCTTCGACATGTGTCTCCTGAATGTAAAATGTTTTATTAATCCTATAAAGAGGCAGAGAATTATCTCTCATTTAACCTCCTACAATCCAGATTTCGTTTTATTACAAGAAACTCATTTGTCAGAAATTGAGGCTCTAAAGCTTAAACGCAATGGGGTGGTTCTGTTCTTGTTTCTCCTATAACTACAAAGAAGAATGGTGTCAATATTTTTTGCTATAAAAATTTGAAATGCTCTGTTACTTCGCAAGAAATAGACACAGATGGTAGATGGATTTTGGTTAAGCTACTCATTACCAATAACAATTTTTTAACTGTCTTCAATATATATGGTCCGACCCAACTGGATTATACCTTCGGGTCTATGATTACAAATATGTGTATCTAACATAAAGATGCATTTTTCATCCTTGGAGGTGATTGTAACCAGGTCATGGACCCTTTTATTGACCGTAAATCACAACTATGTTTTATCCCTCACAAAACCCACAAACAATTTCACAGTACAATTACACAGATGCACCTCATAGATGCCTGGAGACTTTGTAACCCAAATCTAACAGAATGTTCTTTTTTCTCCCCTCCACAGGGTTCCTTAACCCGTTTGGATTACATCTTCCTATACAAAACTTTAGCTCAAAATCTAATTTCTTCTTCGATTGAACCCATTTTGATCTCGGATCATGCTCCGGTGATTGCTGATTTTGATTTGCTCCATCTGCAGCCCAAATATTCTAGATGGAGCTTTAACAACTCCCTTTTACAGGATCCAGCTTTTTCCTCCTCCTTTGCGGAAGAATTATTTTCTTTTAATGAAGATACATCTGTATCTCCTGCTTTGGTATGGGACACCTTTAAGGCCACTGCCCGAGGCTTCATCATTGATTTTGTATCCAGAAAAAAGAAACAAACCCTTGCTCAACATAAGGTCCTACTAGCCAATATCAAGCACTTAGAACATCAATTTTATGCTTCCTCATCAAACTCCACTCAACAGAAGCTTGTTTGTGCAAAACTGGATTTTAACAAGATCTCTACTGACAATGTTTCTTCTATTCTGCTTCGTAGCAGTGCCCAGTATTAAGGGTGTCGTAACAAAGTTGGGTCACTCTTAGCTAACTATCTTAAGTCCAGGAAAGAGAAGTTGCTGATAGACTCTATTCAGTCAACAGATGGACAGCATCTTTTCAAAAATCAAGACATTCTAGATGAATTTACAACTTTCTATAAAAATGCATATACTCGAGAAACACCCGCGTCCGACCCTCTTATTGACTCGTATCTCAGCAGTATTCCTCCCCCTTCATCCACAGATCTTCGTTTTGACTCCATAGATTCGAACATATCGCTCCAGGAGATCACTAGGTCTCTAAACTCACTAAAGAAAAATAAATCCCTTGGTCTGGATGGATTTTCAGTAGAAGTATACCTACATTTTTCAAATCACTTACTCCCAAAGCTCTTAGTTTGTTTCAACATTTTTGCACTACTGGTAAGGCGAGTGGAAGTGAAAGGAACTTCTGTATACTCTCACTTCAGAGACATACTAAATTAAATATTAAACATGTCCCACATTTGCACATTAAGCTTTGTGATCTCCAAAGTACTACATATGGGTGACTCAGTAAAGTCAAATTTAGGTTTTTACATATATCAACAGCAGTTCTGACTTAGGCCTGCTCTACCCTACCTCTGATAGCAAATAACTGCAGTGGCAGTCATGAAAGGAATGATATTGCAGTCAATCATATGGGTCTGCAAATGAAAATGGTACACTTCAGCTCACAATGATATTTAATGTTAATGCCCAAATTATTCTCAATAAAAATCCAATTTAGCCATCTGTATGAAATTACAATATGCTTTACACCATGTTGGTTCCAACTAAAGGCCTCCACATCTGAAGGAAATCTATTGTGGTACTTTCTACCAGTTAGTCAAAAATGCATATTTTAGCACTACTCTCTCATGCTTTAACTAGGGGTAATGCAAGATGCATTTATGACAAAGAGTTGACCTTGGCTTCCTAAAATTGTTTCTGGTGTCTGGTATTGTATTACAAGAGTTAGGCCAAGAATCAATTACACTCACTGCTTGTCTTTGTGTGTATAAACAACTTCTTGGCGAAGATTTTGATGTATCACATTTTTTAAATTCCACATTGCTGTTGGCCTCTAAGGAAAGGACCTTGGGGCACATGCATCAACGTTTTTTGCATTCGCAAACGGTGCGAATCGGAAAAATCGGCCGTTTGCGAATGCAAAAAACGTTATTGGGATGCATCAAACTTTTGTGCACAATTCGCATTTTTTAGAATTTCTAAAAAATGCGAATGCATTTAAGGAATCGCATTTGTGCGATTCCTTCAATGCTATGCATCAATTTTTTACAATTTGCGAATTCAAAAATTGGAAGTGCAAATTAACACGAGGTTGACCCTCGTGTTAATTTGCGAAAATTGTTAAATATGAAAAAAAAAATGCATTTTTAAAACTTGCATGTTACAGACACACATGTCCATAGGACATGTGTGTGTGAAACATCCAATTAAAAATACATTTCAGGGGTGCAGGGGGGGTCCTTTGGACCCCCCCTGCACCCATGGAATGCATCAAAAAATTGCGATTTCTTAAATGCCTTCCCATTGATTCCTATGGGCCGAAAGGCCCATAGGAATCAATGGGAATTGCGAAAATGCACTTTGGATTTCGCTATTTATTTGAGATTCGGTAGAAATTGCGATTTTTACCGATTCTCAAATAAATAGAGAAAAAAATGATGCATACCATTTTGCAATTCTTAATTTGCGAATCGGTAATTTTCGCAAATTAAGAATTGCAAAATGGTACAATGATGCATGTGCCCCCATGTGTCTGACAATCATGGGAAATTGCATTAACTTCAGGTAAATGTCAGAATAAACCTCAACACATATAGCCTAATTCTCATGTCATTTGCCTCTTGGTACACTACCTTCAAGATACATTTCAACCTTAACACTGTATTGGAGCTCTTCCATCTTCTATGAAATGTTTTGGCTCATGTGTATTACAGAGTAACATCCACGGACACCCTTTGCTTGCTATGACTCGACGAAATGCGGTAGAACAACCTTCACAGAAGTTTACCTTCAGTCACATGATTGTCAGAACTGAGCTCCTTAAATGAGAGGCACTTATCTAAAAATCGATTCACTCCCCCATTCCTGCTCCTCTTAAGTAGCACGCTGCCTAGACTGGCCCTTGGAATAGGGTAGTTCAATCGATACCTGAGCAGTGGTTTAATTGGGGGTGGTTAGGGTGCCTAGACGCCTTTTCATAGCATTCCCGAGATCTGCTATTTTGCCTTGCAACATTAACTTTCTTTTACCTGTTTTACTAATCTTGCAATGTATACGGCCCTTATTATGTGACATGTGGAAAAAGCGACGAGATAATATCATCCCTATATAAATGATACCACAATGCATGGTAATTACCAAGTGCTGCATTACCGCACGGTTACAAGTTTTTCCACCTAGCATGAGAAATAACTATGGGAATCGGTGTTTGTAAATTTATTTCCCGAGGTTTTTCCTTCATTTTCACCATAATAAAGTCTTCCTGTAAAACATATCCAAGGAAAAATGTGAGGGTTGAACTTTACTACACACTTGATAATTCCAATTTGGGCGACTTGCGTTTCTATCATATTGTTTAAGGTTCCATTCATAATGGTAAAATGTATAAAGACAACACTAGTAAACATACAAGAGGACTCACCCCTCCCTACTTAGAAAAGTTGCGACAACAGTTGGATGTTACGGTTTGTGTTTAGCCCGGCAATCGATTGCATAATGTGCCTAAGCACCTTTGCTCTTTTTTTCCTTCACTTTCTCACCGTCCACCTGTCAATGTTGAATCACTGTGTTCTGGAACCTCTTAGTTGAAGGCTCAACGCGTTATTTTTCTCACACATTCCACTTTTCAGAGCAGACCCACGCACTCACTGAAGCACCGGGAGAAAATCTGACGTCTTTGGTAAATGGTCGATGATGGGTGTTGCTCAGATCCGCCGGGCTCATTTATCGAGCAGATTATTAGGAGGAGGAGATTTCATACATCATTCCTTATAATCGCAATAGAGAAATGATAAGGGTGACCCTGGCTGACAGGACCCACGGAACTGGCGAAACTCCTCCCTAAACTTCAGTGCAACTGGTGAACATCAGTGTTCACACTTCTGAGGTGACCCGACACGGCAGACGGCACTGGTTTAAACCCAGCCAGCTCCTCGAGGCCCAAGCAGATTTACACGGTTCTGCAATTTATAGCTTCCTCTACAGACGCTGTATAAAGAACGTGAAGCAAATGACCACGCTGCAAATGACCCGACATTGTCAGTTAACATATATTATTCCATGAAGGAAGACAGACAAAAACAACAATGTATCCCATTAGGGATAAAGGAAAAATAGCACATTACAGGTATGAATAGCTGTGCTACATGACAGATGTATATAATGTATTGCTGTATTTAGAATCTGCTCATGACAGCACTTTTTTCCTGAAAGGGTATTGCCTGCTTCATTTGTTCAACCGTATCTGTTCAAAGTTAAGTACAAATTTGTCTGACGCATACTTCTCCTGTTTACTCTTCGTCTTCTGACCGGTTCTTCTCTGTGCAGAGGTTTTAAAATGATGGTGGAGTAAAGTCCACGTCTAGGGATGCCAAATCACCTCTCCACCACTAACTGGAACTTCTTGGGGGCGACTCTCTGTTGGTCTACCCCTTACATAGCATTCCGAGAAGCAGCAGGATGGCGCTTTAAGGGAAGTTGCAGCACTTCTCCTCTAAAACATGCCCCCCACTCAGGTTTGGTTTCTCCCCTCCAAGTTTAAATCCCCCTCCGCCAGTTGACTGGTACCAGAGGACTGCCTTCTCTCCTTTTGTCCCATGTAGGAAAATACGTGGCCAGTGCTTATAAGGACAATACCGTCGAACTGCTCATAGAGTATTCACTCATGATACCTTCCTGTGCTTGGTAGAGGCTAAAGTGGCATATTGTTCCAAGAAGAGCATTGAACTGACAGCTGGAGAGCAGGACAATTGACATGTCGAGTAAAACAAGGAAGAGCATGGATTTCATAACGGCTGTCTCAGGGAAACACCCAATGTTATACATAGAAAAATTAACACATGTAAAGTAAAACGGTTTCAGGAAATGTGGCAGTGTCCCAGAAATTTAAATGGAAAAACATGTCAATGACTTTTCTGAATCATGCCAAATCGCAAGTTATATATAGGCACACTTTACCCAAAGTGTAAAAACTGTTTAAATACTACAGATTGTAAACTTCAGCCAAGACAAAGGGGAATATTCTGTCTTGGATTCCAAATTGAAAATTGAAATGTAAGGGATTAGCAGACCAATGGCCAATTTATTCTGGATCTCATCTGCTAAAGTACTACCTGTGCGGACATGCCAGGCTTGATCAGACAAGCAGTCTGACTATGATTTCTACTTCAGAAAGGCTCATGACAGCCAGGTGCAGAGTCTTCCATACCGAATGCTGAATCCAGACTCATACTGGACCTCCCCAAATGAACCCACATTACCCCCACCTGAGAGAGCTCCACTGGCTCCCCATTCAGAAAAAAGCCAGTTCAAGTTTCTCACACACTCCTACAAAGCCCTCCATGAGCTAGGACCTGCCTACCTCAACCATCGACTAAAGTTCCACCAAGTTGCTAGACACCTGCGCTCCTCTTCACTTGCCCTCGCACACACCCCCTGCATCCGTCACAGCTGTGGCCGCTCCTTCTCCTACATCACTGCCAAGACCTTCCCTTCCAGTTTGAGACAGCCCCGCCAGTGGAACACTTCAAAAAGAGACTCAAGACCTGGTTCCTCGATGGAGACACATCGCCCAGATACTCATAGGGGTGACAGTGCTGCGCTGTACAAATTCTGATTGATTGATTAAGTGAGCCGTCACCATGCACAAAGGCTGTGTCTGCAGTGCAGACAGAAAATTACATTTGAAAGACAACCATCTCAAACTAGATCCCTGATCTTAGACAGTGGATCCACATCCTTTGTTTGTAAAATGAATATAAAAGTGGGACCTACTCCACTTCATTTCAGTTCTATGTTCTTCTTTACCAAAGAAGTGAGTGCCCCACGTAGTACTCAAAGAGATGCTGTGAGACCAGGAATGGTGTCTGAATAAGACAGTGCGGGCTCCTCCGCTATGGCGGAGGAGCGTCACCCCACTGCTTTTATGCAGTGCGAAGAAGAAATATAAAATGATAATAACTTTTAGTTTTTATCATTTTATCATTTGTACTGCTTTGCGGGCTGGCGGGGGGGGGTATGGCGCTGCTCTGCTCTCGGAGCAGGGCAGGGGCGGAGTGGTTTGCCCACTCCTAAGTGCGCAGTGACTGTTTGGGCGGCCCTCTCAGGCCTCCATAATCAGTCATGCGCACTTTCCCCGTTCTCCATGCAGCCTGCGTAGAGTACAATCCCAGACCCCATTCCCTGGTTGAACGTCGAACCAAGGCGCTCAAAACAAATCACAATGCTGTACTGTAGCGTTGTGATTGGTCAGTGGAGCCTTGGTGCTTACCAATCACAATGCTGCATTCCAGCATTGTGATTGGTCAGTGGGGCCTGCTTCCTGTTCCTCGAGTTCCACAAGGAGAGCAGGAGGAGAGACGCGGGACCTGGCGCAAAGGTAAGTTTATTTTTTTTAATGTCTTTTTATATGCATGACCCCTACGTGACCCCCACACGCGTGACCCGCCCGCCTCACCACCCACGAGCTATACTTGCCACCACTGGACTGTGAGCTAGTCTCCGAGTGGTGAGGGGACATCACCTAAAGCCTGCAGCAGAGTTTAGTCTGCTGGAGAATCTGTACGTTTGCCTAGAAGTGCCTAGAAGCCCAACAACCTGCTCAGAATGGGGGTTCCCAGCTGTGCCCCCACCCAGTTTGTAACCCCCCAGAAGAAGCTGACTGTCCAAAGGGAGTGTCACAGAGATTGGCCTTAGCTGCAAGAGGTTGTCTGGGCTCCCCGAGGATGGTTCCAGAGGTTAACTGAATAGAAAAGCATAAGAGCGCAGCCCTGTGCTAACCCGCACTTCTGCCATTAGGGAACTGGTGCTACTGCTGTCAGTGTGCGGCACAACCAAAAGGTGCCAGTCACCTCTGAAGCAGGAAGTTACCCCAAGCCTGTAGTGTGAACTTGTCAAAGACACGCAGCCCAGGCTCATCTCTCAAAGGCCAGCCTTTACCAGCTAAGCTGACAGTGGAGTGGTCCAAACGAGAGAGACAGAAGAAAGATGGTAGCTGTAGATGAAGAGATTCCACTGAAGATGCCAACAAATGTTTGCCAATGGACAAATCCCAGTTACAACTGATAGTGAAACTTGCACCTGTGCCAAAAAGTTTTTCTTATAGGTGTGACCACCCCTAGACACGGGGTTACACTGTAGATTGGGATTGAAAAGTGAGATTCATTATTCTTAAATCTGTTGCCTCTTTAACTGTGGAGTATTTCATACCATTGTGATAGTCAAAGTACTTTAGTTTCGAAAATGACAACCATAGGGCTGAAAAGTGATATATTGGGTGTGTGAATTTATTGTTGAGTTCTGAGCTCCCCCCTCACTACCTCCTTAAGAAGCCTTTGATTAACCACACTCGATACTTTGAGAGTCAACAGATGAAAGGTGAACTTAGGCCAGTTTGCAGTGCCATAGTAGGATGATCACAGGACCCCAATGACGAGCGATCTCAAACATCTCGAATGGGGCCCAGTGTCCCCTGTCCGTGCAAGCGTACACCAACTAGAGTCTGACACTACCATTATCTTCTTCATACATTATTGTGTCACATTTATTCCTGTTAGGGTTAGTTAGGCTAACTTTAGGGAACAAGTTATGATTAGAGTAAGGGATCCTGTAAGAGAATGTATTATATTGATAGGGATGGAATAAAATTAGTTGGATTTTGGACTGGGCTTAACCAGGGTGGGGATAAGGATTTTCAAATTTTGCTTGAGTTAGGGTTATAATAGAATAATTGATGATGTAAGCAATGGTGTATTAGGTGTGAGAGAAGAGTGGCATGGAAAATGGGACAAGGCAGTTCTACACCTCCACTGTAAAATGGCAGAGACACTACATGTGTACGGGTCAAGGAGGAAATAACAGTGCACAGTTAAGTTAATGTTTGATGTAGGTCAATGGACAATTCAGTAATATAGTGGTTAAAATGCTTTTTTTATTCTATATTTTTCTAATTCCCATAGACCTATTTGTAAACCACTAGAATTATGTGTCTATTGTTTTTCCAATGGCATACATACAATCGCCCCATTACTTGAAGATGCATCATGGAAGGGGAACAAATAGCATGGCTATCTGGTTGTTACCTCATCTGATTTCAAATCCCCAGTGCAGCAAATTAAGCTAACTTACTCTACCATGCACAAGAGCAATTATAGGGTCATTGTAGAACCAATAATGCATCCAGCTAGTCAGCATGCATGCCCACAAAACACTCCTTGTATTCTCACATAGGCCACACTCATAATAATCCTCACCTTTTTAACAATACAAAATAATAAAAGGCAGAATGCATTCTTTCAATCCCTTCCCTTTTACCCCAATTGCACTCTTAGACACAACCAATGTCTGGTCAGTCATGAATAGCAGAGCTGCATAGAATTGTTTGCTTTTCCTGCCCTAAATCCAAATCCAACTGACTTTACGACTCTGGAATCCCCACCCATAAAAAGATAGGATTGTAGTAAATATACTCTTAGTTAAAATCTTTTGTGAATAGCAAACAATCTTCACCTTACACAAAAGTGGAAGCTTACCTTTGTGAATCAGGCCCAATGTATTTGGGACTTGTTAAAGTGCAAATACATTAAGAAAAATTAACCTAGAAATTATGCAAATTTTCAGGAGAGAGTGACGACAAAGCTAGACAATGGAGAATCTGTATTGTAGTTCAAAATGATGTGTTAAACTGAGAACGCATAAGTGTAAGGATGTACACCCTTTTACCAGGCTCACTCATTGTTCTTGGGAGAATGGAAGCTATGCAACTTTTGAGTTTCTGGTATGGAACTCACTTGGTTGCAGAGTACTACAAAGATTTTGGTTTTTGAAGGCCTTACTAGAAAAATATGTGATTATTCTGCTCCAAGAGTCTTCATTGTGGACCTGCCCACACGTAGATCATTTTCTTGCCTCACCAAGAACTGCTGAGAGGAGGCCATCTTCAGGGGGTCCGCTGACATTAATCTCAACTAATTTTATGAATGATATAGAAGTCTATTTGCAAACTGCAATTGTATTTTGGTTGGAACATTAAAAAAATCTATTGGAAATCGTATTTAATTTTTAATACTCTATATAAAAATAAATGTATCTGGTTTTGATGAAGGTTTTAGTGCCAAATTTAGATCCCTTTGTATTTGCAATTACCTAATAGCAAATATTTGCGATTCACTATCAGGTCATAGCAAACAGCGATATACTACAGTGTGTTTTACGCTCTCTGCGATTCCCAATGGGTTGCAAATAGATCTAACTTATTAATATTCATGAGGTAGGTCATAATTTACAACCCATTGGGAATCGCTAAAATCAAAGGGATGGTTGCCCGCTGAGGTCAGCCGACCACCATGTCTGTGATTGCTTTCAAATAAAGCCTTTTTTTTAAATGCAGCCATCATTCCTTAAAAGAAACTGTGATGGGTTTCAAAAATAAAAATGAAAAGCTTTCTTTTCATTTTTTAAGAGTAAACAGTAGTCCATAGGACCACTGCATGCTCTTAAAATATTTTTTTACAAACATTCACAAAGTGGAAAGGGTCTCCTGGAACCCCTTCCTGTTTGAAAATGGGTTAACACCTACTTGAAGTAAGTGGTAAAATGAAAATGTTTTGGAATCGCATTTTGGTCACTAAACATTCACACATATCACTTCGAGTCGCTATTAGGAAGGGACGCCCTAACATGCCTTTCCTAATACCGAATCGCAAATCCATTTTGCGAATAGGTAATAGTTTACCCAATTACAAACTAGGGCTTAGTACATGGAAAAATGCTTTTTTTCTGGTTGCAAATGGCCAATTTTCCCATTGGGAAAAGTGTTTAATTTTGTGGAGTGCAGATTTACTATTTCCACTCCAATCTAACTGCAATTGAGTACTGCTTTTCATTTTTGGGAGTATGTTTATACTATCCTCACGAAAACCATCTATCATTGGGGTAAGTCTTTGATTTTTAGGGAGTTAAGATTTTGGAGAGTTATGATTTACTATAATAAGCCGTACCCGATTATCACTGAGGAAAGTTTTTCCTTTTGGGGTGTGAATAACCATTCTCATTCCAAAGCAAATGCCACTGAGGAAACTGTTTAATTTTGATGAGATTAGATTTACTATTTTCACACCAAATAAAATACCATTGGAAAAAGTTTAATTCTGGTGAGTTCATATTCAAACCAACTAAAACTTAAAACTCTTTAAAACTCTGTAAAATAAATCGACTACTAGGGAAAGTGTTTGATTTCCATGATTTCAGATATAATATTTTACCTCTAAACCAGGGTTCTCTAAAGTCGGTCCTGGAGGGTAAGATCCATGCCAGATTTTTAAGATGACTACATGTATCTGAATGGGAATATGCTAACAATCTGGCATGGATCTGGCCATCCAGGAGTGATTTTGCAGAACCCTGCTCTAGACCAACTACCAAAGGGGAATGCATTTGATTTTAGGAATATCCGTTTTATTACACTCACTCCAACTCACCAGCATTGAGGAATTGTGCAGATTTACTAATTCCACTCCAATCTAACTACATTTGAGTCAAGTTGTTTGGGGGAGTTCAGGTTCACTGTTCTAATTCCAACCAAACTATCATTTGGAAAAGTCTCTGATTTTGGGGGCGCTAAGATGTATTATTATAAGCCCGTCCCAATTATCATCGAGAAATATTTTCATTCTTTGGTTTGGTACGTTGAGATTAACCATTCTCATTCCAAATCAAGTAACATTTAGCAAAGTGTTCAATTCGGGGAGAACGTATTTACTATTCTCACTAAAACCAAACTACCATTGGAGAAAGTGATAATTTTGAACTGTCCATATATACTGTTCTTTCTCCAACCCAACAACCACTGGGAAATGTGTATGATTTTGGGGAGTCAAAATATACTATTCTAACTCCAATTCAACTAAAATTGGTGAACATTTTTCATTTTTGGGTGTTCGTCTTTAATTTTCTAACTTAAAACAACTATTATTGGGAAGCATGTTAAATTTTGGAGAGTACTTATACACTACTCTAATAACAAACCAGCAACAGTTACGGAAAACCTTTAATTTTAGTGAATTAAAATTTGAAAAAAGCACACAAATCTTAACAATAAATACATTAAAGAAGAACACTTAATTATGAACATGTTAAAAGTAAATTATTAAAAACAAATAATACCTACCAAGCAAATGCAATTATTTAATAATAAAATAGCAACTCCGTCCCCATAAAACTCTTATGAATATTAATTACAATCTAATACCTACAACACATTTTTAATAATCAAAATACTAGCAACTTAATGCAAAAATAAAATCGCTGACGCTTGAATAATTTACACGTGTTGATTTATTTAAATAGCAAACGTAAATTAGTATATTTCATGCGCTTAATAATATATGTAAAACTCAAAAATATTCAATAATATTTAAAACAAAGCACTTCACACCTCATTCCCCTACAAATCCTACTACCAATAAATAAAGAATGAAAAATAAAAAAATAATTCATTAATTATTCAAATTCATAAACCAAATGATTCATTATTAAAGAATTAATACGTTATTAATAACAAAATAACAAAATCAATATTTTTAAAAACTCATATCCAATAACAAACCCATCAACCACATAAAAGCACAAACATTAAAAATATTAGAAAGTTGTTTACAACCTTAATAAATAAAGTAATACTTAATTAAAAACTAGATTATACAATTTCTTTCTCTATATTTTAGAAGACTGTCCACCCTATTCTGATACTAAGCCCAATAATCCATAAAAATAGTAATAAAGTATTACAAAATAAAATGTACTTCAATTGTTATGAGCTATAATAAAGACTGTCAAATAACATCAATACAATTATTTCTAATGAATATAATAAATACACAAATTAAATACAAACATTTAATTATATTTATATATATATATATATACATATTTTTTTTTTCAGGGGTGTCAGGGGTGATGTGGGGTTTGCACAATAAATAATTTTCTAAATCGGATTCCAGTGTGCTCGCCTGTTTCTAACGTCGACAAGTTGTGGGGATATATATATATATATATATATATATATATATATATATATATATACATACATTTATATATTTTACGTTTTACATATATTTTATTTTTCAATAAAAAAAGGGTTGTAGAGATGATATAGTTTTTTTTTTTTTTTTTGTAAGACCTTTATTAACACAAAGCAATGTACACAGCATGAGCCTACAACCCTGGGGCCGGCCCGCTACGTTGGTACTATCATCTGGCAGTATTCAAACGTGTTATGAAGAACAGCACAGTATTTTAGATTCGAGCCACCTCGTATAACATTTGTAGGTCTCTTAACCGAAAAAATGACGTGAGTCTTACATTTTCACATTTTATAGAAAGGAAAACAGAAATTCAACATACCCCAACTAAGACCTCACAGCTCCCCCCACACAGCCTAGACATCAATTGTGCCAACAGTACCCGTGTCCACCTAGTGCCTCCACCATCAGCCTCGGGCTTGCGCACCATACATCACCCTCGTTAGATCTGCACAATATGAACTACTCCTCCTCACTTTCCCGCATTGAGGTAAGGTAGTCTGTGAAGAGACACCAAATGTCCTTCGGTCTAGATTTTGCTGGCAGTTGCTCCTCATATATTTGCAGTTTGTCTCGGCAGACGCTCATGTCATGAAGCCATGTTTCCTTCGTCGGCACTTTACGGCTGTGCCAACATTGTGCCACCTGCCTCTTCGCTAACAGCAAGGCAATGGCACAGAGCCTGCGCTTTAACGCCCTGAATTGTGGCACTATACCCAGTAGACAGATTTTGGGTGTGCACTGCACCTCCTCTTCCAACATCACCGTTAACGTGTCAGTCACCTCCTTCCAATACCTCGCCACCCTAGCGCAGTTCCAGGCCAGATGCGCAAAGTCCGCACCCTCCCCACCACATCTCTTACACTTGTCTTCTTCCTGCAATCCAAACCTAAGCATTTTTGCCGGTGTATAGTAGACTTGGTGAAGAAATTTAAAATGGATAATTCTTAAATTGCCGTTGGGTGTCAGTATCTGTGTCAGAGCGCAGGTGCTACTCCACTCCTCATCTGTCAGTGGCGTGTCCATTAACGCATCCCACCGCCCCCTAGCCTTCTGTGTGTGTCCCGCCAGTTCCGATTGCGCAGCTGTATATAATCTGGACACCAGATGTGAAAGATCAGTAGTGGTAATCAGCAGTTGCAGCGGCGCAAAGCATTCTGGCTCTGTTGGGAATGTCGGGTAGTGTTCCCTCAACGCCCTGGTCAATCTGTAGTATGTGAATCTAAACATGGGAGTTTGATTTTGAATATAGCTTAAGTGGTCTAGTCCAATGAATGTACCCTCCCGAAACACATCACCCAGTCTATCAATACCAGCCCTGCTCAGCAAAGACATGCCTACCTTTTCCCTAGTTACGGATAAAGCCTGATGGTGCAGCAAAGGCATGGCTGGTGCATACAGCGGTGTCTTGTGGGCCAATTGCCCAAGCCTTTGCCACGCTTTAACCGTTGTGTCCACCGTGTTTATATCCTGTGCATGTAGTGGTGGTCGTGTGTGCGTGACGATTGCGGAGAGGGGGACAGGATAGGCATCATCTTCTTCAATGGCCGTGTGCGTGAGATACGGGACCGCGTGGTACCAATACGCCGCATATTGCGCCTGCGCACAAAGATAATAGAGGAGGAAATCAGGCACACTGAACCCACCAAGTGCAAATGGTAACGTAAGTGTCTGCAAATCAATACGAGCCTGCTTTCCCGCCCATATCAAAGTCCGCACCAGGGAACTAATACGGCGGAATATTGCTTGTGGTGGTGTGATCGGTATGTTGTTAAACAAGTACAACAACTTGGGTAATACGTTCATTTTTACGATAGCTATTCTATCAGCCAGTGATAACGGCAAGTGGATCCACCGTTGGATTTTATCCTCCAGTGTAGAGAGTACCACACCATAATTCGCTCTTAGGACCTCATCCGGATCTCTATGATACATGACCCCTAGGTACCGAATCGGTTCTCGTTGCCATTCCAATGGGAAGTCTACTTCAAAGGTCGATGTAGTGTCAGTGAGAGGTATTATAGAGGACTTAGCCCAGTTAATCACTAGCCCTGAATGCCCGCCGAATCTGATGTATTCCCTAAGCAGCGGGTTCAAGTTGGTTTCCGGGTCGCGGACGTAGAGCAACATATCGTCCGCGTAGAGTGATATGTGGAGAGGTCTGGCCACGAATTTCAGCGCCGATTCTTTATAGTTCTGTCGCACTATGCAAGCTAGTGGCTCCAGTGCCAGCGCAAACAGCAGCGGTGACAGTGGGCAGCCCTGCCGTGTACCACGCTCAATATTAAACTGATCTGAAACATAGCCATTTATCCTGACTCTGGCGTGCGGTTGTGTGTAAAGTAAAGAGACCCATTGCACATACCGTTTCGGAAACCCCATTCTATTTAGGACTGTAATCATGTAGCGCCATTCAATTGAATCGAATGCTTTAGCGGCGTCTAGCATGACTGCCACTGCTTTAACCGAGGGTTGTAGGTAATGTGAGAGTGCGAATAAGGACCTAGTATTATGTGCGGCGGACCTGGTGGGCACAAACCCAGATTGATCCGGAAGGACCAGTCGGGTCATCAAGGGGGATAGTCGACCTGCCATGAGTTTAGCGAGGATTTTCGAATCCACATTAATCAGGGATAGGGGTCGATAGGAGTCGCAGTCCTCTGGGTTCTTGGACGGTTTCAGAAGAGCTATGATCATTGCTTCTCGTAGCGATGGAGGAAGCAATGCTTTTTCAAAGGAGGCGCCATACATTGCTACTAGATGAGGAGCTAGACTGTCCGCGAACTGCTTATAGAATTCGGTGTTGAATCCGTCCGGGCCCGGAGCTTTGCCATTTTGCAAAGAGCCGATCACCTCAGTAACCTCTTCCACCGTAATTGGCCTAGCTAAATATTCCCTTTGGGCATCTGATAGCCACCCAATCGCTACATCATGCAGATAGTCATATGTGTCCTCCGCTGGTGCTGTGGGTTGTGATTGATAGAGGGAGCCAAAGGCGTCTACAAAGCACTTCAGTATGTCCTCAGAGTGTGTCTGCATCACCCCCTCCTTTGTTTTAACTCTAAGTATCGCTGCCCGTCCCCGTCCCTCACAAATTTTCCGAGCCAGTAGTGCCCCCGGCAGAGATGATATAGTTAGGAAATAGAATTTTTTTTAAACTTAGAAACTGACTGAAAAAGTTTACAGAGACATTAAAGTTAGGCTCACATTTTACTCGTACAAAACCAGAGAAATGCAGAAGTTACAGTTACTTGAGCTAACTATAACATACGCCCCCAATGCACAGCTTATGGCCTCACATTTTACATCACTCATGGCTTGGTCACTTTGGTCAGACATGTGTGTCTAAGTGGGTCTGTGAGTGAGTGCATAAGTGTCTGAGTGTGTCTGTGAGTGAGTCCGAGAGTCTCTGAGTGGGGATGTGATTGGGTGCATGAGTCTCTGAGTGGGTCAGTGAATGGGTGCATGAAAGTCTGAGTGGTTCTGTGAGTGGGTGCATGAGTGCATGTGTGGGGTGTGTATCACTTACAACGCAACTTTTACGTCGTAATGCTGTTACAACGCAGCTATTACAACGCAGGATCCATTACATCGGATGCCATTACAACGCATGGCATTACATCGCAGATGCTATTACAACGCATACCATTACATCGTAAGTATTGGTAAGTATATAATTTTTTTTAATTTTATTTAATATTATATAATTGATTTAATTAATATTAATTATAAATAAAAATAAATAAAAATATTTATTTATGTTTTTAAATATTATAAATTAAATTTATTAATTTAAGTAATTTTTTAAATAAGTATGAGTATAGGAGTATATGTTTTGGTGTACTGAGGTTTTAGGGTAGGGTTTGGGTTTTGGGGTACAGGGGTGTTTTTAGGTTTTAGGGTAGGGTTTGGGTTTTGGGGTACAGGGGTGTTTTTAGGTTTCAGGGTAGGGTTTGGGTTTTGGGGTACAGGGGTGTTTTTAGGTTTCAGGGTAGGGTTTGGGTTTTGGGGTACAGGGGTGTTTTTAGGTTTCAGGGTAGGGTTTGGGTTTTGGGGTACAGGGGTGTTTTTAGGTTTCAGGGTAGGGTTTGGGTTTTGGGGTACAGGGGTGTTTTTAGGTTTCAGGTTTGGGTTTTGGGGTACAGGGGTGTTTTTAGGTTTCAGGGTAGGGTTTGGGTTTTGGGGTACAGGGGTGTTTTTAGGTTTTAGGGTAGGGTTTGGGTTTTGGGGTACAGGGGTGTTTTTAGGTTTCAGGGTAGGGTTTGGGTTTTGGGGTACAGGGGTGTTTTTAGGGTTCAGGGTTGGGTTTGTGCTTAGGGCTAATTAAATTATATTTACCATTTATAAATTAATTAAAATATATTTATTAAATTAAATTAATTATATTATATTAATTACATTTTTAATTAAATTAATTAAATTAAATAAATTATTTTAATTAATTTAATTTCATTACAATTTTAAACATATTTAAATTAAAATAATTTCATTATATTAATTAATTAAAATTAATTACAATTTTTATTAAAATTAAATTAAATAAATAGATTTAAATTTATTAAATTAAATTAATTACTATTTTAAAACGTATTTTAATTAAATTAAATAAATTAAATTAACTAAATTAACTTAATTACATTTTTTTTAAAAAGTATACTTACCTATACTTACGATGTAATGCCATGCGTTGTAATAGCATCTGCGATGTAATGCCATGCGTTGTAATCGCATCCGATGTAATGGATCCTGCGCTGTAAAAATTACGATGTAAAGGAATGCGTTGTGAAAATCTGCGTTATAGTGACACCAATCCGTGTGTGGGTATCTGAGTGCATCAGCGAGTAGTTAAGTGGGTCTGTGAGTGGGTGTCTGAGTGGCCAGACCATATTTGAATGGAGTGGGGGAGCCATGTGACACCTCTTTTTGGGCTGATTTTGGCCACAAGGACCCATCCCCTAGTGCCTGCCATAATTCAGTGGGGGAGGGGGCCACACGGCCCCCCCACCCTGGGCTGATTTGGGCCCAGGGGCACCATTCCCAGGGCCCAACCTTAATTTGTATAAATTAAACAGGGAGGGTGGCTGAGAGACCCACTTCTCAGGTAAATTTCGGTGCCGTGGAACCCAGCCTCTTGGAAATGGCCTTTGTTTAACTATATTTCATTGGGGAAGGGGTACAGCATGGCCCCCCACCCTGGGCTGGCCAAGTCATCTGGCTGCCCCAAGGGCATCCAGTGTGCAATTGGGTGCCTCAAGGCCCACGGGGTCTCGGCCAGCTACCTGCCTCCTGTGCTAGCCAACATTGCTTTTACACGGCTAGACCCGGCATGTTTTGGCATGTTTCCCCTGTCTTTTTGATTTCTGAACTCCTGGTTTTGACTCTGTTTTGCTGGTTTATTGTCTCTGCACACTTTTCACTGCTGTTCAGTGTTAAAGTGCAAGTGCTCATATTGCAAATTGAATTACGGATTGTTGTTTCCACGATTGGCATATTTAATGTACTAGAAACTACATGAAGGGTGATGTGACACCGTGTGGAGTTGGCACTCACTCTTTACGGATGTGTCCAAACCAACCCTATCTGGTGTGGTGCTCCAAGGGAGGGTGAACCACCCAAACTCCTTCAATACGATCCAAAGAGATCTGTCTAAATCAACATGCTGCCCGAGCACACACAAAAGACAGAATGACAGCTTATTGCAATCATATCATGGCAAAAAAATCCAAATCCATTTATATTCTTCGTCTTTATTTTCTTCTTTTTGGTTGCCCAGCCAACACATGTTTCGTCATGTGGGCCAGTCACCCACGACTTCCTCAGGACTGTATTGATATGTCAAAAAGTTCTGAACCTCTGTACCAGCCAGTAGAGTAGTAGAAATCTGAATAATATTATTATTTTTTTATTGTTGCACAAAATCATTTGATAGTGTAATTACCTCTATGAATACAAATGAAGATTATCATATTGGAATGAATTGATTGTATGGAACAATATATGATTCGTGCCATCTTGGCACATGTGAAATTATATTATGTTTAAAGAGAATCCCTTGTAAGAAATACTGGAATGAAATGAAGCCACATCGACATTGAGGAAGGAGAACGTGCCGAAACGCATCTGGCGGTGTTTTAACGTGCTAACAATAAATATAGATAAAGAAAATTCCTGGTGTGCGCCTCAATTCTGGGCCAATACGAGGCCATCGTTCGGGAATATATATATATATATATATATATATATATATATATATATATATATATATATATATATATACTGCTCCTAACATCCACAGATCCTCAACCTGATAAGGAACGCATCACTCAAGGGGGTGGTTTTCAATCCGATTTTAATAGAAAACTATCAGCACATCAAGACGCGTTTCAGCATTGGCTTTCGTCAGTTGTTGTACAAAAGGCGCGGCGGCCATTAGTATTTTATACCCGTAAAGCATGAAACAAATCATAGACATCAACAAAGGACTTGCCTGCAATCGCCAGAAAATATGCCGCCATACTGGAACATGCAATTTACTATAACGATAAATATCGTGCGCCAGATAAAATATGCATATATTAAACATATGAATCCTTACAATAATCATAGATTTCTTATACATTTAGATATCTAAGTAATACAGCCCTGGATGGGCTTGGCTCTTCATATAGGTCCCTGATGATGCCTTCTTGTTTTAATCACGCCCTGTATGGGCCAAACCAATTCTTTCGTTTCGATTTTTTTGTATAAATTCTATTTCATATTTCAACGATCTCAGATGCAATACTTTTTTCTTTTTTTCTTTTTTTCCATAAAACTTTCTCCAAAGTAAATTGCATCATATATGTATACACAATAAGTTCTAAAATATCATACAGTATCATACAAGATTAAAGGGAGGGAAAGAATATCTTTCATCCCAAGTGTACCGCCAATTCCTCATGGACATTAAGCCCATAATCGCCTCAATTTCTGTAGTCGGTCACCCCCTCTGATGGTAGCAGGAACACTATCTAGGCAGATGTAAGACAATAGGTCCCTATTGCGATAATGGGCCTTATCAAAGTGTCTTGCTATGGGGTAGGCTTCATCAACATTGTTGATGGCTCGCATATGTTCCAATATGCGTATCTTTACCGGGTGGGTCGTACTACCAATATATCGGCGCCCACACGGACACAATAAACAATAGACTGCATAAGGTGCCGAGCATGTCAGAAATTTTTGTATGCGTCTAGGTGTCACTAACCCCGGTACCTTGTAAGTTAGAGTACGCTTACTGTATTTACAAGCCTTACACAGACCACAGGGATAGAATCCATTCAATTGTTTCAGACTAGGTTTAACCGAATGTCCCTCATGATGGCTTCTCACTAGGTGATCCTTGAGTGCCCTCGCTTTCCTAAACGTGACTAAGGGGTTAGTAGGTAGATCTTTCTTTATAATTGTGTCAGTGAGTAGGATATTCCAGTTTTTTCTTAATATCCTTTTTAACTGTCCAGCATTATCAGAAAATGTAGTGATCATCCGAAACGTATTGCTTTTCTTTTTTTCTTTACATTTAGTGATCAATAACTCCTCTCTTTTGATGTTACTTACTTTTTTCAATGCTTGTGTTAAAATACCCTCACTGTATCCCCTTATTCTGAACCATTGTAGGCTCAACCTGGCTGCCTTTCGAAACTCCCTGTCACTAGAATTGTTCCTTCTTAGCCGTAACAGCTCCCCATACGGGATGTTGTATACCAACTTTACTTTACAACTGCACACGGCATCAGTATCATTTTAAAATAGGAGAAAAACGCCTTGGAATAGTAAAAACCTATAAGTACTTGGGGGTATACATAAACAAAAGTCTGAATTTTCAATCTCAGAAACAATATCTTGAAAAAAAAGGAAACAGAAACATCTATGCCTTCTGCGCTATCGCTAAGAAGCTATATGGTCCCTCATTCTCGCCATTAATCTCTGTGATGGCTGCAAAGTTACTTTGATCAATCACATATGGAAGCATCGTGTTAAATGGAAAAGATGGTAAAATCTTAGACTCATTACAAATAAAGGCCTAGAAAAAAGTCTTCAGATTACCCCAGTCAGCATCCCCGGCACAGGTCCGACTTGAATTTGGCCTCATTAAGCAGGAAATTGGGAGAAAATACGCAGCAATCAAAACGTGGTATAAATTATGGCAGAATCGATCTAATCTGCTAAATGATGCCTTGTGGCAAGCCCAGGAGGATCCAAACTCAAGCTACGGTACATTTTTGAAAAAGGCATTAGATGACACCGAGATGAGGGATCTATGGACGAAGAACCATTCATTCCAAATCTTCCGTAGCATAATAAACAAGGCGGCAAAACTGCAATCATTATTGGCAGACAAAGGTTCCCTAGCAAAAAGATCTCACGGCTGGATGGTTCTGCAATCTTATACATCACTTCGACCGGCGAATACCTCGGAGCAACATACTCGCCCCACTTGAAACTCAAGTTAATGGTAATGAGATTTGGGGTATTACCAAGCCTGGCAGAACAACCGACGTGGAAATATAGTGGCGTCAAATCTTGTGGTTTATGTGGTGAAGCCTGGCAAGACATTATCCATCTAATATGCGTCTGTCCCACCTTAAAAATGCAACGCATGGTATTACTAAAAAAGGCTTTTAATGACAGAGGTATTCGAACGTGTAGAGGTGCAATTGTAAGAGGACTCGGCACGACAGACCCTCAGCTGACTTGTAAAATAATGAAATTCTTACTGTATTATGAGATAAACTATGTGGTACTTCCTAAACAATAATGGTTAGAATTTTGTGGTCAATTTACAAGAAATGTAAAAATGAAAAACAAAAAAAGAGGGGGGAAAGTTTTATGTGTTATAAATTGAAATCAATACCAATACGATGTCGTAGAATTATGTATAAACTTTAAATTGACATCGTGAGAAGGACACCGCTTTTGCTCTATTGGAATTAGATAAATTAACATGCTTGTTCTTGTTTTTAAATATTTTTTAATACTTTTATAGGGACATATATTTGTTTTATGATATTGTTATGGTTTTAAATAACTTAAACAATAAAGATTTATACAATATGCAATACGAATTATCTCGTCGATATAGAAATTGCCATTATCAATGCTTGTTTTGATTAATAAGTGACTCAGCGGGTGATGGGCTGTAAAATAGACTGATGGGTGTGCAGCTGGGGCTACACCAGTTTGTTTTTGAAGTTGGTCAGCAGCAGGAGGTACAGGCGTCAATTCTTTCTCTGCTGTTGATAAGCACGTACCCCCTGTGTGATACAGATTTGGCTAATTGTGAGCGAAATAAATAACATAACAGACTGCCAGCTACCTTAATTACTTGCTGTCTGAACAGCTTTTAATGTTTTATGGAATAAAGTCAATAATGTATATACTTGTTAAACTACTCGATGTAACTGTCTTATAAATGTTTATTTAATGTGAGCTAGGATTTATCCCTCCATCTGTGTGGTTGTTAAACTGCCACTGTATCAAATTCTTTCTTAAAAGACATCCTCACACACACCACTTTGCCTTCTGAGTACTGAACACACCCCTATTCTCTTCTAAATAGCTGAATTTCGACAGGTTTTTGAAGCTTGATAAATGGGCTGACACTCTTAGTGGCAGAATTACAAAATCCTTGCACACTTTTGCGCTGCCGTTGCATCACTTATGTGACGCAGCAGCGGCGTAAAAATGCGGCCAATTTACAACGTGACTCATCTAGGGAGATGCATCACGTTGTAAAGCCCTGAGGGGCAGATTTACAAGAAGGTGAGGCATCTGTAGAGATGCGTCACTTTCCCTGCGCCAACCTGAGACACCCTTGCGCCACCATGGATGGGCTGTATTTACAATACGGCGGACCATGGCGCAAGGATTGACAGATGCGTCAGAAATTCTTTGTTTCATCTGTTGCAGCAGAAGTCACGCATTGCTGGAGTCCTGTCGCAAGCACGGCGCAACTCCAGCAATGGATTTTGAGTCCTATTCCCACTACACTGTGTTACTCCTTACGCTTGCTTGAAGCAGGCATAAGGATTTGATGCAGTGGCGTTCTAGAATTGATGCAGTGAAATCTTGTAGATTTCACTGCGTCACTTCTACGAGGCTTTCCTGTGTGGGAACGCCCACTCTGCATACATTATACCTGACACAGGCATAATGTGACGCAGGGCTTTACAACGTGAAGTATCTCCCTAGATGCGTCACATTGTAAATTGGCTGAATTTTTTATGCCGCCGCTGCACCACACAAGTGGTGCAACAGCGGCGCAACTGTGCTGCAAGGGGCTTGTAAATCTGCCCCTGAGTCACATTATACCTCCGTCACGTATAATATATGCAGGGTGGCGTTCCCACACAGGAGCAATACCACTGACTAATTGTCTATGAAATTGCTCTCCCACCCTCGCAGCTCCACCATTGAGTGAGGCCCCCCACGAGCCCCTGCACTCTTGAGTGTTGCTGGTGTTCGAGGCCCTCCTCCACCTGCCGGATTACCTGCGCCGCATCCCTGGTGGTCCAGTGGACCTCTGTCTCCTTGTCTCACTCCGCTCTCCTCTCCATTTTTCACTCATTTTCTTTCTCCCTATGTTCCTCTCTGTTCTGTACTTTTGCACTTTTTCTACCTTTTCTCCTTATTCCACTTACTTTCTTAGCCTCCCTGGTGGTCCATTGGACCTCTGCTCTCCTTGCTCTCGCCCCGCTGTCCTCTCCGTGTTCACTTGTTTTTCTTTCTTCCTCTGTTCTGCACCTTTTGCACTCTTTCGACTTTCTTGCCTTATTCCACTTATTTTTTTAGCCTCCTTTCTCCCTCCCTTTCCGTTTCCACTCGTTTCCTTGCCCCACTGCTGTTGGCCCCATGGCCCCTCCCTCCCTGCATTGTAGCAGGGTTTCTGTTCTCCCACAGAACTGTGCACAGAGGATTGGAACCTCGGCGAATTAGGGTGACCCAAAACTCACCTCAGTACCCAACAAACCCCTAACCAGGCTAGCTACAGTGTCTCATTGGTCATAACAAACTCCCAATGTTTAGACAAACCAGAACATGAACTTACAATACCTCAGGTTACGTGGAACATATGAGCACTCTTTCGTTATACAATCATTTCAAACCAGAACGTGGAGTAAATGAGGACACGTGCACATTTGAAATATTTATTTACTAATGCCGTTTTCTCAGACGCAGTATCTTAGATAATACAAGGAAACATATTATCAGAAGCAAAGTTATCAGCATAGTTACTAGTCCATAGAAAGCAAATGGTGACAGCATGTTAACATGCTGTAAATGAATAAGGGTTAACAACACTTATTTCTCACCCTCCCTAACTCACATATTATATTAATAGCTAAGAAGGTCTCTTTGGGTTTGAGCAGGGCGGGCCCATACCTCAAGATCCTAGAATGAAGAGATCACATCAGCATACACCAGCTCTCTCTGCATGCGAACAGCATCAAGTGTGTTTGTGTGCTTTAAGCAAAGCAATATAAAACCCGCCTAAAGCCCAAAGTTGGCAGAAGCTGCACTTATGTTATGTCTATGAAGGCGCGAAGATCAGACCTCATAACAATTCTGTATTGTGTTATTCCTGAAGCTTCAGCACTCTCTGTACAGACATAGTTTATTAAGCAAAGCTGATATCAGCGTCATAACATATTATTCTCCTGTAAACCACAACGAACTACTAGGTTGAAAGCTAAATCAACAATTAAGTGTCGTGTGCAGAAGCAGCAAAAGGAAAAATGGCGTTTAAGCATTTAATGAGCCTATGCTAACTTAACACATTATAAAGATATATATATATATATATATATATATATATATACTGCTCCTAACATCCACAGATCCTCAACCTGATAAGGAACGCATCACTCAAGGGGGTGGTTTTCAATCCGATTTTAATAGAAAACTCTCAGCACATCAAGACGAGTTTCAGCATTGGCTTTCGTCAGTTGTTGTACAAAAGGCGCGGCGGCCATTAGTATTTTATACCCATAAAGCATGAAACAAATCATAGACATCAAGAAAGGACTTGCCTGCAATCGCCAGAAAATATGCCGCCATACTGGAACATGCAATTTACTATAACGATAAATATTGTGCGCCAGATAAAATATGTGTTAGAAACGGGACCTCTGGCTGGCCAAGGCTTGCGCCAAGGTCAGTCAGAGACCACCATTTCCAAGGTCAGGGCAAGGGAGTCACACACCAAGATAACCCCCGCTCACCCTCTAGGTAACGTGGCGCGAGCAGCAAGGCTAATCTCGGAGGCGATGTGTAAAGCGTTTGCGCGCGCACCCCAGCGACAACAACCAAAGGCCCACCACAAAGGAAACTCCACACAAGGTTATATAAAAATAGCCTTTGTATTATAGTAAAAACACATTAGATAGCACACAACTTTACAATGTGCCAACAGGCACGGGCAAGATTTACAAGGGATTATGTACAGGACAGGGCCACCTGGACCACTGTCAGGGGTATGCGCTTTTCAGAAATAATATTTGTAGGTATAACACTTGCACATCAACATATAATGACTGTAACACAGAAATAGAAAATGTAGCATACAACCAGTAACTACTGGTAAAGGGTAACTACCTCCTACGCCACCCTAAACACTGTAGGGAAATCACGCAGGGAACTAGGAACTTATCATCAGGACCTATGGAAGGAAAACCTATCACCTAAGCAAGTCACATTTAGCAAAGGGAAGGAAACCTAAAACAATCACCTAGGCAAGTAACATTTAGCAAAGGCAATAAGACATCAACATTCCTCTAAGCAGGTCACTTTTAGCAAAGGGAAATAAAAGCACAAGGAATTACCTAAGCAGGTCACTTTTAGCAAAGGTAATAACAAACAAGAATTGCACATGAAACATTAAAACACATTCAGAGGTGCAGGTAGAACATTTGCGCAGGAATCTAATTAGCAGTAAATCATAAATTGCGCAGGGTGCACATGGCACGACACTAGAACTGTCCCCCAGGCCAACTGGCCTCGAAAGGGCTGGAATGCCCTGAGTCTCAATGTCAGGGGAGGCTGCGCAGGCAGCCAAAACACAAAAGCCTAAACGTAGCAACTTGTCCACTAAGTGCTGGACAGTTGTAAAACAGGACTGGGCAAACGTTGGAGCCAGGTGGGCTCGAGAACAAGTGGGCAAGGAGCCTCTCAGGGGCTCGCAAAGCAAATGCGCAATCTAGAGCTTCAGCGCTCTCTAAATAATGAAAATGCCCCCAGAGCCTCTCTCAGGGCTCAATGATCAATATGCTGGCACTCGAGCCTCGCAGGCTCGTAAAACCATGTGGGCTGGGGCGGGGGCCTTCTCGCGGCTCAATAATAAGATATGCCCCCTCGAGCCTCGGGGCTCGTAAATATACTCAGGGCGGTCGTTGGAGTCCCTCACGGGGGACTCGGGAATTAACAATGCCCTAAGAGCCTCTCGGGCTCGAAGAAATGCCTCCCAGGAGCCTCGGGGCTCCACACAACAAGAATGCGGGCGTCGTGGGAGCGGCCCTCTGCCAACTGGGGCCGCTCGGGACACAAAGGTAAACGCCCCCGCACTCACCGGGTCTCTGGGGCCGGATGCGTCTCCTCTTCTGGTCGGCGCGGGGCTCCCTTTCACTCTGGGAGCCTCGAGGACAGAGCCGGCTGCTTCCTTCCTCGCTGCTCGGCTCCGGGGGGCGGGACTTCCGGATCGCCTCTCCCGGGCCGCGCAGCGATTGGCTGACGGTTCCAGCACTTCCGGGTCGTCGCGGGCAGCGCGGCGGCCCGTTTTAGGCAGGCAGGCAGGCTCCCTCGTGAAAAATAAAGTATCCAAGGATGGGGCAATGCCGGGTGGGCTCCGGCTTCGAAATTAAATATGAAGCGAGGTAGGCACTCGCGATGCGCCGCAAATCGGCAATCCCAGCGGGCAAACGCCGGATGGGCACCGGCTGGGTGGCAAAAGCGCTTCCTAGCGCAATAAGTAAAATAAAGCACTCTCTAGCGCTAGGGGCAATCCACAGCGCTCCCAAGCGCTTCAGGGCAGGGAAAAGCGCCCACCGCGCTAAAGGCAAGAGAGCAGCGCTCTCAGACAACAGCAAAGCTCCAGCAAGGTCTGGATGCAGGCAGGGGGGCAAGGCAGGGCCAGAGCCAGCTCACTGGGTCTCCAACCAGGGAGACAAGCCAAGTGGCGGTCCTCCTGGCCCCAGCAGCAGCAACAGCCCCCTCTGGCAAGGATCCTAGAAGAGAACAACTTCTGTGGGGACACAGCCCCATTTTTATACCATGAAATCCTTTGTTAGGAGGTGCAGGGTGGGGGAAAACCAGTTGCAGCTGGCTTGGGAGTACCCTTGATGGCCCAACCACCCCTTTCATTCACTGGGGAGGCTAGGGTCATTAGACAAACCACAGGGGGGCGGAGCCAGCATTGTGTGGGGAAAACCCAGCCCATCCAGGACCCAGATCTACTCCTCCCACACATCACTCATGCTGATCTCACACTCACCACCGGGCAGACCCATCCAGACTTCCTGGAGCCTGGCATGCCAGCCAGCTCCAGCCAATCACGCTCCAGTATCCTCACTGCACACATACATCAATGTCCAGAAGTAGCACTTCCCTTCTAGACACATACAAGCCGCACATACCATTGCGCAGCATTCATTCCCACGAGTTCATACATACTAAACTCGAGCCTGCACTCCCCACACATCAGGAACTACCAGGGCACACACATTCCCCATGCATTCCTATGGGAGGGCAGGCCAGCCATACTACACGCACGCACTTTCACTCTGGGACACAGGGAAAAAGTGCGCCAAGACCCAAAAATCACTACACAGGGTCACAAACAAAAGCAAAAAGATTAGGGGTGAACCTGCCCTAAGGCCCAAGTCTAACACGACCCCCTTCCAGCCAAAACGCAGGGCAGACCGATCACCACCGTGATGGGCTTCCCTGCTTGGGGCGATAAAACAAGGACGCGGGCCCACAACTGCAGGGACACCCTCCTGTTTTACGCCACGGTGAACCCCTAGGGTTCCTTCTAAAACTACTGTAGGGACTAACTGGGGTACCCCACTGATACTCTCCAGCTGCCCTCGGCCAGGACCAGGCCCTAGGCCATCCAGGTACCACTGGATCCTGCCTACTCACAAAGTGGGGGGTAGTAACCCCTGGCACATAACAGCCATTTTCCACTCTTCCTGTCTGCAAGACAGGGCTAGACTGCCACTGGTTCTCCAGCCTAGGGTCTACAACCTTAGGTGGACCAGGAGTCTCAGGGAAGGCTCTCCTCCCCTTACCTCTTCTCCTAGGGTTCCTCCTCCTCCTGCGAGGGGTCCCCTCTAAACAACATTCTCCCAACCTAGGGTTTAACCCCTCAGGTGGTAACGGGGTCAGAGGTGGGCTTTCCCACCCTCTGCACCCCCTTCCAGAGTCCTGCTCCCTCCCAACCGGGGCGGTACCTCTGGAGAAAGAACTGGTTAGGACACTGTTTACAGTATTCCCACCCTTCAGGTCAGGCGAATCCTGAACCTGGACCTCCAACCTCCGGTCTAGAACCTTTGGTGGAATCACTGCCTGGCACTCCAGGACTCCTGGGGATTCACACACCATCCCCCTGAGGCTAGCAAATGACACATATGTTGGGTGACTGTCTGCCTGGCGCAGATCTCCCGCCTCCTGTCCACCTGACAGTGCGCAAAGGTCCCCCAGCACAGAAGTGGTGTCACCATGGTCACTACACGGGATCCTAGCCCCACTAGGTAGTCCCTGACCCACTGGTTCTTCCACTGGGGAACTCCCCCAATCACTCCTCACGCTGGACTCCGGTACTCTCCCTACTGGAGCAGTACTGCCAGACTCTATAACCATGGAAGCTCCGCTTACAGATGCTCCAGGTTCTCTACCCACTAGGAGATCTCCCTCAAGTGAACTAACAGGCAAGTCTAGGTTCCCTTCCTGGTGTTCCCTAAAGGAACCATCCAGGCTCTGTGACAAGGCTTCGGGCGTCTGGGGACTCTCGGTCACACACTCACTCCCGCTCCACTGAGACAGGCAGTCAGCCCCTACACCCTCCTCACTAACCAAGGACCTAGCTGGGCTACTCTCACCCTCCTCCACCACACTGGGCTGGAAGACACCTGACCCACTATTGTTGGAATCACTCACTAGTGACTCTAAAGAACCTCTCGCATTGTCCCAGCGTTCTGCTTCCTCTGCGAGGTCCCAAGGACAAAAACACTTCAACTTCAGCAGGTGCTGGCGCAACTCTGGACAAACAACACTGAGCAACTGCTCTTTGAGGAACATATTCACCACACCGTCCACCTCATTGTCCGAGTTAGCCGTCAGCCAACCCCACATTGCATCCGAACAGTCATCCACAAAATACCCCCACTTCTGGTGAGATGGTTTCTTAAGGTTCCTAAACCTCAACCTATTCTCCTCCTCTGGGGAAACAGGAACCATACTCTGGGAACTGGGAGTGGGACTGTCTACACTGACATTTAAAAAGCTGCCACCACTGGACTCCACCCTCTCTGGGGAATCCAGACAATTACAACTGTGGGTAGGGGAGAGTCTATTCTCTAGGGCTGCGCTCTCACGGATGATGGCCCTTCTCTCCACCTCTATCCTCTCCTGCGCTAAGAGTCTTTCGATCTCTAGCTGCGCCATAGCCTGGGCATGCTCTAACATGAGCTGTTCCATTGCTAACTGATGCTCCCTCTCTTCCTTCCTATCTAACCAATCCTCTGGGGACAGGGAAAGGGATGGGGCGCTGGTACTGACACTGGGCCTAGCAAGGGACTCCCTATCTATGGGGTCCTCACTATCTGCTGGGGCCCAACCACTGTCATCATCCAACTCACATTCTTCATCAGAATCTTCAGGGCTCCCCACAGACTCACCACCCTCATGGCGTGTGGCCTGGGCCCTTTCCTCGCTGCGCTCAAGATCCCTTTGATCCTTATACCATTGGACCAGGTGGTTCCTAAGTTGGTTCTCAGTATCTGACTCATCCACCCCTATGTCTCTCTCTCTACAGAACCTTTCCAACTCCTGCATACTGTACCAAACTAGATCACTGAGATCAAAAACAGGCTCCATTTTGGCAGACGTTCTAGAGACGAGATCACACAGGGAACCTGGGGGTCTGAGCTAAACAGGAGTATACAATCAACAAAATTCAGCAAGATTCCTCACTGTCCAGCGTAACACACACTCATTCACACACAACCCTCCCCTCGGACTGGTAAGGCAGTTTCTACCACCCCTGATTATCTCAACCTGACCACTAGCGACACAGGTACCAAACTCTGGGAGCAGGGCGGGGAACAAGGTACTGGACAAAATACAAATGACACCTTTCAGGAGAAGCAAAACTGAACTTCCCTAAAAAACAATAATCCCAAAAATGTGGTTATCTAAAATTGCAGAGTTTTGAAGTGTGGCCTGTCGCCACTGTGGTACAACGCAAACGCAAGTCCAATCCGCACCGCTAGCCACCAATGTTAGAAACGGGACCTCTGGCTGGCCAAGGCTTGCGCCAAGGTCAGTCAGAGACCACCATTTCCAAGGTCAGGGCAAGGGAGTCACACACCAAGATAACCCCCGCTCACCCTCTAGGTAACGTGGCGCGAGCAGCAAGGCTAATCTCGGAGGCGATGTGTAAAGCGTTTGCGCGCGCACCCCAGCGACAACAACCAAAGGCCCACCACAAAGGAAACTCCACACAAGGTTATATAAAAATAGCCTTTGTATTATAGTAAAAACACATTAGATAACACACAACTTTACAATGTGCCAACAGGCACGGGCAAGATTTACAAGGGATTATGTACAGGACAGGGCCACCTGGACCACTGTCGGGGGTATGCGCTTTTCAGAAATAATATTTGTAGGTATAACACTTGCACATCAACATATAATGACTGTAACACAGAAATAGAAAATGTAGCATACAACCAGTAACTACTGGTAAAGGGTAACTACCTCCTACGCCACCCTAAACACTGTAGGGAAATCACGCAGGGAACTAGGAACTTATCATCAGGACCTATGGAAGGAAAACCTATCACCTAAGCAAGTCACATTTAGCAAAGGGAAGGAAACCTAAAACAATCACCTAGGCAAGTAACATTTAGCAAAGGCAATAAGACATCAACATTCCT
Source organism: Lissotriton helveticus (assembly GCF_964261635.1). NCBI lineage: Eukaryota > Metazoa > Chordata > Amphibia > Caudata > Salamandridae > Lissotriton > Lissotriton helveticus. The sequence continues at coordinate 405,140,757 of NC_136069.1, read as the reverse complement.
CTAAGCAGGTCACTTTTAGCAAAGGGAAATAAAAGCACAAGGAATTACCTAAGCAGGTCACCTTTAGCAAAGGTAATAACAAACAAGAATTGCACATGAAACATTAAAACACATTCAGAGGTGCAGGTAGAACATTTGCGCAGGAATCTAATTAGCAGTAAATCATAAATTGCGCAGGGTGCACATGGCACGACACTAGAACTGTCCCCCAGGCCAACTGGCCTCGAAAGGGCTGGAATGCCCTGAGTCTCAATGTCAGGGGAGGCTGCGCAGGCAGCCAAAACACAAAAGCCTAAACGTAGCAACTTGTCCACTAAGTGCTGGACAGTTGTAAAACAGGACTGGGCAAACGTTGGAGCCAGGTGGGCTCGAGAACAAGTGGGCAAGGAGCCTCTCAGGGGCTCGCAAAGCAAATGCGCAATCTAGAGCTTCAGCGCTCTCTAAATAATGAAAATGCCCCCAGAGCCTTTCTCAGGGCTCAATGATCAATATGCTGGCACTCGAGCCTCGCAGGCTCGTAAAACCATGTGGGCTGGGGCGGGGGCCTTCTCGCGGCTCAATAATAAGATATGCCCCCTCGAGCCTCGGGGCTCGTAAATATACTCAGGGCGGTCGTTGGAGTCCCTCACGGAGGACTCGGGAATTAACAATGCCCTAAGAGCCTCTCGGGCTCGAAGAAATGCCTCCCAGGAGCCTCGGGGCTCCACACAACAAGAATGCGGGCGTCGTGGGAGCGGCCCTCTGCCAACTGGGGCCGCTCGGGACACAAAGGTAAACGCCCCCGCACTCACCGGGTCTCTGGGGCCGGATGCGTCTCCTCTTCTGGTCGGCGCGGGGCTACCTTTCACTCTGGGAGCCTCGAGGACAGAGCCGGCTGCTTCCTTCCTCGCTGCTCGGCTCCGGGGGGCGGGACTTCCGGATCGCCTCTCCCGGGCCGCGCAGCGATTGGCTGACGGTTCCAGCACTTCCGGGTCGTCGCGGGCAGCGCGGCGGCCCGTTTTAGGCAGGCAGGCGGGCTCCCTCGTGAAAAATAAAGTATCCAAGGATGGGGCAATGCCGGGTGGGCTCCGGCTTCGAAATTAAATATGAAGCGAGGTAGGCACTCGCGATGCGCCGCAAATCGGCAATCCCAGCGGGCAAACGCCGGATGGGCACCGGCTGGGTGGCAAAAGCGCTTCCTAGCGCAATAAGTAAAATAAAGCGCTCTCTAGCGCTAGGGGCAATCCACAGCGCTCCCAAGCGCTTCAGGGCAGGGAAAAGCGCCCACCGCGCTAAAGGCAAGAGAGCAGCGCTCTCAGACAACAGCAAAGCTCCAGCAAGGTCTGGATGCAGGCAGGGTGGCAAGGCAGGGCCAGAGCCAGCTCACTGGGTCTCCAACCAGGGAGACAAGCCAAGTGGCGGTCCTCCTGGCCCCAGCAGCAGCAACAGCCCCCTCTGGCAAGGATCCTAGAAGAGAACAACTTCTGTGGGGACACAGCCCCATTTGTATACCATGAAATCCTTTGTTAGGAGGTGCAGGGTGGGGGAAAACCAGTTGCAGCTGGCTTGGGAGTACCCTTGATGGCCCAACCACCCCTTTCATTCACTGGGGAGGCTAGGGTCATTAGACAAACCACAGGGGGGCGGAGCCAGCATTGTGTGGGGAAAACCCAGCCCATCCAGGACCCAGATCTACTCCTCCCACACATCACTCATGCTGATCTCACACTCACCACCGGGCAGACCCATCCAGACTTCCTGGAGCCTGGCATGCCAGCCAGCTCCAGCCAATCACGCTCCAGTATCCTCACTGCACACATACATCAATGTCCAGAAGTAGCACTTCCCTTCTAGACACATACAAGCCGCACATACCATTGCGCAGCATTCATTCCCACGAGTTCATACATACTAAACTCGAGCCTGCACTCCCCACACATCAGGAACTACCAGGGCACACACATTCCCCATGCATTCCTATGGGAGGGCAGGCCAGCCATACTACACGCACGCACTTTCACTCTGGGACACAGGGAAAAAGTGCGCCAAGACCCAAAAATCACTACACAGGGTCACAAACAAAAGCAAAAAGATTAGGGGTGAACCTGCCCTAAGGCCCAAGTCTAACAATATGCATACATTAAACATATGAATCCTTACAATAATCATAGATCCCTTATACATTTAGATATCTAAGTAATACAGCCCTGGATAGGCATGGCTCTGCATATAGGTCCCTGATGATGCCTTCTTGTTTTAATCACGCCCTGTATGGGCCAAACCAATTCTTTCGTTTTGTATGCATTTTCACATGTCTTGTGAATTTTTAACTCATTTATGTGCTGTTCTTGTTGATTTTTGGTAACACTTTTGAAGTTTGCGTTTGCACGATATTTCACTCATTCAATATGGCCGCCACGTTTTTTTGTTCACTTGTTCACTTTGTAGTCCGTTTTCACTGTTTGGCATGTAAACACAACACGGTTAAAACGCCATGACCCGAGCTCACTCTTGGGGTTCCCGACCGAGAGAAGACCATGCTTGTTTCCACTATCATCACCTAGTGAGTACTCCGTTCAGGAGAACCCGTTAACATATGAATCCACGAGCGTTATGCAGTAATGTTGACACGCGCTGTGCTGTTATTTTACAGACACCGCGCTGTAGCTCGTTGAAACAGCCCGTGAGTATCGTTCTCACGCTAGTAACCTTGTTTAATCAGGGGCTCGATTTAGTTGCACAAGTCGGTGACGGGGGCATGAGGTCTCGCACTGGATGCATGTTGAGAATTCTGTTTTAACTCGTTCGAGTAAACACACTTTTGATATGATTTCACCGGGCAACCTGGTGTACTACCTTATATTTTTCACGTATAATTGACACCTGAGTGTTTATTTGACACTTGAGCTATGATTCACAGATATTTAATCAATGGCATGAATGAAATGTTAGTTGATGACAATGCTTAGAAACTGCATGTGACACCCATATTGACATGGAGATGTATTCCTTTTTTGTAGAGTTGTCCCCTGAGGAAGGGCTAGCAAATCGGCCCGAAATGCATTGGGGAAGGATTTATACTGGATTATAATGTTGTTGGATACACAACTGAACTTTGGTTTTGTGGAAATTCTGATGAAACAATAAATATTTTTTGGAACCCCATTATGAGGAAGAGTTAAATCTCAATGATCAAGAGAAAAGACTTATTGTCATAATTGAATGCTGTGCAACAGGGTGTCTCCTGCCTAACGGGAGGAGCTTTGTATTAGTTCATTCTTACGCTGGAAGGTACAGACAGCGCCCTCACCTGTTTGCACGCCATAGAGTTTACGATTGATTAGAATCAGAACAATTGCTGTGCAAGTCCTTAACTCATTTCTAGATCGTATCATTTCTGTCCATAGGACTTGGCACGCTACAGAGCTCAAATATGAATTACGAAAGTATAACCGGCATGACGGACTTGAAAGCAGACACCTTCGCCTTCACGGCGGGGGATGCGGATAAAATTTACGATATGATCCAGGAAGAGGTCATAGCGGCTGCCAGCACCCGCAGCCCTAAGAGTAATCTGAAACAACTACTCTACTTATTAAAAAAGGAATGCAACCAGAAATTACATGCGTCTACGTTGGTGCGGTACCATCACGCCCAGCGGATCCCGAGGGGCCTACGGGTTCCTTTAAAACCTCTTTTATGCAAGAACAATGCGAAGTTTGTTGAGCGGTGGTTCGCCATCCTCAACAAGTGTTCGTTGGATTTGATCCTGTTGATAGTGGAGGAACTGTCTAAATCTCTGGAAGAATTGAGCAAAGACATTAAAACTATTAGGGCGGAACTGGACGAAGCCATGGATCCCACTGAACTAGCCACCTTATTGGAAGATGTGAAAGCACAATTAGAGAAACACACACGTGAAACCCAGGAACGCAAGTTGCGTAAGTACAAGAGGGATACTATTGATTACAAGCTCGGCGAGGTGTACACTTGGGCAGAGGTGTACGCCCGCCGACGCCCTAATCGTACCTACAATCCCTATTCAGAAAATGAGACATCGTCTTCAGAGGGTGAAACCAGAACAACGAAAACCACGAGAGTTACAACGGAGGTGGTACCAAGCGAACAACAACCGGGTACTTCTACAGCCACGGTGCATTTTTTAGAGGAGGGTCAAGATCAACCCATCGACCCAGGAGGGGCAAAACCCGCAGAGGCAACAAAAGAACCACCCAAAGCCAAGAAACCTTACCGCCGGAGGTGAATACCAAGGATAACCTAGTGATTAACATCTCCTCTACGACACTAACACAGGAAGAGTTACGAGTACTACAGAAAGGACAAACATTTGTACCTACGACTACAACCAATACACTTGAGCTGGAGGTGAGCACGTTCAAACTTGTTCGTAACATGAGACTGCGTCATTACTTCGAGAACATAGTAACCACACCAGATATTGAGGATGACATGCTAAAAGGGCTTCGACCACGCAGCACATTCATGGCTCCAATGAGTCACAAAATCATCGATACATTTGAAAGCATGGTGAAAAGAGATTTGTCAAGGATGCCGTTTCAAACCAAACCTAGACGTGAGAACTTGACAAGAACAGAAAAGAACACACTATCTAAGATTGCCAACAACTCCACCATAGTGTGTCAGACAGCTGATAAAGGTGGCGCGTTAGTCATCATGGATGCTAAGTTTTATCAGGAAGAAGTATTGGCTCACACCAGTGATATCAACACTTATGCCCCATTGGGAGCTGATCCGACTAATGAATTCTTGATGATACTATTGGATATCATTAAAAAGGCGTTTGATAACGGAACCATCAATGACCGGACAAGACGTTACCTTACACCTGAGAATCCCAAACCACCGACTCTATACATGTTGCCCAAGATGCACAAGCATCCGACGAGACCACAGTTTAGACCGATAGTATCCACCAAAGGTTCTATCCATGAAAATACCGGCAAGTTTTTGGACAGACATTTCCAACCTTTTGTGTTGAACACCAGATCACACATCAAAGATACAACAGATTTCCTCTTGAAATTAGAGGAAGTGATCAGAACATCGAAAGATGAGGACTTACTGATGTGCACTGTGGACGTTTGTTCACTCTATACATCTATACCGCATGATATGGGGATTACGGCGATTGAACATGAGTTGGCAAACTCAAACATGGATCCTGACATGAAAATACTGTTGATGGAACTGATGATCTTTACACTTTTTCATAGTTATTTTACGGTATTTGATCAGTGGTTTCACCAATTGAACGGGACCGCCATGGGAAATTGTGCCGCGCCGTCCTACGCGAACATTGTGATGAAAGCGTTTGAAGAAACGCACATTCTTAATCAGAACATATGGCTCAGACATGGAAAAATCTTCTTGAGATTTATAGACGATATTTTCATCCTTTGGAAAGGAACGGAGTTGGAACTGACAGAATTTTTAACAACTTGGAATGAGATCAATGAGCGAATTCAATTTACTTGGAACATTGATAGAACACGTATACATTTTTTGGATGTGGAAATTCAATGTGATGATAACATTTGGAACACAACGATTTTTCGGAAACCGACAGACAGGAATTCACTGTTGCACTACCAAAGTTTCCATAGACCAGGGTTAAAACGCAACTTACCTTTGTCTCAACTGATGCGAGTGAAACGCATAGTATCTTCGGAGAGCACCTGTCAACAGGAAGTTACCAACATGGTGGAAAGATTTAGAAATCGGGGGTACCCACAAGAGAATTTAGACACAGCAGTTAACCAAGTTGGAGTCATGAAACGGGAGGAACTGTTACAAACCACAGTCAAGCCAGTGAACACCAGAATGGTGGTGGTTTCGAAATATAGCATTCTGAGTAACAGTTACAAGAATATCATTCTCAAACACTGGTCACTACTGAGTTTTGAACCGGATTTTTGAGGTATTTTTGATCAACCACCGATGTTTGCATACACCAGGGGTCGCAACTTGAAAGAGATGTTGAAGAAATCCATGAAAGATAGTGAACCAACCACATTCAGAGGTCTACGCCCGTGTTACAATTGCAGTAACTGCAACAATTGCATTCTAGGAAACACCATCAGCCCAATGAAGGGTCATCCAGTGAAACTAAGAGTGAATGCCACCTGCAATTCAAGCAATTTAATCTACATGCTTAAGTGCCCTTGTGGCAAATGCTATATTGGTCACACTGAAAGGAAGATCAGGACTCGATTACTCGAACACAAGAGTAATATAAGAACTGGCAACATGAAATCCACAGTTGCTACACATTTCGTTGAACATAAACATTCCGTAGCCCAACTGAAATATGTGATACTTGAACAAATCACTCCCACTTACAACAACAAACAAACATTGCTTAAAAGAGAAAATTTTTGGATTCGCTATATGGCATCGATGCAGCCACACGGTCTCAATGATCGGATGGAGTTTTTGTGCTATCTGTAATTCTGAACAATTAGTTTTGTATGCATTTTCACATGTCTTGTGAATTTTTAACTCATTTATGTGCTGTTCTTGTTGATTTTTGGTAACACTTTTGAAGTTTGCGTTTGCACGATATTTCACTCATTCAATATGGCCGCCACGTTTTTTTGTTCACTTATTCACTTTGTAGTCCGTTTTCACTGTTTGGCATGTAAACACAACACGGTTAAAACGCCATGACCCGAGCTCACTCTTGGGGTTCCCGACCGAGAGAAGACCATGCTTGTTTCCACTATCATCACCTAGTGAGTACTCCGTTCAGGAGAACCCGTTAACATATGAATCCACGAGCGTTATGCAGTAATGTTGACACGCGCTGTGCTGTTATTTTACAGACACCGCGCTGTAGCTCGTTGAAACAGCCCGTGAGTATCGTTCTCACGCTAGTAACCTTGTTTAATCAGGGGCTCGATTTAGTTGCACAAGTCGGTGACGGGGGCATGAGGTCTCGCACTGGATGCATGTTGAGAATTCTGTTTTAACTCGTTCGAGTAAACACACTTTTGATATGATTTCACCGGGCAACCTGGTGTACTACCTTATATTTTTCACGTATAATTGACACCTGAGTGTTTATTTGACACTTGAGCTATGATTCACAGATATTTAATCAATGGCATGAATGAAATGTTAGTTGATGACAATGCTTAGAAACTGCATGTGACACCCATATTGACATGGAGATGTATTCCTTTTTTGTAGAGTTGTCCCCTGAGGAAGGGCTAGCAAATCGGCCCGAAATGCATTGGGGAAGGATTTATACTGGATTATAATGTTGTTGGATACACAACTGAACTTTGGTTTTGTGGAAATTCTGATGAAACAATAAATATTTTTTGGAACCCCATTATGAGGAAGAGTTAAATCTCAATGATCAAGAGAAAAGACTTATTGTCATAATTGAATGCTGTGCAACAGGGTGTCTCCTGCCTAACGGGAGGAGCTTTGTATTAGTTCATTCTTACGCTGGAAGGTACAGACAGCGCCCTCACCTGTTTGCACGCCATAGAGTTTACGATTGATTAGAATCAGAACAATTGCTGTGCAAGTCCTTAACTCATTTCTAGATCGTATCATTTCTGTCCATAGGACTTGGCACGCTACAGAGCTCAAATATGAATTACGAAAGTATAACCGGCATGACGGACTTGAAAGCAGACACCTTCGCCTTCACGGCGGGGGATGCGGATAAAATTTACGATATGATCCAGGAAGAGGTCATAGCGGCTGCCAGCACCCGCAGCCCTGAGAGTAATCTGAAACAACTACTCTACTTATTAAAAAAGGAATGCAACCAGAAATTACATGCGTCTACGTTGGTGCGGTACCATCGCGCCCAGCGGATCCCGAGGGGCCTACGGGTTCCTTTAAAACCTCTTTTATGCAAGAACAATGCGAAGTTTGTTGAGCGGTGGTTCGCCATCCTCAACAAGTGTTTGTTGGATTTGATCCTGTTGATAGTGGAGCAACTGTCTAAATCTCTGGAAGAATTGAGCAAAGACATTAAAACTATTAGGGCGGAACTGGACGAAGCCATGGATCCCACTGAACTAGCCACCTTATTGGAAGATGTGAAAGCACAATTAGAGAAACACACACGTGAAACCCAGGAACGCAAGTTGCGTAAGTACAAGAGGGATACTATTGATTACAAGCTCGGCGAGGTGTACACTTGGGCAGAGGTGTACGCCCGCCGACGCCCTAATCGTACCTACAATCCCTATTCAGAAAATGAGACATCGTCTTCAGAGGATGAAACCAGAACAACGAAAACCACGAGAGTTACAACGGAGGTGGTACCAAGCGAACAACAACCGGGTACTTCTACAGCCACGGTGCATTTTTTAGAGGAGGGTCAAGATCAACCCATCGACCCAGGAGGGGCAAAACCCGCAGAGGCAACAAAAGAACCACCCAAAGCCAAGAAACCTTACCGCCGGAGGTGAATACCAAGGATAACCTAGTGATTAACATCTCCTCTACGACACTAACACAGGAAGAGTTACGAGTACTACAGAAAGGACAAACATTTGTACCTACGACTACAACCAATACACTTGAGCTGGAGGTGAGCACGTTCAAACTTGTTCGTAACATGAGACTGCGTCATTACTTCGAGAACATAGTAACCACACCAGATATTGAGGATGACATGCTAAAAGGGCTTCGACCACGCAGCACATTCATGGCTCCAATGAGTCACAAAATCATCGATACATTTGAAAGCATGGTGAAAAGAGATTTGTCAAGGATGCCGTTTCAAACCAAACCTAGACGTGAGAACTTGACAAGAACAGAAAAGAACACACTATCTAAGATTGCCAACAACTCCACCATAGTGTGTCAGACAGCTGATAAAGGTGGCGCGTTAGTCATCATGGATGCTAAGTTTTATCAGGAAGAAGTATTGGCTCACACCAGTGATATCAACACTTATGCCCCATGGGGAGCTGATCCGACTAATGAATTCTTGATGATACTATTGGATATCATTAAAAAGGCGTTTGATAACGGAACCTTCAATGACCGGACAAGACGTTACCTTACACCTGAGAATCCCAAACCACCGACTCTATACATGTTGCCCAAGATGCACAAGCATCCGACGAGACCACCGTTTAGACCGATAGTATCCACCCAAGGTTCTATCCATGAACATACCGGCAAGTTTTTGGACAGACATTTCCAACCTTTTGTGTTGAACACCAGATCACACATCAAAGATACAACAGATTTCCTCTTGAAATTAGAGGAAGTGATCAGAACATCGAAAGATGAGGACTTACTGATGTGCACTGTGGACGTTTGTTCACTCTATACATCTATACCGCATGATATGGGGATTACGGCGATTGAACATGAGTTGGCAAACTCAAACATGGATCCTGACATGAAAATACTGTTGATGGAACTGATGATCTTTACACTTTTTCATAGTTATTTTACGGTATTTGATCAGTGGTTTCACCAATTGAACGGGACCGCCCTGGGAAATTGTGCCGCGCCGTCCTACGCGAACATTGTGATGAAAGCGTTTGAAGAAACGCACATTCTTAATCAGAACATATGGCTCAGACATGGAAAAATCTTCTTGAGATTTATAGACGATATTTTCATCCTTTGGAAAGGAACGGAGTTGGAACTGACAGAATTTTTAACAACTTGGAATGAGATCAATGAGCGAATTCAATTTACTTGGAACATTGATAGAACACATATACATTTTTTGGATGTGGAAATTCAATGTGATGATAACATTTGGAACACAACGATTTTTCGGAAACCGACAGACAGGAATTCACTGTTGCACTACCAAAGTTTCCATAGACCAGGGTTAAAACGCAACTTACCTTTGTCTCAACTGATGCGAGTGAAACGCATAGTATCTTCGGAGAGCACCTGTCAACAGGAAGTTACCAACATGGTGGAAAGATTTAGAAATCGGGGGTACCCACAAGAGAATTTAGACACAGCAGTTAACCAAGTTGGAGTCATGAAACGGGAGGAACTGTTACAAACCACAGTCAAGCCAGTGAACACCAGAATGGTGGTGGTTTCGAAATATAGCATTCTGAGTAACAGTTACAAGAATATCATTCTCAAACACTGGTCACTACTGAGTTTTGAACCGGATTTTCGAGGTATTTTTGATCAACCACCGATGTTTGCATACACCAGGGGTCGCAACTTGAAAGAGATGTTGAAGAAATCCATGAAAGATAGTGAACCAACCACATTCAGAGGTCTACGCCCGTGTTACAATTGCAGTAACTGCAACAATTGCATTCTAGGAAACACCATCAGCCACCCAATGAAGGGTCATCCAGTGAAACTAAGAGTGAATGCCACCTGCAATTCAAGCAATTTAATCTACATGCTTAAGTGCCCTTGTGGCAAATGCTATATTGGTCACACTGAAAGGAAGATCAGGACTCGATTACTCGAACACAAGAGTAATATAAGAACTGGCAACATGAAATCCACAGTTGCTACACATTTCGTTGAACATAAACATTCCGTAGCCCAACTGAAATATGTGATACTTGAACAAATCACTCCCACTTATAACAACAAACAAACATTGCTTAAAAGAGAAATTTTTTGGATTCGCTATATGGCATCGATGCAGCCACACGGTCTCAATGATCGGATGGAGATTTTGTGCTATCTGTAATTCTGAACAATTAGTTTTGTATGCATTTTCACATGTCTTGTGAATTTTTAACTCATTTATGTGCTGTTCTTGTTGATTTTTGGTAACACTTTTGAAGTTTGCGTTTGCACGATATTTCACTCATTCAATATGGCCGCCACGTTTTTTTGTTCACTTGTTCACTTTGTAGTCCGTTTTCACTGTTTGGCATGTAAACACAACACGGTTAAAACGCCATGACCCGAGCTCACTCTTGGGGTTCCCGACCGAGAGAAGACCATGCTTGTTTCCACTATCATCACCTAGTGAGTACTCCGTTCAGGAGAACCCGTTAACATATGAATCCACGAGCGTTATGCAGTAATGTTGACACGCGCTGTGCTGTTATTTTACAGACACCGCGCTGTAGCTCGTTGAAACAGCCCGTGAGTATCGTTCTCACGCTAGTAACCTTGTTTAATCAGGGGCTCGATTTAGTTGCACAAGTCGGTGACGGGGGCATGAGGTCTCGCACTGGATGCATGTTGAGAATTCTGTTTTAACTCGTTCGAGTAAACACACTTTTGATATGATTTCACCGGGCAACCTGGTGTACTACCTTATATTTTTCACGTATAATTGACACCTGAGTGTTTATTTGACACTTGAGCTATGATTCACAGATATTTAATCAATGGCATGAATGAAATGTTAGTTGATGACAATGCTTAGAAACTGCATGTGACACCCATATTGACATGGAGATGTATTCCTTTTTTGTAGAGTTGTCCCCTGAGGAAGGGCTAGCAAATCGGCCCGAAATGCATTGGGGAAGGATTTATACTGGATTATAATGTTGTTGGATACACAACTGAACTTTGGTTTTGTGGAAATTCTGATGAAACAATAAATATTTTTTGGAACCCCATTATGAGGAAGAGTTAAATCTCAATGATCAAGAGAAAAGACTTATTGTCATAATTGAATGCTGTGCAACAGGGTGTCTCCTGCCTAACGGGAGGAGCTTTGTATTAGCCTTTTGAAACTCCCTGTCACTAGAATTGTTCCTTCTTAGCCGTAACAGCTCCCCATACGGGATGTTGTCTACCAACTTTACTTTACAACTGCACACGGCATCAGTATCATTTTAAAATAGGAGAAAAACGCCTTGGAATAGTAAAAACCTATAAGTACTTGGGGGTATAAATAAACAAAAGTCTGAATTTTCAATCTCAGAAACAATATCTTGAAAAAAAAGGAAACGGAAACATCTATGCCTTCTGCGCTATCGCTAAGAAGCTATATGGTCCCTCATTCTCGCCATTAATCTCTGTGATGGCTGCAAAGTTACTTTGATCAATCACATATGGAAGCATCGTGTTAAATGGAAAAGATGGTAAAATCTTAGACTCATTACAAATAAAGGCCTAGAAAAAAGTCTTCAGATTACCCCAGTCAGCATCCCCGGCACAGGTCCGACTTGAATTTGGCCTCATTAAGCAGGAAATTGGGAGAAAATACGCAGCAATCAAAACGTGGTATAAATTATGGCAGAATCGATCTAATCTGCTAAATGATGCCTTGTGGCAAGCCCAGGAGGATCCAAACTCAAGCTACGGTACATTTTTGAAAAAGGCATTAGATGACACCGAGATGAGGGATCTATGGACGAAGAACCCTTCATTCCAAATCTTCCGTAGCATAATAAACAAGGCGGCAAAACTGCAATCATTATTGGCAGACAAAGGTTCCCTAGCAAAAAGATCTCACGGCTGGATGGTCCTGCAATCTTATACATCACTTCGACCGGCGAATACCTCGGAGCAACATACTCGCCACACTTGAAACTCGAGTTAATGGTAATGAGATTTGGGGTATTACCAAGCCTGGCAGAACAACCGACGTGGAAATATAGTGGCGTCAAATCTTGTGGTTTATGTGGTGAAGCCTGGCAAGACATTATCCATCTAATATGCGTCTGTCCCACCTTAAAAATGCAACGCATGGTATTACTAAAAAAGGCTTTTAATGACAGAGGTATTCGAACGTGTAGAGGTGCAATTGTAAGAGGACTCGGCACGACAGACCCTCAGCTGACTTGTAAAATAATGAAATTCTGACTGTATTATGAGATAAACTATGTGGTACTTCCTAAACAATAATGGTTAGAATTTTGTGGTCAATTTACAAGAAATGTAAAAATGAAAAACAAAAAAAGAGGGGGGAAAGTTTTATGTGTTATAAATTGAAATCAATACCAATACGATGTCGTAGAATTATGAATAAACTTTAAATTGACATCGTGAGAAGGACACCGCTTTTGCTCTATTGGAATTAGATAAATTAACATGCTTGTTCTTGTTTTTAAATATTTTTTAATACTTTTATAGGGACATATATTTGTTTTATGATATTGCTATGGTTTTAAATAACTTAAACAATAAAGATTTATACAATATGCAATACGAATTATCTCGTCGATATAGAAATTGCCATTATCAATGCTTGTTTTGATTAATAAGTGAGTCAGCGGGTGATGGGCTGTAAAATAGACTGATGGGTGTGCAGCTGGGGCTACACCAGTTTGTTTTTGAAGTTGGTCAGCAGCAGGAGGTACAGGCGTCAATTCTTTCTCTGCTGTTGATAAGCACGTACCCCCTGTGTGATACAGATTTGGCTAATTGTGAGCGAAATAAATAACATAACAGACTGCCAGCTACCTTAATTACTTGCTGTCTGAACAGCTTTTAATGTTTTATGGAATAAAGTCAATAATGTATATGCTTGTTAAACTACTCGATGTAACTGTCTTATAAATGTTTATTTAATGTGAGCTAGGATTTATCCCTCCATCTGTGTGGTTGTTAAACTGCCACTGTATCAAATTCTTTCTTAAAAGACATCCTCACACACACCACTTTGCCTTCTGAGTACTGAACACACCCCTATTCTCTTCTAAATAGCTGAATTTCGACAGGTTTTTGAAGCTTGATAAATGGGCTGACACTCTTAGTGGCAGAATTACAAAATCCTTGCACACTTTTGCGCTGCCGTTGCATCACTTATGTGACGCAGCAGCGGCGTAAAAATGCGGCCAATTTACAACGTGACTCATCTAGGGAGATGCATCACGTTGTAAAGCCCTGAGGGGCAGATTTACAAGAAGGTGAGGCATCTGTAGAGATGCGTCACTTTCCCTGCGCCAACCTGAGACACCCTTGCGCCACCATGGATGGGCTGTATTTACAATACGGCGGACCATGGCGCAAGGATTGACAGATGCGTCAGAAATTCTTTGTTTCATCTGTTGCAGCAGAAGTCACGCATTGCTGGAGTCCTGTCGCAAGCACGGCGCAACTCCAGCAATGGATTTTGAGTCCTATTCCCACTACACTGTGTTACTCCTTACGCTTGCTTGAAGCAGGCATAAGGATTTGATGCAGTGGCGTTCTAGAATTGATGCAGTGAAATCTTGTAGATTTCACTGCGTCACTTCTACGAGGCTTTCCTGTGTGGGAACGCCCACTCTGCATACATTATACCTGACACAGGCATAATGTGACGCAGGGCTTTACAACGTGAAGTATCTCCCTAGATGCGTCACATTGTAAATTGGCTGAATTTTTTATGCCGCCGCTGCACCACACAAGTGGTGCAACAGCGGCGCAACTGTGCTGCAAGGGGCTTGTAAATCTGCCCCTGAGTCACATTATGCCTCCGTCACGTATAATATATGCAGGGTGGCGTTCCCACACAGGAGCAATACCACTGACTAATTGTCTGTGAAATTGCTCTCCCACCCTCGCAGCTCCACCATTGAGTGAGGCCCCCCACGAGCCCCTGCACTCTTGAGTGTTGCTGGTGTTCGAGGCCCTCCTCCACCTGCCGGAATACCTGCGCTGCATCCCTGGTGGTCCAGTGGACCTCTGTTTTCTTGTCTCACTCCGCTCTCCTCTCCATTTTTCACTCATTTTCTTTCTCCCTATGTTCCTCTCTTTTCTGTACATTTGCACTTTTTCTACCTTTTCTCCTTATTCCACTTACTTTCTTAGCCTCCCTGGTGGTCCATTGGACCTCTGCTCTCCTTGCTCTCGCCCCGCTGTCCTCTCCGTGTTCACTCGTTTTTCTTTCTTCCTCTGTTCTGCACCTTTTGCACTCTTTCGACCTTCTTGCCTTATTCCACCTATTTTGTTAGCCTCCTTTCTCCCTCCCTTTCCGTTTCCACTCGTTTCCTTGCCCCACTGCTGCTGGCCCCATGGCCCCTCCCTCCCTGCATTGTAGCAGGGTTTCTGTTCTCCCACAGAACTGTGCACAGAGGATTGGAACCTCGGCGAATTAGGGTGACCCAAAACTCACCTCAGTACCCAACAAACCCCTAACCAGGCTAGCTACAGTGTCTCATTGGTCATAACAAACTCCCAATGTTTAGACAAACCAGAACATGAACTTACAATACCTCACGTTACGTGGAACACATGAGCACTCTTTCGTTATACAATCATTTCAAACCAGAACGTGGAGTAAATGAGGACACGTGCACATTTGAAATATTTATTTACTAATGCCGTTTTCTCAGACGCAGTATCTTAGATAATACAAGGAAACATATTATCAGAAGCAAAGTTATCAGCATAGTTACTAGTCCATAGAAAGCAAATGGTGACAGCATGTTAACATGCTGTAAATGAATAAGGGTTAACAACACTTATTTCTCACCCTCCCTAACTCACATATTATATTAATAGCTAAGAAGGTCTCTTTGGGTTTTAGCAGGGCGGGACCATACCTCAAGATCCTAGAATGAAGAGATCACATCAGCATACACCAGCTCTCTCTGCATGCGAACAGCATCAAGTGTGTTTGTGTGCTTTAAGCAAATCAATATAAAACCCGCCTAAAGCCCAAAGTTGGCAGAAGCTGCACTTATGTTATGTCTATGAAGGCGCAAAGATCAGACCTCATAACAATTCTGTATTGTGTTATTCCTGAAGCTTCAGCACTCTCTGTACAGACATAGTTTATTAAGCAAAGCTGATATCAGAGTAATAACATATTATTCTCCTGTAAACCACAACGAACTACTAGGTTGAAAGCTAAATCAACAATTAAGTGTCGTGTGCAGAAGCAGCAAAAGGAAAAATGGCGTTTAAGCATTTAATGAGCCTATGCTAACTTAACACATTATAAAGATATATAGTAGCTATATGACACCCCCCCATGATCCTAGCACGGATAAGATAAGATAAGATAAGATAAGGGCAACTTCATGAAAGCTGAGTTCAAGAACAATGAACAAAGTTACAATCATATAAAGTGATGGAAAAGACTACAAAACCAAAAATTCAAAAATGTCAATTGTAGTGGTCAATAGCACTCAAGTCAATAGGACTGGGAGGTGAAAAAAATGAAATGAAAAAGGTGGTATCATCATAAATCAATAAAGGAGGTTAAGGCAAGACTGAATACAAAAAATATGCAGCAACAGCCTCCAACATGAAATCCCCGTCTTCATCTGAAAACAGGTCAGCCATCCAATTTAAAAGCGGGAAAGAACATACATGTTCTCCTAGTACCGGAGCCTCTATCACCATCAGAGGACAACTCGGTGGGTTTTCAAGAAAGCTCAGTGCCAAGAAATCTTGCGCTGCTGCGAGTATGTTCCAAGGACCCATTAGTCCATGCATCGCTGCTAAGGCCATAATCCTCTCGCCAGTACAAACCAACTCGTGAGTAACGATGGGACTCATCAGCTGATTAAAGTCCACGTCAGGAGAAACCGGTCCACAGAGACACAAATCAATGGCCCAGTCAAAATCACAGCTTAGGCAATGAAACACAGGCTGGACACAGGTGAAGTAGGAAAATCGAAACGATAATCCATATGCCGTGCTTAAAATCGCAAGCGGCAGCGTGCCATAATATTCAAGCATCCGGTTGCGAAACAGCGCCAGAAGGGGCTGGGCGGCTCCTTCCACATGTGGGGCATCCATATTTAAGGAAGCAAAGGACCACTAGAACGCCTGCCGCTAGTGCCAGTAAAACCGGGAATCCTCCAAACAAACTCGAAAAAATGGAATGGAAGAAAGCAGGGATCACTCCAAATATTTTTTCAAATGAAGTTACAAGACCGCTGCTAACAGTTTTAAAAAAATGCGCCAGCCCAGTTGTGGAGGACGCGTTAAAGATAGAATGTATCATTTCGCCAAAATGCAACGGTAAATCAGTATTTAAAAGGGCCTGAACCTCAGTCCGGGTGTTAGCTATGTGAAGCACGAAAGTTTCCCGAGCCGAACTCAAGGCCACTTCTTTCTGGGACAATAGAGCCCTTAGTCTGCTCATGCCGTTGAACTCTGCTTTCAAGGTTGGGATGCGTGGCCAGATGGAAACATCCCTATTTCCATGTGTGGGTGGGTACAGGACATTTCTGCAGCAAACTACACGCTCAGTCACGGTTACCACATAAGCTACACCTTTAATTAACCTGCAACAATCTTCATTATTTAAAAGTAAATAACTTCCGTTCCCCAGTAAGGTAAAAGTCGGGATGATCGCCGGAACCAAAGTCCCTTTTAAAACACAGGCTAAATTTGGTCGGTCCTGGTTGCAAGAACCGTGTAATTGTATGTGCCTACACATTAACGAGTGATCCGAAGTTTCTGTACATTCCTCCCCATTCAGATAAACTTCCTGGCCGTCTTTCAAACATCTATATGTGAAAGGAAGGGACCACACTTCATGGAGAAATGCACTACCTAAAGGCTCATAGCGACCTATGGCAACATATCTCATACAATTTGTAAACTTATACAAAGCAAAAGGTAATGTTATCAAACCGTGGATAAGCCACGTTGCAGCGGAGGCCTCTGCCACAGAAAAAGGTAAGGGCTCTAATCTCTCAATATGTAACATAGAAAAAGAAGCATCTCGCATGGAAAGCAAGCGCTGCTTGTCAGTTAAATTAAAGGGGGCAAAGAGAGAAGAAACATTCATGTAGGTCCATGGCACCTTGCCAGATTTAAGTGTTTGAAGGGTCCATGCAAATTGCATGATAGAACGTAATTGATTCTGACCATGGTACAACACAGATACTTCATCATGCACAATATCCACTACAGAAGACACAATATTATCCAAAGTGTAAATGCGGGATGAAAGCATGTTAATACTATTGTCAACTAGTGCAAGCACTTTCTCTAGATTTGCTTGATCTATAGCTCTAAGTCGTGTCGCTGCCTCAATCTGTGAGGTCTTCCAGATTTCATTGTAAATAGCATATATCCATCTTTTTGATCTACCACTAGCCGGGCCTTTTATGAAATCATTTAAATCGACAACATTATTCAGTTTTGCAAGATGTAATTTAACTGCAGACAATTTAGATTGTTTCAGCCAACTTTGACATAATTTTCCCACAGAGTAAGTTGTGACAGAATGTTCAGTTTCAAAACGTGGATCAGGTCTGACCTGTGTAAAGCCATCAGACAAACCCAGAAAACGGTGCTGGCATGAATCAGCACTTCTGTGCCACACCAGCCAACCTTTAGGGTCCATACTGGATATGTTAAAGGATGAATTCAGCAATAGGGTCTGTAAGTCCCTAATCGAAAACTGAGTATAATTACTCCAGCCAGAATATTCGTCTAACTCTGGGATGGTTGGAAAGTTTAATTTTTTAGAAGTAGCCAATCCAAAGCACGTTGTCTGTGAAATAGTGGAATTCAAAAACAACATATGATTCGGGATGAGACATGCACGGTGCAAAGCCTCAGTGCCTTGTACCTGCCAGTTTTTAGAACCCCAAACAGATTTTAGGTCAATAGTTTCCTTCCACAATTCATAGCCGCCAACAGCCAGCTGATCAAGAAAGGACTTCGAGTACAATAATTTGGTATCGGTAAGTCTAACCTTGGACATAGGCTTCTGTGTCATTTTGAAATAAAAAGACTCGGGATTAGGCTGATTGAAGTCAGTAAAATAAGTGTACTTTTTCAAAAAAGTACTTGAACTGCCTTGTTTAGGAGCTGGACAATGCTCCCATTGTGTATAATTTACAGTATTCCTTCTGGATGTAGTTTTATGCAAGTAGTGATTGCCAAAATGCTGAAAGCAAAACAAATCAACATAATTAGCAGATTCTAAGTACAAATCTTCAGCATCAAAGGCAGCATAGTATTTCAAATCAGAAAACAAAGACTCTACGGCCTGAACATCCCAATCATCAGAACGTATGTTTTGTTTCACCACATCCCCCATATTAACTCTAAGTACATTAAGGACATTAACAACCTCCGTAGGGCCATGCATTTGAAATCTAACGGCATCCCACACAATCCCATCAAGGACAGGCCAAGCAGTGATGTTAACAAATGTCAAGTCTCTTTTCAGTCTGTGTGCAGAATGCGATGAGGAAAGGGGGGCCAAAGTTCCATTGAGATGTCGAACGCATGTTCTTTCCTCGACATAGTGTCCATTTACCAAGCGGAAAAAATAAAACACAAACCCTATTGACATAAAAAGGTAAAATGTCAAATGAAAAAAGCACCAGCCAGATATATGTCCAAGGGGGTATTAAAAAATGTTTTTTAAACAAGCTGGCATAAACTGCAAAACGTGAGGGTTTCTTCGAGGCATTGGAAACAGTGTCAAATGAAAATCTGGATTCTGTGGCCAAACGTGCTTGCAGGTCAGGCATGGACAAGTCAGTGGGGTAAGTATAGTCAATTTCATCAAGGTTTGTACCGGGCAAAGCACTTAATAAAGGACTGGAAATTGCAAGTAATTCGATGGCCACTTCAGTTTCATGATTAGAAGTAGTGGGCAAAACTGAATTTCTCACAATGGAAGGACAAGAGACTGCTGTTGTCATGCTAAGAAGAATCGGCCACTCTGTCAATTGAGATAAACCTGTTTTCCTTACGACCTGGAAGTGGTGGTAAAATGACTGTTCTTGTGCCCTTCACTCCAAGGACTTGAACCGGAGCTCGATAGGAAGGACCAAATTCTTTCTTGTTATCGATCTTCTCCCGAACCAGTTCTCCAACTTGGGGTAGCCAGCCGACTACCGGGATCTGCAACGCAACATCCGATGTGGAGGGCAAATGTTCCTTTGCAAGACTGTCTCTGGTCTCTTGTAGATCCTGTAAAACATTGCAATGTTCATCTACGTCAAAGGTTGTGGCGCGGGCCACGCAGTCTAGACCGTCAAGGTCAGGGACGTACATCTTGATGCCAAAGAGCATTTCGTATGGGGTCCGCCCACCCAGAGACCTTCTAGGGAGATTATTAAGAGCACGCTGCACGCCCTTGAGGTGGGCCAGCCAGTTTCTGCCAGTGCCTATAACTCGAGCTGTCAAAGATTGCTTCAAATCACGGTTCATTCGCTGCACTACACTATTACCCTCAGGTCTGTAGGGAGACGAAAACTTGACTTGGACCCCCATCGAAGTCATGGCATCCTTATACGCCTTAGAGGCGAAAGCCGGACCCTGATCCGAATGGAAGGTACCACAGGCAAAAATCCCTACAAGGACACGCAAATCTCTAATGACAGTCCGTGAATCAGCGCTGCGATGGGGCCAGACCCACACTTAGGGGCCGATTAGGATGGCGGACGGAAATGGGTACTGTCCGCCATGGTGGGGGAAATTTTACTCCCGGCAGCGCCGCGGAGAAACCGCGGTTGGGATTAGGATATTCATGTCACGAAACTCCGACCGCGGCGGACGGAACACAACCAACACCGTCCGCGGTGGACGGAACACAACCAAGTCCGTCCGCGGCGGACGGAGTCCAATGAACAACCACTGCCGCGGACGGAAATGACCGCGGAAAATAAAACATGTACCGCCATCCCTGAGAATACTCCGTGGCCGCAATTAGGATAAATCCGCCCGTACAACGGAACTCACAGCCATCCACGTCCGCGGCGGAAACAATGCAACGAGAACCACAGCATCAGGGCGGAAGGCCAACACGCACAACATCCCTAGCGCCTAACAAATGTATGAAAGTGCACCGCAAGTCCTAAGCAAACATACGAACATTGACAAGGCCCCCCCCCCCAGCACAAGCCACCATGACACGTCCCAATTATCCAATAATGAACACAAGTCAACACGCCCACCTACCACCTGACTGCCAACAACCATCGAGACACGACTATAAAAAGACACCCCCACACAACCACAATCCCTTGCACCACAGCATTGCTGCCAGCAAGAGGGCCATTCGAGACACTGCTAACTCACATAAAATCACATAGAAGACACCCACCCACCACCCTACCACACAAACACCCACCACACAAATCCTACACATCACACACCACACACCTGCACCTCCCAACTCACTCAACTCACACACTGAGCACCACACACCATGGCACCCAAAAAAACCCCAAATTCACGGAGACAGAGTTGCGGGTAATGGTAGATGAAATTATCCGTGTGGAGCCCAACATCTTCGGGGCCCAAGTCCAGCAGACGACCGTGGCGCAAAAGAACCACATGTGGGACAGGATCGTCACTCGTGTGAATGCGTCGGGGACTGTGCCGAGGACCAAGCACGACATTCAGAGGCGGTGGCATGACCTTAAGACCAGGGTCAAGGGCATCCGAGCGAAAAACCACGCCAGAGCCAATCTTACTGGCGGTGGCACACCCCCGGAGCCCATACCCTACACCGATTGGGAGGAGAAGGTGCTGGTGATACTACACCCAGAGAGCCTAGACGGCCTTGACGAAGGAGAAGAGACTGGTGAGTACAAACCAAGCACCACGATCAGCACGACATGGTCAGGCTCACACAACTGAGAAGAAACATCCCCCACGCCCCAACCCATGCACGTCGGACACCAACACACTAACATGTCCATGGCTCCCAACAGGCCCCCATGTTCACGGGGAGGGTGGCGGTGGTGGTGGAGGGTGGGGTGTGTGAGAGGCCCAAACTACAACTCCCAACAGGCCCCCATGTGCACGGGGAGGGTGGCGGTGGTGGTGGAGGGTGGGGTGTGTGAGAGGCCCAAACTACAACTCCCAACAGGCCCCCATGTGCACGGGGAGGGTGGCGGTGGTGGTGGAGGGTGGGGTGTGTGAGAGGCCCAAACTACAACTCCCAACAGGCCCCCATGTGCACGGGGAGGGTGGCGGTGGTGGAGGGTGGGGTGTGTGAGAGGCCCAAACTACAACTCCCAACAGGCCCCCATGTGCACGGGGAGGGTGGCGGTGGTGGAGGGTGGGGTGTGTGAGAGGCCCAAACTACAACTCCCAACAGGCCCCCATGTGCACGGGGAGGGTGGCGGTGGTGGAGGGTGGGGTGTGTGAGAGGCCCAAACTACAACTCCCAACAGGCCCCCATGTGCACGGGGAGGGTGGCGGTGGTGGTGGAGGGTGGGGTGTGTGAGAGGCCCAAACTACAACTCCCAACAGGCCCCCATGTGCACGGGGAGGGTGGCGGTGGTGGAGGGTGGGGTGTGTGAGAGGCCCAAACTACAACTCCCAACAGGCCCCCATGTGCACGGGGAGGGTGGCGGTGGTGGTGGAGGGTGGGGTGTGTGCGACAGGAAACAGAAATGTCTACAAATCAATGTAACCATGTACTGTCCACATTACTGACCTGCTCGATCTTGTCCCTCAGGTGATCGTCAACTGACTGGGGAAAGCAGTACCCGGCCGCCAGCCTCGCCTCCCACACCTACAGGACTCTCTGCCGACGACGACACAGGCAGCTCCGGGGCGGAGGATGGAGCGGGACCAAGCACGCAGCCAGGGCCATCTGGCTCACAGGGACTCCCGGGACCGACCAACGTCGCATGTGTGACTCCCGCGGCACCCGTCTCTGTGATCTGCACAGTCCCCACCACCACCAGTACCACCAGTACCACCAGTACCACCACTACCACCACTACCACGAGCACCACGACTCCTGCCGGTGCCACCCAGCATGACCCAGCGCGCAACGCTGGTCCAACGGCCCCACACACAAGCAGGGTGAGTGGGCCACAAACACAGGCAACGGGACAACTGCCAATCAGGCGACCCACACACCGCCGGTCAGAGGAGGGACAGCTACCCGAGCCAGTGGCACAGTCCCTACAAGCTCTTGCCAGGTGCCAGGCCTCATACGACCGGTCCCAGGCAAACGCTGATCGTGTTCACGAGGACTCAGTGGACAACACCAACAGCCTGCGCGAGATCTCTGGCATCCTTGGCCAGATGTTGGTGATCATGGGCCAGCAGGCAACGATGTGGAGGGAATGGGTTGCCCGGAACAACCCCCCCCCTCCTCCACCATGTGTGTCAGCGCCACCGCCACCGTCACCTCCGCCTCCCCCGTCGCCTCCGCCTCCGCCTCCACCGCCGCCACCACCACCTGAGCCCCTGGCGACGGATGTGGCCCATCACCAACCTGCCCTCCCAGCTGCCTCTGTACCACCTCCGAGACGGAGGGGGCGTCCGAGGCAGGAAGTTGCTGAGAGCAGTGTTGGAGCGCCAGGCACACGCTCCAAGAGGGGACGACCTTGACAATGCCACTGCCTGTGCCAGACATTCACCCTGCAAACCATCCTGTCCCACATAGACAATCATTGCCACTGGTCTGCTGGACTAGCCTGACACCCCCCAATGTGGTGTCAGCACGGACATTTCATCTGCCATTACCTACAACTCCAACTCCCTCCCTCCCACTTACTTGTATATATTCACCAGCACAAAAGCACAACCTGTCAATAAATTGCATTTACTCACACAATGATGTTTTGCCTCCATGTTTATTCACATGATTGCCATCAGATACAGACGTAAACAGGTACAGGGATCATAGTCGCACATGATCATGGCGCTGCGGGAGTGACCTAGAGAAAACCAGAGACAGCAAACACACGTCAGTAAAGAGATTCACACACATCACAACACAATGCACAGCAACATTACACAAACGACAACCATCACACAAGCATGGGATGGGAGCACACACATCATGGACACTCCTATGTCCAAAGACATGAAGACACACATGTGCAACCATCACAAACCACACCCAGCTGAATAACCCCATATCCACACAACACCAGATAACATACATGAGGCATTGTCAACCGCCACTAGAGGTAGATACTCACATTCAAGGGAAGTAGCGATCAATGAGCTGGCGCCTCTGGTCCACACCTTCCTCCTCACCACTATCCTCATCAGTCGACATGGGTGGGATGGGAGGCCGAGGAACTCCTTCGTCTTCAGGGTCCAACAGCAGTTCAATGTCATTGCGTACTGCCAGGTTGTGGAGCATGCAGCAGGCAATCACGATCTTGCATACTTTTCCTGGTGAGTAAGGCAGTGCCCCTCCGGTCTTATCGAGGCACCGAAACCTAGACTTCAGCAGTCCAAAGGTACGTTCGATGACTCTCCGTGTCCTTCCATGTGCCTCATTGTACCGCATTTCACCCGCCGTCCTCGGATTACGTAGGGGACTGAGGAGCCAGGGCCGGTTTGGGTAAGCCGAGTCGCCTATGTAGGGGGATGACAGAGACAAACATCAGAACAAGATATGGTGGGTACCCCATGCAACACAGAGATCACAAGAGTCCCCACTGCACACTCACCAACAAGCCACGCTTGACCGGGTGGCAGATTTGCCATGAGTCGTGGGACATTGCTGGTTCGCATGATGTGGGCGTCATGTGCGGATCCAGGAAATCTTGCACACACATGGGAGATGATGTTGCTCGCCAGGCACACCACCTGCACGTTCAGCGAATGAAAGTGTTTCCGATTCCTGAACACTTGTTCGCGTGCCCGTGGTGGAATGAGCGCGATGTGCGTGCCATCAATTGAGCCCACAACGTGAGGTATGTGGCCCAGTGCATAGAAACCAGCTTTGACAGCTGGCAACTCTTCCGGACGTGGGAAATGTATGTACTCATCCTTGTACAGCATCATAGCTGTTAACACATCCCGAAGAACCGTGCTGAACATTGCCTGTGACATACCCCCGGCACCTCCAACTGTATACTGAAATGTGCCAGTAGCGAAGAAATGTAGTACCGCCATGACCTTTGCAGTGGGTGTAAACGAGCCAGGATACGTTCTACGTGGCTGCAGATGAGGAGCCAATTGAGCCACAAGCTCCAGCAACCGACGTCGATCCAGCCTGAATTTCCGAATCACCTCCTCGTCTACCATATCCTCCAGCTGAGTGTATGGGCGATGCACATTTGGAGCCCTCCTGTGTGGGAGAGAGATGTAACTTAGGTCAACGTACAAACGACGCATACGTGTACAACTCCATCACATGTGTACCTTACTGACATAACTCCAGTCGTCACCCTAATGTATCGTAGACACATCACAGACACTCATGCAACTGCATGCACACAAACGATAAGTTTACACACGCCATGTCATCAAGCACAAATGCCACCACCAATGATGATGTGCATACGGTAATGACATGCATGGTGACAGAACGTATAAATCACATACACGGAATGCATGTGTACCACCACCACTGTAGTCACCTCGACACAACAATAAACCGACAACAGATGCATGAATTGGCCACACAGCCGTGATGTACTGTGTAGTTGTGAAGATGTAACAACGTCTGTAGGGTCAAACCCGACGTCAACACGTACGAATGCACATCTGTTGGCCATTGTGTGCCGACCGATGTCCATTGTATGGACACACATGCTATATTGTATGACATATGACCTTTCACAATCACGCTCACATCCCTCATGACGCAACTGCACACAACACATCACGGTGCAGCGTCTGACAAGATCACATATTTGGCGCCGCCATGGCGGTGCTCAACTTCCGCTACTTCCCAAAGGCAGAATGCGGCCTGCGTCCCTCTTCCCATTGGCTGCATGTGCAGGGACCGTGACGGGCACACATCGGCAACCGCACGTGCAAGCTTCAGGCACGGATGCTTCAGTTGCAACAATGTACTATCACTGGCGCCTCCATGGCGGGGCACGTACACAGCGGGGGAGGTGCAGGCCTATACACCCTGCAGATGTACTCAATGGACATGCCAGTTCATGACCCCCCTTACAGTCACCTTGCATCATCCACCGTACACCGGCCGGAGCGGCCGGCCCATGAACAACCGCCGTGCCCGGCCATGAACACAACCGCCATGGCCGTGCCCGGCCATGAACAACCGCCGTGCCCGGCCATGAACACAACCGCCATGGCCGTGCCCGGCCATGAACAACCGCCGTGCCCGGCCATGAACACAACCGCCATGGCCGTGCCCGGCCATGAACAACCGCCGTGCCCGGCCATGAACACAACCGCCATGGCCGTGCCCGGCCATGAACAACCGCCGTGCCCGGCCATGAACACAACCGCCATGGCCGTGCCCGGCCATGAACAACCGCCGTGCCCGGCCATGAACACAACCGCCATGGCCGTGCCCGGCCATGAACAACCGCCGTGCCCGGCCATGAACACAACCGCCATGGCCGTGCCCGGCCATGAACAACCGCCGGTCCCGGCCATGGCGGTTGTGTTCATGGCCGGGCACGGCGGATGTTCATGGGCCGGCCGCTCCGGCCGGTGTACGGTGGATGATGCAAGGTGACTGTAAGGGGGGTCATGAACTGGCATGTCCATTGAGTACATCTGCAGGGTGTATAGGCCTGCACCTCCCCCGCTGTGTACGTGCCCCGCCATGGAGGCGCCAGTGATAGTACATTGTTGCAACTGAAGCATCCGTGCCTGAAGCTTGCACGTGCGGTTGCCGATGTGTGCCCGTCACGGTCCCTGCACATGCAGCCAATGGGAAGAGGGACGCTGGCCGCATACGGCCAATCGCAAGTAGCGGAAGCTGTGCACCGCAACAACAGGGCCAGTCATTGGCCCATTTCACGATCACGCTCCCAGGGCTGACCAATTGCTGGCGACGTATGCCACTGACACGTGCTGAGGGCCCTATATATGTGTCTTGGCCAACATGAAACTTCCTACCCTGGGGACCAGTGCTGCCTGTGACCATCACCTCGACCTGCTGCTGCTGCTGAGCTGACCACCGACTGCTGCCTGTGACCATCACCTCGACCTGCTGCTGCTGCTGAGCTGACCACCGACTGCTGCTCTAGTGCCATACTCCGTGATCTTGCCATGTCGAGAGGCAAAGAGATCCGGTCTCGACCCTTCACCGCCGCGGAGCTTGATGTCCTCGTGGACGGTGTACTCCGCAACTATGGACGCCTCTACGGCGCACCGGGACGGGTGGTAAGTGCAGTGTGGGACATGTTGGTGTGCATGAGGGGGCCAAATGATCAGGCCTATTTATATCTTAGCTGTGTAGTGTGGGCTAGACATATGTTCCTGATTGTGCATGGCTGCTGACAGTAACGTCTTGCCCCTATGTGTGTGACAGGCCACCTGTCCACTGACTTAAACCCTTTTGTCTCCCATCATGGTAGGTCAAGCTGCACCTTCGCAAGGACCTGTGGAGGACCATAGCACGGGAAGTACGGGCATTGGGGGTGTGCAACAGACGACATACACACTGCCACAAACGCTGGGACGACATTTCCAGGCTGAGCAAGAATGTAGCGGAAGTAACACTGGGCCTGATTCCAAGGACGCCCCGTCTGGCCCGACGCTCCATGACCCCTCTCATGCACCGTATCATTGCAGTGACGCATCCTGAACTGGCCGAACGTCTGAGTGCCGATCAACAGCAAACTAGCGGTGAGCATACTGTCTGTGTAGGAAACTTGTGAGTGCTATGCATGTATTGGTGCACAGACACACCATTGAGTTCCGTGTTGCGTATGTATGCCTGTGTTGGCATTTTGGTCCCATTGGGTGGTACTCATTTGACATCCAGGTCCGCCATGTTGACACGCCACTTGCTTAGTAGTTGAGTGTTAAAGCACATCCCCTAGTGGTCCATGTCCCCATGGCAGAAAATGTGAGGATGACTGGTAGGGGTGGGCCATGTGCAGGCTGAGGGCTCATGAACCTTTGTCTGCTATGTGATTTGGCTATCCTGTTCCTTCTGTACGTGAGTGTGCCCATGACTCACACATCTTTTCTGTGCATTTCAGCTTTGACAGAGGACACTCAGCCACAGACGGTGGAGAGTAGCCGAGGAAATGAGTCCGGCTCAGACTTCGCACACACGCAGACTGACACGGAGGAGGCCAGCGCCGGAGAGGGGGACAGGACCGTCCCTGAGGACTCGCATGTGGAGACACCATCGTCCTCCTCGTCGGACACTCTTGGTGAGCCTGCACTGTTGTCACAGACTGGGAGTGGGCACTCATCACCTTCTGTCGGAAGACAGCACACAGGGCCCACACTTCCGCCAACTGCACCATGTATTGTTCGTGGCCGAAGGAGTAGGGGGAGCAGAGTGGCGTTCGGTGCAGGCACCGCTGCCCCTGCCACGGTGAGCCAAAATGCACTGTGTGCTGAGGCCGTTGATCTGCTGCGACAGCTGTGTGTGGGTCAGACCAATATGACAAATGCTTTCCAGGATCATGATAGGAAGTTGGGGCAGGTGGTGGCATTCATGGAAGGGATGCATGGCGATCTTGCAGGTCTACACAGGACAGTGCAGTCATTGGCAAGCAGTGTGTCGTCTGCAATAGTACAGTCGAATGAACAGGGTGCTACTTCTGTTTCCCCATCTACACCGCTGGATGTCTCAGGGGGTAGTGATTATTCAGAGCAGGACTCAAATACAGGTTATTGCACTAGAAGCAGCGTCAGACAGCACGTCAGGGCACGCAGGGCACAGACCCCATCCCCTAGATCAGCTAAATCTGTTCACGTAGACGACGTCAGATGCACTGGAGTACACACACAGGATCCACAAGTGTTGTTGGGGGACATGCCTTCCGGAGCTACACAGGCATTCAACACGAAAGGTACTCCGAAGGCAAGGGATACTCACATGTCCATGGACTGTTCCTTGGACAAGGCCAGTCAGAAGACAAAGGCACCTACTGAGAGCAGGGAGACTCCCAAGAGCAGGCCCACAGCAGTGGATAGGAACACTCCCAAGGACAGTGAGAAGACTAAGGCACCTACTAAGAGCAGGGAGACCCCCAAGAGCAGGCCCACAGCAGTGGATAGGAACACTCCCAAGGACAGTGAGAAGACTAAGGCACCTACTAAGAGCAGGGAGACTCCCAAGAGCAGGCCCACATCAGTGGATAGGAACACTCCCAAGGACAGTGAGAAGACTAAGGCACCTACTGAGAGCAGGGAGACCCCCAAGAGCAGGCCCACAGCAGTGGATAGGAACACTCCCAAGGACAGTGAGAAGACTAAGGCACCTACTGAGAGCAGGGAGACCCCCAAGAGCAGGCCCACAGCAGTGGATAGGAACACTCCCAAGGACAGTGAGAAGACTAAGGCACCTACTAAGAGCAGGGAGACTCCCAAGAGCAGGCCCACAGCAGTGGATAGGAACACTCCCAAGGGCAGCGACACACACAGGGAGCAGGTGTCTGCTGGAGGCAGGTGCACCACAGACGACAAGTCTGCTGGCAGGAACAGGGCGGCGAGCAGGGCACAGGCTACATCCAGAGACAACACTCCACCTAAGGATAAGGCACATCCTACGGACAAGGCATCTAGCATGGACAATGGCGCAATCAAGGACAGGCATACTTCACCCCTGGCTGCACTGAGGCTGATGTTTTCTACTAAACGCCAAACTGATGTCTCCGCGGCGGAGTCCCCCCATACCTCCACTCCCATCCAGGCCAGTCAGAAGCAGAGGAGGGTGTCCCCTGTTGTTGCATCCCCCATTACACATCATTCCGAGTCCAGGCGGCAGGCACAGAGCAAACGACAAGCAGGCTCCAGCACGTCCCCCGAAACCAGATCCCCGGCAGCAGTTGCTCCACCTATACTGGGTGGTGATTCTTTGGAGTCCCCACCACTTGGCAGTCCTGTCCTGTCCAGGGTGCACTCACACCTCCCTAAGAAACGCAGACACACACCATTGACACCTGCAAACCCCGATTTGGCTCTAGGTGAGCTATCCCCAGCTCCCAGGCCCACCCTGCCTCCTGGCCCATACAGCCCTGTGGCTCATCATTTCAGTTGTCCCAGTGGCGCCGGTGCAGTTGACTCTCATGTATCAGATGGTGGCACAGTGTCAGTTGTGCCCTCTCCTGTTGCAGGTCCTGGCAGTGTATCTGGGTCTATGGCTCACGTGTCAGTTAGAAGATCTGTGGCTGTGTTGCACACTCCTGTTTCTGGTGCTGGCAGTCTGTCTGGGTCAGTGGCTCACGTGTCAGTGACTACATCTGTGGCTGTGTCTCACACTCCTGTTGCTGGTGCTGCCAGTGTGTCTGGGTCCGTGGCCCATGTGTGTGTCACTCGGGCTGTGGCTGTGTCTCACACTCCTGTTGCTGGTGCTGCCAGTGTGTCTGGGTCCGTGGCCCATGTGTGTGTCACTCGGGCTGTGGCTGTGTCTCACACTCCTGTTGCTGGTGCTGCCAGTGTGTCTGGGTCCGTGGCCCATGTGTGTGTCACTCGGGCTGTGGCTGTGTCTCACACTCCTGTTGCTGGTGCTGCCAGTGTGTCTGGGTCCGTGGCCCATGTGTGTGTCACTCGGGCTGTGGCTGTGTCTCACACTCCTGTTGCTGGTGCTGCCAGTGTGTCCGAGGCAGGTAGTTCACGCAGTCCCCCCTGATTCTGTGATGTGACGTGCTGTACACTTCACTCAAATGTTAATTCACATGGTGTGTCCATTGAGAACTGCGTGGCACTCTTGTGGTCCCTGTGACGGGTTGGTAGGGACACGTAGTTGTGCTGCCTCTGATGTACCTGCTCTGTAATGCACAATGCCCTGTTGATGCTCTGATACTGCATACTGGCCTCTCGTTACCTGCCTCTGATGTACCTGCTCTGTAATGCACAATGCCCTGTTGATGCTCTGATACTGGCCTCTCGTTACCTGCCTCTGATGTACCTGCTCTGTAATGCACAATGCCCTGTTGATGCTCTGATACTGCATACTGCCCTCTCGTTACCTGCCTCTGATGTACCTGCTCTGTAATGCACAATGCCCTGTTGATGCTCTGATACTGCATACTGCCCTCTCGTTACCTGCCTATGATGTACCTGCTCTGTACTCTACAATGCCCTGTTGCTGTTCTGATACTGCATTCTGCCCTCTCATGTGCTGCCAGTGATGTGACTGTTCTGTGCAATGGACTGTTGATGCACTTGGCCCCTCTCACGTGCTGCCTCTGATGGAGCTGTTCTGTGCAATGGACTGTTGATGCACTTGGCCCCTCTCACGTGCTGCCTCTGATGTACCTGCTCTGTACTCTACAATGCCCTGTTGATGCTCTGATACTGCATACTGCCCTCTCGTTACCTGCCTCTGATGTACCTGCTCTGTACTCTACAATGCCCTGTTGATGCTCTGATACTGCATACTGGCCTCTCGTTACCTGCCTATGATGTACCTGCTCTGTAATGCACAATGCCCTGTTGATGCTCTGATACTGCATACTGCCCTCTCGTTACCTGCCTCTGATGTACCTGCTCTGTAATGCACAATGCCCTGTTGATGCTCTGATACTGCATACTGCCCTCTCGTTACCTGCCTATGATGTACCTGCTCTGTACTCTACAATGCCCTGTTGATGCTCTGATACTGCATACTGGCCTCACGTTACCTGCCTATGATGTACCTGCTCTGTAATGCACAATGCCCTGTTGATGCTCTGATACTGCATACTGCCCTCTCGTTACCTGCCTCTGATGTACCTGCTCTGTAATGCACAATGCCCTGTTGATGCTCTGATACTGCATACTGCCCTCTCGTTACCTGCCTATGATGTACCTGCTCTGTACTCTACAATGCCCTGTTGATGCTCTGATACTGCATACTGGCCTCTCGTTACCTGCCTATGATGTACCTGCTCTGTACTCTACAATGCCCTGTTGATGCTCTGATACTGCATGCTGCCCTCTCGTTACCTGCTATGTTGTACCTGCTCTGGTGCCCACTTTGCCCATGTTCACGCATACACTGTGATTTGACCCCTATTATTTGACAATAAAGGTAGTCTATCAAGTCTCGTGGTCTGTCGTTGTCATTCCTGCTTGCGTCCTGCTAATGTGTATTCGTATATGCTTCTCATCAGTGGTTTCGGTAACATGACACTCCCCCTCCCTACGTCACGTCCCTTGCTGGTATTCCCCTCCAGACAGCCAATGGTTTGTACCTTACCTGCGTCGTCGTCCATAGTAGGCCATGACTAGGACGTGGTGGATCGCGAAGAGCATCGGGAAAGCGTGTAGCGCCGGGTCCATGGTGGTGGTCAGCTTGCGGTGGGTATCTCGGCTGTGTCACCTATGTTCGCTGTGGGGATTCCGCCGTGTTAAGACAGGTTGTTTTTCCGCAGCGGTTTTATGTGTGTTTTCCGCCATCTTGATTTGGGGGACGGTCTTCGACGTCAGTGCGTACGGCGGAGCGTTTGGATGTGTTCCGTCCGCCGCGTGGTCGTGTGTAGTTGGCCGGCGGAGCGTGTTTTTCCGTCGCGGACGGAAATTTGACACGTTTTCCTATCCTGATATGGCGGACGGAGTATCCGCGGCAGGCGGACACGGAAAAGGCTTTTTCCGCCTACTCCAGGGCCGCGGTGGCTCTTCCGTCCGCCATCCTGATCGACCCCAAAGCGTGTGCATGAATCAACTGCTACTAAGATGTACTTATATGCAGTATCAGAGGAAAAAGGATCGCAGTGATCTAAATAAACACAACCTAGTGGTTTATTAGAAAAGTACAACTGTGTCTGTGGCGGACGCGCAGCAGTTGAAGGTTTAATCCGCTGGCAAATGTCACAAAGAAGGACATAATCACGCGTCTGTTTGTACAGTCCCCGCCACCAGAAACGCTGTTGTAATTGAGTTACAGTGGCCGAGACGCCCGCATGCGCAGACGCCACACCTTCAGGTGCCGCTGTAATCAAGTCAGCCCTGCGATCCGCGTTGGGAATTAAACGTTCACCAACTCCAGGAATTTTCACAAAAGGAACCTTTTCGGGACTTAAGTGGTATGTGTACTTCGAAGGGAACCCCGTAGGATGTTTACCTCCCTTCTCAGTGGCAGCAACAGCCGCCAAGATTTCACTATCAATCTTACTTTTGGACCGAGTAACTGCTGCAACTAAGTATGTAGACACCGCTGACTTCGCTGCTTCATCAGCAAGCGAGTTACCGACAGCGTGGACTCCAACACGCTGGTGGCCGAGAGTATGAATCACAAAAACGAGCGGCAACTTAGCCTTAAGCTCTGCCACTCGAACCCAGATCATCTTGTGTTTTATTGTGCTACCCTTGGAATCACGAAAATCATTTTGAATCCAAAAGAACAAGTTTTCATTGTAAGACTGGACACAGTAGTAAGAATCACTCACAATAAGAGTAGTCACACTAGGATCAGCGAACTCCAATGCTAGTAAGAGAGCACGAAGCTCTGCCAATTGTGCGGTGCAGTCCCTTAGCGGCTGCGTGTGAACTGCATGGGACTGGAACTCATCGTTCACCATGGCACCGACCACAATGGTGCATGCGGAAACGTAGGCGTGTTTAGAGCCATGCGCAACCTGCGCCGAACCATCAGTGTAAATGATGCAATGGAAGTCCTCCAAAGGTCGCATAGCTAGAGGAGCAGGATGAAGAAATTCATACTGCAAGTACTCTTGCGACCGCAATGAGGCGTCAAAAATAAACGTGACATCCGAGGACGTCAAGGACGCAGCCCACTGAATTCACCGAGGGTGCAAAGCTTTTGAATTTGGTACACTGGCTTTCGTGACTGCCTCCAAATGAGGACAGGGTGTAACAACCAACATGCGTTTCCCCTGTGACAGAGCTCGTTCCTTAAGAATCGCCATCTGCACAGCTGTTAAAACCTTTTCCACAGTGGCAAATCGCATCTCAGCCGAAGTGTACAAGTGTGACTTGTAAGCAATAGGTACTGTGTCTCCTTCATTAAAAGTGAGGTACGTGAAACCCACCGTCCCAGGAATTATTCTAATTACCAGGTTGGTGTGGTTATCATGAGTCAGTAAAAATTTAGAAGCGAGCAGATCAGCCTGCAAAGATTGCAAGACGGCCGAGTGCTCAGGCAGCCAGCATGATTTAGAAAAGGTTGGTTGTATCAATGCATACAAAGGCTTGATACGCTGGGCATATTCCGAAATGTATGTCCTCCCAAAATTTAAACAGCCCAGTAATGACTGTCATTTTTTCAGTGTTGTTGGAGCGCGCAACTGGGCGCATTTCTCCAAGAAGTGAGGAGCCAAACCTCTACCTTCATTGTTGAGCTCATAGCCCAGGAACAACACTGTGTACTCAGCAATGTGCGATTTTGCAAAGTTAAATTTGTAACCCATGTCTGCAAAGGTACAAATTATCGAATTCACACGACACAGATGCTCCCAAATTTCGACGTCCGTGAGATATATGCCATCCACGTACGAGCAAGCAGCTGGGTCGATTCTCTCCAAAAGAGAGACTATGCGAGCGGTAAATATACCAGGACTATTCTTATAGCCCATTGGGAGACGCCAGAATTGTTTTTGGACCCCAGCGCACGTAAAACTGGTCCATTGGGAGCTTAAGCTATCCAATCTGTGGGCATAAAAACCGTTGGAAATGTCAAGCGTTGTCTTAAAACGCTTACGCACAAGACTATTCACCAGGGCAGAGCCGTGAGTATTCTGTACTGCACAGTTACGGCAATGCGAGTTCAAATGCCGGTAATCCAATACCAAACGATACGATCCGTCAGGCTTGGTCACAGTAAAAAGAGGATTATTCATTGGTGACACACACATTTCAATAACTCCCTGATATTCCAATTGGTCAAGGATTTCCGCGACGGAAGCCTTAGCTTCACGCCGAATGGGATATTGAGGTTGAGGCTGCGGCTGAGACCGTAAGGGTATTTCGTGGCTTGGGGACAATTTATCCCAACCACATTGATTACAGTACAGAGCCGGCGCGAGAGCCCGAGCCCACTCTTCTGCAAAAAGCTGCGCATGCTCTTTCGAGACATTGTTCGCGAAACTGGGGAGGATCACCTCCTCCCATCGCGGCGCCGCAAGCACAAAAGTTGGGGGCCAGTCAACCTCCGAAAGCAAAATGTCATACGTAGACGAAATATTTTCCCAAAATACCCCTTTGATGGTACGTTGTATGTCACCTTCAATTAACAGGACAATTTCATAAAGTCTTTCAGGGGGAGCAAGTCTAGTATCGGCTGTTTCCATTACAACGTAGATATCAGTCGCTGTCACCCTCAGTAGTGGACGCAGCGCCTCTCTCACTATGGTAATCTCCGCCGCGCTGTCCAGCAAGGTCAGAGCCCACGTCAGATTCCGAAGCCGCGTTCTCACTATCTGTGGCATATCGATGCGCTGTTGAGGCTGCGACTTTCTTTTTCGCAAACTGCGGTCTTTTTGGCATAGAATCCTCCTGCTTCCCCGCGCCTTCTGTCTGGCAGGGCTGGCCACGTCCTTGTTGCCCACCACGTCCCCTTCCGCCTCCTCCTCCACTGGTCTTCGGGGCCGATTAGTCCTGAAAGGAACGAGGAGAGCGTTGATCAGAAACCTGAAAACGATCAGGTGATTTAATCATCGCGCGATCGCGCAAATCATAAACTCTCTCTGTCGGCGCAGGAACTTGTGGCGCAGGATAAGAATCCTGAGTCTGCTGTTGTTGCTTCCCCTGTTTCTGTTTTTTAGGCCAATTTTGTTTTTTGGACTTGGGCTGGACATCTGCCTCAGCAGACTGTCCTTGCGTTTGTTTCTTCTCCTTGATAGCAAAATATTTTAGACCTTTACTCGTGCGACCTATAGTTTTATATGCGGCCACAACAATCTTCGCTAACTGTCGGGGTTTATCGGCATCGGGCAGAGCAGCCAAAGCATTCGACACCAGAAAGTTCACCGCATCTCCCTTTATATTGGAGAGGATGAGATCGCTAACAATCTCAAAAGAACCACACAGGCGCATACCCAATTCAACCGCTGCTTCCGGTCCGTGATCATCCTGAACACGCTTATCGATCGTAGGCCGTACGGACATAGACGGGGTGCCGAAACACCTCGTATAAACAGCCGCAAAAGTTTCCCCCCAACTTTCACAGTCAACGAGTTCAGGAGTTAAATCCTTAGGCAAAGTAATCGTCAACATTCTATGTTTATCAGCAGGAGTTGAATTCGGAAACACAGCTTCCAGTTGGTCAAATTTCTCGGCAAGCCGGAAAGGGAACGCATCTTTATCATCGGGGCGCTTACCAAAAACCGAATTGACCATAACCGGATTGATCTTTAAACCGCCATGTTCCGTCTGAACAGCTGGACCCCCCGGGGGACCACCTGGGAGATGACGACCAATGTATTGCACTAATGCACGAATCACGGCTATCGAGACAACATGTAGTCTGCAAATATCCGCTAGGGGACATGCACCGTGATTCGGGTGCGGGGTGAATCCACCCAATGCAGGCAAATTTGTGCCTGGAATGGACAAAGGACCTAACCTCGCAGCGGA
This sequence comes from Lissotriton helveticus, assembly GCF_964261635.1. Taxonomy (NCBI): domain Eukaryota; kingdom Metazoa; phylum Chordata; class Amphibia; order Caudata; family Salamandridae; genus Lissotriton; species Lissotriton helveticus. Next base: position 405,104,559 of record NC_136069.1, on the reverse strand, counting down.
CAAAGAGTGGGGTAGGGCGCCATCAAACCAAACGCGATGCTGACAATGATCAATAGGTATTTCCAGTGCCCTGTACGGTGTATATTCAGCCGGTACAGGTGAGGGTGTGTAGGTGTGGAACACGTTAGAATTTGCGTCCACTCCCGGAAACGTAACCCACGAATAAAACAGCTCGAATGGGTACGCCGGATCTGCACACACCACTAAAATCACAGCCAAGCCATCCAATGGGACTTGGAAAGCCTGTAAATGGTTGCGTACCGCAATGCGACTATGCTGCGGGATGTTCACAGCCTGCGCCATGATTACACCGGAACTACTGAAAAGCAAAGGAAACTTTGTAGCACAACTGGGTAGTAATTCAAAGAAACCGTTTTAGATAGATTCAAGCTTGAAAAGACCTATTTCAAAAAATAGGTAGGTTTCACCGACACCACCGTTTTCCGGAAACGACAGTGAAGGGGTTAAGGTTTGAATGATATACTACTCAAGTGTCATGATATAAGACCACCAACGTATGGGCGCCATGTAGTAGGGTTTCTGTTCTCCCACAGAACTGTGCACAGAGGATTGGAACCTCGGCGAATTAGGGTGACCCAAAACTCACCTCAGTACCCAACAAACCCCTTACCAGGCTAGCTACAGTGTCTCATTGGTCATAACAAACTCCCAATGTTTAGACAAACCAGAACATGAACTTACAATACCTCAGGTTACGTGGAACACATGAGCACTCTTTCGTTATACAATCATTTCAAACCAGAACGTGGAGTAAATGAGGACACGTGCACATTTGAAATATTTATTTACTAATGCCGTTTTCTCAGACGCAGTGTCTTAGATAATACAAGGAAACATATTATCAGAAGCAAAGTTATCAGCATAGTTACTAGTCCATAGAAAGCAAATGGTGACAGCATGTTAACATGCTGTAAATGAATAAGGGTTAACAACACTTATTTCTCACCCTCCCTAACTCACATATTATATTAATAGCTAAGAAGGTCTCTTTGGGTTTGAGCAGGGCGGGCCCATACCTCAAGATCCTAGAATGAAGAGATCACATCAGCATACACCAGCTCTCTCTGCATGCGAACAGCATCAAGTGTGTTTGTGTGCTTTAAGCAAAGCAATCTAAAACCCGCCTAAAGCCCAAAGTTGGCAGAAGCTGCACTTATGTTATGTCTATGAAGGCGCGAAGATCAGACCTCATAACAATTCTGTATCGTGTTATTCCTGAAGCTTCAGCACTCTCTGTACAGACATAGTTTATTAAGCAAAGCTGATATCAGAGTAATAACATATTATTCTCCTGTAAACCACAACGAACTACTAGGTTGAAAGCTAAATCAACAATTAAGTGTCGTGTGCAGAAGCAGCAAAAGGAAAAATGGCGTTTAAGCATTTAATGAGCCTATGCTAACTTAACACATTATAAAGATATATAGTAGGTATATGACAGCATGACCAGCGCGATCAATGCAGCTCCTCTCCCTGCTCCCGCCTCCCAGGCGGCCGCTGCTGGGACCAGTGAGCAAGACCACTGACTAATTGTTAGTGAAATTGCTCTCCCACCCTCACAGCTCTACCATTGAGTAAGGCCCTCCCCGAGTCTGTGCACTCTTGAGTGATACTGGTGTTCGGGGTCCTCCTCCACCTACAGGATCACCAGCGCCTCATCCCTGGTGGTCCAGTGGACCTCTGTCTTCGTGTCTCACTCTGCTCTCCTCTCCGTTTTTCACTTGTTTTCTTTCTCCCTCTGTTTCTCTCTGTTCTGTACTTTTGCACTTTTTCTACCTTTCCTCCTTATTCCACTTACTTCCTTAGCCTCCTTGGTGGTCCAGTGGACCCCGGCTCTCCTTTGTATCGCTCTGCTCTCCTCTCCGTTTTCACTCGTATTTCTTCCTCCCTCTTTGTTTCTCTGTTCTGCACCTTTTACACTCTTTCTACCTTCTTGCCTTATTCCACTTATTTCCTTAACCTCCTTTCTCTCTCCCTTTCCGTTCCCACCTATTTCCTTACCCTACCGCTGCTGCCCCCCACGGCCCCTCCCCCCTGCACGATAAGTGTGACCAATCCAGCTTCCCTCCCCGCTCCTGCCTCCCAGCTGTCCAGCCGTCCCCGACCCCTACTTGATGGCGGCCGTGTGCACGGCCGCTGCTGGTGCGCGGAAGGTGTGCCTAAGGCAAGCTGTCTGCGCCCGTCTGCACGCCCAGCCGTGACCAGCGCCAGGAACCCTGGACATCTGCACTGCCAACGCTACAGCCCTGCAGCACTCCACCAACTCAACCCAGGCAACAACAAAAACTGCCAGCTAGCTTTGCCGGCCAATACCCAAGGACCCTTCAGCTGTCACCGCTGCCGCCAATCCTGCGGCACCGACAGGAGCACAGACCCAGCACAACCTGACTGCAAGAACACACCCGCACCGGAGACTGTGCAATGCATCCTCTTCAACGTCCGATCACTCCATAAACACGCCACCGAAATCTAGAACCTCCTCGACAGCACCACCCCGGAAGTAGCGTTCTTCACCAAAACCTGGACCAACACCGCCTCGGGACCGGACATCACCATCACCATTACCCAAGGATACAAGATCACCAGAAAGGATGGCCACACCCACCCAGGAGGAGGAATCGCCATCGTCCACAAATCTACCCGCCGCCTCAGCACACTCCCCGACGAGGCCCACAGACATGATGGAACATCAACACTTCAAGATACAGACCAACCCTATCACCACACTCCGAGGAACCTTCATCTACCAACCCGCTGGACCCCGCGGACCATTTACCAACTCCATCACGGACATCATCACCCCGAATGCCATTGCATCCACCAACTATACCCTGCTGGGAGACCTGCACTTCCACATCGACAACCAACTGGACCCGAACACCACATCCCTCCTGGACAACCTCCACAACATTGGAATCCACCACATCGCGACAGAACCCACACACTCAGCAGGACACACCCTCAACCCCCTCTTCACAACAGGAAACTCAATCACTTTCAGCCACACCACCGAACTCCCATGGACTGACCACTGATGAATCCACTTCACCTTCAGAACACCCACCATCCACAGACACCAGCACCAACTCCTGTGAAGAAACTGGACCAGAATCACAGACAACCAGCTCACCTCCTCACTCAGAAACACCACCTCAATCATCATGGAAAACAACAACCCCAACACAGCAGCCCGAAGCCGGCACAGATGGATCTCCGACAGCGCCAACACCATTGCCCCCATCAAGAAAAACAACAACACCCACGCCAAGAAAGCCAGATGGTTCACCAGCGATCTTTGAGAGTCCAGACCCACCTGCCACTGCCTCGAAAAGGCCTGGAGGAACACCAAATCCACAAAAGCCCACAACAACTTTAGAGCGGCTAACACTGCCCATCACCAACTCATAAGAAAAGCAAGGAAAAAGCGATTGAAGACTGAATCTCCACCCACGCACACAACAGCAAAGAACTCTTCAACATCATCAAGGAGTTTGCCCAACCCACCAGCGAATTGACCGACATCTCTCCCTCACAAGACCTCTGCGACAAACTCAGCATCTTCTTTCACCAGAAAATGAAAAGCATCTACGATAACTTTACAAAGACAGCCCACACACGGAACCCCCACCAACCACCTCTGACACCCTGAAGCCAACGATTGACAGCCAGACAGCTCTCACCACCGAAGGCACACTGAAGACAAGGAAGTCAATCCACTCCGGGGCCCCCACAGACCCCTGACCCCACCACATCTTCAACAGAGCTGCTGACAACATCGCACCTATGCTCCACCACACCATCAACTGCTCCCTGGCATCCGCCTCGTTCACCAACGACTGGAAACACGTCGAGGTCAACCCCCTCCTGAAGATACCCTTGGCGGACCCCACCAACCTCAAAAAGTACAGACCAGTCTTCCTGCTCCCATTCCCTGCGAAAGTCATTGAGAAAGCCATCAACAGCCAACTTGCCACTTTTATCGAAGAGCACAACAACGTTGACTCCAAATCCGTCTTCAGGAAAAACCACAGTACAGATACCGCCCTCCTCGCCGCTATAGACGACATTGCACCCTACTGGACAAAGGAGAAACAGTAGCTTTCATCCTCCTAGACGTCTCAGCAAAATTTGACACAGTCTCCCACTGCACCCTGATATGGAGACTTCATTACACAGAGATCCAGGACAAGGCCCTCGACTGGATCAACTCCTTCCTCTCCGGCAGAACGCAGCAGGTCAGACTCCCCCCTTTCCTCTCGGACCCCACGCCAACCACCTGCATAGTCCCCCAGGGCTCCTCCCTCAGCCCGATTTTCTTCAACATCTACATGGCTCCTCTCGCCCCCATCGTCAGAACCTACGGACTCAACATTATGTCATACTCAAACGACACTCAACTCATCCTCTCCCTATCCAAAGAACCCAACACCGCCAGACACAACTTTTGAGAAGGCATGGAAGCCGTTGCCAAATGGATGAAGAACAGCTGCCTACAACTAAACACCAACAAGACAGAAGTACTCATCATAAGCCCAAACACGGACCCCTGCCCTCGGAAACCCACCCACCCCCACAGACCACGCATGAAACCTGGGAGTCATCCTGGACTCAGAGCTAAAAATGGACCGCCAGATAAACTCAGTCTCAGCCTCCTGCTTCCACACCCTCCGCCTCCTACATGAGATCTTCAAATTGATCCCCCTCCAACACAGAAGAGCCGTCACTCACGCCCTAGTCACTAGTAGACTCGACTACAGCAACACAATCTATCACGGAATAAACAAAAACCTCACCCTCAAGCTACAGAACATCCGGAATGCCGTCGCAAGACTGGTCCTCAACCTGCCAAGACACTGCCACATCTCCCAAGCACCTGCGCACACTCCACTGGCTCCCCATCGAGGCAAGAGTAACTTTCAAGATGCTCACCTACGCACACAAGACCCTCCACGACACCGGACCAGCATATCTGAACAGCTGACTCAAATTCCTCGTACCCCAAAGGACCCTATGATCAGCCCAGCTCTCCTACGCCGTGGTCCCATGCACCAGAAAGACCAGATCAGGTGGCAGCTCCTTCTCCTACCTGGCGGCCAAAGCCTGGAATGCCCTTCCGCTCCACCAACATCGCTTCCCATCTTCGTAAGAAACCTCAAAACCTGGCACTTCGACGGACCCCCCCTTGATGGACTGGAACCTGCACCTCCTACCCCCAGTGCCTTGAGACCCTTATGGGTGAGTAGTCGTGCTTAACAAACACCTGATTGATTTGATTGATTGAAAGAGTCGCAAAAGTGATGCAGTGAAATCTACAAGATTTCACTGCGTCACTTCTAGGATGCCACTGAGTCAAAACCTTACGCCTGCTTGATGCAGGCGTAAGGAGTGACACATTGTATTTGGAATAGGCCTAAAAATGCATTGCTGGAGTTGTGTAGTGCTTGCGACACGACTCCAGCAATGCGTGACTTTTTCCCCAACAGATGTGTCAGATTTTTTGATGCATATGTCAATCCTTGCGCCATGGTGCACTGTATTGCAAATACTGCGCATCCATGGTGGCACAAAGGTTGCTCAGGGTGGCGCAGGGAAAGTGATGCATCTGTACAGATGCGTCACTTTGTTGTAAATCTGCCCCAATTAATGTACCTTTATGTATTCTGGCTGCGTCCTTGTTTGTCAGTTGTTTATAAAAAGTACCCCTGTTTTGTACATTATGGGTGAGATGCTCTCAAAATATCAAATGAGCCTCTGCATCGTTGGATCCACAATGTAATTTGTAATCTGTATGATTTACTTGAGAACTGAATCATTTATTTGGATTTCACAAGACTTACAGTGTGGGCGAGCATAGACAACAGTTCTAAGAGAGAGGGGTGTAAGTACAACATAGGTCAAAGGTTATCGCTTGATACAGTTTGTGCCCCCTCCTACTGCTACACTTTCATCCATGCCAGTGTTTTGAGTTACCATTAGTATAAATCACAGGTAATAAAGAAATCTTGAAACACTTTACTGGGGTTTTTAGAAAATCAGATCACTCAGGCGCACTACCTCGGTTAAACGTTACAGAGTATAGATTGACAAGTAGACATGTAGTGCGTGAAGAGCAGGCGGAAAAACACCCTTAACCGTCTAAATAGTCAAGGGACTAAACAGAAATATACAATTGTGCTCTCGCTACTACAAAAAGTATCACAAGCAGTACATTGACTGAAAAGTATTCAAGGAGACAGAAGCAGATTCTTTGGTGTGTTCAAAATGCAGCAAAACGTTGGTTTATTCTCTCCAGATTCAAGTAATGTAATGCAAAGCCGACACGTGTTTCGTCGTGTACAGTTGAGTCAACACGACTCTTCAGGGCTGATGATACAAGAATAACATAAACAGAATCAGTAATGTCGTGGTTACATACTGCAAATGGTGACAAGGTGCAACCAACATGCAGTAGTGGCGTGCAACTGGGTTCGCACGCTATGATATCGTATGGTGGGGAGTTAAACAGAACTGGTAATAGTGTCACTCCAAGGCTGTGAGTGGTTGCCCTGGGTGATGGTGCACAAATGTGAGGTCTATTGGCATAACGTTTAGGTGTGTGATCATGTTTAGCAAAGTACACGGTGATCTCGCATTCCGAGGGTTCATGCAGTAGTGGAGCACTTGAAAATCAAAATCGGTGAGCTATTGTGTGGTGGTATAGGTGAGGGACTATAGCGGTAACATTAACGTGGTTTGCCGACGATCTTTCTCCGTAGTGTTTGTGGGCATTCAAAAAAATCCGTTACCGCGCACGTTCTGAATTGTGTGATTGGACAAAACATGCTAATCTCTCTCGGCGTTATAGGTTATTTACCTTGAAAAATGGTATATTCGTGGTGCTTGTTGCTAGGTCTGGGCTACTATCCATGTATTGGACGTTACTTGTCGGAGAGAGACTGCAGGAAGAAGTATATAAAAAAGGGGATCATTAGAAAAGACATACTAAAGGGGGGGAAGGGCATCTAATCTGTAGGTTAGATGTTTGTCAGTTGTTTATAAAAAGTACCCCTGTTTTGTACATTATGGGTGAGATGCTCTCAAAATATCAAATGAGCCTCTGCATCGTTGGATCCACAATGTAATTTGTAATCTGTATGATTTACTTGAGAACTGAATCATTTATTTGGATTTCACAAGACTTACAGTGTGGGCGAGCATAGACAACAGTTCTAAGAGAGAGGGGTGTAAGTACAACATAGGTCAAAGGTTATCGCTTGATACAGTTTGTGCCCCCTCCTACTGCTACACTTTCATCCATGCCAGTGTTTTGAGTTACCATTAGTATAAATCACAGGTAATAAAGAAATCTTGGCCCAAGGAAGCTCCTCGAAAGTTCAGTGATAACACAGGCGCCATAAAAAAGACTACAAATCTACTTATATAGACATACTGTATAAAATGATGCCCAACTCTGTTTGACATCTTTACAGCAGGTGCAACTCCACTTTTAAAAGCACCAGAGATGCTGAAACAAGAATAGTGGCGCATAACTTGTTTTATACCCTACATTGCAATTATTGACAGCATGCTTCTACCATTGTTGGTAATGTGTGCATTTTGAAATCCAAGCACTTTTCAACTTGACATTTTTTTCAAATTTTCACCACATTTGCACATTTATGGAGCTTGCGAAATTTACAAAAAAAAAGGCAGCAAAAATGAGTATGCATGAATTTGTCAAAGTTCCCACTACTGCTCCTCAGGCCTAAGACAATGCTATTGGACAGCCATAGGTCGCATTGACAGTACTCGCCTGCCAACGATTTATGTCCTTCCAATTTCCAGCTGCCACAGTTGCCGAAACAGTAGTATTTCTGGCAGCCAAAAGTTGGGAGAAATATTTTTACTGTCGTGGACTCCCAGTGGCAAATTTTCCCAATTTTACTCCGGGCTGCGCTCATTCAAAACATGGAAACAATTTCCCACAGACTGTAGACCTACAGTAGGAATTAGGGATTCAGGTACAGGGCCCAGCTACCCCACTGCTGACGGCTCCCAAACAGCTGTTGTCTTGCTGCCCCGTCTTGCACTGTGCTTCCTGGTCTTACTGTCTCCTTTTGCCTTTGCTCCCTGTTGTTGCCTCTCAGCTTTTCACTTTTTCCTTTTTGCTTTTCTGCCTTCTTGCCTTCACCTTTTACTTCTGCTTTTAGCCTTTTTGCCTTTCTAGCCTTAGCCTTCTGTCTCATGCTCAGTGCCGTTTTGCTTTTTTTCAACTTTGCCTCCTTCCTGAGGTGCCCTCTTCCACAGCCTTTTCCTGCTCTTTTTATCCCCTGAGCTCCCCTGCTGCCGCTCCTGTTAGAGCTGGGGGTCTCTAGTTGGCTGCGGTAGTTATCTTAGGCCAAATAGGGACCTTTACTTCTTAAAAAAGCAATTATATGTTCATATAAAAAGATATACGATGAGACCACACAATAAAAATCCAACATATGCGTATTATTAATATTTCACCTGGCCGTTAATAGGCCAGCAAGCCCTTGTAGGTTCTTGCAGTAATAATAAGCAATTCTAGATGATTCAATGCAATCCTAATGCAATGCTATGCAGTTCGTAATGCAAGAATCAGGCACTTCGTGATGTAAAAAGAATGCAGTTTGTTATGCAACAATCAAGCAGTTCATAATGCTAAAATAATGCAATTCTTAGTGCAACAATCAGGCAGTTCGTTATGCAAAAATATTGCAATGCGTAATACAACAATCAGGCAGTCCGTTATGCAAAAATAATGCAACAATCAGGTAGTTCGTTATGCAGAAATAATGCAATGCGTAATGCAACAATCAGGCAGTTCGTAATGCAAAACGTATGCAATGAATAATGCAACAATCAGCAGAGAGGTATCGTTTAGGCACACGTCCCTTTACTCACCACCCCAGTCATAACACCGAAGCAGGGGAATGCCCCTTGTGACATGCCCACACTTGTACTCTTATGAGGAGGGAAATGTCGCCTACAGACGCTCACACGGACACATCCACGTAGCCCTGTACGTATCGACTCCAGAAGTGTTCCCCCCCCACTCCCACCGCGACAATAGACCGTCACATTAGACGACTCACACTGTTGATGGAGAATCACACACACCCGTGCTTGCCCGTGTTCTCTCCCGTCTATTTTGATTTTGTACAAAATTCAGTTCCTGTTTTTACGGGATTTGGTTCTATAGTTATCACGTTGTATAAAAAGTATTGAATACTGACTCAGCCATAGATCCCATTGGGCCCCGCCCAGCGACCGCTTCCGCGGATTGCGATGGGCTGCCACATTGCAGTACCCAGGACCGAGAATGCCTCATTTAGGCAATGAACGGGAGACACACCACTGGGGACGGGGACATTGCAGCACGATGGACATGACCTGCCATACCGAGATACTCAAAATACCCGGACCTCATTTGCCTTAGCACACCCTCTGCTTGGGATGGTACCTCTTGGGCGAGGTATACCCGTTCTATATTGCTAGAGGTGCACCTGTTTGATTGTATGGGCTCTAAATTGTATTGCCTGTTTACTGAATAAGGTGCCTTAACCCAATTGTTTGCCTTACAGGTTGCATGTGGCAGGGGTGATTCATATAGCAGACTGTTGTCATTTATGGATATCCGTACACTGCTATATTTGATATATGTGCCGTTTTCCTTCCTCTTGTTGAGTATACGAGACTGTAACGGGGACGGGTTGCCGCCGCACCCTGAACCCCGGTGTGAGCATTTAACCTGTGACCCCTCCCTCTTGTTTCCACAGCCTCCGATGCCCCCTGTCTGGAACATGCCCGAGGAATGGTACAGTTGCGACGAGGAAGGAGATGGTATCGGGCCCTTTAATTGGACCGGTGGGAGCACGGAGGAGGAGGAGTCTGGTCCCGCCTTAAAGGACGTCAGCGAGAGAGCACAGGTGTGTCTATACACCGGAGGAGCAGACAGCGTGTGGAGAGGAGCAGTGTGGAGCAAGAGAGAAGACGAGAGCGGAGTTGGGAGAACAGAGACGGAGGAGACGCGAGGAACAACGGAGGAGAGAGAGACGCGAAGACCATCGGAGGCGGAGGAGCCGCGAGGAACATCGGAGGCAGAGGACAGAAGGGGCCCAGTGGAGACGCAGAAGCCAGGAGGTCAACGGCACTACGATTCGCCCAGCCGCACACCAGGAGGGGTGTGGCTAACAGAGGTGCATAACCGTATCTCGGGCTGGGTTGGAAGGAAGGGTAGAGGCAACCCGTGAGCATTCACACGACCCCTGGTATCCACTGTCCTCACTTCCCTAATACCCCGAGCACTTTGGTTTCCTTCACTCCCCTCCCGCTGATTGAGTTTTTGAGTAGAGCATGTGGACTGATACCTCCCTCTCTTGTGTTTCCCCCACCGGCGGAGCCTGTGTCACAACGGAGCCCGAAGAAGGAAAGCGGAGGAGGAGCTCGACTCGCCGAAGGGAAGAAGGAATCTGAGAAAGTGCCGCAAAGATAGGAGCAGATCCCCTAGGAGAGCCGTACCTCGGAAAACCTGTACTGACTTACTGTTTCACTAAATAAAGCCTACTCGAACAAAGACACATCTCCTGCCTTTCCCTACCCCACAAGTTACAGAGACGAATATTGGAAAAAAACAAAAAGTGTACCGCTTAATACGGTTACTGTTTTGTTGTTCTCCTGTAACCTCATACACGAAATGCAATGATAATAAAAATAAAAATATTCAAACAAAAAAATGAATAATGCAACAATCAGGCAATTCGTAATGCCAAAATGATGTAATACATAATGTAACAATCAGGCAGTTCGTAATGCCAAAATAATGTACTCCGGCACTGATCACAGTGCTCTGGACGGTCTCTATGCTACTCTTACTGACTCGCGGTCAGCTACTGCCAAAATATGCTCCCAACACAGTTTATGATGGAAAACAAAGAGTAGCTCCACACTCCGGCCCCAATACTGCCACTCCTCGGCAAGTACAGGCCGCAATATGGACTTCAGTGGAGGCTCGCACTGCATAGAGAGGGGAGGCAGAGAGCGTTTTTCTCGTAGCCCGCGACCCTGCCCTAGCACGACACGCACGCTCGCTGAGCGTTACCTGGGGGGTGCGATCTCACTCTCCTCTCCTCACGACTTGGGTCTCCAATGCGACTTAATTGATCTTGGGCAGTGGAACACGGACACCCTGACGGAATGGTTCGAGGTCCCTCCTTGGCAAAGGCAGGCTTGAACTGGCGACGCAGCTCCTCTGGGGATGCCGATCCGGGCCGATGGCAATGACGAAAGTCTCAGGCTGCAACAGGGCACACGCACACAGCATCGCTGAGACTCACTTAAGCTCTGGGTGCCCACGATCACTGGGCAATCCTCACGAAGGTCTCAAGCTGCACGAAACACACACATGCAGCATCGCTGAGACTCACTTGGATTCCAATTGCCCACAATCACAGGACAATCCTCACAAAGGTCTCAGGCTGCATTAAGCATACGCACACAGCATCGCAGAGACTCACTTGGGCTCTGGGTGCACACGATCACAGGACAATCCTCACGAAGGTCTTAGGCTGCACAAAGCACACGCACACAGCGTCGCTGAGACTCACTTGGACTCAGGGTGCACACGATGACGGGGCAGTTCTTACGAAGGTCTCAGGCTGCAAAACGCACACACACTCAGCATCGCTGAGATACCTCTGGAAAGTTTTATGTTCCTGAATTTCCACAACAGGGAGCCAGCTCTCCTCGGGTCCTTGAGGACAAGTTACTTCAGGACACAGCACACAGCAAAGTCCTTTCAAGCAGGGGGCCACAGCACCCAACAAAGTCCCTTAGCCTCTCCTTGGTTAAATCAGCAAACTGCAGGCCAGCCCCAGAACACACAGCAAGGGTCAGTCCTTTTCTTCAGTCTCTTCAGCTGTTTCTTCCTTGGCAGATGTTCTTCTTGACCACAAAGTAGTTTCAATCCTTTTCAGTCTTAATCAGTCCAAAGTCCAAGGGTTTCAGCTCTCATAGTTATACCCCTAAACGTCTTTGAAGTCTTTGTGTTCAGGGGGGCCCTGACCCCTGTCCAAACCAGTTCTGGGTGTCTCCCTGCCAGTGACACCTTCTTCCTTTGATAGTGGGGTCTGGATCCTCAATCACTCAGCAGGAGATGGAGTCAATGTTTTATGGTGGCAGCCCCGGCCTCTTCGCCCCAGGGGCTACTCCTCCCCCCTACATTCCAGATGCAGGTCAACCTGTTGCTGTCTCACCTCGTCCCCTGGGTCAAGACATTCCCCAGATCCTATCACTTTCAAATCCAATCAGTCAATCCACAACCAGGCAGAGACACACAGAATTGTTAGAACCCAAAAAAACAGCCACTTCTAAAAGTGTGGTTTCTAAACACACAATGCAAAAACCACCGTAACAAAAAGATGTGTTATTACATTGTGATTTCAGGCATACTAAACTTCACCTCTCCATCTTAAGCCTATGGGAAGATAGGCTGGAAACATAATACACAGCGTCCCCATTCTGTCCTATGGGAAAGATGGCCTTTCAACAGTGAAAAACGAAATGGAGAGTATTTCACTGTCAGGACATGGTACACACCTCAGTACATGTCTTACCTTTCACATACACAGCACCCTGCCCAGGGGGGGTACACTGGACCTACCATAGGGATGTATGATGTGCCTAAAATGGGAAGGGTTAGGGCTGGCAAGTGGGTGCACTTGTCAGAACAACAAGGCTGTTTAACAAACTGCACGCAGGCACTGCAGTGGCAGGCCTGAGTTTCTTCTTTAAGGCTACTGATGTGGGTGGCACAATTAGTGCTGCAGGCCCACTAGTAGCATTTGTGTAACCAGCCCTGGCACACATAGTGCAATTTACCATTAAAAGAAATATAGCAATTATGGACAACAAATTACCATTATGCTTTGTACAGAGAGCACTTGCACTTTGACACTGATCAGCAGTGGCAAAGTGCCCAAAGCATCTAAGTTAGCAACACCATGTCAGAAAAAAGGTCTAGGGGGAAGGCAAAAAGTTTAGGGAATTTTAGCTAAAAAGGGCCAAGTCCAACAGCTCCAAACTTACTTTCCCGCTTCCAGACCTACTTAATGGAGGGCGCAGCACAACCCCATTGAGAAGGTCCTCTGGCCCAGCTCCCCCAACTGCTGTCTGGCTCCCAAACAACTTTTGTCTTGCTTCCTCATCTTGCACTCTACTTCCTGGTCTCACTGCCCCCCTTTGCTTCTTGCAGATCCCACTTTGCTTTCCACTTTTGCCTTTTTTTCCTTTCAGCCTTCCTGCCTTCGCTTTTTACTTCAAGTTTTTCCTTTCTTTCTTTTGCCTTCTGCCTCTGGATCCCTGCACTTTTTGCCTTTTTAGGTCAAGCATTCGAGACCTCTTGTATGTATTTTAGTATATACTTTAGTATATATACTTTAGTATATACTTTAGTATATACTTATATTTGTATGTACTTTGTGGGCTCTGGAGATCAGCCCTAGGACTTGTCTGCCTCCAAGTAGGGACTTTTTTTCTGTTCAACTGCTTCTATTTAACTCTTGATCTTGATAGAAAATAACCAGCAGAGGTAAGTAAAATACCAGAATTGCTTTCTACTTAGGGACTTTCTTTTTTATTTTTCTGGCAACTGCCTCTATTTACCTTTCTTGATAGAAAACGACCAGCAGAGGTTAGTAAAATACCAGAATCAATTTAGCATTCTCTAGATTCCAGTCCATTGAAATTGTCTTCCACGAGCACCTGCAGACAATAATATATTTTTAAAATCTTGTATTTTCAGTGACCACCGAAGGCCTTGCTTTTATATTAATAACATAGCTTTGGGGGAGGGGGCATGGCTAGCAGCTGAAGAACATAACCGCAGATTAGAGAGGCTCCGAGCCCCTCTCATTTGCCCAGTCGATCTGCTCACTGATCGGGCGACCCCCTAACCTGAAATCAATGGCTGGTGAGGCTGAAAGCACGAAGTACTTCGGCGGCAGAGTCCAAGCTCACCGAATCAGCTCCCAGAGGCACTGGCGGCACTGAGCCCGGCGGCAGCCTAGAGCGGAGGAGTAAGCCGGGGCCTAAAGTGTTGACGATCCCCGGAGGAGGCAGGTGGGCTTTTGATGGTGAGCGGCTGGAGGCGAGCAACGTACAGACAGCAGAGGCAGCACACCGGGGGCGGCGCGCGATATCCTCAACCCGTTGACGCCGAGAGACAGAGGCCCGGTAAGAATTGCTACTTTCGACCACAATGCAGCCCCGCGGTCCGTGTAAGCCTCACACCGCAACCAGGGACAGGCACAGCTCACCAGTCTCGTTAGCTGCTCTCCCCGCTATTGTGGGTCTACATATGGCAGGCGGCTCCACAACGGCACTCTGACTCAATGTGCAACGCCATTATAACCCGGCAAGGTTCACATATTGGCACTGCGAGTCTCCTCCTGTGTGGGGTCTCAGGGGGACGCGTGGAGCGATGCCATTTTTGCTGAATAGGCGGAAAGCGTGGAGCACAGAGATATATTGCCTGATGCATTGAACTAAGGGAGAGACTTTACCTGCAGATGGCGCTAGCCTGCATAGAAAGTAAGGAGTGGCTGTGGTGACAGTGCAGGGGTGTGAAACCCGACAGGCCATGTAGGCTTTTCTTCGTCACAGGCAGGCGGCGTTGATTAGCGCTCGTGGGTCCCCTCATCTCCCCTTGTGGACTTTTGAATCAAGAGTAGCCAGACGCCACGATGAGCACCAGAAATTTGAAGGGCCATAATCAGACCAAGTTGGACAAATACACATATGCGAAGGCACAGACAGACCAATCCTCCAAGGATACTCCATCCTCAGAGGAGGCGAATGTCGCCGACAAACCAGAGGTGGCCTTACAGGACATTATGACCACTTTAAACAAAGTAGATTCCCGTATTGGTACTTTGCCCGTGGACCTTGCCCTAATTTGCGCTGATTTTAACAAAATGTCCACGAAAATGACGGAGGTGGAGAGCACTACAGCAACGCTGACGACAGATACAACCGCCCTTAAAAACAGGTGCAGCCACTAACAACGGACAATAAAGTGATGGAGGCTAAGCTCGAGGACCAGGAAGGGCGGTCGTGACGGAATGACATTCATATTATTGGTGTGCCAGTTCGGTTAGATGGCCCGCCCTTGACCTGTTTGTAGAGGAGTTGATAACAACTCACCTTCAGCCTCGTGGTCTGTCGAATTATTTTTCCGTGGAGAGGGCGCACCGGGTCCCTGGAGGCAGGCCAAAGCCAGGGGCCTCACCGCGTCCGATACTTGCCCGCATTTTCAATTTTAGGGTCAGAGATGCAATATTACAAGCAGCCCGCCCCGCTCCTCCACTGCAAATAGACAATGTATCCATTACAATGTTTTCGGACTACACAGCGACAGTCACGAAACAGCCCTGAGGATTCCTTGAAGTCAAGAAACTTCTTCGAGATCGGGGCATCAAGTACTTCATATTATACCCAGCCAAACTGAGGGTGGAAGCTGAAGGTTGAGCGTGGTTCATTATGTCCTCCGAAGAAGGAATGGCTGGTGGAGTGGCGTAAGGCCAACCGATCGGGTAGAACTGGAGGTGGCGACGATCATGGTGAACACAGAAAGATGGGGGACGAACAAGAATAAGTCTATGCGCTAGAATGCGAAGAAACTTTGGGATGGAATGGAGTACAGCAAGGACATTGTTGGCATATGGGTATGGACATAACCCTCTGCGACAGGCACATTGTGACCTGTTGAAACTGTTTTGGGGCTTATAAACCGGTCCATAAAAGATTGAGAATTTTTATAATTGCCTATGATGATCTGGACGAATTACGATAACCAGTGTATCCTTATTTGGCTTGGCCGACTCGGTCGTATGGATAATGGGGGAGGCTGTGGTTCTTAAAGGTTTTGGTTGTCTGAGGGGGGAGAAGGTAGTCTACTCTCGCCCCCGTAGAATGGTTAACAGGAAGGGTAAAAAGCACTCTGCACGGATGGGGTGGCGGGTAGTTCAGAGTCCGTTAAGCAGGGAGGCAGGGAGGGGGGTGTTGGGGAGATTGTTCGTTTGTAATTTCTTGTTTATAGTTTTGATTTTTACTAGGGAAAAACAGGCACACTATTTAGTGACAATTGCCATGAGGATAGGAAATGGAAAAGATCCTATGACTACGTATAGAGCCAGTGGCGGAGAGGATGGTGCAGGCACAACACAAGGTTAGCTCTTGGATCCCCTCAGTGTCGCAGATAGCTCCTTTGTCGCTCCTTACGTGGAACATGCATGGGTTAGGAGCTAAGATAAAGAGGGGTCTGGTTCTGCAATACTTGAAGAGGTGCGCCCCGGCGGCAGCCTTGTTACAAGAGACACATTAGGTGGGCTCGGCCTGTAAGGCAATGGATCGATGGGGGTTTCAAATGGTGGTACACACCGAGTTTTCCTCAGGCTCAAGGGGTATGGATATTTTAGTACGTAAACGCTTCCCCCTAATAATACTTCAGACTCGGACAGACGACCAGGGTCGGTTTGCAGCTATTACATGTCAGTGGGAAGGGAAACAGTTCTATATAGTGTCAGTATTCATCCCTCCAGCCCTCCACTCGGTGGCCCTTCCAGCACTTAGCACATTTTTGTTTGATCCTTCAGCGGGGGAAGTACTGATTGACGGGGACTTCACCGCTGTATTGGATAATGCCCAAGATCGACTTCCCCCCAAGCTACACACGACGGTCACTACTCGTATGAAGGGGTTTTTGGACGCTCAGGGACTCACAGATGTGTGGAAATAAAGGCATCTAGCAGCACAACAATACACTTTTTAGTCAGTGGTACACGGTAGCCTCTCCCGAATTGACTATTTTCTTGCAGTTGCAGATAGACTTCTAAACGTGGTGGATGTGGAGATCCGCCCTAGAGGTATTTCGGATCACTCTCCGCTAATGCTAACATACACAACCCATTGCAGGACACAACAGCGTGTCTACCCTGTGTACCCTGGGTATCTGTGTGTCCCCGTGATTTCAAAAGATGTTGTTGTAGCAACACGACATTACTTCAAAGAAAACGAATCATCAGTTCAGTCCAGTCATACTCTTTGGGAGGCGTATAAAACAGTAATTCGTGGTCAGGCCGTCTCCTCAATAGTGGGTCATAAGAGGGTGAAACGAGCAGGCTAGATACTATAGACTCCGAACTGAGCAGTGCTACGGAATCACACGCAGAAAACCCATCACCGGACACAGCGTGAACCTTGCGTACTAAACAATGTGAATTTAGGGAGTACCAGAGGGAAATGGCTAGGACGCAGTTATAGAACACACGCCACACAATTTATGAAATAGGCGACAAGGCAAGCAAGCTTTTAGCGTGGCTTGATAAAAAAGACAGAGCACAGCGAACGATAGCACAATTGCGCACTCCGGATGGCTCATTGGTGGTGGCACCGGAAGCAATAGTAAATACTTTTGCCGACTACTTCATACATGTGTACATGTCACAAACAACTATAGACAGGGATGAGGCTCAGACTTATATTAGGGACATTGATATGCCTAAGCTATCCCCAGTCGGGAAAGGCAGTGGGACCGAATGGCCTGCCTATTGAATTATACAAAAAGACAGCTGATGTGACTGCACCGTATCTATGACACATGTTTCTTGAGAGTCTGGTGTCAAGTGAGCTCCCACGAGATCAGTGAATGGCCACCATTGTGGTGATTCCAAAGCCTGGTAAGCCCCCTGAGGAAAATATCTCTTACTGCCCGATATCATTAATTAACGCTGAAGCCAAAATACTAGCTAAACTTCTTGCAACACGGTTGACCCCACATCTAGTAGATTTAATTCACCCGGATCAGTCCGGGTTTATGCCAAACAGAAGTACAGCTCTCAACATTGTGCGGCTGCATGGAGTGTGGGCTCGCATGCCTTATATTCAGGAACCAGCGATCATTTTGTCCCTTGACGCACGGATAGCGTTTGATATGATGGAATGGCCGTATCTTTTTGCAGTCCTTCGACACTTAGGTTTTGACCCTAAATTTTGTGCCTGGGTCCATTTGTTATATACTAAACCCCTGGCCCACGTAGTGGGCAACGGTCACATATGACGGGATTTCCCGCTGTCGCGTAGGACGCGACATTGGTGTCCTCTATCCCCATTACTTTTCGCACTAGTGCTGGAACCACTGGCAGCGTGGAATCGGTGGGAACCAATGATTCGTGGACTCAAGTGGACGCCGAATTGGGAGGACCGCATTTCTCTCTATGCGGATGATGTGTTGTTATATTTCACATCCCCTAGGCGCTCCATTCTGGTTCTTTTAAATATCTGTGAGATCTTCGGTCGAGTGTCTGGTCACACCATTAACTGGTCCAAATCGATTCTATTCATTTTGCACGGTCCTCCATCATTGCTCCCGGAGGACTGCCAGCTGCAGGTTGCAGAGGATACCTTTAAGTACCTAGGCATTCATGTAACACCCAAGCCTGAGGAGTTTTTTCATTGGAATCTTAGGCCCCCCATGGAGCGTTTCCGGCGAGACACCGCGATCTGGCTCAACTTACCGCTGACACTGTTGGGAAAGGTAGCGCTGTTTAAAATGATGGTGCTCCCACGATTTTTGTATGTTTTGGAGAATACTCCATTTGCTCTGCCACCAAACTACTTCAGAGGTGTGGCGCCGCGGCCAGGGCGACTGACGCTGGAATCTGGGGACCACGGTTCGATCTCCGGCTCCGGCGGCAGGTTAGCCCAGCACCATGTGACTCTGGGCAATAGCTCGCTTAATCTTCCCGACGGCCCCCAGCGCCTAGAGACCCTTACGGGTGATTGTGCGCTTTACAAATGTGGACTTTTACTTTACTTCAAAACGATAGCAGCGGAAGTCTCCAGTCTATTATGGGGAAATAAGCTGGCGCGCATTGCACAGGATAAATTGGTGAGGAGCTGGTATGACGGGGGAATAGCCCTTCCAAAAATACAGTTGTACTATTGGGCAGCTCAATTAAAAGTGCTGAATAGCTGGATACATGCCCCCCAGATGGACCCGGTGTTCTGGGCGGATAGACAAGGATTGGGAGAGAAGGGGATCATGTCAGTGCTTTATAACACACGTAAATCCAAACTGTTGCTGGGGCCAACGGCGCACACAGTGAGCATATGGTATGCGGCACATACCAAGCTGGGGTGGAGGGGGGTTATCACGCAATTGACACCACTATGGGATTCGCAACAGCTGGGGCAACACAGAAAGAGTAAAGGATTTTTAGCAAATGGGATGCGATAGGTATTTCGGTAGTAGGTGATCTCTGGAAAAGGCGCAATGGTCTCCTTTGAACACTTACGGGCACAATACGAGCTGGCATCCTCAGCAAATTTCAGATATATACAGATCAAACATGCACTACAGGCAGTTTTATCCCCAGGCACCAGCTTTCCAGAAGCTATTCCTCTGGAAGACAGATTGTTGACAGAATATATGCAGAAAAAGGCCACATCCCTCACCTACCGTAAGCTCGTTAATAATTTGCCCGATCCCATGGAATTACTTAGGCGAAAGTGGTCCATGGAGCTGGGAGACGACGAAGACTCAGATTGGCAGGGGGCACTTTCCTCCCCTTGTGAGGTAGGGATACTGTCAAGGCTAAGGTTGATACAACTAAAAATACTCCACCACACATATTATACTAGAATGACCCTATACAAAATAGGGACGGCTTCACATAAATTTTGTCTACGATAATGTGGGGAGGAGGGCACTTTCTATCATACTATGTGGGAATGCCCGAAGGTTATGGCTGATTGGGTCAAGAAAATGAGGATGGTCTCACAAACTGTGGGGGTGTCATTGCTTCTGGAGCCACAGCAATGCTTACTGAATATGTGGGAGCCGAATAATTTGACCGGCGCAAGATTGGGTAACGTTGGGGCTGATGTTTGCTAAGCGAAATATCGCAAAGAGATGGGGTTCAGGAGAATCACCTAAACTGCAAGAATGGTGTAAAGACATGGATGAAGCTATGGTAGCGGTAAGGGCGGTGTATGTACATCGGGGGTGCCCTCAAAAGTGGGGTAAAGTTTGGGGAGACTGGAACAAATTTAGAGGATATATTTGTGAGCCACTTCAAGAGCCTCCAGGCATGGAGAATGAGCAGTTGTCGGACTGAAGGGAGAGGGGGGAGGAATGTAATAGTAGCATTATTCCTGGGACCGTTTTTTTATGCCACGGGTAAAAACGATGTAAGTACTGTTACAGCTAAATGTGCCAATGATTACTGAACACACTATACTGTATGTGATTTCATGATGCCGAGTTTATAATAAAAATATTTTGAAAAAACCCCACATAAAAACCAGATCTTTGGACAATACCCTTTCCCGCTGAATGGCAGTATTTCTCACCATGTGTTCCGATACCTGGCATGTCACGCAGTTTGGTGCTTACTTTCCCTCCATGTTAAAGAACACTAGATGTTTTAGCACCCAGGCTACTGTGCTGCATAGCTAAATACATATAAGGTCACAGAGGCGTGACTGAAAGCATTGCAAATGCTTGTTTCATCTATGTCTTCTTCCTGTGTTGTGCTCTTCAAGCAAATTGTTCCGCTTTTTTCCCTCTCCCACGCTCCCCTGCTGCCACTCCCACCTTACTTTCCTGCCTTCTGCCAGCCCCACCCACTGCCACCAATTGCCTCTCCCACCTCCCAGGACCTGTGGTGTCTGCATCGTGATTGCACAGAAGGTGCACCAACGGCAGAGACATCTGCGCCCCTTTTCACCTGGACCGCGCCAAGAACCATGGTTCAACTCCCCTGCACAGCTACACCACCGCAGAACTCCACTCCCTAGACCCCAAAGGCCACAGCACTATCTCCCACCGTGCCTCAGCTCACTCCATGGTGGGACCTTTCACTTGTGCTCACTGCTTATTCACCTGCAAAAAAACACCCAGAAACACCCCACCAAACACATCGCCCCAGCAAACATGCAGCTCACCAACATCTTCCTAAACACACAATCCCTCCACAAGCATGCCACTGAGGTATGGGACCTCATCACCCCCTCTCACCTGACATCGCCTTCCTCACCGAAATATGGCTCACCACTTCATCAGCCCCAACATTACAGCAGCAACACTAGAGGGATACAAGATTGCACATCAGGACTACATCAACAAATCTGGAAGAGGGATCGCCATCATTCACATGGAAACCATGCAGTCCACCACCACATCGAAAATGCAACCCCAACCTTAGAGCACCTCAACTTCAAACTCCAAACTAATGGCAAATCCACAGTCAGAGGCACCCCTGCCTACAGACCCCTGGAACCCCGCCCCAGTTTATGCAACATCTTTGCTGATTTCATCGCCCCTGCTGACTGGGAGGGTAATTGCTATTTAGCTAAACTGCTTCCTAAGATGCAGCATATATATAGTATGGATGTGTTAACAATGACACATCACACAGACAAATACGCAGTGCAGACGATCGAACCAAATTAGTGGGAGACATTTTTGTAATTATACCAACAGTAGGAGTCATACTGAATGACGAAAAGATTAGACAACTATCAACAGTTGTCGACAAGCTGGCAACCAGTACTTCAGGTGCTTTATTAGTTGTGAACACTGAAATGGTAGCTATTAAATCCATGATTTTGTAAAACAGATTAGCACTAGACATTTATAGACAGAGAAGGGTGGAGCCTCCAAAATGCTGCAAACTCAGCATCATTGTTCATACATACAAGACAAAAGTAAGAACATTTGAGAATTTGCAAAGAACATTTCTGATCTGAAACCTGAGCTAGAACAATTAGAAACACCCAGGAGTTTAGAAAACTTTGGAAAGGGAAAACACATAATTGGAAACTGGTTTGTAACTGCAGGAGGGGGAATACTCAAATGTATTTTTATTCCAATACTAATTATAGGGCTTTGAGTTTATTCACATTATTCAAAGGCTGTAGATACTGCATTAATTAAAGAAAAAGCAGGAAGATGAGTGAAAGATTAGAAAAGGCAATAGAATACAATTATTGCATTAATTCAGAATACAGAATACCATTACAATTTAAATGTTTGAAAATAAAAACACCTGACTTAACTGAAGATGAGAGTGCACTTTGAGCAAAGGCATGAGGAAGTGTGATGGTTAAGATAACCATCAGAGTGAAGCATTGATAGGGAGCTTTATTAAAAACCAAAATAATTGTAAAAAATAACATGTGCCTCGTTAACGTGTAATTCATATTAAAACAAAAAGGCATTTAAAAATATGCACTTTGTAGCATGTAGACATACGTATCTGTACTAGGCTTCCGAAATGCCTAAACCAGCTTCACTCCACAAATGGCTTGACTAGATTTGGTAAAACATGCATAAAAATGCTTTTAAAAAGTTGACCTTTCCATGACTATGCCTTTAATGAAAAGCTTCACATAATTCTGCAAAATGTTTCTGATTAATAATAATAACATTTGAAATGTTGCTGAGAAACTTTACTGTTAGACGGAATTATGAAAAATAATCACACCAGAATATAATGCTTGAATAGAAATGTTCAATCAATCAATCAATCAATCAAGCATTTGTATAGCGCGCTACTCACCCGGAGGGTCTCAAGGCGCTTGGGGAGGGGGGGTCCGCTACTGCTCGAACAGCCAGGTCTTGAGCTGCTTCCTGAAGGCGAGGTGGTCCTGGGTCAGGCGGAGGTGGGTCGGGAGGGAGTTCCAGGTCTTGGCGGCGAGGTAGGAGAAGGACCTTCCCCCTGTGGTGACTCTTCGGATGCGGGGGACGGCGGCGAGAGCATGGCCGGTCGATCGGAGCTGGCGTTTGGGAGCGTAGAAATTGAGGCGGCTGTTGAGGTATCCTGGTCCTTGGTTGTGCAGGGCTTTGTGTGCGTGGGTGAGGAGACGGAAGGTGATTCTCTTGTTGACCGGGAGCCAGTGCAGGTCTCGCAGGTGTCCGGAGATGTGGTTGCGACGGGGGATGTCCAGGATGAGCCTTGCTGAGGCGTCTGGATCCGCTGGAGTCTCTTCTGGAGTTTGGCGGTGGTTCCGGCGTAGAGGGCGTTGCCGTAGTCCAGTCGGCTGGTGACGAGGGCCTGGGTGACCGTCTTCCTGGTCTCGGTGGGGATCCACCGGAAGATCTTGCGTAGCATGCGTAGGATGTTGAAGCATGACGAGGAGACGGCGTTGACTTGTCTGGTCATGGAGAGGGATGAGTCCAGGATGAAGCCCAGGTTGCGTGCGTGGTCTGTTGGTATGGGTGCGCTGCCCAGGGCGGGGGGCCACCAGGAGTCGTCCCAGGCGGAGGGTGAGGATCCCAGGATGAGGACTTCCGTCTAGTCCGAGTTCAGTTTCAGGCGGCTGTTCTTCATCCATTCGGCTACCTCCTTCATCCCTTCGTGTAGGTTGGCTCTGGCGGTGGCGGGGTCGTTGGTGAGGGAGAGGATCAGCTGGGTGTCGTCGGCGTAGGAGATGATGTTGAGGTTGTGCTGTCGTGCGATGGCTGCGAGGGGACTCATGTAGACGTTGAAGAGGGTTGGGCTGAGCGAGGAGCCTTGAGGAACGCCGCAGATGACTTCGGTGGCTTCTGATCTGAACGGTGGGAGGCGGACTCTCTGTGTCCTTCCGGCGAGGAAGGAGATGGTCCACTGCAGCGCCTTCTCCCGGATTCCGACGTTGCTGAGGCGCTGTACTAGGGTACGGTGGCAGACGGTGTCGAAGGCCGCGGAGAGGTCTAGGAGGATGAGGGCCGCTATTTCTCCATTGTCGAGCAGGGCTCGGATGTCATCAGTGGCTGCGATCAGGGCAGTCTCGGTGCTGTGGTTGGTCCTGAAGCCAGACTGCGCGAGGTCGAGGGATCCGTTCGTATCGAGGAAGGCGGCCAGCTGCTTGTTGACGGTCTTCTCGATGACTTTTGCGGGGAACGGGAGCAGCGAGATGGGTCGGTAGTTCTTGAGGTCGGAGGGGTCGGCTGATGGCTTCTTTAGTAGGGCGCTGAGTTCGGCGTGCTTCCAGCTCTCCGGGAAGGTAGCGGTGTCGAAGGAGGTGTTGATGATGTCCCGCAGGTGGGGTGCGATGACAGCGTCGGCCTTGTTGAAGGCGTGGTGAGGGCAGGGGTCTGTCGGAGATCCGGAGTGGATGGTGTTCATCGTGCGCATGGTGTCTTCGGTGCTGATCGGGGTCCAGGCGCGGAGGGTGGTGGTGGGGGGCGGTGGTTCGGTCGTGGCGAGCGTCGGTTGAGTGCTGAAGCTGTTGTGTATGTCCGTGATCTTGTCGTGGAAGTATGAGGCGAGGGAGTTGCAGAGGTCTTGCGAAGGGGTGATGTCGTTGTTTCCGGCGTTGGGGTTGGAGAGCTCTTTGACGATGTTGAAGAGTTCCTTGCTGTTGTGTGCGTTGTTGTCCAGTCGTTCCTTGAATGCAGTTTTCTTGGCGGTGTGGATCAGTTGGTGGTGTTTTCGGGTGGCGAGCTTGAGGGTAGTCATGTTGTCCGATGTTGGTTCTCAGCGCCAGGCTTTCTCAAGGGCTCTGCAGTTCTCTGCAGTTCTGACTTTTTAACATATTTTTCCTTATTCTATAACAGAAGATGAAGCACTAAATTATTTTTTGTTGTAGCGGATGTTTCGATTTTACCAAATTAATTGTTTAGCTAGCATACATTTTGGTTTATTAGAAGGTTAGAAATGTAGTCAAACTTGTGAAAAAAAGGCTTGGAATCGGAAAAGCCTCACATGTAGTCATCGAATTAACTTAGTTTCACATTCATGATAATTATCTGTAGTTTATTGTTTCGTATGTGGAAAAAGAAGAAGCAAGCATGTTCTCAGAAGAATACTGAGAGCTGATTGGACAAAAGGAGAAGAAGAAGTAACATAGACTGCAACATTTCTTTTTGATTATTCATATTAATGCTTGCTCCTAGAAAAGATTAACACCCAATATCATTCCCCTTTATGTTTTTTGTCCATCCACTCTTGAGGCTGAATGTTGAATGGTTAATGCTAAATATAGGAAGCTGATTTGCCACCTTTCTGAAATGTATTGCTGATTGTGATTGTTACTGCTTCTGCATGATCAGTTTGCCTTATTGCTTTGAGACCCTACTGAGTTTCAAGAACCTCTCTTTAAGGGAATTTCTGCTGTTATTGATTCATTGAAGTTGAGCTTTACGCACTATCTCAAACTGAAAACTGAAAAAACTGAAAAACTATCTCTCAAACTGAAATTCTTCCAAGGTTCATAATGACCCCTTTTCACCCCATTATCTGAAATCGAATTCTTTATGGAATGCGTGTAATGCATTAAGATTTTGATATAACCATATTTTATTATCAATTCTGTTAACTGACTGAGATATTGAACTAATCAAAAGAGATTTACTAAACCTTGAATGAAAGTAAAACCCTTAAAAACTAACTCAAACTCTCATTATTGACTGAACTTAAACATAGACATTGTGATTATGATGTATGTGATGATTTGCTCCTCATTCTAAAATAAGAGGGCCATGGTCTGTTGCATATCTTGATCAATAAGAAAATATACGGTTGAAGAAAAGATAAACCCGAATCAGGGATCAGCCCAGTAAGAGAGAGATGATAAACCATATTATTTAAACTGATTCCCAATCCAGCAGTTCCAAAATGAATTCTTATCAAAAAAGGACATACAGTCGGACTTCTCCGTAAGGGCCTCTTAATAATCTACCTTTCACATCACTTCTTGAGAAGCAATAACAGACCCTGCCCTCAAAAAATCATGGTACTGCATGGATCTCCCTCTTTCCCTTCCACTCACCATTACTTACCTCTTTCTAACTCACTAAAACTAAGGTCTCTTTCGTTGACATTGATGCAGTCCCACTCCCCTTCCCTATAGTAAGTACCAAACTCAAACTTAAGTTTCTTTGTACTGATCAAAGACATTGACATCAATTTGTAATATTCCCTACACTTCACTGGGTTCGAATCACTGACAAATTATCGATTTCACTAAAATCGACCTACAGAAATATCGTGTCTCAAATATCGATGACAATTACATCGACGCCCTATATTTATTTAAGGAACTACAAAAACATCGATCAAACAATATCGATATACAAAAATATCGTCAGCACAAATTTCGATAGCACATATATCGGAATATAAAATATCGACCTTTAGAATTAATTATAGCACTTTAAAATAATATCGATTACACAAATATCGACAGCTAATATTTCGACTTTATCTAAATATCGACAACTTTAAATGATTAAATACTTTTTTAAAACATACTACACATTTAATCTATTACAAATACAACCATAAATATATGTTTTAACATACTAAACACATTTATATAATTATATCTCCCTAAAACAATTACTTAAAATTAACACATCAATAAAGAACATTTATACACACACATTTAATATATACACATTTTAAAATAAACATTATACTTTTTTACAAGCTATACAAATTTTAAAAGCTATTGGTAAAATACTTACAACTACACTACTTCTCAGGATAAACATTTAACAGACAACTAACTTAATAAATTAACTTAAAAAAATTCAAACTAACCAATACAAACACTTTTCAAGGTATGTAACCAATCAGAAACAAACACTAATTAAACATACCCTATATAAAGAAGTTGAAAACATACTCTAAAACCAGCAGAAAATATTCAGCTTCAAGCTAGACTGCAAACTTTTTGACTACCTTCAAGATTCTTCTATCAAGGAAAATACTACAAACTACAAAAAGTAAGTAATTTTATGAGTCTGAATAAAATGTTACATCAAATGTAACCTACTATTCATAGTCAAAACTTAATAACTGATTTTGCTTTCTATCTTTACATTTTTCCACTACAGATTCTACTTTAAAAAACAGATGAACATTTTCTACAGAACTACTACAACATCCTTATAACGTAAGTATATGAAATTTCCTTTATAAACACTAAAGAAAAGCTAAATTAATATCTAAAATGATATAAACTTGTAAGTAAATCCCATTTAACTTTCTAATATTTTTTAATTAGTAAACACGTTTAAAAGACACAAAAAATGAAATACTTTTTTTTTAAATGCAACTTAAATAATAAATACTGAACAAATTATTATTCACACATTTTATTTTTTCAACAGATAACTGAAAAACGAAAAGCTGCAGTATATCAACCAAGAATATACATTCAACAACTAAGAATTAACACTTGGTAAGTATATAATACATACACATGTACTATTTTTTAGCTTTTAAAAAGCCACAATGTTAGTACTTAACTTTATTAAAATGTATAAATGTATTTTCACTAAATGTTTTCTATTTTTAATTAAATAAACGTATCTTTTTTATAATAAAAGATAGCACCCTACCAAATGTGTAACCAAAATACACTTATAATCATTCCCTAAAATATTCTTCACTTTCTTTCAACAGACCAGTAAATAATTATGTACTCTTTTAAAGTTAAAACTTTTCCTAATAATATTTAATACACCCTTTCTAGATTTAAGAAAACAACAATGACAGAAGAAGCAAGATTTGTTACATCTCAGAAAGGAAAATTTTTGTTGTGCTATATGGGGTATACTTATACTCAAGAAAAACAAAAAGACCTTAAAGTTAACTGGAAATGTACTAAGTATTATTCTAACAAATGCTATGGACGTGCAACAACCAGAGAAACAAGTGTTATTAATACTACTGAACATAACTATCCACCTAACATCTCAGAAATAGAGGTTAGATCTACTCTAGACAATATTAAGGAATTAAGCAAAACCTCTGACCTACCAACTAGTGTAATACTTAAGGAATTAATACCTAGAGAGGCAAGAGGTCAGTTACCATCAATAGCTGCTATAAAAAGAACCATAGCTAGAACCCAAAAATCCAGTAGACCAACAATACCAATACCTAAAACCTTTGAAGAGATCATAATTCCACCTAAGCTTACCATAACACATAATGATGAACCTTTTATCTTGTACGATAACAACAACAAAGATAAAAGGATAATAATGTTTGCTACAAACAACAACCTAAAAAAATTAAAAGAAAGTCAAACATGGATGATGGATGGCACTTTTACCATATGCCCTAAACCATTCTATCAATTATATACCATACATGGGCAATACCATAACACCTGTATTCCATTCATCTATTGTTTGTTACCAAACAAACAAACATCTACTTACACAGAAATATTAAACAAAATAAAAGAAGAAACATCAGACTTCTTTCCCCTAAAAATTATAATTGATTTCGAACAAGCAATGATTAATTCCATCCTTAAAACATATCCGCACACATCCATACAAGGATGTTACTTCCATTTTAACCAATGTCTATTGAGACATTTGCACAAATCTACACTGAGGGGTCCATTAGGATGACGGGCGGACTTTGTCCGCCCGTCATCCTACCGGTGAATGGGACCACCCGCCATAAGGGCGGGGGTCCCGTTTTACATATTAAATGCACCCGCCACTGTGGCGGGCGCTTCCAGCATTTTTAGCATTGCGGCGGGCGGCGCTGAAAGCACCGCCCGCCGCAATGCTAAAAATGCACGTTGTGCATTTCAATGCACAACATGACAGGCACCGCGAGGTGCCTGTCATGTTGTGCATTGAAATGCAGGGGGGTACCATAGGTACCCCCCATGTGCACCCCCCACCCCCACGGAGTCCCTGGGGGCCCGCAATGGGCCCCTGCACGGGGACTCCACATGCCTTAATGCCGCCACGGAAAGGCATTCCCAAATGCATATCCTAATATGGCTGGCGGTGTCTAATAGACACCGCCACCATATAAACCCTTTTCCGCCCCGGACGCAAGGCGACCGGGGCGGAAAAGCGGCGGACGGTCATTCCGTCCGCCGCGGCCAACCATGCCATGATAATATGGCGGGGGTGTTTTTAGTCAGGATGGCGGGCAGATTGCCCCCGCCAGGCCGGCGGTGGCTACCGCCTGCCTGGCGGGGGCAATCCGCCCGCCATCCTAATGGACGCCTTAGTGTTGAGTATGCAACCAATATTACCTTTGCATACAGAATAAAAAACCTAATAGCTTTAGCATACGTGCCAATCACAGATGTGGCTGAACACTATAACATTTTAATAGAAAGTCCTTTCTATACACAAAATGAACAAAAACTAGCTCCACTTTTGGATTATTTTGAGGACACCTGGGTGGGAAGACTACACAGGTCAGGCCACAGACGCCAACCAAAATTCCTAATACCTTGGTGGAATGTATATCTACCAACCCTAAATAAAGAAGCCAAGACAAACAACGCAGTTGAAGGTTGGCATAATGCCTTCCTATCTTCAACTGGCCGAACAACTCCCACATTACACAAACTCCTAACAGCAATCCAAAAAGAACAACGTTTTCAACAATTAAGAATGGAGCAATCTGTCTTACAATTGAAACCCAAACTATCAAGACAAACTGCCCAAATGTACCAATATTTACAACAACAAGTACAACTTTACCCTACAACAAGAGGACTAGAATACTTGAAAATGATAGCCAAAACACTAAACTGAAAACACTAACCATATAAAATGTTCAAAATCCTAAAAAATCATGAAATATAATACCACACATCCCCATAAAAAATTATAAGATATTTATTTTGTCTAATGTATTTAAATAATTTTTAGTATGTAGACAAAATAAATATCAAACTAAAAAAAATATGTTTAATAATAACACATTTCCCAACCCACAAAAATATTATAATAAAATCACTTACCTTTCACAAGAACGTAATAGGCAAATCCAATTATTCATACCAATCCATGTAGTAATAAATCCACAGCATAAAAAAAATGGGCCAATAAAATGAAAAAATACAACTGTGCTAAATCCATCCAACATCCAAATAAATCAATAATTCCGAATCCAACAAAAACCCGAAAATGGCTTAAAAATTTAATAAACGCTCCAGGAAACCCGAAAAATAAAGGAAGTGTAAAATACATCTCAGTTAAACAACTGAAACAAACTTCCTTTTTTAAAAAAAACGTTACAACTCGGAAACGGAAAAGGCTGTATCCAAAAACCTAGAATAGAAAAATAAACATTCCCACCCACAAAAAAGTTAAAACGATACATGATTAATAACCATAACATACATATTTTTAACCAAAACTCAATTAAATGCCACAAACACAAAAACTCCAACGCCGTGAAATGACCAAACGCTAAGAAAACGGGAAAACGTGCAAAAACAACTACATACTACCTAAATCCCAATATAGTAGTCCACAAACTCTAAATAACAAACTACTACCTTCAAAACTTACTTAAAAATAGTTAAAATATAATGAAAACCACTCTTACCTGCTCAGACTTGAAGTAGCTTCCAACCGCGAGCTTCAATCTTCAAAAATGACCCAAAAAAGACAATGAGCAGTTACAAAATAAAAGACCCAAATAATAGTATAATCAAAAAAATAGTGAAATAAATGTCTAAAAAATTAATTTTAATAGTAAAAAATTTGTAAAACTGTTATAAATTGTTTTGCAACATGTATACAATGTATTTATCTTTGTTCCATAACTATATTATTATATTCATATTTGTAATATGTATAACATTAAACATTATTACTTTTTAATATTTAATGTTATAATTATGAAAACAGGTTTTGTTAAAAATTGTGAAATTAAATGTATAATTTTTCTGTATTTATTTGACTTTTTTTACACATTTGTAATTTATTATTATTAATACTATATAATTAATAATAACAAATTACATATATTTAAGTAATATTATAATTTAAACATGTTATTATAAAAATGTTTATTGTATGATATTAAAATTATTGAATATCAATGTTGCAATGTAAAAACATATAAACCTGTATAACATAATTTGTACAGCACATTAATATGTTAAAAATTCAATTACATTTCATTTAATACGAATGTATAAATATTTTCATTTATCTCTAAATGTATGTACTCTACTATTGTTATCTTCAATCTATTTTCATGTACTATATTATTTTAATATACAAAAAATGTACTGTACTGAACTATCAAAACATTTATATTTGTATTTTACATTGTACTTATATTTATTTGTTTAAATATTATACATGCATTATTAAAACATTTATAATTTAATTTATGTACTATATGAACAAATAAAGAAATTTTATTTTAAAAAAACTGAGTGATGTTTGTCTATTACCTATTATAAAATCATGACTAACACTATATAAAAATTATTTATTAAAAACGTTATTATATAAATATTATGAATTCAAAGAAATAAAGTTAAATATTTAAATCCCTTTAATATTCACATTTAAATCTAAATTTAATTTATGTACATGCTACAAACTTGACCTATTTACTTTACTATTCCAATTCAAATTCACATTTAATTAGATAGGTGCTAGACACTGAACCTATTTAATTTACTATTCCAACTCCAATCTACATTTATTTAGAGTAGGTGCTGGACACTGAACCTATTTGAATTACTATTCCAACTCCAATCTACATTTAATTAAAATAGGTGCTGGACACTGAACCTATTTAATTTACTATTCCAACTCCAAACTACATTTAATTAGGGTAGTTGCTGGACACTGAACCTATTAAATTTACTATTCCAACTCCAATCTACATTTAATTAGGGTAGGTTCTGGACACTGAACCTATTTAATTTACTATTCCAACTCCAATCTACATTTTATTAGGGTAGGTGCTGGACACTGAACCTATTTAATTTACTATTTCAATTCCAATCTACATTTAATTAGGGTAGGTGCTGGACACTGAACCTATTTAATTTACTATTCCAACTCCAATCTACATTTAATTAGGGGAGGTGCTGGACACTGAACCTATTTAATTTACTATTCCAACTCCAATCTACATTTAATTAGGGTAGGTGCTGGACACTGAACCTATTTAATTTACTATTCCAAATCCAATCTACATTTAATTAGGGTAGGTTCTGGACACTGAACCTATTTAATTTACTAATCCAACCCCAATCTACATTTAATTAGGGTAGGTGCTGGACACTGAACCTATTTAATTTACTATTTCAACTCCAATCTACATTTAATTAGGGTAGGTGCTGGACAATGAACCTATTTAATTTACTATTCCAACTCCAATCTACATTTAATTAGGGTAGGTGCTGGACACTGAACCTATTAAATTTACTATTCCAACTCCAATCTACATTTAATTAGAGTAGGTGCTGGACACTGAACCTATTTAATTTATTATTCCAACTCCAATCTACATTTATTTAGGGTAGGTGCTGGACACTGAACCTATTTAATTTACTATTCCAACTCCAATCTACATTTAATTAGGGTAGGTTCTGGACACTGAACCTATTTAATTTACTATTCCAACTCCAATCTACATTGAATTAGGGTAGGTGCTGGACACTGAACCTATTTAATTTACTATTCCAACTCCAATCTACATTTAATTACTGTAGGTGCTGGACACTGAACCTATTTAATTTACTATTCCAACTCCAATCTACATTTAATTACAGTAGGTGCTGGACACTGAACCTATTAAATTTACTATTCCAAATCCAATCTATATTTAATTAGGGTAGGTGCTGGACACTGAACCTATTTAATTTACTATTCAAACTCCAATCTACATTTAATTAGGGTAGGTGCTGGACACTGAACCCATTTAATTTACTATTCCAACTCCAATCTACATTTAATTACGGTAGGTGCTGGACACTGAACCTATTTAATTTACTATTCCAACTCCAATCTACATTTATTTAGGGTAGGTGCTGGACACTGAATGTATTTAATTTACTATTCCAACTCCAATCTACATTTAATTAGAGTAGGTGCTGGACACTGAACCTAATTAATTTACTATTCAAACTCCCATCTACATTTAATTAGGGTAGGTGCTGGACACTGAACCTATTTAATTTACTATTCCAAATCCAATCTACATTTAATTAGGGCAGGTTCTGGACACTGAACCTATTTAATTTACTAATCCAACTCCAATTTACATTTAATTAGGATAGGAGCTGGACAATGAACCTATTTAATTTACTATTCCAACTCCAATCTACATTTAATTAGGGTAGGTTCTGGACACTGAACCTATTTAATTTACTATTCCAACTCCAATCTACATTGAATTAGGGTAGGTGCTGGACACTGAACCTATTTAATTTACTATTCCAACTCCAATCTACATTTAATTTCTGTAGGTGCTGGACACTGAACTTATTTAATTTATATTCCAACTCCAATCTATTCTACCTCAAATTTAGATTTAATTAATAATAAATTATGATTTTTTAAAACACTCCCCACCCATATCCCCTCTAAACACAAAATCCCACTCCTAAAACATTTTGTATTGTAGCAAAATTAACTATATATTCAATTTGTAAATTTCTAATTCATTTCAAATTTCTAAGGTTTATTTCATAATTAAATATTTTTTTTCTTTGAAATATAAACTGATCTATGTATATTTTTAAAACACTCCCCACCCTTATCCCATACAAGAAGTACATCCCACTCATAACAATTAAATTTATATGATAATTAAAAAATTTTATCAAATTTCGAATATCTAAATATTATCTTATTCATAATTGTAATTCCAAAATTCTTCATTTAAATTTTTTGTAAATTTATATTCACAACATATATTTTTAAAACACTCCCAACCCTTATACCCTACAAACCCTTCATCCCACTAGTAAAATGTTGAAAAAATTTAACATTTCTAAATTATTTTAAAATAGAAATTGTTTACAATTTTCGATTTTCATTTTTTATCTACAATTCTAAAAATGATGTCCTATTGGGATTTTTTAAAATAAAATATTGTAAATTAATCTATTTTGCTATAAACACTCCACACCCTTATCCCCTATTAACCCTACATCCCACTCATAAAAAGATAATTTCATTTTAATTTCAAAATTATACTAAAATCATAAAACTTTGTAATTTAGAAATTAGTAAATATTTTCTAATTTTTGATTTTGTTATCAAATTTTTATTTAATGTTTATATTACAAATATAAAATATTATATATTGATTTTTAATACACTCCCCACACTTATCCCCTATAAACCCTACATCCCACTTGTTAAATTTATAAATATTTTTTAATTTGACTATAATTTTACATTTATAAATATTTACAAATTTCAAATTTCGAAATATTTTAAATGTTTTAATTGTAAAAGCAATTTTCTATTTAATTTCTAAAAAAATATAAAATACTCTATAAATAGTTTTGAAACACTCCCCAACCTTATCCCCTATAAACCCTACATCCCACTACAAAAAATGTTATTTATTGCAAAATTTCTATTAATTATCGAATGTCAAATTTCTAAATATTTAAATTTTTTATTTTTAAAATCAAATTTCAATTTAATTTCTATAAAAAATATAAATTTCTCAATATATCTTTTTTAAACACCCCCCACCCTTATCCCCTAGAAACCCTACATCCCGCTACTAAAAATAAAAATGTATGTACATTTTTAATTTTTTATCTAATTTCAAATTTTGAAATAATTTCTAATTTCGAATTTTCATTTCAAATTTCAGTTACATTTTTAAAAAAAAGAAAAAAAACTATATATATATTTTTAAAACACTACCCACCCTTATCCCCTATAAACCCAACATCCCACTACTAAAAATTATAATTAATGTACAATTTCAATTTATTATTTAATTTCAAATTTCGAAATAATTTCTAATTTCAATTTTTTTCTAATTTCTATTTATTATCTAATTTCAAATTTCGAAATAATTTCAAATTTCAAATTTTTATTTCTAATTTCTATTTATTTGTTTTAAAAAATATAAAAATCTCTCTATATATTTTTAAAACACTCCCCACCCTTATCCCCTATAAACCCTACTAAACTTTTACAATACTTTTAATTTTCTAATTTCAAAATCATATTTATATATTTTTTTATTCTAATTTTTACAATATAGATATATCTTTTTAAAACACTCCCCACCCATATCCCCTATAAACCCAACATCCCGCTCCTAAAAATATATAATACATTATAAAACTATTTATTATTACTATAAACTATTATGGCTAAAATTGTACACATTTATTATTTAAATTTTTTTTACAAACAACACTTTTTTACATGTCGATATTTTGCCTTTTCGATATTTGATACATCGATATTTCTTATCTCGACATTACTTGACTAGATATTATTTTCATTACACAAAAAACGATATTTAGTACTACGATATTTCTAACATCGATATTTCTTACCTTCGAATTTTTAAACTCGATATTTGTGCTAGTCGACATTAACAACTCGATATTTTGACTGTGTACCTCTGGGTTCATGTACTTCTATACTATGACCATCTCCTGCTAATTGTTTCTGAGTCCTCGCACAGACAACTTGTGCAAACAGCTGTAAGAGCTCTGACCTCCTAAGCGGCCGTCTACACATTAGAACAAAATAAAATACAATGAAATAAAATAGGATGTGCGTAAACTTGCATTTTCTCACTAGCCATATGTCTAAAATTGTACACATTTATTATTTTAATTTTTTTTACAAACAACACTTTTTTACATGTCGATATTTTGCCTTTTCGATATTTGATACATCGATATTTCTTATCTCGACATTACTTGACTAGATATTATTTTCATTACACAAAAAACGATATTTAGTACTACGATATTTCTAACATCGATATTTCTTACCTTCGAATTTTTAAACTCGATATTTGTGCTAGTCGACATTAACAACTCGATATTTTGACTGTGTACCTCTGGGTTCATGTACTTCTATACTATGACCATCTCCTGCTAATTGTTTCTGAGTCCTCGCACAGACAACTTGTGCAAACAGCTGTAAGAGCTCTGACCTCCTAAGCGGCCGTCTACACATTAGAACAAAATAAAATACAATGAAATAAAATAGGATGTGCGTAAACTTGCATTTTCTCACTAGCCATATGTCTGACAGACAAACAACCATCTGTGATAATTGATCTAAGTGACCCTTGACTCTGCTAGGTAGGTCACTCCCCTCCGCACAGCATCTCCTGTGTGTCCCTGCCACAGCTGCCGCTGCTGAGGAAGCCCGAGGCCCTCCTCCACCCTCAGGCTACCACCTGCGCCTCATCCCTAGTGGCCAGTGGTAGGCCGTAGTTTTGTATCTTCTGTATCGTACTGTATTGCCTTTATTGTTATTCTGGTGTCTGTACCTGCTGTTGTCTCTTTTTCCCCAGTGCCTGTATCTGGTATGTGCCCTCTTTTCCTTCTGTTCCCTTTGTTGCCCCGTGTTTCTCTGCCCGTTTTGCCTTCTGTTCCCTTCATTGCCCCGTGTTTCTCTGCCCATTTTGCCTTCTGTTCCCTTCATTGCCCCCGTTATTCTGTGCCCGTTTTTGCCTTTTGTTCCCTTCGTTGACCCCATTATTCTGTGCCCGTTTTTGGCTGCTGTTCCCTTCGTTGCCCCTGTTATTCTGTGCCCGTTTTTGCCTTCTGTTCCCTTGTTGCCCCGTATTTGGTACCCTTTAGCCTTTCGATCCCCTCGTCGCCCCTCACCGCTCCTGCTCCAGCCGCTGCGTCCTGTGACCCGCCCCCCTGACTGCCCATTCACTGTCCCTGCCCTGCCTCCCGCCTCCCAGTTGTTCCTCCCTCCTTCCTCCCCATATATGGCGCCCGCTGCGCGGTGAGGAGAACAACCCTTGACCCTGCTAGGTAGGTTGCCCCCCCTCCGCACAGCATCACCTGTGTGTCCCTGCCCCAGCTTCCGCTGCTGAGGAAGTCTGAGGCCCTCCTCCACCCACAGGCTACCACCTGCACCTCATCCCTAGTGGCCAGTGGTAGGCCGTAGGTTTGTATTTTCTCCTGTATCGTACTGTAATGCCTTTATTGTTATTCTGGTGTCTGTGACTGCTGTTGTCGGTTTTTCCCCGGTGCCTGTATCTGGTCTGTGCCTTCTTTTCCTTCTGTTTCCTTTGTTGCCCCGTGTTTCTCTGACCGTTTTGCCTTCTGTTCCCTTCATTGCCCCGTGTTTCTCTGCCCGTTTTACCTTCTGTTCCCTTCATTGCCCCCGTTATTCTGGTGCCCGCTTTTGCTTTCTGTTCCCTTCGTTGACCCCATTATTCTGTGCCCGTTTTTGCCTTCTGTTCCCTTCGTTGCCCCTGTTATTCTGAGCCCATATTTGCATTCTGTTTCCTTCGTTGCCCCCGTTATTCTGTGCCCGTTTTTGCCTTCCGTTCCCTTGTTGCCCCGTATTCAGTACCCTTTTGCCTTCCAATCCCCTCGTCGCCCCTCACCGCTCCTGCTCCATCCGCTGTGTCCTGTGTCCCACCCCCCTGACTGCCCATTCACTGCCCCTGCCCTGCCTCCCGCCTCCCAGCTGTTCCTCCCTCCCTCCTCCCCATATATGGCGGCCGCTGCGCGGTGAGCAGAAAAACCCTTGACCCAGCTATGTAGGTTGCCCACCCTCCGCACAGCATCGCCTGTGTGTCCCTGCCCCAGCTTCCGCTGCTGAGGAAGTCTGAGGCCTTCCTCCACCCACAGGCTACCACCTGCGCCTCATCCCTAGTGGCCAGTGGTAGGCCGTAGGTTTGTATTTTCTCCTGTATCGTACTGTAATGCCTTTATTGTTATTCTGGTGTCTGTGACTGCTGTTGTCTATTTTTCCCCGGTGCCTGTATCTGGTTTGTGCCCTCTTTTCCTTCTGTTTCCTTTGTTGCCCCGTGTTTCTCTGCCCGTTTTGCCTTCTGTTCCCTTCATTACCCCTGTTATTCTGTGCCCGTTTTTGCCTTCTGTTCCCTTCATTGACCCCGTTATTCTGTGCCCGTTTTTGCCTTCTGTTCCCTTCGTTGCCCCTGATATTCTAAGCCTGTTTTTGACTTCTGTTCCCTTCGTTGCCCCCGTTATTCTGTTCCTGTTTTTGCCTTCTGTTCCCTTGTTGCCCCGTATTCGGTACCCTTTTGCCTTCTGATCCCCTTGTCGCCCCTCACCGCTCCCGCTCCAGCCGCTGCATCCTGTGGCCCGCCCCCCTGACTGCCCATTCACTGCCCCTGCCCTGCCTCCCGCCTCCCAGCTGTTCCTCCCTCCCTCCTCCCCATATATGGCCGCTGCTGCGCGGTGAGGAGAACAACCCTTGACCCTGCTAGGTAGGTTGCCCCCCCCCCGCACAGCATAGCCTGTGTGTCCCTGCCCCAGCTTCCCTGCTGAGGAAGTCTGAGGCCCTCCTCCACCCACAGGCTACTACCTGTGCCTCATCCTCAGTGGCCAGTGGTAGGCCGTAGGTTTGTATTTTCTCCTGTATCATACTGTATTGCCTTTATTGTTATTCTGGTGTCTGTGACTGCTGTTGTCAGTTTTTCCCCGGTGCCTGTATCTGGTCTGTGCCCTCTTTTCCTTCTGTTTCCTTTGTTGCCCTCTGTTTCTCTGCCCGTTTTGCCTTCTGTTCCCTTCATTGCCCCGTGTTTCTGTGCCCGTTTTTGCCTTCTGTTCCATTTGTTGCCCCCGTTATTCTGAGCCCGTTTTTGCCTTCTGTTCCCTTCATTGCCCCCGTTATTCTGTGCCTGTTTTTGCCTTCTGTTCCCTTGTTGCCCCGTATTCGGTGCCCTTTTGCCTTCTGATCCCCTCGTCACCCCTCACCTCTCCTGCTCCAGCCGCTGGGTCCCCTGTGGCCCGCCTCCTGACTACCCATTCACTGCCCCTGCCCTGCCTCCCGCCTCCCAGCTGCTCCTCCCTCCCTCCTCCCCATATATGGCGGCTGCTGCGCGGTGAGGAGAGCAACCCTTGACCCTGCTAGGTAGGTCGCTCCACCTCTGCACAGCACTGCCTGTGTGTCCCAGCCCCAGCTGCCGCTGCTGAGGAAGTCTGAGGCCCTCCTCTACCCGCAGGCTACCACCTGCGCCTCATCCCTGGTGGCCAGTGGCAGGCCGTAGGTTTGTATCTTCTCCTGTATCATACTGTACTGCCTTTATTGTTATTCAGGGGTCTGTGACAGCTGTTGTCTGTTTTTCCCCGGTGCCTGTATCTGGTCTGTGCCCTCTTTTTCTTCAGTTCCCTTTGTGCCCCGTGTTTCTCTGCCCATTTTGCCTTCTGTTCCCTTCGTTGCCCAGTGTTTCTCTGCCCGTTTTGCCTTCTGTTCCCTTCGTTGCCCCCGTTATTCTGTGCCCGTTTTTGCCTTCTGTTCCCTTCGTTGCCCCCGTTATTCTGTGCCCGTATTTTGCCTTCTGTTCACATCGTTGCCTCCATTATTCTGTGCCTGTTTTTGCCTTCTGTTCCCTTCATTGCCCCTGTTATTCTTTGCCCGTTTTTGCCTTCTGTTCCCTTCGTTGCCCCTGTTATTCTGTGCCTGTTTTTGCCTTCTGTTCCCTTCGTTGCCCCCGTTATTCTGTGCCTGTTTTTGCCCTCTGTCCCCTTGTTGCCTCATATTCGGTGCCCTTTTGCCTTCTGATCCCTTCGATGCCCCTCACTGCTCCCGCCGCTGCTGTCCCGCCCCCTGACGCCCATTCGTGCCTATGGCAAGCCCGTCTGCGCCTGTCCGCGCCTGGACCTCATCCAGCGCCAGAACCCCTGCTCAACGCGCCCGCCACGACGACCGCCGCCACTACGATGCCAGCACACTCCACGCTCTCAACTCCGGACAGACCCACACCCGCTTCAAAGGCGCCCCAAAATGCACACAGCCTCCCTTCACCTGCCGGAACTGCAGCTACACCAGCCGCAGAACGGCCGAACCAGTCAAGAAAGGTCATAATCACCTCCGATGCATCGCACTGAACACCTGCTCCTCACGCAAACATGCCGTCGAGCTCTGTGACCTGCTCGACACCTCATCCTCGGACGTCGCCTTGCTGACAGAGACCTGGATGAATTACTCCTCTGCACCAGACATCGCCATTGCCATCCCAGACGGCTACAAGATCACCCACAGAGAATGCCCCAACTGAGTCGGAGGAGGAATCGCCATTGTCCACAAGAACAGCATCAGAGTCTCGACCAGCACCAACGACACTCTGAGACACCACCGAACACATACATTTCCAGATCCACACATACACCAACTCCACCCTCAGAGGCACCCATGTCTACAGACCCCCAGACACTGACCCCAGTCCAGCGACTCCATTGCCGACTTCATCAGCACGCACGCCCTGACCTCCACTGACTACATCCTCCTCGGAGACCTGAACTTTCACCTTGAGAACAACAACGACAGAAACTCCACCACCCTGATCAATAATCTCGCCAACTTCGGACTGAGGCAACCTGTCACAACGCCTACCCACTCCGCCGACCACACCCTCGACCCCGTCTTCTCCTCAAGCTCCCATGTCTCCTTCAGCAACACCACCGAACTCCTCTGGACCAACCACCGCTGCATCCACTTCACCTACCAGAAACCCACCACAGACCACCGCACCCAACAGATCCCCCGCCGCTGCTGGAGCAAAATCACTGAAGACCAACTACACGCAAACCTCGATCTCAGCTCACTCGCCGAACCCTCCAACACTGACGACGCTGCCCACAGCCTCAGACGCTGGATCAATGTTTGGCTCAACACCCTCGCCTTGCTGAAGAAACCCTCCTACAGAGACACCAGCAAGAGGGCCAGCTGGTTCACCCCAGAACTCCTAGCCTCCAAGCGAGCCTGCCGGAAACTAGAGAAGAAATGGCACAGTGAGCAGACACCGGACAGCCACGCAGTCCACAAGGATGCCATCCGCAACCACCATCCGCAACCACCATCAGGACTGCCATGAGGACCGCCTCGACAGCAATGCACACAATAGCAAGGAGCTCTTCAACATCATGAAGGAACTTTCCAACCCCAGCTCCAACACCAACGACATCCCGCCATCGCAAGCCCTGTGCGACCCCCTTGCCACTTTTTTCTACCGCAGGATAACAGACATCCACGACAGCTTCAACACCCAGACAGCCCCAACAGACATCAACACAACTGACTCTCCGCACACCATCGACCATGACCCCCTGCTAGCCTGGGCCAACGTGAGCATCGAGGACACCATCAAGACCATGAGCACAATCCACTCCGGCTCCCCGTCGGACCCATTCCCGCAAAACATCCTCACCAAAGCCAGCAGCTCCATCGCACCCCATCTGCGCAACATCAGTCTCTACCTCGAGACCGCGAACTTCCCGGAGAGCTGGAAACACGCCGAGATCAAAGCCCTACTCAAAAAACCCAAGGCAGACCCAAGAGACCTCAAGAACTTCCGGCCCATCTCTCTGCTTCCATTCATGGCCAAGGTCATCGAGAAGATCGTCAACAGACAGCTAACTCGATACCTCGAAGAAAACAGAATCGTGGACCCTTCCCAGTCAGGGTTCTGCAGCAACCACAGCACCGAGACTGCCCTCATCACCGCCACCGACAACATCAGGACCCTGCTGAACAACGGTGCAACCGTGGCCCTCATCCTCCTGGACCTCTCTGCCGCCTTCGACACCATCTGCCACCGCACACTACGCGCATGCCTCCACGCCGTAGGGATCCGAGACAAGGCTCTGGAATGGACCACCTCCTTCCTCTTCGGCAGAACCCAGAGCGTCCCCCCCCATTCCGATCCAAAGCCTCCGAGATCATCTGCGGCATACCCCAGGGATATTCCCTCAGCCCGACACTGTTCAACATCTACATGGCCCCGCACACATACTTCACCCGACAGCACGACCTCTACATAATTTCCTACGTCGACGACACTCAACTGATCCTCTCTCTCACCAAGGACGGAAGGTGAGAGAGAGGATGAATGGATGAAGATCAGTCGACTGAAGCTGAACCCGGACAAGACGGAGGTTCTCATCCTCGGCTCCAACCTTTCAGTCTGGGATGACTCCTGGTGGCCGACTGCACTGGGGACAGCCCCGACACTCACCGACCACGCACGCAACCTGGGAATCATCCTCGACTCAACGCTCTCCATGACCAAACAAGTCAAAGCTGTCTCCTCCTCCTGCTTCAACACCCTCCGCATGCTTCGCAAGTTCTATAGGTGGATCCCAACAGATACAAGAAGAACAGTCACCCAAGCCCTCGCCAGCAGCAGACTCGACTACGGAAACGCCCTTTACGCGGGAGCCCCGACCAAACTCATCAAACGACTGCAACCCATCCAAAACACCTCTGCACAACTGATCCTCGACTTACCATGCCACAGCCACATCACCCTCCACCTGAGAAACCTGCACTGGCTCCCCGTCAATAAGAGGATTTCCTTCAAGCTCCTCATCCACGCACACAAGGCACTCCACAAGACCGGCCCAATCTACCTCAACAGACGACTTTCCTTTTACATCTCTAACCGCCAGCTGCGCTCCGCTCTGCCGACCTCACACTCGCCACCTTCCCTCGCATCTGAAGAACAACCACCGGCGGGAGATCATTCTCCCACCTCGCCGACCAAGACCTGGAACACCCTCCCACTGAGCCTACGACAGACCCAAGACCTGCTGACCTTCAGGAGGCGACTCAAGACCTGGCTGTTTGGCCAGTAGCGCCCCCCCTCCCAGCGCCTTGAGACCCCCGTGGCTATGTAGTGCACTCTACAAATGACTGATTGATTGATTGATTGATTGATCTAAGTTTGCTAAAGTTTTTGTAAAGGTGCAGTTGTTTGTGACAATTTATTAGTGCAAATTAGTCATTTTAATGATGCATATGATAGTAACTGATGAACTAATGATTTTGCACTTAAAACGATTTGATTATTTCATTTAAAAGTGTGATCAATAATGAAGTATAGTTATTCGTGCGAGACGCTATTTATTTAAAATGGATGCAGTTTCTGGTGTTCTGCTCATCTTGCTCCTTCTCATACCCCGTCCTAATCAGTGACTCACTGCGAGTCTTCTCTCCCCACAGTTCCGTAGAGCAGGGAACGCTATGACACAAAAGAGCTATAGTATTAGAATGTGTTCATTGTGAATGAAAGATTCCATAGTGTACCTGATGTATCATTTTGAAGGATTTCTGCAGGAAGTTCTGATGTAGAGTGTGCAGAAGAAAATAATTCTATGAGCCATTGTTTAAGAAATGTTTCATATTATGTTGTACATCTCCGGAGTGCAGTTGCTGAGGAAGCAAGCAGAAGATTTCTCTTATGGGTTAGTATTTAGAACAATTATAATTACAAAACTGTTTTTGATTTGCTAGTGCGACCTAACCATGATCATACCATGTTGAATTTGCAGTTTTACTAATTGATATGCACAAACCCCTCAATTTGAAGGATATGGGGTGCCTTCTCCTTTTCCTCCAGAGACTCTGTTGATTATTTTTTTCCTCACTTAGGATGCTGTCAGTACTCTTAATGAGTTTGATATTTAGAATATATAGAGATTTTTTTTCCTAGTAGGGATTTTGTTATGATTTATGAGTTTGTATACTGGATCTGAGGCTTCATGGAAAATTGTGCATTTCTCTGTAATATTTTAATTAATAATTTGGTATTTTCATTTTGAAACTTAATTCTGTTCTAGAACTCAGTTCTTGAGCAGGCCTGGTTTCTAATTTGACTTTACTCTGCCAAAACGGTGTCATTGATGTAGAGGGTAGTCTCTTACCACTAGATCAACGAGAAGATTCAGGGAGCTGAACTGCCTAAGGTACCATTTGGGGTTCTTATGATATTGGGGTTCAGGAGATTATTTTGGATCACCTCCCACATACTCAAAACATCATCTACCTGCTGAGCAGGACCCACACGGACTTGTTAACCGAAAGTGCTAATTCAAGCATATTAATGTGTTCTAAAGTGACACACAGCTTCTTTTTGCACTAAACTAAACTCTGGCAACAAACTCACACATAGAGATAAATATACATACTAATAATTGAAACTAAACCTAGATGGGCAAAGTATTCAGATGTGTTGGTTACTTTTTTATTAATTTTGTTTGTTATATACTGCAAAATAAGTGGTGTTGGAACAATTTTGTGAGTGGGGGTGCTGACATTAATGTTACATCACTAAAATCATAAAGATAGTAAAAAATCAAAGCATCACACCAAAAACAAGGGTAGCAAATGTACCACACCGATTCAGCAGGAGAGTTGCATAGATGTGGTTTGGAGCCAGAGGTGTATTTTGAAGCACTGTTGTGGTTGCGCACTGTCATTTACAGACAGCGCATTTTCCATTAAATTGAACATTAACCTTTTCCATGCCATCCAATGTCACGGAGGGCGTGTGCGGAGGATGACCAGCAGCCGGCCAAACTGCGCGCACTCTGATTACGATGCAGTCTGAGCCTTTCCAACCGTATCGTAATATGCCGGTCGGATTCCTTTCTGACCGCCTCATTACGATGGTGACTTTTACAAAAATGCTCTCACTTTGCAGTCAGAGTTGATTGACTGAGGCAAGTGGGCAGAGCAGAGGAGCTTGGTGGAGCTTGGTGGTGCATGGATGCGGATGGTGGAGACATTGGGGTGCTGGGTGCTGGAGTGGGGGAGTAGAGACTATGGGGCATATTATCAAGCGGCAGCGATAATTATCGCTGGCCGTGGTTAGCGTGAGTTTTTTTATCGCCGACTATCGCTGGAAATTATCGCCATGCTAGCTCTGTATTAACAATGCATAGCGCAA
The DNA here is from genome assembly GCF_964261635.1 of Lissotriton helveticus. Classification (NCBI taxonomy): domain Eukaryota; kingdom Metazoa; phylum Chordata; class Amphibia; order Caudata; family Salamandridae; genus Lissotriton; species Lissotriton helveticus. Next base: position 405,059,872 of record NC_136069.1, on the reverse strand, counting down.
TGGCAATAATTATCCCAGCAATAGCGCTGTTTTCCATGGAACATCGCTGGTTTTCAAGCGATGTTCCATGGAAAACGGCCACAACCTTGCTGATACGACCTTGTGGTTGTATCAGCATAATCCACCCCAATGTAAAGTATAGGTAAGTTAACATTTTAGCAGACATTAGTTTTTGGCAAAAATCTGCTAAAATGCGTGGGCCTCCTTGTAAATATTGCGATGTGCGCATCAGCGATAATTTACAAGCAGTACTGCCCAGTGACGCCCACTTTGCATCTCATTATAGATGCAAAGCGAGGCGTCGGGAAAACGGGTGCTAACAGGCGCTAATGCATGTTAGCACCCACTTGGCAATAGTTTTATCTCTGCTTCTTTGGCTTTTAAAGCCAAAAAAGCAGAGATAAGACCTTTGTTGATATGCCCGTGGAGAGCTGCGTGCTGCAGTGCTGCTGTGTACAGGTCCATCTGTGGTCCAGAGTTGCAGCACTGTTGCTCTCCTCCTCCCCCTCCACTCGTTGCCATCTCTCCCAGTCCAGGGCAGACGGCAAGCAGCTCCCCTTAGAAGTTTCTTCCGACCCCGCCTCTCCTTGCAGAAGTGTCTAAACGGCTGGCAGCGAATCTGTGTAGGTGCCCAAGCTTACTGGATGTGTTGTGCTCTGCCAACTGCTGAGGTTGGAGGCAGTTCTGTCGACCGGCTGTTGGGACCGCTTTGAAACTGGACTTCCAGCTGTTGGCCTTGGATCCCCGACAGCCTTTTCCCCTTGCCGCTGCACACCTCAAGGGGGGGTTAAGTGAGGGTTGCTGGCAGGTTTTTTGGCAGAGGGCCGACATGGATCCTTAAGAAGCTCGGTCCAGGACTCACAGGGCTGTAGGTTCCTCGGGCCCATCATTTTTAAATCCTCCTATGTTCTGCCCCGTGCCAGATAATTGCAGTAGCTGTTTTGAAAATAATTAAGGTCCAGAGGAGTGACTCCTATAAACCCAGGACTTGCGAGTGACCCTTGTAAGCCCAGAAGGGTTTTTGTGGCCGTGCGTACAAACAGTCACATCTTGGAGCAGGGCGAGAGCCGAGCATGGTGCATTTTTTGGTGCTCAAAGCAGCAAGGAAGGATGGAGTTGGAGGGTGTGCCCGAGGCCTTAGGAGAAGGCCTTAGGTCTTCTCCTAGTAGGCGCAGAAGCAGCCAGCGTTAGGCCAATGTGGCTTGCCCCTCTTGGGAGGGGGGGAATGTACACCGCACTCTTTCTTCAGTCGTCGCATGCCCCATATTTGGTTCATAGTCCTTTTTAGGAACACACAGCTACCTCATCCTGATATTAAAGTGCCTTGGATTAAGATTTCATCAAGCATATCTGAGGCTGGTGTTTTGCACTGCTGACTTTCAGCTAGACTAAAACAAGCAATTACAGCAAGAACGTTGTGATCTGGTCATTTGCTTCAGGGCAGAGCCTGCGTAAAGACCAAATCAAACACCCTCTGGAACAAAGATGCTCCTATCACACGGTTGAAAGGGAAAAACACAATATTCAGCCTATGGGAAAGGGAGAAGGAGAAGGAGAAATACCCCCAAGCAGAAAGACATGTATTGATTGATTTGAAAGTGGGGACTAATGTGATTACAAACACTGAAATTAATACTGACACTAATGCTGATGTAGGTGTTAAATTGTATTTAGTTGGAGCCGATACTCGGAGGGAAGAACTACCGGAATTCCAAAAGGATCCTGCATGGTGCTGAGGCGGCCTAATAGCTCTCCCACTCATTTCATATCCTCAGGTCCCTCTTTGTCAGTTTCAGTGATGGCACATGGAAACCCACATATAAACATTAAAAAGCCCCCTGTCCTTTGTTAGTAAAGAACGCTCAGATTGAGGACGTTACCCTACCCAATTTGGATTTAGAGCTCAGTACTAGATATATCTCACATGATATTATTAAGATTGTAGAAATCGTACATACCCCAGCTGTTATAGCTTATTTAGCAGTACTCCCTCTAATAATTCTTCCTTAATATCTCATCTCTCTCTGACCCCTGATTTAGCTACGTGTCATCCAACCCAGCCAACCCCCAGAGGAAGAGATAATAGTATCTGATTTGTTAGTATGTTTAGGACGATTATTATCTTCCATCCTAAGGCTGTTAAAAACATTTGTTGGTGGCTTTGACTGTGTTTTGGAAACAGTAACTCAAATACTAAAGGAGATGTTCAGGCGTAAATAGGAAAAAGCAACAAATGCCAATGACCAAGTAGAAAAGGAGGGGGTTTCTGAGAATAGATTTGTTCATGTGGATGTTGGTTGTCAAACTGTTTTTAATACCCAGGTTGGTAATTTACAATGCAAAAAGTTGGTTAAAAAAAGCTGTTATGTCAGAGTCTTCCTGAACTCACATCCGAAGTTATACAATCTGTTTCAGAGACTACTCCAAAAATAAAGAACTTGAAGGGTCTATCTATAAGGGTGGACCAGGAAGTGTTTCCTATTTTTAAAACTCAGCCAAGTTATGGAAAAGATGAAGTTTTAGGGGTCCCACGATCGAAGGACAAAGGGAGGAAAGAAAAGCAAAGAAGGAAAAAGATTAAGCCAATATGTAGATTTTCCATAAAGAGGCAAAGGACACTTTGTTTTAGAGAAAATATAGACCTATATCTAGTACGGAGGCTTTTATACAATCTCTGCAAATATCTCCTCAAGATATTGAGCTGGAAAGTGACTATATAAACTTGCTGAACGAGAAATTAACAGTGGAGTTAATGGCGGCATATGAGTTGCCTCCCCTCTCTATTTTACAGCTCCCGTAACTGGTTATGCTAACGCCCCAGTTGAGGCTCACGTAGTAGTACCAACAGTAGATCAAAGGGCGCCCTCCAACCATATCCCATTTGTACTAAATCCTTTGGCTGTTCCTTTTCGTGATTTTGCCAAAATGAGAGGGTCTTCCGAGCTAGTTGTTATAGAACCTGCCTGGCGCAATGTGGATGCCAATAGATTAGATTTTATTCCCTTGTTTAATATAGATTTAAAATTAAACAGGGCTTCACTGCTTAAATGCTTTTCGGAGATCGAGAATCTGAAGCGTATCCAAGTGATGGATAGAAATCTACTTTCTCTTTTATCTTTATGATTATACATCAAGGGTCATTTTTAATTCCAAAATCATATCAAATCAAATTAGTCTTTATTCGATATATTCAATCATAAAAGACACATATACAAACATACAGTATCATGAAATAGCATAAAATATTTAAAAAGAAAAATAATCATAGCAGTTGGGGTTTCCTTGAGAATTTCATTAAAACATTTGATTTTAAGCTGGTCTAAAGGTTCACAAAGTAAGGGGATTGATGTGGTCCCAATTTTAGATGAAGTCTGTCACAATGCTTTGGAAAATAGCTTTTCACCAACCCCATCTCTGTCCATTATTGGGGGGGAGGTTATGAAATGATGCAAAGAGAATTAAATCTGTATAGACAAATTGGCAGACAAGTGTCAATTAAAGACCTCCCTACCCTTTCCCTCCATAAAAACTGTAAAGATAAGCTCCCCAAATGGAATTGGTAACCCAGTGCATTATCAAGGGTTTCTCACCGTAACCACTCACAACGTCCAGGCTATTAGCAATGAACTAAAAATCATATCCTGGAATGTTACAGGAATAAAGAATAGTAAGAAGAAGTTACATTATTTAAGTTCTTTAGTTGCCAATGTGCCAATGTGGTGTGTCTCCAGGAGACCTGGTGCACGGATGATTTGATAATAACTTTTCCACCTTAGATTGCAAAGCAACATCTTCTAGGCGAAGACATGCAAAGGGTGGGGGGGCCTGTCTACTAGCTAAAAAGATCCAATGGAGAATTTTACAGTAGATCGATTAAGGGAGAAAGGTAGAGAGGAAGGCATGCGGATTCCACAAGCTCTCAGAGAGAGGTAAAATATTAGTGGTGGAATTGAAAAAGGTTGATGGTGTTATAGCAAATGGGAGACTTCCATCTGTTTCTCCTCCAGCTTTCATGCATAAAACTTCAGGGGGAGTCTACCTTGGACTATGTGGTGGTGGGAAGTGCCTCTTCCTGCGGGGGGACTTAAAGGTTCCAAACTCCTTTTTTAGTAATCACAAGCTATTAACTTTCCTTGTAAATTTGTATACGTTTCCCACTGGCCCTTGGGTATTAGATGGTGAGTCTGCTAGTTATGATAAGAAAAAAGGGATAAACTATTGGGATAATAGGGCTATTTTAGGCCTCAATGGCATCTTAGAGGCTTCTTTAGATAAGTTGTCTGGTTGGATAGCAAAATAATTAGAAAGTTTTAATACACTTATGCAACAATTAGCGGAAACTGCAAAACAAGTGAACCGAACAGTTTTAAAGGGGACCCTCGATCCCTCCTCCAGTTACATTGTGCAATATATGTTGTAGTCAGGGAGCAATATTTGAACTATACCCTGGAAAGATATTCTAGAGAACTTAGGGAACCTAGGAGAACCAGTCTCAAAAGGCCAGATAAGGACCTTTTGGACTCTTGTTGCAGAGCGTTGTGGAGCGAGAGCTCGATCTCTCCCTGTTGCTATTAAAGAATGCAAATGGGTTCGTTTTATTCAGGGACTCTACATAGCAAATGAGGGGGCTACTAAGTATTTTATTTTAAGTGAAGACTCTGCCTTGTAAGGACCACCACTGAAAAAGATATTGAATTGGTAATCAGGGGAATGTGCTCTTCTGCAGCAATGGACCTCGATGAAATACCAATTACTGTCATTAAACAAAATGGTCCACTGTGGAGTAAAATTCTTTGCCTGGTTTATACATATTGCTATGAAAGAAAATTGGTTCCTCTTCCTGGATGGGGATTATCATAGTTCCCCTATTTAGGAAAAGAGACAGTGATCTACCATAAAATTATTGCCAGATAGTGCTTATTGGCGCAGTGGGTAAAGTCTTCCCTAAATGCCTCTTGACCCAAATTAGTGACTATGCAGATGCCAACAAAATTAAACCTATGGAGCAAATTGGGTTTAGGGTGAAGCATGGAATGAATGATAATTTGCCTGCCGTCTAGGTAATAAATGAAAAATATGTTATAGTTAAAGGGGGAAAGGTAAATACGACTTTTATTGACTTCTCCACAGCCTTTGACAAAGTAGATCATCCTTTGCTGTGGACCAAGCTTTTTAGCTTGGGCATGCCAGGCACTCTTTCAGAGTTAGTTCATGTCCTTCATACTGATAGTTGGTGTAGAGTGTAAGTGGGAGGGGATAGAGGTCTATCACAAACCATCCCCACCGCAAATGGATTAAAATAAGGATGCTTACTTTCCCCCCTTCTCTTCTTTTATATTTCAGACCTCCTTGATTATCTGGCTCGAACTGAGAACACCGCGCTGGCAACTGGGGGAAAATCAACCTTGTGTCTACTTTATGCAGGCAACATAATAATTTTTGATCTAACCCCTAAGAATTTAAATATTCATCTGCAGGCTCTCCAAACATTTCTGAGGGTCACCACCTAAAAATCAATGTGTCTAAGAGTACAATTATGTGCATGCATAGGAGGAAGAAGTTGAAATATGGAAGCTTTATATGGGGTCCAGATGGCCGAAAATTGGAACTCGTAAAGTAATATACCTGTTTTGGGGAAAATAGTGTGTGTCAATTTAAGTGATAAAGCCCATAAATAAAATAAAATATCTAAAGCCACCATTCAGAAGAAAAGTTTTGGGCTCACCTTTACAGGTCTCCCAGGAGAAGATATGTTACACCTTTATTGGTGTTTTTTGTGCAAAGATTCCTGTCTCCCTGCTGTATAGTACAGAACTGATTGACGTAGGGAAATGGATGTTTTTAAATATAGCGGAAAGCTGAATTCTTAGAAGTCTAGCCTCAGTCAATTTGGCATGTTCAGCTGCCACCCTTAGGCTAGAAATTGGATTGAGAAGCACCTGGGCACAGGGCCTCATGAGGTAGTGCGTTGGGCTATGAGTCTAGCAAAGAATGGTTATGGTACACTTAGGTTCTTGCTGCTAAATCACATTTTAGAAGGTTTAAAAGAAAAGTCATTAATTTATAGAAAATGTATGATAGCGATAGAGTTGTTGCAATCAGACCAGACCTCGATTTTTAATTTGTCACCGTAACAACTAAAAGCCATTATTTTGAAACAGGCCCCTTGGTCTCTGTGGGCTATTTTACCAAGGTGAAGTATCGCCGCTTTTTCTGCGAATTGTGCCGAGAAAGCGGCGATACTTCTAGCGCCCTATTAACAAGGGCATGCTGACGCCTGCATCAAGCCCACTTTGCATGTCAGCCAGAAACATCGCTAATGACATGCAAAGTGGGCGTTCCCACGTCCAACCACATGTAAAATGTGTTTGGAGGTGGTAACACCCTATTACCAAGGCAGGCTTTGGGAGAAGGAGACCTGCGATAAACTCGTTTATCGCAGGTCTCCCAACGCCTGCTCTGATCAGGTGTTAGGCATTGATAACATGGGGGTGTGGATCATAAAGCTGAATCCACCCCCCCATATTATCAAGGCACACATTAGCGCGTGACAACAGCGCTTGTTTTCACGCGCTAATGTTACCTATTGCCGGATTTAATATCGCCTACGTGTTGCGCGTTGATAATGACGCGCTAACACGGCGATAAAATCCAGCGATAGGGAAATGTGCGATGTGCGTTTTTTAACGCACATCTTGGTAATATGGCCCTAAGTTTCTCTAGGGATAGAGACGGTTGCACTTTAAAGAAGGGTAACCATCCAGCTATTCACTCCTTCCTGATAAATAGCGCACAGTCTTATATCTCATGGAACTAGCCGCATGGAGTGCGGTGCTTTTAGTTACTGTTGAGGCAGAGCAGGCTCCTTTTAAATCAAGTTCTGGTGAAATGGTACTGTTCATCTCCAATCTGTAACCTGAGCAAAAATGGTCCTCATGATGTATTATTAATCTGTCAAGCTTTGGTATTATGTCGATGGAAATGGCTGAGACAAATATTTTTACAGCTAACCATCCCTTCAGCCTCAGCAGTACTGGAATCTCTCTATTGCCATCCTAATGAAATGTTCTGTCATAGAATTATTTATTTTTTCAAGTGTTTTTTAAAATTATATTAAGGTGCATCAGTTATGCAGGTGTAGATGATGATATTTGTTTTATGTGGGTGATTTTCTCCTCTATTTATTGTTTGATGGTATTTTATTGTACATAAACAATTTTCTCCATATTTATATTTCAAACCCTTGAACTGATGGCACAAGTGTCACATTTTGTTGCACTATATTATATGCTGCTGTTTTGTTAATTGAAAACTCTCTGATTCTTGGATGTCATTTAAGATTATCTGATCTCTTGTTGGAGAGGGAGAGGAATGCCTTTTTAATTGCAAACAAAAATTGTCTCCTATCTATATGTTGGTGATTTGTGATTTACGTGGACCTTTTCGGAGTTCCAAGATCATAAATAAATAAACTTGAACTTGAACTTATACTTAATTTTCAGGTATTTAAATGTTGTTGTCACTTCTTACACTCCAGCCAGACTGTCACCAACGCCTTTTACAAAATCCTCTCACTTTACAGTCAGAGACACAAAACTAACCACCAGTTTCCAAGTACACAGCAATTTGTTAGACTTTGAGCGCACAGCAAATGTGAGAAGATAAACACAAAACCTAAAAGTAGCTTTATTGCTCATTCACCTTCTGAACTTCTGAACATGGCCATTTTTGAGAATGTGCAGCACCCCTACTTACAAGGCTTATGTGCAAAATACACGATTTATTTGTGTTTCTTGTTTTTTTTATCAGTAGGATCGTAAAACTTAGATGTGTTTAAATGCAGGCAGCATCGCTAAATAGCTTGTTCAGCCGGCTACAAATGTGTCCTACAGTATTTTACTGCCACCTGCTGTTCATTTGAGTGAAGCACGTTCGAAATGCACTAGCTATTAAAATAGTTTGAAAGGAAAAAAGCGGTCTAATTTCAAAATAAGTATAGAGTGTAACTTGAAGCGTACATTGTTTACTTTGTTGGCTTTATGATGCAAATTTCGTTTATATTATTCGTTCTGTGAAAACAGAATAGACCACTATATCAGTCCTCCTTTGCTCTGGTGACTCTTCATTCTTCTCGTTTCCCTATTTTCATATAGCTGCGAAAGTGTTTTACAGGACATATGGCTGCTAGCAGAACAAATTGTCATTTACAATGCCAATAGCTCAAAATCTTGTAGATGCCAAACTTAATCAAAGAAGCGGAATACATTGTCCCGGGCTGCATGGAAAGCAAAAGCGCACATGGTGCGCTGAATCTGTTGCAGGAAAGCATGTTGTGCCTGCAGTAGGGGAAACTCATTAAAGAAAATCCTGCGTACAGACTAAAAAATACATACTGTGTTACAACAGAAGTAAAAGGGCCAGTCCTCATGGGAGGTTGGAAATGAAGAAAAGGCGGTAGTAAGGAGGGACTAATACGCCTATTAATAAATCAGAAGCCAGCATTTAGGAAGGGCAATGGCACAAGCCAATGACAAATATGGGCGGAGAGTGGGTGGGGCTTCTATTCCATACTCCAATACAGCATGCTGCAAACAGCGCATGTGCTCCCCAGGCACATCTAAAAATGACTAAACAAGACCGTGAGTGTATACATTTCTGTAGTAGAGCCTATCTGAAAAAAATTGCTTCTATGAACTGTAGTGGTGAAAAAGTGAAGAAAAAGAACAATGTGGCATATTATCAAGGAACGGCATTAAAATTATCGCCGGTTTAGCGGCAGGAAATTGCCGCTAAATCGGCGATAATGGGCTTGATAATATGCCCATGAGAATTCCAATAGAAGCCTATGTTCTGGTGTTAATTAACATGGGCTTCTATTGGAATTCTCTACGACATATTAACAAGCCCATTATATCCGTTTTAGCTGCAGTTTCCTGCCGCTAAAACGGGGATAATTTTAACGCCGTTCCTTGATAATATGCCCCTATATCTTTTTGCAATATCTTTTTTCTGGACGGCTGCCCCGATCTCATGGTAATTCCCATAGAAATGTTTGGGAATTGATACAGAAAAAATGGCTGCACAGAATTACATCCAATTTGGCATTTTATTATTTGGTGTAAACCCATTCATTTGTTTTAGAGAAATTTGTGTTTGAAGAGGTGCTTGGGTCAGTCATGATGTGGTTAAATATATAGTGATAACTGAATAGTTGGTCCAATGGGAGTCACGGAGTACTATAAAGTAAAAAAATAAGGGCCACTGACTGACTGAGACAACTTTTTCTGCGTTGATGTTTTTGGACTGCAAATCGGAGAAAAATGTTGCAGCTGCCACAACAGGAGATCTACAGCGGGACATTGCAAGTTTCACTGGGTGAAGCTTGCCCAGTCCTGTGGTACCAAGGAGGGGATGTTTGGAAGATGGTACCATAAAACTACAGTGGTACAGTGCAAAAACTAAATAATTAATAAGTATACTTTTGGGTTAGACGTTTGCAGGGGCTTGACACCCATGGGATGAGCACAAAGCCTGGCCAGAGGCAAAACCCTGATCCCAATCTGCCACTGTGCCCTGCTCAAGGCTGCACACAGTGAAGGATTGGGCACCCACAGGATTAGGCACTATGCCTGGCTGCTTGGGTATACTCAGCTCCTTTTCCTGGGAATTTGGCCCATGGGGCGGGGGTCAGCACTGGGCCTGGCACAAGGCCAGATCTGACTGTCAAAGGCCAAAGGCTGTGGGCAGAGGAGGGTTGGGCACCCTCTGGGGATTGAGCGCATGGCCTGGCAAGCTCCATGCTGTGCCTGGCTGAAGGGGGTGGGGGGGGGGGGGGAGGGCTCAGGGGTGCAGTGGTTTTGGGTGCCCGTTTGGGGTTGGATGACCACAGGGGACTGGCACCCACTGGGAGTTGGGTATACTTTAGATTCAAGGTCTAGAATGTACCTAGATTCTAATCCTCTCAACTGAAGTTCTCTTATGGCTACCCATTTGGAGTGGATTTTTCAAATGGCAAAAAACTGCAAGAGGTTTTTCTTTCCATAGTGTAATTTATAGAAGTGCCTCACTACAGGTTAGTGCCCATCAATATGTGTAATGGCCCACGTGCGTTCCAGTACCCAAGGTAGATTGTGCTGCCTATGTATCTTTTCCCACACTGGAACATCAATATGTAAGTAACATAATCAGATCAACATTTGATGAACTGTCATATGGATTTCATATTATTGCCACGGGGTACCTCATATTAGGTCATGCTTTACTATTCTTACATGCCGTTCATTTACTATATACTGAAAAATCCCTTCATGTGTGGTATAGTGGTACTGGGGCTTTCTCTCAACTCATTGTTAACCAGTATGTCTGCCAATTACTGACTGCATCTATAAGTGATTTTAGGTCTCCAACCAATTGAATTACATCAAGTGTTGGTGCTCTTGAGTATACCCCAATGTTTTTTCATGATGCCTACCACTCTATCTGTCTGGCAGCTGTATGTGGGGATTACTCTCACTTCTTAGCTTTCCTCATTGTTGATTTTGCATGGGTTAACCTAAAGTACCTCCGCCCTCTTTTTGGTGTTTACTCATTGTACTGCTCAGTTAAGCAGACACTGGGGGTACCGTCTTTCCTTGAATCTTTTGTTCTCAGCTTTTCAAAACTGGTCACTACTGCAGTTACTTCAAGTTCTTAATAGTTCCCCATACAGGATGACTACTGAGTGCATGAAGAACACTGCTGCCCTTTTTGTGTTTATGATGTACTTTGGTGACGATTTTCTGTTATTTCACAACAATCTCAAGAAAAACAACCTCAGTGCAACTAAACTAAATACATGTCAAGTGGGGTTTATTATTGTTTAGCTTTTTCACAAACTCCTTGTCTTCTCTGGTCTAACTATTCCAGATGATCACTAGATCATCTACATATATCTAAACTACACCACAACATGTTCTGTATATTAAGATAGTACAGCTGAACCAAAACCAAAACCAAAATCCTGCTCATCCTTCCAGGCTATCTGCAGATTCATGTAACTTGGAGCACAACAAGTGCTCATAGCAGTTCATAAAAAAATTAACCTATATACCTTGTCCTTAAACATAAAAATTAAACATTGGTCTAGCCCATAACAGTCTTTTCATGTTTTTATCCCATCTTTTTGATTGATGTTTGCATACAAAGACATACCATCTTGTGTTATTGGTGGAAAACAGGGTTCCCAGAAAACCCTTCACTCTTAGTGAGGAAATATTTACTATCTTTAATGTATGCTTGCAAGGATTCCACAAGTGATCTAAGGAATTTATCAATATATTTGGAAGTATTTTCAACTAAACTACCCCTGAAGATTGCTATAGGTCTCCTAGGTGGTCTCTGGGCATTTTTATGGATGTTAGAAAATAAATTGAGTTTAGCGACTTGAGGGAGATCACATTGCCATTTTGCAAGCAGTGATCTGTTTTCTATGTCTCACAGAAGCAGATATGGTGTGATGGCAACAATTTGCTATGTTGGTCATTAGAGAGCCTGTGAAGCTATGGTGACAGAAATGAAAGACTAAATCTGGCACATTTAAATGACACCCAAAGTAAGTGCTTTACTACTGAACTAGGAGTGCATATATAACTATATATAGATATAGATATCACCCAGTGGGATTGGTGTCACTATATCGCGGTTTTTTACAACGCATTCCGTTACATCGGAATTTTTACAACGCAGGATCCATTACATCGGATGCCATTACAACGCATGGCATTACATAGCAGATGCTATTACAACGCATGGCATTACATCGTAAGTATAGGTAAGTATAAAAAATGTAATTAAGTTAATTTAATTATTTAATTTAATTAATTGAATTAAAATACATTTTAAAATAGTAATTAATTTTATTTAATAAATTTAAATCTATTTATTTAAATTAATTTTAATAAAATTTGTAATTAATTTTATTTAATTAATATAATGAAATTAATTTAATTTAAATATTTTTTTAATTGTAATTAAATTAAATTAATTAAAATAATTTATTTAATTTAATTATTTTAATTAAGAAATGTAATTAATATAATATAATTAATTTAATTTAACCTAAAAACACCCCTGTACCCCAAAACCCAAACCCTGCCCTGAAACCTAAAAACACCCCTGTACCCCAAAACCCAAACCCTACCCTGAAACCAAAAAACACCCCTGTACCCCAAAACCCAAACCCTACCCTGAAACCAAAAAACACCCCTGTACCCCAAAACCCAAACCCTGCCCTGAAACCTAAAAACACCCCTGTACCCCAAAACCCAAACCCTACCCTGAAACCTAAAAACACCCCTGTACCCCAAAACCCAAACCCTACCCTGAAACCTAAAAACACCCCTGTACCCCAAAACCCAAACCCTACCCTGAAACCTAAAAACACCCCTGTACCCCAAAACCCAAACCCTACCCTGAAACCTAAAAACACCCCTGTACCCCAAAACCCAAACCCTGAAACCTAAAAACACCCCTGTACCCCAAAACCCAAACCCTGAAACCTAAAAACACCCCTGTACCCCAAAACCCAAACCCTGCCCTGAAACCTAAAAACACCCCTGTACCCCAAAACCCAAACCCTGCCCTGAAACCTAAAAACACCCCTGTACCCCAAAACCCAAACCCTGCCCTGAAACCTAAAAACACCCCTGTACCCCAAAACCCAAACCCTACCCTGAAACCTAAAAACACCCCTGTACCCCAAAACCCAAACCCTACCCTGAAACCTAAAAACACCCCTGTACACCTGTACTTATTTTAAAAATTACTTTAATTAATATAATAAATAATAAATTAATAATATTAAAAAACATAAATATATATATTTAATTATAATTAATATTAATAAAATTTAAAAAAAAATACTTACCTATACTTACGATGTAATGCCATGCGTTGTAATAGCATCTGCTATGTAATGCCATGCGTTGTAATGGCATCCGATGTAATGGATCCTGCGTTGTAAAAGTTCCGTTGTAAAAGACTCCCGTTGTAAAAGTTGCGATGTAACGGTGCATCACCCACCCAGTGGCATTTGCCACTATGTAGTTATAGTTAGGACCATGTATCCATAGGAAAAGCATTGTTTTTGGGTTAGCTACTATATTTGACAATCTTCAAGAAACTTTCCAAATCAAACATGGTTCATCCACCTCAGCTGCTTCCTGAAAAGCTTTGGGGTGATTTATCAACTCGGGCCGAGAAAATGGGAGGTCCTAAAATAAACTTCCTCATGAAATTTTGCACATGAATCACACCAAATGTGGCAGAAAACTAGATTTTGGTCCAGAAAGTGTGTTTTTTTGTGATTTGGTGTAAATTCATTCTGTAGTTTTTGCGAAATTAAGCCACATAAAATATAGATATTTCTTGAGATAAGATCTGATTGGCTGCCACTACATCAACAAAGATGTAACAGCAGCCATTTTAGGACTCGAGGACTCAGTCCCCTGTCCTAGAAAAAAGTTTTTGAAAAACACATAAGGGGGAGGAGCCAAGATGGCTGCCGGGACGGACGTGTAAGCTCCCGGCTCCGCAAACCGTCTGCTTTCGCATCGATATCCTGACTTTCATCCTCGCCTACACCGTGCTGAACCGGAGACATGAACGCGCTGTTGCCGATTGCGTTCTTTTGAAATCTCCGCCGGCTGTTTTGGTGCAGACCTCGCAGCGTTTGCCGACCTCCGATGCTGCTCATGAGACCTGTGCTGACTGCCTCCGCTGGACACTACGGGACGGAGCCGGTAGGGCGAACTGGGGATGTGCTGTTGGCTGGGGGAGCGTGTCCGATTACGGCAGTGGACGGAGTAGACCCTTTCCAGTGTAGTGGGACTCTCTCTGACTACGGAGTGTGTATTTGCGAGTAGGGAGCCCTTCACGCGGCGCTTCCCTCCGCTACACTACTCGCTCACTGGACGGACTCCATCTTGGGGCGCCTTCTCAGCCGTGGACCGCCCGCATTCATAAAAGGCGAGGTGACTCTCGTTCTGCGCGGCCCCCCTGCTGTGGGCCGCGTTTCCATCGGTGGTTCGCACGCTTGTTTTTCTTGGTAACGAAATCGCCCCCCTCCCTCTATTGTGGACTCACTGCAAGGGTGATGATGGCGCCTGCCTTTCACGACGGAAAGATGGCTGCTCCCCTATCCCTAATAGGTGCTGTCCTGCCTGTCCCCGAGATGGAGGCTTCTCCGAGGGCATCGCTGCGTAGTGCGGACCGGCTAATATCGCAGAGCGACCTGACTTGTGGAGATATCCTGGTTGCCCTTACAGACCTAGGGGCAACATGGCGGCGAACCATCCGAGATCTGATCTGGAAGATTGAGGGGGCTTCATCTGGCATAAAGCGACCGGGGCTGGCTGGCCCCCCGACTGCCACTAACTACCTCTGAATCGGATACAATGTTGCAGCATGAGAAGGCGGAGGAGCGATGTGTCCCTGAAGGCCATGTTGAGAGTTTACTTATCGGTGAGGCTATGGTTACAAGGTTTCCCTCCACTTCGAGAACTGTGACTCTGCCTGCGCAATTGCTACCGAGGCTCCGCTTATCGACCTTCCAGTTGATGACCCCCCTTGTTGTTTTTGCCTCTTGAGCCTCTTTCCTACAAGGGTGGAGTGTGTGTCATCCTGCGATGGAAGTGGAGTTCATCTGTTCTGACGCTGAACTTGTAATGGACTGGGGACGCTCATTTCCTCCTCCGCTGCTTCTTCCTTCTCGAGAGCGGCCATCTTGCTCCTTTGTTCTGCCTGAGGAGTGCTCGCAGCGATGGCCATGTCTGAAGGGATTTAGTCGTTCAGGCCAGGGCTGAAGGTGTTTTCCTCGTTGGTTTTGCTTGATCGGCTGGCGGAGACCCGGACTGAACCGCATTTTGCTATGTTGCTTGCGTTTAATGTGCTGATTTTCCCCACTTCAGTTTGTAATTGCTAAGTCCTGTTCTTTACTCTTGCCGATGGGGCGGCGGGTTTTGTGCTGGCCCGGGGATCTGGGTGTAACTGATTCTGACCCTCTTTTGGTTCTATGTCTTCCGCATTAATTGTTGTACACGGCGTAGTAGTTGTATATGGCTGGGGAGTCCGGGAGATTTGATATTGGGTGGGCTCCTCCCCACCTTTCCTTTTTCTGGGAGTAATGGATTAGTTTACTCTTCTCTTACTCCCTATATCTCAAGTGTGAGGGGTTTTTCTTTCCTTTTTCTTTCCATTTTTCTTTTTCCTTCCTTCTTTTCTTGGTCTATATTTCGGGTTCTTTATTGGGCGACAGACACTCTGTTGGGGGGGGGTAGGCCGTAGCCTCCGCATTGGTGTAGGGTGGGGGGAGGGATTTAGTTTTCTTATTTAGTTTCTATGGGCCTTATCTTTCCTATCCTTCTGCGCTTTCTTAACCTGTTTCTGTTCTGGGTCCGCGATGGGGGTTAGTAGGTAGGGGGTGGAGCTGTATGAGGGGCGTGAATACTGCTGATGATCCTGTTGTTTTACTTTGTACCGCCATATTGCCCGGGGTGTTAACTTCCATTGTTGTTTCCTGTGATGATGCCGCCTACCCATGTCGTGCCGCTATTGTACGGACTCAATTCTCCTTAGCTCTTATTCTTTATTGATTTATATTTCGACCGAAAAAACTTTAACATTAACCTTCAATGCTCCTTTTCCTAGGCGACATGATTCTATTCAGTGTAACATCCATTGCTTGTTGCTATGTCACATGATGCCGCTGAGGAACTACTTTGCTTGCACTTGTGCTTTAACAGTATTGTGGCCGGCCTGACGGTTGTGGGCCCGTATTTGTTCTTTTATTCATGCACAATAAAGGTTTTCAAAAAGAAAAACACATAAGGAGCAGTGTGGGGATACCTTGCTCCCTCTTCATCTGGTGGAAGGAGTCTCAAAGGGATCCCAGACCCCACCCCCCTCGGGCGCCAACACCATCATTTTTTTAATCAACACCTCAGATCTGCTCAGGTTCAGCGGATCTGTGGTGTTGTAAAAAAACACAGCAGTGTCTTTCCTTTGTTATTATAAAGCCCCCTAAAGTGGTCCAGGACTCAAGGGGGTAATGGGAGGGGGTGTGTGACCTCCCTTCCCAAGCATTCTTGAGGCACTAGGGACCCATGCCTCAGGGTGGGTATTTATATAATGTGGAAAGGGGTATGTGGTCCTCCCGGAGCCTGAATGAGGCCACAGGGACCCATCCCCTGGTGCCTATATTTCTTTAATGCAAAGGGGTTGAGTGGCCCCTCCCAAGACTCAAACAGGCCCATGTGACCCCCATCTCCCAGAGGACTTTTTTTGGGGAGGGTTGCATGTGTAGGGCATCCCCCAAAGCTCGATCGCAATGTCTTGGGGGCTCCTACTTAACAAAAAATCACTATTACCCACTATGGGTGTTGCCTGAGGAGCTGGCATAGGGAGCAGGGCCTTGGGACTCCCCCTGCGACCCCCAACATTAAAACATAGTGTGGATGCTCCAGGCAGGTACTGGGGCACTCTAAAATTACAAAACAAAGTAAACATTTAAAAAGAGAGGAGCTGCTCATTTATTATTGTCTACTCCGGTAAGAAACACTCCATAATGCCTTAGGGCATTTATAAGTTATTCTCTGTCTTGCTGGTGGTACCCTAGAAGGGGCAAGGGGAACACCAAACATTATTTTAATGCTTTAGGGGGCTGCAGGGAGTGCATCAGCCATCAACAACATTAAAAAAAAAAGAATTAAGTCTCCTGGGTCATTGAACCCATGACCCCATTAGTGTGTACCATATTTTTAAAGCACTCAGAGCTGGAGCTGTAATTTCTTCAGATCTAGTGCAGGGAACACTAGTGGTTGGTTCTATGGCGGAACTTAATGGGCTGAAAAATATTTAAAGAAAACTCCAAGACATGTTACTGTTTTCTTAAAAAGCCTTTTTGCGAATATTATTATAATCACCATTATTCAAGTCAAGTAAAAAAAAAGTTCTTTTGGCTTTACAGCTAGAAAAACACCAATAATTATAATATTACATGTATTACAGAAGATTATAGTGCACAGCAATTGTGAGCTTAAATATAATAAAGAATATCATTAGAACCAAGATGCTACAAATTTATGAGATGTTTTCTGACCCCGCTACTACTCGTCATCCTGTATTTGACAGTCATATGTATCAACTATTACCAGTATATCTATACACAGAAGTTAAAAAAGCATTTAAAACAATTGGAATATATATATTTAAAAAAATAATTTAAAAGGAAAACATTAAAATAACTTAGCAAAAAAAGGTTTCAGAGCAATTTTCCTAATTGGAGATAGGTGCAAACTTAGCTTAGCAGCATAATTAATATGAGAACACAGTTAAATTGTTACCCAGCTCCTTTTTCATTATAATGCCTCTACGTATACACCACATCGCGAATAAGAATCTAGAGGTGGCAAATACGAATAGTGGGTGTGTCTCATATTTTAGTAGCCTAAAGGCCTCAGTGTAATTTCTAATCTCCAAATTTCTACAGAGCTAGAGGACCCACTTGGACCTAGACCTTCTATAGGCAGGACAAAAAAGTAGAACATGAAGTACTTTTTCTTCGGTCAAAGTACACCCGGGGCAATCTAATTTAGTAGCTCCCTTCCATTCATTTGTAAGTGCTCGGAGTGGGAGCGCCCCGTGTCTAAATTGTAAAAACTATTTCTGTGCAATAAAAGGTTTGATACTATCCAGGGCCAACTCTGACTTGTATTGCTGTTTGACATCCAGAAACCTGGAGGTCAGACAGCATGAATTCATGCTCTGTGACAGTAGGGCAAATTTATATTCTTTGAAGGCGAGGAATAAGGACTTTTTTGGAATGGAGAGGCAGGTTTCTTCTGGTCTTAGCCACATATTTGCCCTCCCCAATGCTTGGCATGTGTTCCTGATATGAGACAGCCATGGTATGTTCACTGCTCCCAAAATGGACATAACATCCTTCAATTCCTCACTATAATTTTCTAACTCTGGCGTACTTCATAAGCGGCGCCAAAATAAGAATGGACGAGAAGCAATTAAATCGGCGATAGGGCCAGTGCCAAAATCCATCCTTAACGGTATTAAAGGGAGTACTCTTTGGAAGACCCCACAGCTGTTACAGATAATGTATTAGTCCGGCAATGGCCCCAGAGTTCAACTAAATATATTGACCCTCTCCTTGCTTGAATTTTATATATTTCTGCAGATGGGCCTACCACTTTTTGGGTACAGTTTGTATGTACTTTTAGAATGCCCCCTATGGGGACTGTGTTCATTTTAGGTTGGCTTTCTTTACTTGGGTCCCCCAGTTCATCTTATCATTAGGAGTGAGGCCCAGATAATCGAAGATGGACACCCTCTCCAAGGGCCTGCATTCCATTTGGGGGTGTGGGCAGTTACTAGTATTAGCATAGAAGACCATGTATTTTGTTTTCTGGAGATTTATCTCCAAGCCCCTCTTTCTGAAAAATAGGCAGAACTCTTCCAGTGCCCGCTGCATACCCATAGGTGACTTGAACAGAAGCAGCGTTTCGGCCGCAAACATTAAAGCTGGTATTTTGTGGTTCGCTAACCTTGGTGAATCTATATCCTTC
This sequence comes from Lissotriton helveticus, assembly GCF_964261635.1. NCBI lineage: Eukaryota > Metazoa > Chordata > Amphibia > Caudata > Salamandridae > Lissotriton > Lissotriton helveticus. Next base: position 405,041,261 of record NC_136069.1, on the reverse strand, counting down.
ACTGCCAGTAGGCTTTCCATTAAACCATTTAAAAAGAGGGAGAACAGAGTCCACGTTAGGACACATCCCTGTCTCACCCCTTTCTCTACAGGGAAGGGAGCTGTCAATTCACCTTTCTTGCCATATCTTATTCTCACACAGGTGTCTTCGTGTAGGCGCTTCAGCTGATGGCAAAGATATACTGGTACTCCCATTGAAGAACCGGGTTATTTAAGACCCAGAGGTGCCAGGGGATACACCCAAAGTCTTCGGATTCACCTGGCTCGGACTACAGAAATGCGGAAACTTCTTGGTGACGTCAAAGATCAAATTTATTGGCTGCAACCAGAAACAGAGGTCCACGAAGTACAATGGCGTATATTCGTAGGAGACTGCTCAACTTTACAAAGCGAGTCATCCCTTTTTATACCAAATATTGTGCTTCAGGCAAACATTCCTTATTTACAGTTCGACCAACCACATGTTACCACAACTCAAGGTATTGTATAACGAAAAAACCCACTTCCTAGTTTGCCCAGCACACCATTAATTATAGCCCACCATTCTTTCTCACAATGGTCAAACGACACCCATAATAAAAGACCACAACCCTTGCCATAAAAGAAACCATAAAGGAAGAACAGAAATAGAGCAAGATAAAGGCAGGTGTGTGTGCATACCAAACTTTACAACGTCCTGTGCTCTGATTCTAAATTTTGATCAGCTCGAGGGCACAGAACTCGTTCGGTCATGTCAGCTTTAGGCAGCGAGGTCAGTTTGCTAAGGTCGTTCAGAAGTCAGCTAAAGTGTACGTGTACTAAAGACTCGCTCAGCCACAGTCATCAGCCTATGTGAGGGCAACCACACAAAATGGCTGCCACACACACAAAATGGAACCTAGCGTTCGGAACGAAATCCTCACATACATGGTGATTCTGTAGGTCTAGCATGACAAAATCACTCGTACTTGCCGAACTCACCAGTTACGGTTCGCTACTGTAAAATTTGTAACAGAACCATACTATTTATAAAACGGGTTCAGAATTCTCGGAACCACACCGTGTCGTGGAGTAAAGCCCATAGCTGATCGCGTTGCTCCATAGTTTACAGTTTTCCAATAAATGAATTGCAATCTGAAGATCTGATCAATGTTTGAGGTTTTGGACCTAAAGCCAGCTTGTAGGAGAGTTAATACGT